>NC_138594.1:10972182-11587312 GCF_964289735.1 Phaethon aethereus
ATATGCTTTTATTCAAGAATCTGCAAATATCTAGATAAGTGCTCTACATAAAGGTGAGAAAAGCTTAGCACCTTAGCATCTTCCAGCTGCAAGTTGCTGCTAAGCCTTCACTGTTCCAGTATAGGCTTGTCTGCATTATAATGACCAGTTATAAACTGTTGATTTATTTTTACCCTTATGATATACCTTTTTAATATCTCTTTTTGATATATTTAGAACATATCAAAGAAGATATACCTGTATCTTCTTTGATATGTTCTAAATTTACTCTTCTTCAAAGGTCATGTATTTTTAAGATCACATGCTGAATGTGTTTTCACTCTTCATGATATACTTACATCAGGGGCTGAGATTGTTGTTGTTATTACTACTATTAAAAATATTGTGAATTTGGGAAATGATTTTATGATTTCTCCACTAAGCAGAGAGGTCAAAGCTTAACAGACTGTAATATAGATGCTTCAGATATAGTTGTTAGTAGTAGTAATAACATTTTCTACACAAGAAGTAAAACTGTTGCATTACTTTGCTAATATTGTAGCTTCACATAAGTAATAAAAGAATTTTTCCATTTGCCTTGCATCATTCCTGATTATCTCTATCAAACATTTTATTGTATTACTCAACCTCTTTGCTGGGTGAGGAACTGGCTGGATGGCCGAGCCCAGAGGGTTGTCGTGAACGGTGTTAAATCCGGCTGGCGGCCGGTCACAAGTGGTGTTCCCCAGGGCTCGGTTCTGGGACCGGTCTTGTTCAATATCTTTATAGATGATCTGGATGAGGGAATCGAGTGCTCCCTCAGTAAGTTTGCAGATGACACCAAGTTGGGTGGGAGTGTTGATCTGTTGGAGGGTAGGAGGGCTCTGCAGAGGGATCTGGACAGGCTGGATCGATGGGCAGAGGTCAACTGTATGAGGTTTAATAAGGCCAAGTGCAGGGTCCTGCACTTCGGCCACAACAACCCGATGCAACACTACAGGCTTGGGGAGGAGTGGCTGGAGAGCTGCCCGGCGGAAAGGGACCTGGGGGTGCTGGTTGACAGCCGGCTGAACATGAGCTGGCAGTGCGCCCAGGTGGCCAAGAAGGCCAACAGCGTCCTGGCCTGTATCAGCAATAGTGTGGCCAGCAGGAGTAGGGAAGTGATCGTGCCCGTGTACTCGGCACTGGTGAGGCCGCAGCTTGAATACTGTGTTCAGTTTTGGGCCCCTCACTACAAGAAGGACGTTGAGGTGCTGGAGCGTGTCCAGAGAAGGGCAATGAAGCTGGTGAGGGGTCTGGAGCACAAGTCTTATGAGGAGCGGCTGAGGGAACTGGGGTTGTTCAGTCTGGAGAAGAGGAGGCTGAGGGGAGACCTTATCACTCTCTACAACTACCTGAAAGGGGGTTGTGGCGACGAGGGTGTTGGCCTCTTCTCCCAAGTAAGTAGTGATAGGATGAGAGGAAATGGCCTCAAGTTGCACCAGCGGAGGTTTAGATTGGATATTGGGAAAAATTTCTTCACCGAGAGAGTGGTCAGGCATTGGAACAGGCTGCCCAGGGAGGTGGTGGAGTCGCCATCCCTGGAAGTGTTCAAAAAACGTGTGGATGTGGCACTTCAGGACATGGTTTAGGGGACACGGTGGCGCTGGATTAATGGTTGGACTTGATGATCTTAAAGGTCCTTTCCAACCTAGTGATTCTGTGATTGTTCAAGTTCTTCAGATTCTAGGCATGCATGGGTAAATGTTTAAAAAAAAAAAAGTTGAGTTGTGATTGTAGTAAATTTGCCTTTTATACATGGAATACTAATATAAGCTAATTTTAAATACATTATAAAAATGTGTTTTTCTTAGCCTCATATCTAAACTGATGTGGGAACTGTCCTTTATTAAGTGTTCATGCCTTGAAGTTGCCTTTGCAATGCAGAAAAGAAGAAATCCTTTTGTATTGCCATTTGAAGGGAAAAGTTTCAGAGCCAGGAGTCTGGACAAATGCAAGTAATCTTTGGTCTTGTTGTTGCTCTTAACTTTGTCATTCTTTAGCTACTTTAGAATGTAATAAAAATCCCTCAGCTATCCTATTTTATTAATAGCTGTCAATAAACTTCTGCATGTTGCAAATTTAGTACACTTCATAAATGGGACAACCTTACCGCCCCTTATTTATGTCTCAAAGAATGATTAAATATTATGAAATATATGTAATGTCAGGAAAAGAAGCTTGCTGGATAACAGAATTAAACTTGCTTTTTTCTCTTTTTTTTTTTCTCTTGTAGTTGCCAAGCTTTTTAGACTGTAGGTAAACACAATTTTTTTGATATAAAATTCAAGTAAAGGAACAACAATGAATTAAATCCCTGCATACTCTTACCTGACCTGCTTATATATATTTTTTCATGATGCTTCTGACACAATTTCATTTGTCACTGAATTGTAGTCAGTTTTAGGTGTGACAAAGCAACATCCCAGGAAAATCAGCACTTCATTTTAGGTGGAAAGCATACAAAGGGGAAATAGCAAAGGTTTTTTAATCAGGGAGAGCATAATTTTTCACCATTGGAATTCAGCCAGGACAAGATTTAACTCGTTAGCTTTTTCCAGGAGTTACGTGGGATCTTCAACACAAAGAACATGGACACTCAGGTCTTGCCCAGAAGAATTTATCATGGGAAATGTTATTGCCTAATAAAGGTTTGAGAGGACTTAGACCAAAGAAATTCCGTGATCGGTGGCTTGCATTACGTTCTCCTTTCTTGGAGAAATTATATATAACACAGGGTTAAAGTAGATGCAACTATAGAGAATTCTTAGGTGGCTACAGCAACAGTGTATGTTATGCCTGTTTTGTATACTTGGCTCACATCTGCCTTTGTCTTTCCAGTCTAGTTAAGCTCAACCATTTCTGTACAAACCATTGATTATCTTTTGTTTGGTTTCTTAGTCTGTCTGCTTACTATAAACATACCTACTGTATATGTTGTGTTGGAGGGCAGCAACACTGCAAAAACTTTCCCACAGTGAACTCCAAGTGGTGGTGTGACTTCAAAAAATAAATTCAACTTCCATGCTGACAAACAGCCTTCATGTGCTTTAATGTCCTTCCACTAAGACTGCAGAAGCAGCATTAAAGTGAACTTCCCTACAAATTATGATGTTAGATAAGAATGTCCTTACTCCAATTTCCTGAAGCTACTCAGCAGTTCTTTCTGTAGGGAACATGCTGGCTGGCTGCGTTTGTTAGATTAAAGTAAGAACTTAGGGCAAGGTTCAGTTTAGTTGTTTACTATTTCGAAATCTTAAGTGTTCTTAACTCTTTCATGTGTGTCTTTTCCACCCTTGTTTTGAAAACAATCCCATTTTGTCTTTGAAGAAACTTAAGGGGGAATGTGAAACAAGCCTGCTGATCCAAATGTTTTGGGTTTTTTTCTGAATCTTGATATATACAACATACCTTCTGACTCTGTTCCTTAACTGTACTGAGCTACAGTTGTGTGTTATTGAAGATCACTATACCTTGATAAACATCTTCCAAAGAATGAAGTGTGACACTGGAAGGGATGACATGAGAACAGAACGTGAACGTTGTCATTGTTGTGGTATTTACTGTGTCAAAAGAGCAGAACCTCTGGATAAGTTTCTAGACTGACAGATGTAGAGCCTGTATGCTATTTTCAGCCTGAGGGGTGAAATATAGTTGATGATCTGAGGATGAGTCTTGTGGAAGTACATAGTGCTCAAAGTTGTGCTTTGTTTGTGCTGTCTTCGCTTTTGTGCGAAACAGTTTCAGCTGGGTTTACTCCTCCTATCAATGTGTCACTCGTTGCGGGCATTGGTAGCTTTAAAGTTGTATACTTCAAAAATGTTTAGTTTTGAGCGCTTTAGGTGGTATTAAAATAAATAAAAATAGAAATTGAAAATACTAAAGTTAAAAATTATAGCTAATTTACCTCATTTGTTTTGGAATCTGTGTCTTACGCAGATTTCTCTCATATGTTTTTCAATTTCGAGTAATATTTTCATAAAGTAGATTATTTCTGTGAAGCAATGGGGATCCCCTAATGGGAATCTGATCATCCAAAGCCTTTCTAACTCCAGTGCATGAGGACTCAAGTACTAGAAGGTGACCATGCCAGTCCTCATCAATTGAAACATGGTTTGTTGTCTGACTGCCTAATAGAACAGGAGAATCCAAAATCTCTTCTACAAAGAAATTCAAAATGCCGTTTTTGTTAAGAAGTGGTATTTACAAATTAGAGTTCAATTCCAGTTCAAATAAAGATGTCTTTCACGATGACATTTATTTGGTTCATACTCTTAAAAAAACATGAGATTTACTGTTCTTCTCATGGCAGTCCTTCAGTTTCATACATATGTATTTTAGTTTGTCTTTGACCTTTTGCTTATTATTTTTAAATTTGCATGTTTCTCATAAATACAAGCTTTTTTCATTTTTGGGCATTCTTTATTGTGATACTCCCTCTTTAATGTGGTATAATTTTGAGAACAAGAAGTTTTGCAGAAGACCAGCATGAAAAGAATGAATGTTGAGACATTAAATGTTTACAGATCAGTTTAAGTGGATATAATCCACAACCAGTAACAAAGTGGGAACATTTAACTTCAAAGCACATATGGCTGCTGTTACAAAATCAAAAAATGCAAGACTTGGGCCATATAAACTATTAGAGACACATTTTCCTTCTTTCTCATAAACAAATAGGATATACCTTAGCTATTTAGATTGGTTTTGAAATGAAGACTGTAAACAGCTTAATTTCATGGTCAGATAATTTATTTCAATTAATTGTAAATATTTACAATAATTTTTAGCTTTAAAAAAGCAAAAGTAAAGGGTGGGTGATTGTATTCATTTTGCATGAGAGAGGGGGCTTTTGGAAGATAATTAAGCTTTTGAAATTCGGTTCTGCAGCATCAGCCTTCCCAAAATTCCACCAGGTATTGGTGAAGGCTTTCAGTGTTACGTGCTGCTCGGTTTTCTAGGGAGCCAGATCAGGCATCTAAGCCTTGTTCAGTCCTGGGTATCTCTACAGGTGGTGGTTAGGCGTGTGGGATGGATGAGTAGGTGAAATGAGCTAGAAGGAAGAGTATACTACTAGTAAAATCAGAGATTTTTAGATAGAGCATACTACTGCAGGTACAAATGTGTAGGATAAAGAAATTCCTCCTAATTTTTTCTGGTTTAGATTTTCTGTACTCTTTATTTCCGTGTCTCTTGATTTTTATTTTTCCCCCCATTTTCTATCTTCCGTGGTTAATGCCCCATGATGTTCTCACTCCTGTACTCCTGACCAGTCTCCCCTTCTGTGTCCAAAATATTTTTTCTTTTTTTAGTCAGTGCACACAGGATTCCTTTATTCACTAAAGGCTACCCATGCTTTTTGCATGCCAATCATAGAATCGTAGAATAGTTTGGGTCAGAAGGGACATTTAAAGGTCATCTAGTCCACCTCCCTGCAGCAAGCAGGGACATCTTCAACTAGATCAAGTTGCTCAGAGCCCCGTCCAGCCTGACCTTGAATGTTTCCAGGGATGGGGCATCTACAACCTCTCTGGGCTTTCAGTGTTTCACTGCCCTCATTGTGAAAAATTTCTTCCTTATATCTAGTCTAAATCTGCCCTTGTTTAGATTTTTGTGGCATATTAAAAAAAAAGACACCAAAAAACCTTGAAATAAAACCAGCCCAGGATGCTTTATATGAAAAAAAGTTTAATATATTTGTTTTAATAGGCTCCTTGACAATAAAGATAATAGGTTATTTGTTAAGTTATTGTTTTTGGTATACTTTCATCTATAGTATTAAAATAGTAGATAATACTATTCATTAAAATTGAACATATGTGTTAAACATGGTAATATCTACAACTATTTCTAGGGGAAATGTGCCAACTTCAGCAGCATATAGAAATCCTGCATAACCTTTTAGAACAGGAAATGAATAATGCTGTATCAAATTAGAATTACAGAAGGATTAAGCCCCTTTTGCACTGATAAATTCAACACAAATTTATTTAATAGTACTGGAGAAAGTGCAAGCACTTGATATATTTGCCATGCCTCATAGATCAGTTTAATCTTTTTTGGGGAAAAAAAATAGACTAAATGTTGTAAGATGTGTATTGCAATCACATTTGTATTCTAAATCTCACTGCCACCTTTTACAAGATTATACCCTTGAAAGCTTTTCCTGGGTCCTGTGCATTCTCTGTGATGTGTTGTTTGAGCCTCATTGTTATGAAAATTAAAAAGATATAGCTGTCTGATAGAGGAAGTGGGTTGTGAACAATGTTTTGTATTCAGTTCTTAAAAATAGTGATTAAAAGAGCTGCTTTAATTATACAGTACTGTTAATGAATTATTTCCTTATGTTTTCTCTCTATGACTTGCATATGTGGATATAGTTTCAATGCACTCTACTGTAATTTTTCAAAAACAGTAGATTAAAATAATCGTAATCTGTGATTTTATTTTAACTTTACACGGATGTAAATGAAAGTTTATCCAATAAAGTTGGAAATCTTTTGCATAAGATATTTAAGTATTAATAAATATTTAGCTGCCAAACTCTTTGAAACCATGCATTGACAGAATTTTTACAACCACAAGGGTTTGGAAAAAAAAGTGCAATTTTTGATCCCAATTTGCATTAGGAAACACTAAAATTTTAAAACTTGCTGAGTAGGTCATGTCCAACAAAATGATTTCTTATGAAGGTTTTCTATTTCTCTAACTTGTAAAAATGGCGGTATGTTATCTGGACCTTTGTGCTCTGCTGAGTGCTTTTCTTAAGGATCACTGAAATGTTCTAAAGGAGAAAGAATTATGCACAGGAAAATTACTTGTGTTACTTCTAGGTTACAGCCATGTATCTAGAGATGGTGCTGTATTGATAATTTACAAATTAACTATGTATTTATAGATAATCAAATTTTCTAGTGGAAAGCAGTTCTTGAACCGGGTGTGTACATCTGAAGCCATGCTTAAATTTGTTTTATTTTTGTTCTTTCGAGTGGTACAGTTAGTGCATTAAGTACACCCTCACAATACAGATGAATTCTCAAAGCATGCACCCAAAGTTGTCATTGCAAACTTTTTCTAATATTTGGAGATATTTCTTAGTCTTTGTAAAAAAATAAGAAGACATTGTTGACATCATTACTTTTCTCTAACTTGTTTTTCAGTTAGAAAATCCAAGATATTTGCGGGAAAAACCGATGCCAGTGTCTTTGGTAGGTATTTATATTCCCTTGATGTTTCATGAGGGTGAACAACCATGCTTAATATTTTTCATTTCTGGTTAGGATTGATTTTACTTGGAGTTACTGCTTTGAACTTGAGTTGTTTTGAACTTTCTCATTCAATAGATGACACCCAAAATTGGCCTAGGAAAAAGTAGCCCTTTTCGTGATGAACAGGCACTATTTCGAATGCATGAAAAAGAGGTAAGATGCTTTTTAGTCTTTTTATCAAAAGAAAATTACATCCAGATTACTCAGTTGTGGCATTTCCTTTGGAAATTGGGTATTCACAAAGCAGTTTGTTACAGCAGAAAATCTCATGTAAGAGAATTTTTGCTGAAGTGGCAGGGCTTTTTGGTACATACTTAATGTATTTCCAATTACTTAGGGAATAAAAAGACTTTCTGAACACATTTACTGTTCCTTTGAAGGAATTTTTAGGTTAGAAGAATTTGTATTCTAGGAATTTTCCAAAATACCTTTTAACAGAAGCAATGGAACCCTTGATTTAGTGAGGATTTTTGTTTACTTGCTAGATATCTTTAAAAATCTCCTGATACAGACCTTATTTCTATTAGAACCTACATTATTTCTATGTTTGATTCATCTATCTGCAGTCCTCTTTTATTTGTATGGGTTTTGCATTATTTCTTTTGAACACTTAATTGGCGAGATTACTGTCGGAGCTTGCCTATTTAATCCTCTCATATCGTGTTATTTTGTTTTGAATGTGTACAAAAATAAAGTGTTGTGGTCATTTTTATCTCTTTCATTTTTAGTATTTTTGTCATAAACTACTGCGTTCATTTAAAAGATCAGTCATGACATAAAACTCAAATATACTGTGTTTAGCACGTAGGTATTTCACATTCTTCTGAAACCACATAAGCATGACTTTTTTTTTTTTTGAAAGTCAGTGAATCAGTGGTCTGGTGGACCAGACTTCAGGAAAAGAAATTGAACATGTATTAGGAAAAAAGATTTAAAAAAACCAAACCAAAACAAAAACCGATCCCAACAGTCTGTTCTCTTGGCCCTTCAAATTTCTGTTTTCAGCCATATGCTCTTGGAAAATCGAGGCATGTGTACACAGTTCCCTAGCTATCCACAGGTACTTAGGCCTACACAGGACTGGAAAGGAAGGAGAAGTATCTGCAAACCATGAAACCATCCCTCCTTCTACACGGTCTGTTGTAAGGATCCTTATGAATTAGAATTGTCCTAAAGTTACTGTCAAGGACACCGCAGGAGACATCCTTAACTGAGGTACAGGGCAGGGTGGATTTGGTTTGCAGATACTTCCATTGTTGTTAAAGTAATATATATGACAGTCTGCTCTGTGTTGATAGCTGGCAGTCTAATCTGGTGCTTAAACAAGCAGCCTGATATGGCAGTTGCACAATACATGTTCCTTTCACTTTCTCTGCTGTGCTCTAGTATTGACTGTTCTTTTGTATTGACAATATTCAAACCACCATTGCCTCGGGACGAGGCAAGGCGAGGTTTCCTAAGATGTGAAAATAGGCCAAAAAATAAATAAATTGAAAGCACAATGTTGTTGTTTAAATAATATTTTCGGATTAAATAAACAGGAATGCATGCCAAGTAGCTGCATAAAAAACTTAGGGAATGCTTCTCTAGCTAGTGGAAAAATCCTCTAAACCACACAGTAAAAATCCAGTACTTTTTGCTAATGGTACTCGACTGCGGGCTAGTTTAAACTGGAAAGATTATAGACAGCATTTCACAATCACCATGTGTGTGCTATTAAGTAGAAAACTTAAATGTGTTTTCATCTTTGTTTGTGAAGCTCAATTAAGAATAAAGCCTTTTCATTTCTAGAATATAAATGTATTAACAGAAAAATACTGCTGTACAGAAGACTTTTGGTAAACCTTTAACTATTTTCAACCTCTTTGTAGCAGAACGGGAGAACATAAAATGGGATAACACTTTTCTTGCTTTTAACCTTTAGACCTTTGTTCATAAACCATTCTTGCACCTGTTTTGACTCTAATGCTAAACATATGGCCATTTCCAATGATAACCACATCACAGATTTATGAAAATGTGAATATCATCAGGCAGTGGTTTTTAGTCATATTTTCCCCAAATACTTCTGACATGGATTAAACCATTTGGGAAACTGTCATTACTGAAAAATCATGGGTTCAAACAAGGAAGATGCAACAAAACAGGAGTATGTCAGTTTTCAGCAGTACAGCAAAACAGAACAGATGGCATGACTGGCTTATGTGGATAAATAGGAAAAAGTGTCCCTTTGAACTTCACCTTTGGTCATCCTGAGTGCCACCCAATACTCCACAGAGCATAGAAGGGGGAAGGAAAAAGTTCTTATTTGTGATTTTTTTTCAGAAAAACAGAACCAATACTACTGCTAAGATAGGGGCTTGAAATTTTTCTGAAATCACGTAGCAAAATTTCTTGGGTTTTTTAATGAAATATGATGTGTTGTTAACCTTTCTCAAACAGCTTGTTTATCTGAGGTATCCTTTAAAGGAGTTGTGGTGTTTTTTTTAGGTAGTTCTGTTTCTTAATTTTTTGTCAGCCTTAATTTTTCTCAGCATTTTTCTCAATTTCCTTCTGTTTTATTTCTGTAAGCAAAGATATTTGTTTATCTAGACTCAGCAAATGAAACCTAAACAAATTTGAGGCAAGAATGTTGGAAATAATTTTGTCTTTGTATTCTTTTAAATCGAAGGTTATAATTAATATCAGGAGTAAATTTGTACTGAGCTACGTACCAACACTTAATTGCTTTTTTAGGCAAGCTCCATGCTTTGCGGTGCACTAACTGTATTATGAAGCCTCATCTATCTGGGTTAACTGAGAACATTGAGTGTTTCCAATGTTTTTGTTGACTTTATCACTGTGCTCCTGTCACTTTTCTGTTTTGATTTTTGGAAATCCATTGGTAAAGTCTTTGTTGGAGACTGGAGCACGGGTGCTTTTCCAGCCTTCTGTATACTAAAGCGGTCCGGCAGAAACAATTGTCTTTCTGCAGTCAGCTGGAGCAGTAGTTAGTGCAGTGCAGCTGGAGGGAGTAGTTGTTCTGGGGAAGGCAATGGGTGAATTTTTGAGAGGATACAAAATACCTGCAGTATAATTTCCACCAGTTTGTCATGTGGAATGAGGACTGAGGAAGAGAGAGTATGTGCCCAGGGAAAAGGAGAGATGAGCTGGGCAGTGAAAGATAACTTAGTGTAGAGAATGGGGGAAAAGATGTCTTTCTCCCCTGAAAATGCATTTTCATGTATTGAGGACCAGAAGTAAGATAAAAAGGAAGAGAGGGGTTTTTTTAATGTGTTCAAGAACTCTGTTTAAGATGCAGCCTTTTTTAAAAAGCTGTTTAGAACCTTTGTCTTTGTAATCTTTATTTACATTTTTCTCCTTTTTTTGTGAATGAGCACTCCCATTTCTTGCATGACACATTTTGTTTATAAAGAATATCAAGCCGTGTATATAGTTTTACTGCACTAAAAGTGCTGGGCTCTAGTGATACATTTATGTCACGATAAAATCAGCATGCTGCAGTGATGATGTTACAGTTAAGTCTTGGTCTGGCTAAAAGAGTTCTGAATTTAAGGTGTTGAAAGCAGCAGATTTACTGTGCTTTTGACTTATCTGGCAAGAGATCATAACTTGAAGTGGAGAGAATTGCATATGAGAGAGAGAGAGATATTTTCCCCCAAAAGGGGAACATACATAGGATATTGAGGAAGGAGAACACAGGAAGGAACGATATTTGTAGAACTTGGGAGGGAGAGTGAATAACGCTTGCTGGTGTTATATAAAAGAGGTGGGGTTTGGGGGCAGGGGGGAAACCCAAACCAACAACAACAAAAAAAAACCCACCAACAAAAACCCAAACACCACCACCCCACCCCACCCCCCCAAAACCAAAATCCTCACTTGAAGATAAAAATGTGTGTCCCTGCAGTTAGGAGATGGTGATCAGTGAGCATTGGCCTTTTGGTTTTCATTTCTTTCTTGTAATTGCTCTGTTCTATGGTAAAGTGTTTAAACACATGAATTAAACTTTTAATGCATGCCAAATTAAAAAAACTAATATGGAGACACTATCCTAAATGAAGGACTCTTGTAATTAAACGAAGCTTTTATCAATGTAAAATTAACGTTATTGTGCTTTTTAGCTACATCAGGGGTTTGATTTTTTTCCTCATTGAAAACAGATATTTTGTTCATATCTTCCAAGAATGGTAACAAAATATATCAGTATTGTTTTCTTGTATAAGGAAATAAAAGCTTTTATGTGCTTATGTGTATGTATGTCTGTAGAGTTTAAATCTACTTGGTAGATGGATATAGATACATGTGTGTATAGAATTGGGAGAGCTGAATACAGCTAAAGGAGCCTACTTAAGCATGTCATGGGACTGGTGATCCTGTTTATGCTTATTAAGCTCAGAGGTATTTACTAATAATAGGAGAAGAGTGTTTTTGATGGACTTTCTGACAGCATTTGAGATGCAACGACATCTGTAGGTGGGCCCGAAACTTGACTCTTGCAATAAACGGTGCTTCATGTGTTGGATATTTTTTTTCTTCTGATCCCTCTGTTTTTTACATCCACTTCTCTTCCTTTACTGTTCCCCTTTTGTTGTCCTGTTCATCCAGAACTGTGCAAGTCATGCTTCTGCTCATAAACTTGCTGTTTTCCAAGGGGTAAAAGTTGTTTAGGCTTTTAATTCTGGTGAATATTTTTGTTAAAATGCAGGGATGCAGGTTGAATTCTGTTTACGCAAGTGTGGCCCATAAGAAAGGGCAGGAAAAATGCGAAAAGGCAGATAAGACATAATTATTGCTTTCATCTTGACTTTCACTTTTCCATACCTCTTCTTCCTGTGGCAACTTGGTTCTGAAAATACTGTTTTATTCCCCTTAAAATTATTCCAGGCAGTGTGTATTCTGACTGTGAATGTTCTCTGGTTCATTTGAATTTTTTCCTTTATCCACAAACCTGGTGTCTATTTTGAATACAGTTTCTAATTTACATTGAGAATTCAGTTGTAAACTGGTTCTCACCCCCAAGTTATCATTCTAAATGGTAATCTGTTAGTTTATGCTAAAACGCAGCAGTCTTGACTTCTGTTAACATGATTCCTGGCTGATTAATGTCCTGTTCCTAAGAACATATGCAAGTTGTCCATTGTCTTCGTGTGAGGAAATCGCATCCTGTCTTGCTTTGATAACTCTTCAGAATGTAATAAAACCCAAACCTTACTTTATTGCTAGACTGGTGTGAGACATACAGTGTATGTCAAGATGAGACATGTTTTCATAAACTGGCTTGTGATTTATAATTCCTGATACTAATTGGTCTGGTCATGGGGATAGATATGTACATGTACAGTTATTTATTTATTTTGCAATAGTTTGCGCACTATGTCTTTAATTATTGCACATATGTGCTGGAGACATTGAGAAAGATCAAAGAGGTAGGTTAGCAATTCAAACTAGTGTTTTACCAGTAGAGTGTCCAGATGGTTGCCAAGCAGCTGGGAATTAATCTTTTGCTACATGATTAATCTCTACCTCAAAGTGTGTGTCTCTAAAAAAAAAAAGGGGGGGGGGGAGGCGGGGAGGGAAGAAAGTTTGATTTTTTTTTTTTTTTTTTACATGTATAGGTCCTGTTTTTTTAGGGAGAAAAGTCATTGACAGGTAATATATACTGTTATTGCTACATGTTGCAATTGTGAAGTAAAGGTAGGAGTACAGTTTTAATGGCTGTTTTAGGAGATCCTGAAATGAGTGTAAGAAGTTCAGTAGCTGCTGAAATACAACATAATTAAAAAAAGGAATAACACTGGGGAAAAAAAAAGTGGTGTTGACTCAGTGTATACAAAACTCATTTACTTCACTGGACTCAGCACTATGCAGAATTATATGATGTTTTCAAGTAGTATCTACTGGTTTAATATGCTCAGATTTTAGTAACCCCCTTCGAAATCAGTATGAGTTCTGGATGTTCACAAGGTTCAAATTTCAGTGCTGGCAATTAAAGATACAATTTGTTGCATTTTTGAGCTGTCTTTTCTGAAATTGCAATCTAATAAGTTATTACCCTGTGTAAGCTTTCACAATTCCTAAACATATTTTGAACTTGTTTTGATGCTTATTGATGTGAGAGTCTTTAACATAAGTGGCAGATAGATATGTTATGTATGGAAGTGAGACACTTGCCACTCCAAATCATGCTGTTAAGTAATACGATGTGCTGTAGTGCTAATGTGCATGTTGTATGTTTTTTTTTTTGCTATATAAAACATTCTTTAGAGTAAAAATAACATTTCAAGTTATTAGAGTTGTTGTACAAAGCTGTATGCTTTTCTCCTATTCCCACCAGCCCCAACTTGGAAATCTATGAAAAAAATACATTGTTCATTGTTCTCTCCTGAAAGATGCTAATGACATTTACATATGAATAAGAACAATTGTCCATTCAATTATTTTTCCGTATACAGCAAATGTGTATTAATGCTCAGTGTCATTTAAAAAGTCAAACTTTTTTTGATGAGGAAAGCTGGTATGAATGATTTGATTTAGGACAAAACCTTTCATTTTACTGGCTATAAAATGGGGCGATGTCATATTAATTTTTTACTGAAGTGAATATCTAGTTTCTCTTCAGAGTAGTCTGTAAAAATATTGTAACTGGAAGTAGCAGCTGTAGTGTTTTTAAACAGTAAAGATACAAAGAAGGTTAGATATGTGGGGAGAAGTATAAATGTTTGTTGGGTCAAATAATATAGTCCACATCATAAACATAGAGTTTTGTGGAGGGACCTTTGAATCTGGGCAAAATGCCATGTTTATAAAGGGTCTTTTTACATTCTAATTTCTGGCTTGCATTTTTCACTTGCTTGATATTGCTTTTCTTTCAGTCTTTCTCTCTCTGAACTGTAAGCTCTTTGCAACAGAGACTTTACAAGATATTTATTTCACCTTGGGCATTGCATTGGATAAAAATATTGATATTAAATGCAGAATTTGGAGTGGTTACTGTATCTGCTGTTGCAAAATGTAGTTATAAATTTTATTTTATTTTTTGGAAAATTTTGTGTTAGGCTCAGAAGATGAGCACAAACATCAGGAAAAAAGCCCGATGCTAACGTGAATCCCAGATGGAAAACCTGCTTTTATTGTGTGTAATGTTCCACTAGGAAAAATATTATTTATGACTTCCTTTAGTTTATAGGATTTGTTCTCAACACCTGATAGAGCCTTGCGAATGTCAATCAAGTAAAACCAGCTAGGTGGTGAAACTACACCCCACCATCACCCCACCCAGGACATTTTGGGCAAATGTCTGCACCTGAAACAGTGAGAAACAATGACCCTTGATACTGAAAAGAATCTCCTCTGCATATCATAAAAATTCTTTCTGTCAAAGACTCAGAATAGTCTTCCTTTATTGTGTAGAAGCCCATTTATCAAGGGGACCAAGCTGAACCTCAGGGAGATGCAGCAGGTACTGATTCTGTACCTGGAACTTCTCTTGAAGTCTTAACCTGTGAAGAAAAGCTAATTTCTCAACAATGTGGTTTTTTTTTTTTTTCCCCTCAACAAAATGTTCATCATTATAGCTTGCACCTTGCTTATTTCTTTGTAAGGAGTTTTGCTAGGGCTGCAAGCTGTCTGTAGACCTACATTGCTTTACATTGGCATGGCTTAAATGTTCTCGTGGTTTTAGCCTTCTTGGAATTTTGTGGTGAACTGTTACACATAAGGTCATCCACTTCAGGCCTGTTGTGTGTTTTGCTCAAAACTTGAGACTTTTTCACCTGTCATCCCTCCAAAAGGTTTATTCTCATTAGTTTAAGCAAACAACACAGGCTTGAGAGTCTTACTTAACTGTTCCAGAAAATAACTTTTCCTCTTGCCTGTCTTTTAGATTTTGAGTAAAGATCACTAAACTCTCCTGTACAGTGTGCTCCTCAAATGCCATCTGCACTTGCAAGGAAATCAAACCTGTTTGTGCTTTTAAGACTTGCGGTCGTATTTGATACTTTAGTCATGATATGCACGTTTCACTTTGCTATAGACCCAGAACATCAGTAAGTCTTCTCTCTTGATGTGCTTTCCCCTGTTTTAATTGTGAAGATTTTCCAACTCTTGCCTGTCACGAGGAGGGAATATGATCACCACATTCATCGATGTGTGAAAGATGAGGTGTATTTCTGCATGCATCGTACACCTTTTACCCTTCCCGCTTTCTTTTTGTATTATAATGCATTTCTCTCTTCAGTTAAAGCACTTCAGAGTAGATACTGATCTTCAGAATTGTTTGAGCAAATGGGCAGAAGCTGCTCGTTAAATATAAGATGCAATATTAAATTACAGACCATGTGATGAGCGTGCTGGTTACAGACATCTGAATGCAATGAAGTTGGAGATGAGCAGTATTCTTCCACATGCTGTAAACCCAGCACAAGTTTTTCAGCAGTTCAGTTTTGAAAATAGAAGATTAGTTCCGATATGATTACATTTTATATTTACTGTAGAAATTTCTGTTCAGATAAATTGTTACGAAGTATGAATTTGTTTCCTTTTTTAATGCCAGTGATTTTTTTTAGATATTTAGGTGGTTATTCTAACTCTTAAATTGCTCTAAATGTTAAAAGTATTAATTAACCTCAAAGCTAATTTTAAAAATTTTTAAGGGTACAATGTAAGATACAGAAATAACACACAAAAAAATAGCGTATTAATTATGTTGAGATACACTATTACGAATTATTTTTGTCTGAAGTCAGCATGTCTTTATGTATAATAAATCTTGAATGTTTTTAAAGTACAGTATCTCCTGCCTTGGCCTGCCTATATCGTTTAAAAGCCTGTATAAATTGTTGGTATTTATTTTTTTTAACCCTGGATGCGAAAATTGAGTAAACACAATTCAGTGGAAAGTTCTAGTTGTTTGTTGGTTTTGTTTTTTTTAAGATACCTTTTTCTTCCCTGAAAATATCAAAGCTTTGTATTGTGCACTGCTTTCCTTTAGCAGCTGCATAACACCAAGACACGTAAGTTTTGTCGTATGTTGTAAGATATACAAGTCATTATTCTACATTGTTAGTTCTTACTTTGAAGTTCTCATTTATTGTTTACATCCTTCTCCCCCTTCCTCGCTTCCTCCCTCCCTCCCTCCCTCCCCCATGTATTCATAGACTTGGAAAAAAATCTGGCAAGCAAACAAGTAGTGTTTTGTCAAATATCCAAAAAACCCCACCTCTGAATGTTAAACCTTCACGGTGCCCCCTCTGGCCTAAGGGTGATCGCTGTAATGAAGACAAGTGAACGGTGATCAGTAGTCCAAAGCTATCTCTGATAAATATTGTTAGTCTACTTATTGATTTATTTTTAAATCGGGTACTTAAATATTTCTACAAATGTTTGCAAATGGTGACAAGATTAATGTTTGTCTTCTAGCATGAAAAACGGAGATTTCACCTTTATTTTGTCCAAGATTTATGACAGTTGCAGATTAGCCTGTTGGTTTTAGTTTGACAGTTGTTATTTAAATTTTCATAGCACCTAACCTGTGCTATGAAAATACAGGACAGTGATACAATGAAAACCCATTCTCAGGTAACTATTGGCTGGTTTTGGTGGTGTTTTGTTTTTTTAAATTAGGAAGAAAGTGTGACTATGCGCATAAAAGCAGTTCTGTTGATACCACCCTTCATGGCTTTAAATAACAGGGACAGCACAGATGTTTGACATCAGTAATGTTTACATGGCCTTAGGGTTTAATTGCCTCATACTCTTTGTAAGGAGAATAAACAATGACAGAAATCCAAAGGAATGATGTTCAGGCAACAGCAATGGCTGCATTTCATACATAGTTGCGAACTTCTCAACTATAGCTAAATATCTACACTTTTTTTTTGTCTGAGTGGTAACATGCGCTAAGTTTCCTCCTCTAGGGCCTCTTAAACTGGTAAGAAAAAGTATTGAAAATGAGGAGCATGAGCTCAATTAATTGCTTCTAACTAGGTGAATGACTTTGCTAAGTTGTTTTTATCAATTTTCTCTAAAACTTATGAAGGTCTTTGATACTGTTGTAGGTTATTTTGTTTCTCAATATGTGTTTAATAAATAAAGTACAGGTGAAGTGCAAAGGGCACTTTACAGAAGGGTAGCACATAAAGTTACAAAGCGCTATTCCAAAGGAAATTGAGACTAACTTAGCAAATGAGGTTTGACATTTGGTAACTACAGATAGGCAGTTGACTCAGTTTAGTATGGTTTTAATTTGAAAGATACTCCTTTATTGAAGTTAGTAGTTAATAACATGTTTAAACTTTGAAATGGAAGGGGAGAAGTTTTACTCCCAGTTGTGAAATGATGAGCCCATTTGCTTCAACCCCAGCCTTAATGAGATCACTTTGAGTCATGTAAACACATTTTTTAATCTTTTTTATCTACATATGCAGTGAGATTGGAAACCTGCCTTACACAAAGGGTGGGTCAAAAAGCAGATTTGTAAATGCAGCCAGTACTCCAAGCTTTGCTATAGGACACTTTTGTTGTCCTTATGGTTTCTGACTGTTTCGGCAGTTTTCCCACAGAAGAAATGGTTAAGTGTAGCATTTTTAAACTGATTCATTTTTACGGCAAATGCTCAAATTAACACTTCCAGAAGTTGTGATGAAGATACGTGTGTGTCTTGGAACTATGGACCATTATAAAATTTAAATGTTGTTGGAGATTTTCTTAATTCATTTTAGTTTTTTACCAGTTATTCATTACAGCTACGGCTTTCCTCTTAAGACTAGCTGAAAACTCCATGTGCACATCAACTATTGCATTTCAAACACTTTAATACGGGGCTCCTCCATTTATTTATATCGTAGGTCCTGAAGGGACAAAATTATGTAAGTTGTGGGTGAAGCAGACAGGGCAGGAAAATGTTGGGGGTGCTAAAACTTCAGAACTCCATTAAGTTTAGAGAAGTTGAGGACCCTGAGTGCTTTTTCTTATCACCTTTTCAGCCCTCAGCTGATGAGGAGTTGGTCTTTGTGATTTTTCAAGTAAGAGAGGAAGAGCATTTTTTTTAAAAATTTTTTTTTTTTAGTATTCAAAGCAGCAGTAATTTATTTTCTTATTACAGTGCTTGCCTTCATTAAGAGCTGGCTTCTGTACCTTGGACAGACACATTTTTCAAATTTGTTTGGTTGCAACTAGCTCTCCTGAGGTGCAGCTGCCAGTCCTTTTTGCAAAATAGTCCCAAAATCTGTGAAATATTAGGGCCTGTCTGTTCTACTGGAAGTAGTGCAATGAATTAATGAACTACAATTGATGAGAGCTAGTGCAAGTGCAAGAATGGTGTTAAGTGGAAGATTAATGACAAGGAGTGGGAGCCAGCTTCAAGTACAGGGATTTCTGCTATCAACCTGTGGGAAGACAGCCATGGGGCTGACAACAATCACCGTTGCTTGAAGATACATGTCCGTTTTTAATACAGGACAAATCTGAGAGTATGATTTATTTTTATGTTTTTTCAACCTATGGAGTAATAAAACGTAGACCAGATCTCAGCTGATGCAAACCACCAAGGATTAATTTACATCAGCCAAGACATTCCTGCTTTATTAATGAGTTCTAAATGTAATGTGTTTGTGTGGATTTAATAACTATGTGAGTGCAAGAGCTATACATCAGTAATTCATAAGCTTTTAATGTAATTCAAGTAGATTGGAGTCTCTTTCATGTTTAGTTTCTAGTATTTGTGTTTTTACAAGACCTTCATATTTATTTATGGAATGTTCACAAACTGTCTATCTGGAAGTGGATTACTGTGCTTTTTTTTAAATCAACACTTATTTATCACCTGGTACTAAGATTTTCTTCTATAATGTCACTTTGTTGGAGGGATATATGCATATATTTCTTTTCATATATACATATGCTTATATTTCATGAATAGAACATGCATTTTTATTGTGATGCTTATTTTTGGATGATAAAGGAGATGGCTGACAGCTGAGAATACTATCTATTTTCTTTGGATTAATTGTCAATCTAACTTCCCACCTGGTAATTTGCATAAGACTATGTTCCTATTTAGTCTTAGGAGATAGTTAACCTCTTTATATGTGCTGTAATAAGCAGGCATATACTCTGGGTGTCAGCGGATGTGGTGTCTGGAAATGGAAATGCTCTTCTGTTTTCAGTTCTTGAGGAGTCTGTGGTATTTACTGCACGACATTTTTCATTTTCAAGTTGACTTGGATTTTTGTAGCTCACATTTTCAAATCACATTAAACAGAAATATATAACACAAAATAACCGTATAAAAGACATTAATAATTTGCAGTGTGTGCCCTGTTTGTATACAGTAGATAAAGATTCATGCATGAATGACTACTTTTCATATGTCAAAGCAATAAAAATAAAGGCAGAATGAATAATGCTTGTTGGTTCCTTTTGGAGTTTGCCAGCTGAGAGGGTTAGAAGTCAGGTTTGTAGCTGAGCGAAATACTATTTGACAAATTAGAAAGTGGCTGGATGGTGATGGGAGCCCAGTGTCCAGCTCCAAGGTGGGCAGACCTCAGCACAGTCGGCTCTTAGAACATCCCAAAGGCAAATACAGATCTTTCTGTTGGCAGCAGACCGCTTGAAGATGTCTCCTGGTGTGATGTTGGTACTCGCACTCCAATGATTTTTGTCTGCGCTCTAAAGTGAGGGGGGTCATGGGGATCTGTCACTCTGGGGAAGCTCTTCTGGCTGCTTTTCTCTCTGAACAGTGGAAATGATTAAATGTAGGAGTGGAATAACCTGAGTCTGAACTCGAGGTGTCACTTCTGTTTTCAGAAAAACTCTGAGGAACACAAAATGCCTGTCATATTTGCAGAGTCGTGAAGACAGTCTTTAATGGCGTAGTGAAAATACGCAGGAGACCTAAAAATACTATCAAGATGAAAAGTTAGACTATAAGAAAGAAGTGGTAACGTGCTATTGTGTCGGAGGGGTTCCAGTACACTACTTTGAACAAACACAAGCAGAAGCAGGAAATGTATTTCAGCAATCAAATTCAGCAGCAATATCCTTAATCCCATTATAAGTAACGTTTAAAAGGAAATGTGCTTATAATGTGAAATCTCTGACTAATAGAAAACAAACAAAAATAAACGTGCATCTGGGCTAGAGGACATTCTTTGTATAAATGTAACACCTGCCTAAAGAATAAAAGCAAGTTTACCATAGTTGGTATATTAACAGAAATATTAAAAGTTGCATTCTTAAGTGTTTATTTAAATAAAGGATGATAGCTTTTTCTGGGCAGTAGCAGTTGTTTTTATTGCCAACTAAAACATCTTACAAATTCATTTTCTAAATAAATATTTTAGGTTGAGATCTTTTGTAACAGTTTTATCAAATAAACATGAAAATACTGAGAAACTGTATATAGATTTTTTTTTTAATAGAAATTATTTGTTAGTGACTTCCCATTGCGTTCTCAAAGACATAAATGAATAATTTAAAAGTTATGCAAAGGTCCTTAGAGTAATTTCTTCTTTATTTTAATTATTAAGTTATATATGTGTTCTGTTTTGCTTTTAAAGCTGGACATGAAAATGAAAATAGCAGAAGGTAAATTTCATGAAGAAAAACTTAAGTTACAGCAGAAGCATGATACTGATGTTCAAAAGGTAAGAAGTGTTTATATTTTTGTTCCAAAGACAATATATAAAACAGAATAATACAGAGTCAGGTTACAATAAATAATTTGCAATTCTACTTTTAACTTCTTCACAACTGTAGTTAATGTTCCTTTACAGTGAGATTGTAGGTAACAGTTTGTACAAGCTGATAGGAATGCAGAATATTCTATGATAACATAAACTTAGGAAGTGAAAAATGCTTGTAGAAAGCAGATGAAAATACAAGGTGACTTGTTTATTTGAACAAGACAACCTCTTTTACCAGCCTAACAGCTTCTGTGCATTTGTATGCTGATGAAATTATAGACTCCTGATGTTTCTTTTAGAAAGAAAGCACTCGTGTTATAGGAAAATGTGAACAAAAATACTTAAAATTTTTTTTATGGACAAAATGCAAAAAATAACAGTAGGAAAATCTGCAGGTATATCACACGTGTTCCCACGAATACAGCAATAGTGCTTGTTCTCATGCCTCAGTTTTGACGCTGTATCTTAAAGCACAGGCTGGTCCATAAACAGTTCGTTGGTTATGTTACTATATTGTTAAAGCTATATTTGCTTGTAATTCTTCACAGCAATAAAATGACAGTAGATGTACTTCCTTTCAGTTAAGTTGGATTTGTCTTTATTGTGTTGCATAACACCACTTTTGGGAAGATTACAGACAGACTGTCAAAGACCATACTGTTACTTTTAATACCATGTTTTAAACGTGTAGGCTCAAATTCTGCGAGGGCCTAAGTGCACTGAAGCACTCTTGTCCCAGGAACATAATGGGGGCTAAATGCTCGCCGTCGGGATCGTCATGACTTACCCTGCTGTAAGCTTTGCATTACTGAGTACCTCTGTTTTTGTTTCTTAAGACCGAGTCACAGACTTGGAGGAAGTTAGTTGACACAACGCTGTGACACATCAAAGCCTCCTGAAAGGATGTTAATATTTGGTCAGGTGCATATTTGGCTCATCTGTTCTCAAAGTCTGCAAGCATAACTAGTTAGCAAAGCTGAGAGTCTAAAGGAAACAGCTTTGTGAGAATAAGAAATAGTTTAAATGCTTTCTCATCCCTTGAGTTGTCATCCTTTGCTAACTGATGTTAGAATTCCGTCTTTTGAAGTTGTTTAATAACGTTGGATATTTTAGAAAAGGTTAAATAGTGTCATATTAATCTTTAAAGACACAAACCATTTAATGCAGATGGAGTTATATTGTTTTAAGATGAAAGCTTCCGTTTGATGAGAGATTTGGGGCACTGTTATAAAATTTCTCAGACTTTAATGTTTATCTTAAACATGAAGTTTAAATTAAAATACTATCTCAAAGTGTGCAAATATATTCCCACATTTTTTCCCCAAAATCAGAGCGTACAGAAATGTGAATGTAGTACTTGCTCTATTCCAACCCATTGTTTCTTGGAATACATGCAAAGAGTGGCAATCGGTGAAGTTCAAGAGTGTAATGAAGTTCACCAATTACTTAAGTATTTCTTAAACCTGCTGAGATTTTTAGATGCTTTTAGATAGTATTAGGCAACATAATTATGAAAAGTGAAACAAATTCTTTCTATGTGCAGTAGTAGCACCATGAAACTTCCAAACTCAACAAAAGCAACACTGGATTTGCCCAAATCAAAAAGAAAACAATAAGACCCTCCTAAAACATGTAACTTTTTTTGTCTACTCTATTGCCTACATTTATCTAAATAAATCCTTTGTTTATGACTTGGAAGTCTTAGCTATGAAAATTACTTACATTTAATCACTTATCCCTGCATGACCTAAGCACTTCTTGAAGGCAGCTCCTTTGAGAGATAAGTGTATATTATTTTGTGTGCTGGTTGTAGTTTTGGTTTTTTTGACTTTTGTTGAAGTATTGTGAATTTTCCCTACAGATTTTGGATAGAAAGAATGATGAAATAGAGGTACTGAAGTCTCTCTACAAAAACAAACAAAATGAAGCTGAGGACGTGATTAGAAAACTGGAGAAAAAAGGTGATTTTTATATTCACAGTTGTTGTTTTCTGCGTGGTGATACTGTACTGCATCCTTCTCGAGGCTATGGGCTTACGTATTCCTTCTAGGTACAGATGTCCCTCTCCTTTTCATTTGCAGGTCTTGACCTAATTTTTTCCTTTAGGGTTTTAGAGGATTGTCTGGTTGCCTTTGCTGTCCAGTTTCCAAACCAAATTTTCCAAGAGACAGTGTGATCATGTTGTATTTAATACTTACAAGTTTTATAAGCGTCACCAAAAGAAGTTTCTTTGATGATACCGAAGTATTTTGGCCACTTATTTCAAACTTTGTGGAATCTCTGGCTCAAGGTTAATTTATTTATACATTCAGTACATTTTAATCAAACCACAATGTATTATTTATTTAGGACTATTGCAGCAAGAGATTTCAAACATGAGTAGCAGTCTTGAATATGTCATAAGTACAAAACTTGGCCTGAGTGTGGCTTGTCAGCAGTTTTTGAATGTTAGTTTAGAATTCCTTGGAGTCCATTTACACTATGGACTAAACCACAGTGTAAAAATAATACAGGGGTTTGGTAATCTACGTACAAAAAGGGAGAGAGTTGCACAGATTTTATTTCCTGCTCCTTGGTAAAGTAAATTGTCCGGCAAGGGATGTGGTGCCTCTGTCAGTGGGCTGGTGGTTGTGCTCAGCTGTAACGGGTTGTGTTGGAGTCATCTACACTCTTGCCAGTGAAAATCATCAGTCACTTTTGAAAAGTGAATATGTACCTTCTTTGTTTTCCACAAAGTCTGTCAGACAGAGTTCTTCATGCAATCACTTGCAGTTTAAGTTGGGCAACTTAGTTTCCTTGTTTATCTTGAGCATTCAACCTTCACAAGAACCTTACCTCCTAAGGATGCACAGAAAATTAGGTTAAAAATGCCTGTTTTCTTTAGGTTACAGAATTCTCTTGATGTATGTTTACTGCTTCAGTAAGGAAAACTCACTATGAAATATTTTGTAAATGAAGTAGATGAGAGAATACCTTGTAATATTTTAGTGACACAGAATCTAAGTGCTAAAATCTAAAGCAGCACATGCATTAAGTATTTTTGAGTGCCAAAAAACATCAGAAAGCCAGGTCAATTGGAAAACTGATGTAATCTGATTGCATCTGTTGCCAACACTGAAAAATCCCAAAGGTCTCTCTTGAATGGTTATTTATTTTCCCATTTTTGACAGTTCAGACCCTTGTCCGTGAGTCACAAGTCGTCAGAGAAGCAAAAGAGAAGCAGATTGTGGAGTTAAAGAAGATGTGCGAGCAAAGCAATGATTCTCTGAACAATGAGTGGGAGAAAAGGGTAATGACTAATACCTGCTTTCTTTGGAAGACTCCTACAGCATATACCTGTGATAATACATTTTGTCACTTTAAAAAAAAAATTATAGAAGGAATTTGTTACTTTTAGTGATATTTTCTTATGCTGATTTTTATTTTTTTTTCCTGGAGTAATCTTGCAAGATTTTTTTTGTTGCTGCTTGAACACCCACACCCACCAGCTGGTCCCTCTGTTCCTGGGGTTCATCTGACCCCCTTGGCATGTCTCTGGATGTGTTAGGGAAGTGCTTATTTCTGGTTGACCTGACATGGAATTTTAATCTCGGTAAACCTGCTGCTACCTGCTGCCACGGTGATTCCTTTGAACTATTATTTTTGCATTGGGTCATGAATTCTTCAATGCGTATTAATTTATTGTAAGACTCAAGACAGCAGCAAAGCAGAGAGAAAAGCATGTTTATTGCAAGACAGCTTCACCTTTGCCCAGTTTAGTGTCAGTGTTTGTCTTGCTTACCGCTCTCAGGAGAGGGAGGGTCACAAAAAGGGCAAAACCACCTCCCTTTGTATATGAAGTATGCTGTTTAATTCAATTTTTTTGCAGCCCTGCATCTGGAAGCGCTGTTGGTTTTCATTCTTATCTTGTAAGAGATGAATCTTGTCCTTTGTGCTTAAGACCTTGAGGCTTCAGTGTTAGGTGGGGTTTTTTGTTTTGTTTTAGAGAAGCTTTATTTTCAGCCTGAGGTCATCCCACTTTTTGAAGGTACCTAGCAAGTGCTGTTCTTACAGCTGTAACTGTTATCAGTGATGCCAGTGTGCAAACAAGAAAACAAATTAAACTGCTAATATTAATTTTAAATTAATGAAATGATAGAAGTGAAATCAGAGCACGTATCTTATGGAAAAACATGGATGGTGGGAAGTATGAGGGAAATACAGTAAAGGTTAACAGTGCAATGTTTTTATAACTTCATGTACTACTACTTCTGTGTATTTTTTTCCTTTGAATAGATGCAGGTTATTTGAATAGATGTTGCTGACAATAATGCAAGTATTACTATAATCTGTTGTACAGGAGATAGAGACATTCCAAGAATTTTTTGTTTTATTTATATCTTATGCACCTGGAGATTAAATATTTATTTATTTACTTATTTTCCCAGATTATTTTTGAAAGGATCTCAAATTCAGCAAATCTTCTGAACACCACATATACATGATACTTATAATAATAATTTATTAGCATTTTTATCTTTTGGATGAAAAATTTTATGTTAAGTTACTACACACTGCTGAAATCCGTTAAGTAATGGCCCAGACTCACAGATACCCCCATGATTTTGCTAATCTATATGTGGGAGAGAAAAATCTACACTTGTGCAAATTAACCTGATTTTAGCAGTGTGTTTGGAGTGATGCTTTTATTTCGTTTATTACAGCTTTCTTCTTCAGCTGTGAAATGGATTTGTTAGAAACTTGAGAAACATGTAATAGCTGTTATACAATCAATACACCATCCAAGTTTTTTATGCTAATTTGACTTGACATTATTCTTTACTACTGTATAGATAGAAAATTTAGATTTCAGGCTGCTTAACTAGAAAGGGAGGCCACTGGTGTTTAGAATATAAATCAAGGGTTAGTAATGACACAAATAATCCTTTTATTAGACAAGTAGATAGTCAAGGTTCTCCAGCTTCTTACAAATTGAGAGGCAGATAAGCTGACAGCGTAAGTATCTGGAGAGAGTGTTAGTGTTTCTGTACTAGAAATTCATTAACTCCGTGCAGCAGTTATTGGTGTTCAGTTTAAATATGTAAACAAACAGAATAGCAGAGAATGGCAAAAATATGTATGTGTGTTAGTATTCTGTAAGGATACGTTATGCCCTCTATGCATTTTTAAATGACCTCTAAATTACCTCTTCAGAGTCATAGTAGACCTACTTAGTGAGACAATGATCTAGCTTTGTTATAGAGGACAGAAGTGTGGCTTGTGCTTCTTAGCTATTTTATTTATATGCTTGTAATAATAAAATATTTATAAATGCTAGTTTTATGTGCCATTTATTATTTGGTAATATTTTTGTGATGCAGCTTCACAATGCTGTGGCGGAGATGGAGAAGGAGAAGTTTAATATTCGGAAGAAGCACACAGAAGATATGCAGGAACTGCTTGAGGACACCAATGCTCGTCTTAGCAAAATGGAGGAAGATTATTTGGAACAGATAAAGTCAACTGTAAGTTCTTTGTAAATATGACACAACAGTGAGTGTCTCTTGCATTTTTCAAATTTCATGCATTTGTGCAAAAGTGTACATAAATTCTTTTGAGCTGAGAAATATTTTTTATAGTGCAATGCAGTTCTATCTTGGGAGAGAATAGTGTCCTGCAGCCAGTCCAGCCAAGGATTTCCCCGCCCTGGGTAAAATTCATCGAAGTACAGCCCTTCAATGAATATTACACAGATAAATAGTTGTCTTGATGGACTGTTTCTAGCATTTCTCACTGTTTTTGATTCAAGTTAGTGGAACTTTTGCCTCTGGACGTTTGTAGACTCTAAAAAAGGCTTTATGTAGTACATCTATTTTCGTAGATATATGTGACTTCTTTCTTACCCACCTCCTCTTTGAATGATCAACTGCTTCTGCTAAATTAAAGAGCAAATAAAAAGGATTTTAAAAATAACTATTTTATTGTTTTAATGTATTGTGTTTCTTTCCTAGAATAATTAGAAACATGTAAGCAGGTGTAATGTGGATTTTGTGCCCATTATATAAATGATGTAAAAAGCAAAAAAATTAACAAGTATCCTCAAAAAAGCAGCCTGTACTTTTTATCAGGATGATGTATGAAGAAAATTGAATTTGAGTGAAAAGACAATGCCAAACAAAATTTATTCCTTTATTAATGAATGTTGAATTTAAAAATTAGTATTCAGATCATGTCATAGGTAAGAGTAAATACAGACAAAAATGGACACAGTCTGTCAGCAAGATTGAATTTAAGAACCATCAAAACTAGACAGATCTTGCTGAGCGGCTTCTGATTTAATAATTAAACAAGGTAGAGTTCAATGCAGGGCTTAAGATGAAAGACTACACTGTCACTGGAAATTAGTTCTCTTTTTTTCTCTCTCTCTTTCTTTCTCTCCCCTGATTTTTTGGGGGTTTTTGTTGGTTGGTATTTCAGAGTTTCCTTGTTCAGGGTTTCACATTGTCAAGAATGCCAGTGCTCTTAGCAAGTGATGCTGGCTGAACAATTTAACTAAAACCATAGAACTTATAAGTTTGGGGTTTGCGCGTTGAACAAGTATTAACTTCTTGAGGGTTAGGGGGGCAGGGAGGAATTATGATACCTGGTGATATGTTAGGTATGACTTTGTTGTTGTTGTTCTTTACAAAAGGCCCAAAACAAACACCCCTCCACCCCGTCCCCAACCAACCAACCCAACCCAGCTAACCCCGTACTGTGCAGCTGGCTTTGCATTGATGGAAAAGTTTGCTGTACTATGTTCTTGAAATAATTTTAAGCCACTTGACAAAGTTCAGGTGACCATTCTGGCTGGGTGAGGGTCTTGCATTAGTCCAGGCTCATTTAACAGTTTTGTGATAGTCGGGGCACTGACTTGAGATGGCAGATGTTTGAGTTTTTATTTTACTTTAACAGAGGGGGAAAATACTGTTCCACTTCCCTCATCTTCAGACCTTTGTTGATATAAAAATAACTATGATACGTACATCCTGGAAGGACAGCTGTGTCTTATTTTTTGACTCCAGCCTCCTGAGGAGTTCCTTTCTCATATCTGTGCATATTAACATAAATTTAGGGAAGAATGGGAAGTAGTAGAGTAGTCTCATGCTACCTGCCTGTTCTCATTCTGCTCATTTTTAAAATAGTTTATATTAGGAGATGAAGTTCTGGGAAAAAAATAAAACTTTTGATAGATGTTTTTAATTTATTGGGAGGAAATCACTGTAATGAAACAAATGGTATGGAGAAGTGGATTAAGGAGAAAGGTACACCAGCAGAGACTTGAGGAATGCTCTTTCAGTCCTGATTTGGATTTGCTATATTCCTGGGCACAACACTTTCCCTCTCTGTGTGCCTCCATTTTCCAGTAAGAAAATGGAGATGATATAATTAATTCACCAATCATCTTATAAAGTATTTAGTTAATATTTTTAGTTGATCTGAAACACAACTAGATAGCATTTGCTAAATGCTGTTAATATAGCATTTGTATCATCGTGTTCTTCTTATATCCTCCAAATCCATAGCAGATATTACTATATCTTATTGTTTACATCCTTGGATGTGGTTTTACCAAAGTGAGCACATAAAAGGCAGTTATTGAAAATCCATAATTCTTTAGTAACCCATTGCTCTTTGTTTTGGTTTAGAAATTTGATTTATATATTTTTATGTCTGTAAATATGATGGTCGTAAAAATACTCAGACTATTTTAGCATAAATGAGCTACAGATTTCACTGGATACTATACTGTTTAATATGCTTTCTAGCTGACTTTTATAGCTGTTGATCAATAAAGTCTTTTTATATATGGCATTTTTGCCTCAAATACTCTTTCCCATGTGCAGGTTATACATATCGCTAGTGATAACACCCTTTTTGGTTAATGGAATGTCTAAAAGTCTTGTATGTGTATCCATTACAGTTTTCCATTGAAATATCTGTAATCTCTCCCATTTTAAAAGATTTGTAGTTTAGACATCAGTTGCACATATTGTTTTGCTTAGGGGAGAAGCCATGTTACTTTAGGGGGGGAATTGACATCCATATTTTGAAGATTTATTTTTGTTTTTTATATACAACATAGAATTTACTGTTGTGATTGATGGCAGCTTTGCTATTGTAACTCTTGTGTCTCTGGACCACCAAAGAACCTTGTTGCTTTAGGCTACTGAATAACAACAGGGGTATACCCTAATTTATTCTGGTGTTTTCTCAACAATGACCTATTCTTTTAGAACCAGACAGTTAAAAAACTGGAGGCTCGTGTCCAGCAGTTGACTGTTGAGGCTGAAAATAGTAATTTACAGCGTCAAAAATTATCTCAAGAAAGGACTGATGCAGAACAACGTTACCAGGCAGTATGCTCTGAACTTCAGGAACTGAAAGCAAGGTAATTAAATAGCTGTTGCTGTTTTTAACATTGAAGAATATGGAATTTCCAAAAAGCAAACATTATTCGTTTTAATTCAAGAAGTCAGTGAATGGTAATTGGCAGTAGCAAATTGTCATGAAAATGTATTAATTAACGTAAAACTCATTTTGGAACAGACTCAAACGACCATCGTAAGGAGTATGTTATCTCTCCATTATTTATAAGCATTTCATTCTGTTACAATAAGCACCTGGTACAGGCAGACTTGCATACTCTGTAGAATTGATACAGGTAAGATGCCAAAATATGAAAGCAATTTCCATATTCTGTTTGCTTACTACTTGTAGGCACAGCTCACTTCAGAAAGAGAAGGACCATATTATACAGGAATATGAGGAGAACATTCAGCAACTACAAAGTAAATATGATGTTGATATAAATTTTATAAAGCAGGAACATGCTCTCTCTGCAGCTAAGGTATGCTTCCATGCGTAGGCATTAAAATGTTGTTTATTTTTTAAGTGGTCTCCTCAATATAAATGTAATGCTTATGAATAAATCCAAGGAACTGTTCAGTTACCTAAGCTATTCATGTGCATAAGTTTAAAAAAAAAAAATTGTGATTTAATTTTTCATTCCCAAATTTGCCTGAAAAAATCATTGAAGATGGCTGATAATTCTGGTGTGTGTACATGTGTACATAGAGATGGTATCTTCATAGCTGATTCAGGTAAGTTATAATTAATATGCTGATTTTGTTTGTGCTTCTGTAAAAATGCCAGATACTGGAGGATCTCAGCACACTTAAAGACTTAATGTTTTCATAAGGCCTCTTCCGTGAGGGAAGATATTTTTCCAGAAATAAATTGTCTTGCAGGCATATTAGTATGGAACATTGTTAAATATTTATGTTTAAGAAATTATTTTTAAATTCTGCAAGCGTACATTCCACTCAAAATGTAATAATTCTTGTTTGTTTCTGTAAAAATATCTATCAGGTTGATATTTAACAATATGCATAGGTAGATGTACAGTATATATTTAATACAGTTTTCAAGTTAAATAATTGTAGAGAAGGCTCACGTTGTAAATACCATCTGCTAATCCTTAGAGCTGTAGAACAAATTAGGTCTTTTTCATTTATTTACTGCAGTTCTGAGAGCTTTGGTACTTCATTTAATTTACAAGGTATTTTTCTTTCTTTCAGTTGTTAGTGCCAAGGGTTTTTTTTATTATTAGCAATTTTTTTGTGGCTTTGTTTACATTTCTAAGTTCACCAGATGGACAGAAGTGATGTATCCAGAGTTGTAAACTCATACAGGGTTTTTTCCCAAGTTGATAATTTTTTCCAATTTCCAGGCACCTTTGAGAAATAAATTCAAAACCACAAAAGATATATCTGTAGAGCTAATGAGAAATGCAACACAAAAATTCCTTTTTCTGTTAAATCCCTACAGGCTTCTGATGCAATTGAAGAATTACAGCATAGCGTGTCTCTATTAAAACAACAGTTACAAGATACAGAACATCAAAGACAGCAACAGCTGAGGGTAAGCCCTGAATTTCTTACTCAGGAATGACCAGCCCTTTTTACCATTTCCAGTGATTTGAATGTTTAGATAGCCATACTAAAATGCACTTAGATGTAAAATGCATCTTTATATATTCATAGAAGTATATAAAGTGTCACCTTGTGCTTAAAGGTTGATTTAGAAACTATAACTAAAAGATCACTTTATGGGTAAGAGCAGAATTTTCACAGGAGCTTTTTGACTGTTGTAATTCACATGTTAAAACAGTATAAATGTGTATCAGTGGGTTATAGGGGAAACATGTCAAAGAATTAGGAATATCTTTTTTTTCCTAAACTGTAAACATTTTTAAAGTAAGTTTCAAAATTGCCTTTATTTTTGTTGCTATTTAAAAGTTCAGTTCAATATTCCATCTTCCTAGAGGTGTTTAAATTAATCCCTCTATCTCAGGATAATGAGTTCCACATCTGTATCATGTATCAATCCTGTTTGAGTTTTGGCATCTACTTTTCCTCCTATGTCTTTCATTTCACAGTTGATGTAGTACAGAATGGCATTTTAATTGCTCAGGAGAATAAGTTGCTGTTTCTCTTTAGAAAACATGAATCATGACTTTCGAGATAGTTTTGTTATGTGTGGATATTTCTGCTGTTGGTTGAATTTTTTTGTATGCCAAAGAATTTTTTTAATGATGATATAAAGTGGATTTTTAATTTTTATGGGCTGTTCTACATAATAGGAAATGTGTGTGTGTTTAATGACTGCTTTGAAATGAAAGAAAGATGTTATTTGTTTTTTAGAATACACATCTCTTCCTTTGCAGGATCAAGAATACCAGCTTCAACAGGACAAACTTCACTTGGAGCGTGTATATGAAAAACAGGTAACGTTTTCAGGAAAATACAGACAATCTTACGCACATTTCCAATTCTGTTGTATACAGAAGCTAAAGGTTTAAATTCTGAAATCCCCAAAGTAGTAAATTTTGGAATCCACGCATTTCACATGTGTTGGAAAAAATAATTGGACAAATTCAAGGAGGATTATAAGTAGAGCTATTTAAGCACAGAGATACGGCCTCTGATTCTAGAAGCTGGTTGCCAAATGATGGAGACTGCGAGAGCATTACCAAAAAGTGCCATTGTATAAGCTGCTGTTTGTTGCCATCTGATGTTTACTGCTGTTAGAGAAAAGATAATGAACTAAATTGAACTTAGCCTGACCTGTTGTCAGTGTTCATGTGTTCTTCCATATTTTTTCCCCAATGTACCTTTATTCCATACTTCTCCATGACTTGCATGTGTTCTTTATATATTGTCAGCATGTATTGTTTTTACATCCAAAGCTTAAATTTAAAAATGTAATTTTCATCAAAAACACTTCATCTTAAACCACTTTGCAAATATTGTCTACTTTTTTAGATTTTAAACATCAATAGGTTTCAAATTAAACTTGAATTTTAGTGACATTATGTCTTCAACTCATGTAGTGTTTAGGAAGAGTTAGATGTTAGAAGAGTTACTTAGATGCCTATTTAATTGAAAGGATGTGTTATTCAAACATGTCATTCCTAAATGTGGCAAATTTATAACATAAAATAATGAATTGTGATCATAGCTACTTGTCACTTGGTAATATCATTTGCAACATGAATTGTAGTGAGTTTTTGGTTTGAGTTAGTGCCTTTTGCTGTCTTTAAGTCAAATACTGTTTCGTTCCAGGATATGCTCTGGTCTAATCCCAGCCTATGTTTGTCTTTTTAGACCAGTCATGGTTGTTTATGAATGTCAGCCTCAAGAAAAGCCTAGGATTGGAATAATATTACAGGTCAAAATAGAAATATATTAGCGTAACTTGGGTATCTTCTAGCTATTGAAGTATAGTGGACATTGGTTTACTGCAATACATCACTTCCTCTACGGATAAGTACAGATTAGATGTGGCTGGTCATGTTTCCAGGCACCAAGTCCAAATGCCATCAAACGGCACACATCTACACTGTTTAACTTTATGATTCTGGACAGTAAGGCGGATGCCTCCATATTGGCTTTCTGCGGTGGTGCCTGTCCCGTGTGAATCTTGAATGCGGTTTGAGGATCGTTTCAGAAAATGCTACGTAGCATGGGCTAAGAGCATGTCAGCAGTTGCTCTACACCAGTAAGCACAGACATTGAAGTTGTAACTCCGTATCAGTAAAGAACGTAGACCCTTTATTTTTAGTAGATAACTTTACAGCAGCTTGCCTATTCATAAATTTTAATGTAACTGTGTTTTCAAAATCAAATCTTTGAGAAAGGAGGAGGAAAAAATACATGTGAACAATCTATGGATATAAAACCATAAAGTAGTCTAGATTGGCCCATAAAATACTAAAGCAAGCTTGCTTTCAACTAAAGGAATCAAGTCTCTGGTGCAATCTGTTCACTTAAGAACCTACCCATTATCTAATAATCTTTATTAGTCTACAGTGGCTATTGCCTGCTAGGATATTTAAACATCAAACAAATAATAGGTAGTAACCCTAAATGTCACTGATTAAATGTGCTTATCTGCTGAATCAGGAACCAGTTAGGCTAAATGGTTTTACAAGTGAAGGAAACACCTGCTTTTTATAAATAATCTACTGCTTGTTTTCCAAACATTCAGCTAAGGGTAAGAACAGTGACAGATTATTCTGGAGAGCTGTTCTTGAGCAGCTGTTAAATATATATAATCTAACCAGGTTTGGCAATACCTTCTTTACTCTGATAAACAGCCCATGGGTTCAGAGACTCTTTCAAACCAACTAAGTATTCGGGCTTCCATGTAGTAAACACCTTCATGGAACTGTTTACAGTAGAGAATATCTAAATTTTTTCTGCATTGCACTGTACTCTTATACTTCTGACTATACACTTATTAAAACATGTTTTTCTTTATTTTAGTGACTTAATAGCATGTAACATTGCAAATGATTGTAAGTGAATAAAGGATTTCCTGTGCTCCCCATCTGGTAAAGAAAAACATGCTTAGTACATCACATCACCACATGGTGACTTGAGCAATCCTAAAAGCAAAACAAACTCTTGTACTTAATCTGCCTTTGGCAAAAAACATTACGAAAACCCATGGTTTAGACCATGGCTGGGAGGTTGACAAATTCTGAAGCTGCCTTCCTCTATTGATCTAGAAGTACCAGAGAAAAGAATTCTTCATAAAAATGTCTATTCCTGGTTAGTGAATTCAGAAAGTGGGACTCAGATTTTGTTCAAGGTTTTCTGTGACTATATTGCTTTATAGGGAGAGAAGCAATTTCTCAGATTACTAGGATAGGTTCCTTGTGAGGTCTTGGAAGTTTCCATTTTCATTCCACGTTGATTAAATATTAATAGGAATTAAAACAGTATTTCAAATTTAAATGGTAACTACAATATACTGGGAAAAATACAGACATTTAGAGGAGAATAAAAGTTTTTTGTAACTGAGTATTTTTAGGATGTTTGTGTAAGAGGTCTGTCTCACTTTTGTGTGCAAATGTCTTTTAAAATATGTGTGTATAGATATTGCCCGGTGTAATGGCAGTTGCGTGGAGGATAATTACCTGGAAATGCAGTTTGCTTGGGGAAGTGGAAAGGAAGAAGGATAAGCAGTGTGGCTGAGCAAAGGAAAATGGAAAGAGGTGTGGGACCCCGTGATGTTAGACAGTAGTGACCCTCTGCTGCGTGCTGAGGTCAGGTTTAGTTATGTGGAAGATTTTTATACTGCAAGATTGTTCAAAGTGAACGCATATGCTGATGCTGATCTAGGTAAGAGATGATGGGGAAGAGATAGGAAGATGACGCAGGCAGCTTTTTTCTGTTGTGCGAGGATACAGAGGCTCTCGGTTTGCAGTAGGATTGGTTTCTTGTCACATCCATCGGAGTGACAGATGACCTATTCTTCTGGATTCACACTGTAGTATAAGCAGCACGTGGTCAGTTTTCTCTGGAATAATAATTGTTAGCTAAGATCCTCTATCATTTTAGAGGTGTCAGTGTGCTTTTTTGGGTTTATAGTTGTACGCTCACACAAGAGTGCAATACCCTAGCATTTCTACATGAAGTTTTTAATGTCTGGATGCAAAATGGAAAAAAGAAAAGTTTTACATAATGATTCAAGCACTGTGGTTTGATTTCACTGGGTCAGGAGTTCATTAGTAGTAAACCACTTGTCCTCAAAGTTTTACTTAGTAAAAGTATCTATGCTCAGCTAGTTCATGGTTGAGTACGTATTATTCTAAAGGAATGTTATTTACTATCATTATGTTTGGTATTTTTATTGCTGTAAGAATTGACAAGAAGTAGTTCACTTGGGGTATTCACAAATGGTTAAGTAGGAACTCTGCACCATAGAGAATACAGGTCATTATTTTAGGCAGACTTCACTATGCTTTCCTGTATTTATCTAGAGAAAATGTAGTCCTTTTTATGTAATTACTGGTATTTCTTTATTCTAGAGAATAATGGTCATTTTAGAGAAGAAAAATAGCTCTATTGGCTGTATTCTTGTACTTCATCTTGCTTACTGTTGCATTTTATGTAATTTTAGAAATATATAGGTCGTTGTCTACATCAGCGCAAAAGAAATATGCAAACAAGTAGTTTTTATAGTTTAAAATAACTTTTTTTAATCAGACTTTGTTTTAGCTGAAATACGGTATTTCTTTTCCTTCAAATGGTAGATTCATGGCATCCGGAATGATCTCGATAAAGAAAGAGGGGATGCTCAAAAGAAAATTCGCAAACTGGAAGAGACTTTGAAGTAAGTGGATATGGAATAATTGTTGAACCATCCCCAATTTTTTAGTCAAGTTTATTAAGTAAACTTATGCTTTGTCTCATCCAACTGCCTTCCTATAATTTGTCTGGGTTATCTTCCCATTGTAAAGCTGCATCTTCAGGGTTTTGCTTCTTCCTTTACTTTAATTTTTATGGCTGCCTAAGCCACCCAAATTTGCTGACTTTCGAGTGGTAGGAATAAGACAGGATTGAAGTTAGTGATGTCAGCTGGTTTTGCGCTGACATTATTGATTATTATTGATATTCCAATAAATGAAACCTGCTTCAATTTAGAATAGATACATAGTAGGCAAATACTGCAAGCTAAAGACTAGTTGCTTTGCACTGTTTTAGAGGAATAGATAAATTTGAAAGATGTATTTATTTAAATTATATTCTAACTTGATTCAGTATATGATGCTTGTGCTTTTTTTTTAATATCCACAAATTACAACATTAATGTGGATTTTTCCTCTTTGATACCACACTTTTTTGTGTGAATACTTATTTTTCAAATGTAGCTAAGGCTCGGAGAAATGGTCTGCAGCAAACAGAAACCACTTTTCATTAAATAGCTTTTTTGCTGACCTTGTACATTAAAAAACTAATCAGGAAGCAACAAGTTTGGTGTTTTCTGAATGGAGGAGTGGTTTACATGCAGCAGATGCATATATGACAAGATCGATTCTTGTTATGCTGCTTCCATTTTTGATTATGTAAAATATTATTTCCATATGTTTATCCAGTTTAAATTCAAAGTTATGGAAATAATTTCTAAGGAAAACAGATCATTTTGAAACAAACCAGACGTTATTTGCTAAAACTATTCAGTTAAACGTTACAACATACCTTATCTAGGCTGATAGAGGCTTTGGGAAGGTACTTTTATTCAATAAAAGTCACACGGATGAAGTCTGTATTCCTTTATTTCTATAATCTCTTAGGTATTTGGCATAAATAGAGACTATCTTAAATCACTACAGACATTGGTAAAAACTCCAGCTTTTAATCTTTAAATTCTTTACGCTACTATTTATAATCTTAGGGAGATTGAATTGTTATCAACTAAACGTAATCTCTTAGTATTTCAAGGTCTGATTCATTAATAATGTAGTTGCATTAATTATCTTCCATGGGTTAGCGTGCTGTGGATTCTGAAGTTACTTTCTAGTTAACAGCACTGCACTGTAGATAGCTGAGGAGGTCCTCATTTATTTCAGATGGCTGTAATTGAGCTTAGGTTGAATATTTGGGTTTAGAATAAGGCTTGGAAAGACTAAAGTTTCAGGAGCCCGGTTTGTGGATGGATACTTCAGGGCCCACAAATTAAGATGATGTTGGCAGAGGCCAGTCCCAACCTTGTGCTTTGTATGAGCGGGTCCTCCGAGCCATCCTGAGTTTGGGCCAACCTCTGGGATCGAAGAGCCCTGGAGGCTGCATGACAGGCTAAAAGTATGTTCAGACTGTTTCCCCTACAGCAGGTGATTAACACCTATTACTGGTTTTCAAAGTGTCTTTGAATATAAGCTACTTCCACTCATATTGTAGAGTACTTTTCCCAGGGTGCTTCCATGTCCTATGCACTCTGTTTCCCTTATGCTTTCTGATTTATTTCTTTTTTTGAATCAGGGTGTTGAACATAATGTAGCGATTTCTAATATTAAATGATGTATCACTCTCCTAATGGAAAATGGAAAATGTTTTCATTTTGGAGCTAGCTTACTCTTTAATAATGAATCTATACTGTTGTTTTTTTGGTTGTTTTATAGCAGTGATTTGCAGTTAATTTTAACATTAATAATGGAATTACAAAATAATTACTTACTAGTATTACTAATTGAGCAGAAATAAAAATTAGCTTCCATCCTTGTTTTTGTCTGTGTGGAGACAGAAGTTGGCAAGATCATCGGGGTGGATTTGTGCTCCTAAAGATTAAAAACATTGTATTTACAGAAATATAGTGCCCTGGTCTAAGCCCAAGATATATTCTGCTGACCAGTTCTTCCATATTTCAACTCTGGTGCAAAACCTCTGCCTCTTGCATCTGTACATTTCTGATCGCGGATGTGTCGGTGCACGTGACTGTTAAGAACAGATTCACATGCCCAGTATAGAGGAACTGCTAATCCCGCAAGGCTGACTTTCTGGAAACCAAGCCATTCCTTCAGTACCAACGTTTCTGGACAATATTAGAATTTTTACATGTAGGTGTTTATATAAGATATGTACCGAAGTAATACATAACAAGCCGTAATACTTGTGTCAGAAATGGATGGCTTCCTTATGGCTTTTTTCCCCCATTGCTGCAAAAATTAGTCCTTTTCACATTCTCTTGCTATTAATATTAATTCACAAAATCTAATATCTTATTTGAAAATGCTTTATTTTGCTGGATTTTTTTGACTATTTGTGTAATCAAATTAAGTAATTACAAGCTAAGGCAGATACAGTAAACCTTTAGAAAACAACCTTATCGTCCTTGAGATGGGCGAAAGTATAGTTCACCATCTTCAACAGAAACGATGCCTTCTGGTATTGCAGACCCAGTAGGTGCATGAGTGATTTCTCAAACTACTTTGATCTAAATGCACTTTGATAGTGAAATGGCCACAGGATAATATCTTGAGAAGCTAGTCAGCTACAAACACATAGAAAGGGAAGTGGCAGGGTTTTTAGTGGGGTTTAATTACATTTATTTTATTTTCTTTCCACTCAAACAGTGCTTTTGCAGTTTCAAACACATCCACATAGATGCATAATGAAAGTGGTTTGAGACATTGTGTGGAATAGTAAAATCCACATTTCTAAAAGTATCTTTCACTTCAAATAGTATTGCCAGATTTTTAACACTGAATAGGGGTTTGCGTAGTTTATGGAAGGATTTTTTTCTTCTTCGGTTTATAGTAGTAATATCTGTCAAAAACAAATCTTTTGCAAAAGAATTGCTTTAATACTCATGACTATGGGTGGTGACTTTTAGATTTAAATCTTATATTGAGTTTAGCAATGCATGTCATAGGCATTGCCTAATAGCAAAAGTGACTGTAGGAAATGCTCCAAGGATTTTTCTAGAACGTCATTTAAACTGCATTTATATAATAGCAAAGTATTCTTAAAAAGCTTCTGTGGAAATACTTTGGGGGGAAAGGTTGTTTCTCTAATCCCTTTAGTTTAGTTGCATAAAATATGTCATGAGAGTGGGTTACAAATAGGCTAAATCTCTGTGGTTCTTATCTCTTTTATTTCCTATTCCTCTGCTTAAAACAAAGCTGTATATTTACATTAAAAGTTATGACACTACAGACTGAGTTGAATACAAGAGAAAAAAATTAAGAAAAAAATCTGTAGCCATTTGTTGCTGAAAAAATTACATGGAAGAGAAGGAAAAGGTCTAGCTGACTTTTTACAACACTGCTATCCAGAGTAGCTCTCAACATGACCTATTGTGTCTTGCTCTGTGAGATTTGGACACCTATTTATTAAAAATATTTTTGTTTCTGTTATTATTATTATTACTCATAATTTTAATTTACTAGGCTGTAGGGAAATATTTCCTGTTTTATTGAAGAACTGAAACGTAGAAGCTTAGAGACTTGTGGCAATTTAGGGAACTGGAAACAGTCATGGCCTTGATGTGATTTTAAAATGACGCTGGGACATGTATATTAAAGGCCCTTTGACCATTCTTACTCTTATTTCCATTTCAGGGATTATCTCTGAAGCAACTTTACTTATCTGGCGTGCACTTGAGTAATGTTCCCAACAGTAGTATTGCAGGTGGAGGATTTACGCACTTTTCTAAAGACCTAACAAATGGCTCTCTTCCACAGTAAATAATTGTGTTTAAAAAAAAGTTTTCATTATGACAGAAATGATCAGGTTAGACTGTAGTATTTATCACTTACTGATAATTTCATCAAGTTTAAAATGTTTAAGTACTTAAGCTCCCTTCAGTTTGGATCAGCTTTGCGCATTCTCTGGCTATGAAGATTCTTGCTGTGTCTGGAAGTAGCAGCTTTGAGTAGATACCTGTCTCAATTACTAAACAAAAGCTGCATCTAACTTGTTTCCGTAAGAAGGTGCAAAGAGTTTCAGCTGTTACTGCTTTAGTCAGTTTGTGTCAGTCACAAATATTAAATTACATCTCTTTTTGACAGACGGTGTGCTAAATAATGGCCTCTGTTGATACTAGACCTCAAAATGAAGACTAACAACTTTAGCCCTCTGACTATAGAATCGTTTAAAGACATATTGAAGGTTCTGTTTTCTTACCTTTCCTTTTTTTACTGTTTCTTTTGGTTCCAAAATAGCATTGTAAACTACAGACAACCATCTTCCTCGTCACTTTGACAGTTTCAGAAACAATTGTAATAACAATTTCATGAAACACCAGTGAGGATACATGTTCAATAGGGCTTTTGAGAGAGAGATATATATTACGTTCACAATTTAAATATTCAGAATTTAATGTTAGCAGAGTAGTCATAGCAGTGATCCAAAAGGCATCCCATGGAAGTATCACCGTTCCGTGCCAGGCATTATTTGCAGCTGGCAGAAATACATATACTTTAAGGCTCACCTCATTTATTTACTGATAAACAGAGGAACTTCGGACATTGTTGGTTAAGATCAGAGGTAAAAATCTCTTTTATGATCCAAAGAAAGAGCAGAACAACCATGTGCATTATTAGTATTTATAGACTAGTATATATATTTTGGTTTGGTTTTTGCCACTTCCATTCTGGAGTCCACAATATGTTTATAACTGCTTAGATGTATAAAAATTGTCCATCCTGAGATGGGGTTTTTGGACTAAATTATAAACATACATAAGAGGTGAGACTGTTATGTCACCTGCATGGAAGCGCAGACCACCTTGCTGCTGCTGGTTTCCCAGGATAGTGGTTATAATGGTTCTCACATAAAAGAAATAATTAGGGGATCTGAGTTAATGCTTTTTAGTTTGCATCTCTCATCACGCTACTGAAACATAGCTTTCCTGAGTTCTTACCTATTCGGTACCGTGATCAAAGGAAACAATTTTTAAGAAGTCATGTTAGGAGAAATGACAAGAACTGTTACCCCTACAGGTGCAGACATTGGAATTGAACTTTGAGGTGTCGAGGAATGCTTGTGCATTATCCCCAGTTAAACGCTTTTTAACATTCTGCCTCTCAATCTTTGCCTTTTTTTTAAACCTGCCAAAAATGGAGCCAAATCTCAGCATTTTGCAAGTGGTGATGATACAGAGCAAATGTTTAGCAGCTGGTTTATTGAAAGTCACTTAATAAAACTGTTTGTTTACATAAGGAACTAGCAACACCTCTTTCCCCCATTGCTTCTCTACCCCTCATCTGAACTTGTTTAAAACTCTTCTGGGGAAGAAAGAGGGGCTACACTTTCCAGAAGCCAGCAAAGCCTCTCCTATCTATCAGCAGATTTGTATTTTTACAACAATTTCTAAAGCGTGCACATATGGCTTTCACAGTATTTTGTGATCTGGTTTAGATGGCAGACCAAAATGTTTCAAAGTCTTTTCAACCAAAGGCATGGTGTGAAGGTGGTGCATGCAGATGTTCTATAAAATACAGAAATAAAAGTAATTTACCTTTCTTTTCCTAAATATACTTGTATACATAAATGTATACGTTTCTCTGGGAATCCTTGACATGAGAATCAAGGGGAAGAAGCTGATTTCTCTTTGTGGGTGGTGCCGTGGAATTTCCTCACTGTAGACCTAAAGAGACTTATTTCATTGCTTTACATTATTCCCGATATGGTAGCTGTGTCTGTTCTTTATACCTCCACATGCCGATGCCAGACTACTATCTAGGGACTTTGACAAGTGTGGTTCATTGATACTAATATGTATTTTAAATTTTTATTTTTGTGTATAGTACACTCGTTACTACAACAAGGTTCTATCTCATAGAAAGTATCTGATAAAATTCATTTGCACTTACATTTACTGAAACGAGTTGGAAAAATGCTGTTTTGGGAAGGAAATTTTTTTTTGGTACCAGTTACTGTTCTTGAAACGTTAGTCATTTCTTTATTCAAAGGGCTTCCACTTGTCATCTTCTAGTGTGGTTTGCCAGTAATTTGTTTTTTCCCTTCAGAATCATTTATTCCCTACGTGGCATCATCACAAGATTATGGAGCAATGGAGCTGGAGCTTTTCTCAGGCTTGCCCTGAGGTTTTAAACTTAGTACTGATACTTGTAGAGCCTTAGGAGAATGGCTTTTATATCGCATTTACTCAAAAGCAGAAGCTAGCGTCAGTATGTTCTGCAAGAAGAAACCTAATTCTAATTGATCTGCAACTTCAGCCTGAATTCCTGACGGGAGGGACGCCTGGACTGCAGCTGCGCGGAGGTTCAGGGCATTCCCATCTCCTCTCCTTTCTACTTCTGCAGGGTTTCAGTCTGCTTTGGACTCTGGGGTGCGGTGGAATGTCTTGAGTGTGCGTGATCCTGTTATCAAGCTGCCCTGAGTGTTCTGTTGTTGTTGTTCCGAGGCTGCTTGTCCGCCTCCCGCAGGCATTCTGCCCGGCGTTTCCCACCGCTCCCCTCTGCTGGTGAGGTGGGGACAGAACAAAGCTGGGAACAGGACGAGACGATCCCTTGCAGAATGTGTGTTCTGCTTTTTCCTACAGCTATGGCTGTGTAATGACTCGTTTTTCATTGTATAGTTTTCTTTGATATACAAAGAGAAAGCCTGCATTTGTTTGGTCTGAAAGGCTCTTTTTGCTTTGCTCAGAATATGAAAAATGTATAAAATTTTAGCACCAGGAGCTTTGTGTAAGGGTCTCTTAGTCTTTGAGATTACTAATCTCTTGCAAAATTCCCATGGTGTTTACATAATTTTTCTTTTCCCTGTATTATTGTAACAGGGACAATGTAAAAGAACTGAGAGTACATAAATCTGAGAGAAATAAATGTATGCATAATGCTTCTGAGCTAATAAAGAGGGAAACGGATGAAGGCAAGGATACATAAAAACATGAAGACAGATGGCAGAAGGAGATAGAATAAATAGCAGTGAATATAATTTCATTTTGATTTGCAGGATCCAAGTGCATAATTTTGTATTTGCTGTTGGATCCCAACATTTTTAAAAAAATTAAATTTAGACTTTCAAAATGTTCAGAAATACCATTTTTAAAAAATTGCGAGTTACAGTGGATTTTGAGAATTTAATAATACCAAATCTTTCAGAACTTTATTTTTAAACAGCTGCTTCTTCAGCATACTTTTGTATGGATTGTATTGCATGGACTTCCTGTAGTGGTGGATGTCATAAATGCCATTGCACACAGAAAAATACAACACATGATAATCATCAGTACAATGATAAATAAATAAATGGAGTGATAGCTTTAACTGCAAGTCGATTTTTTGTCATTTCTTGCTCCTCTAAGTAGAATCCAGATTCTGAATAATTGCTTGTTGTTGTTAATATTTTTAGGATAATTCCCTAAGTGTAGCTGTTTTCCTGTAGTTAATTCCATTTTTCCTTGAAAATGAAGTATTTGTGTGTGGAGGAATTCTTGTAGGAATGGAAAAGCTATTACTATTTAAAGCCGGAAATAATTAAAGAAATATGAGAAGGCATTGTCTTTAATTCCAAATGTTGCAATAAAGAACATTGTTAAGAGTTTATACTCATGTTCATTGTGTTCATCATTCTCTTTTATTAAAAAGTTTAGTGTTGTCTTGTTACAACAGTTGCAATATGATGAAAAAAACAAACTTTGATTTAAAACCCGTGGTAATGTTAAGTGGCTGAAGAGTTTGGATATATTTTTACTCTTTAAACAAGGCTGTGTGTTTTTTGGTGGGTTTTTTTTTCCTTTCTCTAAGAATCAGTGGAAAAACAGCCAGCTGTTCTCCACTTGGTGCTCTGTTTGAGCATCTGAAACCTTTTAGAGCAAAACCAGTCAAAGTTTCCAGCATATTGTAAACATTCCTTTAGCCCTGGTGAACATGCTGACATAACCCTCACTCTAGGGGGCACGATGTAAAGTATGAACAGAGGACAAAAAAATGTGGTAGCTTTATTTAATAGTCTCACTTAAAAGGAAAAATAAAGTGTTCTATTAACTATTTACAGCCTTTCATTTTCTTTCACCAGTTTCTCTGGAGACCTACTGGCAATGATGAAATATGTATTTAAAGGAAAGCTCCAGTTGTACAAAAAAAAGTAACAGTTGATTTTTAATCCGTGTCTGTGGGACCATTATGTCCCTCAAGATGGTTATAGACATATCATATGACATCTTTTTAATGATATCAACTATGAAAATGCTTCAATATAATACATAGCTGTACGAAAGGGAAAGCGTTGCCTTGTGAGATGAACAGTGTCAGTGTATCATGGTATAACGCTTGGGTTAACTGCTGTAAATTGCTATTCTAATAATTAATGTAGTTAAGGGCTATAGATATTAACCTTACTAAATGAATACAACAACAGTTAACACAGATGTCAGAATTGTTCCCTTATTATTCTGAAAGCCTTCCCTTTCACACTAGTGTCTTTCAGATTGTACAGTGTATTTCAAGACTATATAGTGCCCAAAACATTGATGAAATGAGAAGAGCCTTCAGCTGGCTAAAGAAGGTCTTACAGCTGATTGAATTCAATTACTGATTTTTTTAGTAAGCATGAAATGTTTCAGGCCTTTTGGATCCTTTTTTGGGTCAGTTAAAAACTTTCTATGAAAATAGTACAAGGAGTGACTTGGTTCCTTTTGCCGTTGTTGCTAGATGGTTATGATTGCTAGACTTCAGTTACACTTGGTAATATTAAGTTGACTTTTAATTTTTATGTGCGAGTTTCCTCCAGGTTCATGAACAACACAACCAACCTTTGTTGAGGAATTAAAGTTACTATTTCAAACAGTACTTTTATTGAAAAAAATAATGTTAAAATCCCTGTCCACCATACCAGCTTCTTAGAAAGAAGAAACTGAGCTGATTCCTCAGTATTGAGTTACTATATTGTCCATTACTACATGGGTGATATTATTCTGAATCCGAAACTATAATAGTATAATTTTAGCCATAAAATTAGTTACCTTAAATATGTAGAATGACAGAATGAATACAGTATCCTTGTCTCTCCTTGTATAGGTGAGTGATATGGTCACTTTTTGGGTTCTTTTCTTGCCTGTTTGAAACTGGTGTTTGGTGGTGCAGCCATGAGTGTTTAAGGGTGGAAAAGAAACAGGATGGGTGGGAAATAATTTATTTTATCAAAGGCTTTTTGATCCAGGGTGTTTTTATCAGCATCTCTTTGAAATAATAAACTTGACATGCTTTAAGCTGAAATAAATAGTTAGATGTTTCATTTAAAATTCTATATTGGAAAAACTGGAGACAATCTTAATGCTGTTATTTCATCCTCGTCATCTTTGATTTGCCAACTACTCTTGGCTCTGTCACTCATAACACGTCTTGGACTGTTCTTTGTTAGTGTGAAGTGATTCTTCTTGCCTGGCTCTCCTCCTCTGCTCGGTGATCTCTCCCATAGCTTGTCCTTCAGATGGTTTATTTTATTTGCCCTCCAGCTTTCTGTGCCACAGCACTGTTCTCTGATCCTGATCTTTTCCTTCTTTGCACCTCTTCTCTGGGTATCTCACGAATCTATTTACTATCTGTGCTGCTGACTTTCTGGTCCACCTTTTAATTACAGCCTTGTCTCCTTTTATCTAAGCCATTATCTACACCTGTCTCTCTAATTCTCCCCTCCATGTTCTCCTTGTTGAGGTTTAGCTGTCATCTCAGCATGTAAAAGCCATGACTATTAATCTCTGTTCTAATCCTCCTCTCTTGATAACCGAGCCTCTGTGGCCTTTCATATATGTTGTGTATCTAAATCTTGTAGACAGTTTCTGCAGTGTTGAGCAAAATTATAACGTTTTCCTTTCCAGCTGCATTTACAAGACTTGCCCAGCCTTTTAACCCACATCTCATTCATCATTTTGCAGTTGCTGTTTTTATTCTGTTTTCATAACACCTAGCACAACAGTACCCTGTCATAATTATGGGAAATAGTTATAATAATTATTAGTGTGTTTAACCACTGTCTAGTTAATTAGTGAGCCATTAATTTTGAATGCGATGCATTGTTCTTTTTCTTTTACTCAAGTGTGATACTACAAATGTGGATATATTATTTACTCTAAATTCATTAATGGCTTTAAGTAGTGATTTAGTTTGTTAATGTTATCTCCTGATTTATATAAAACATAAGTATATAGTTTAAAATAATAATTGCATTGTAAATATCATTCATTGTTATAGATTACTTGGAGGAATCTAGACCAGCTTTTTGATGTTAACATCTCGAATTATGCAAATAATTGCATTGTAAATATCATTCATTGTTATAGATTACTTGGAGGAATCCAGACCAGCTTTTTGATGTTAACATCTCGAATTATGCAAACTGTAAACAATTTATAAGTGGATTCGTGCTTTTTCTCACAAAGACAAGCTCATCTTATACTTAAAATCAGGGAATGAAAGATAAAATTGTTCTCTACTTATATTTTTGGCTTTATTTCTTTGAAATGATGAAACAAGTTAGAATGCTTTCTAACAACTTCAAAATATTAAAGTGCCCAGGGACAGGATAGGGATGATGTTTTGAAGGCAATAAATATTTCAGCTTCACATTTCAGTCTTTCTTCTTTGCTCCTTTGATCTGGCTTTGGTTTAGTTATCATTCCGCTTGAATGACTTCACACTGTCTCTCTTCCTCTCCGTACCAAAAAGAAGCGTTTGGCACATATTCCATATGTTTGGGCGCTCGCCTTGTAGGAGAGCCCTCATTGTTCGTCAGTGTTTGCTGGTAATAACTGTCTCTACAGTAAGAGACTCTAACCACAGCTGCCATGGGTGCATTTACCCAATATGTAATTTGCACCGAAAGCTGTTACTTAACTGTCGCTGTTTGTTAAAATAGAGCAGGAGAAGTAAAATTGTTTTTTGTGTATTTCAAAGAATTGGTCTTACTACTGAAGCAGTTTTCTGGAACAATAAACTAAACCAGTCACTCCTCCTTTCTACAAATATATGGTACTTTAGGTCTTAATACATTATTTCTGTAGTTGAAATATCTGCTTTCTAGAGATTAAATTAGAGGGACTGTTGTGTGGAGTGTTTTTTAATGCCTGTTGCACCCAGCTAAAAAGTAGTGTCATGGATCTTGCATTTGGCTATAAATGGATAAACTGCTGCGTTCCTGTGGAGTCCTGCCTGTATCAGGGCACGTCCGTGTGAAAGTCTCTCTGAGATCAGGAGCAGGATCATGGGGTCAGTTATATAAGATTTCTGTATACGGAAATACACGTGTCCATATACTGGATGGGTACTCGTGTCTGTAGCTTATACACAAAAGATACCAAGGTATATTTCCTGAATTTTGCTGTTGTGTGGGCAGTTCATACATGTTTTGATGGAGGTTATGTTTTTAGGTACTTAGTATGCTGTGATTTATGCTGTCTAGTGAATTGTCTTATCCTTTGGGAATATATGATTGCATAGTTGGGTTTTTTTAATCTAAATGGACTATATAAATAGCCATAACTTTTAACACAGAATTAGTAGAAAAGTCATTTTTCTTATTTTATGTGTCAGCAAACAAAAAGCAAAACTGTTTAGAAACAAACCCAGCAACATCCTTTTTCAGCTGCCTTCCAGCAATGGCAATGGTTTGTATTTTAGTGGGGTAGTGAAGCAATTTTCCATCGGCAGAAATAATCTCTAGGGATGACAGGAAGGAATGGGGGAAGACTTGTGTAAGTACAGCAAATCGAGGTACACAGGATCAGTGCATGTATGTAAGGGAAGACCATTCTGGTGATCAGCAGGAGGAGAGCCTGGCCTCTCTGAGCAGATCACTGTTTGAAGATCTTGGCTTCAGCAGTGCGACTAAAGGCTCAGCCATTATTCTGCTTTTCTGTGCCTCAGCCTTACAATGCAAGATGAATTTTTATCTACAGGCATAAAATCCAGACTCATACTAATGTGTGAGATGAAGCTTCTTCTTGTGGAGTCCGTCAGAATCCAAGTTTCAGAAGCTTATTCAGTGGCAAAACGTATCCTTACCACTGAAATTCCTTGCTCAGCTTTTGTGCTCCACTGAATGTAGGAAACAGTGGTCTGTTTGGACACGAGTGGGTTTTCACTGCTGCCAGCGGTATTTGAAAACCCAGCGAAGAATTTGCATATTCATGAATTAAGGCCTGGTATAACTTTTATAAGAAAACATCAGAATTTTCACAATCTAGTTATTTTTCATATCACTGAAAAGCTCTTTAAACTACACCCGGGGCGCTTGTGTGCGCATTTGCTGATGGGATGTGAGACATGCTGTCCACAGAAGGTGTCCACGTGTCGCTCGGGGAGGTACACCTTTTGTACATGTGCATGCTTACATGCAGTCTCCAATGTTTTAATTTGAAGAGGCCGAGACTGAGACAGGTTCATCTCCTGTTGTTGCTTGCTGTTGGTCAGCCCTTGCTTTCGTACAGGGAATGGGGAGAACCCTGTGAGTAATAGTGCTGGTTCTTCCTACGTTTGCTGGGACATCTTGAGTTTGTTTAACCTCTGGTGTAAATCGCTGGATTGCCCTGTGTTTCATGAACTTGACTTGCAATGCTGTAATGTCTCACTGTTTAGTTGTTACCTCTTGGAAGACATTTTAGGAGGCAAGGAAAATATTTATGATTAAGCATGAAGAGAAGGTATGCAAGATGTTTATATTTTCCATTTATCAGTACCCTTCAGAGTGCTGCTTTCTGAATTGCAATTTGGACTTCATAGTCAACTTTCACTGTGATGGTTTGTGCTGTGTAAGATTGCTAATTCTCTTGCCATATCCTTTATACACTGAAACAAGAGGAATTTGCTGCTTTTTAAACGGGGGCCTAAGAGTAAATTCACCCTATTTTTATGTTCAAGCCAGCTCAGCTTTAGGGGATTTAAGTGATGTAATTGTATTGTATTCGGCCCCATAACTAGTCCAACTGAAAAAAAAAAAATCTTCAAAGTGAATATTTTAGTGCTTCATGCAAGGCACATTGCTCGGTGTCTTGGGAAAAAAAAAATGTAAAGCTTTTCTTACATTTGTGAACCATGGTCCGTTGTTGTACATGTTTTCTAAGCTTCTGTACAAATCTTAACTGCACAAAAAGAAGAGAGAGTTAGCTCCCACATCCTTAAAAAACCCCAAAGTTTTATTCCTGGTTATAATGAGATGTTGCATCTATTCATGGAATTAAGTCCTTAAAAGACAGGAAGGTTCATAAAAACAGATTCCTGAAAGTTTACATAATAATATTTCAAAATAAAAATATATTCCTCAGGAAGAAGATGCATAAATTTGGAAGCTCACTAACAGCACAAGGACTGACATCTTGTTCTTTTACATTTAGATTTGTTGCATTTCCATCTAACTGGACCAAAAATGTTGTTCCGGTATCTCTTGACACTTATCAGTGTGGATATGTTTGAGTCAGCTTCGGTTTTAGGTTTTGTTTCCAGTGTGGAGTGAAAGTATTAGATGTATTTTGCGGGGAGGGAGACTCATTACCCAGAGCCCGTAACTGGATTAAGGATCTTTGGGGGGAGAGGTTGAGGTTTTCCCCCCCTCAAGGCTTCCTCCAAGGTGACACACGGGGATAGTGCTCCGCTGGTGAACCGTGCTGCTGCCGGCTCCCATCTTCTCTTTCAGGATGTCAAGCCGTACGCCGTACGTAGGTCTCAGAAGATGGTTCAGCCTCTTATGTAGTCTTTCCTGTGAGCTGCTGGTAGACTTGTTGTGGGAGAGGAGAATGATGTGGTCACTGTAATTCAGTATCAAACTGCTATTAACTTAAAAATGTCTATATTCAGCAGCTCCCTGGTACATGGGTTTCAGGGGGGTAATTGAGCCAAACGCCGCTGCAGCTAGAGCTGATGCATAACTACCTCATCAGACAGTTCGTATCGGTTTTGGCTCTGGAGGCATCATTGGTGCGCCCATCCTGAGAAACATCTGCAATTTTGATCTTTTGGATCCTCCGTAGTAGGAATTTAAATCCTAGGTGGTCTTTGTGCCAGTTGAGTTTAGACGGGGAAAAACGTTGACTTTGGTGTTGGTTTTTTGCTGTGTAATTTTTATGGTCTTGAAATGAATGGAGGGGGTATGGTAACGTAGATTAATATACTGATATGCTCCCCCCTCAAAGGAGTTTAGAAAATAGAATTGCTGAGGCAGTAGAGATAAAGCATATCTGTGTAGGGGTGGTGGATGCTCTCTAGCAAATTTGAAGCAAATTTGCACACGCCTTTTTATGAACACAAAACCAAAACCCTGAACAATTATCACCAAAAATGTGACACGGGATTTTGTTCTGGTTTGCTCCAGTTTCTGCTGGTTAAGAAAGGTATCTTCCTTCTTCTGTAAAGAAAAATAGCAGTCTCGTGTGTCTCAATTATTCCATCTGCTGTGAGTAAGGTACCAAAATCAAATACTTTTTTTTTAAATATGCATAATGAAAAATCTATAAAAGTAAACAGTACTGTACTTACTCAGGGCTTCTGGCATTTCTTTGATCTCTTTGCTAATAGTATTACCGTGCACTCCTACACGGCGGACGGACACTTTGTGAAGATGTAGGATTATGTTCTTTGTCCTATTGTCAAAGTCTGGTACAAAAACCACAGAAGAGGATGTGAACACTGTAACTTTGGGCTTGGCAGCTTCCTGACCTTTCTAAAAGGCTTGCTCAGTCCTCTAATAGCTGGTTCAGTGCTGGCAAGGTGACAGACTAGATGAATTAGCTGGTCTTTTCCGTCCCTTATGTGTCAGATTCTTTGTTTTATATGGAAATAATTTCTGTCAAAATGGGAAATTTATCATGAGGTACTTCCTCTGCCTGTAAAATGAAAATGTCAACCACAGGTCTGTTTGAATGTGTCTTCTGTTACAAACCGCTGGTGGAGCCAGCTTGGTCCATTGATCCCACCATTGTGCTCCCCCCTGTTTTAACGCGAAGTCAGGCAGCTCCACTGTCCTGCGATAATGGAAACGTGTAATAGAAAGCTAACAACGCCGCAGGGTTGTCTTCCATGTGAAGAATCGCATCAAAATTTCTTAAATATTTAGAGGTTATCAGATTTTTTGTCTGTGATATGTCAATATGGTGGATGGGTCTATTTTTTAGGTGTGTGTATGTATACATGTGTATCTATGCACATAAAATGTTATACGTGCATTACCGTTGATTTACTATGATGTCTTAAGAAACCTAAACCAATTTTTATATATGTATTGACTTTAATATGTCAAATAGTATAGGCTATTAATATGAAATATCTTTGCATAAAGATTTAACATCTGTCGTTACTTTAAAGGCTGAATAGATATTACAGCATTACGGGTTTCTAATAGATTAAGAAGGCACCATATGTCACACATAACCCTGCTTTGCATTTTGAGATATGTCAAGCAGTGAATAATCCTGCGTCTCGTCTGAGCAAAGATGGCACCGGGATAATATTTTTTGTTTGTTTTTAATGGGAGAAGATGGTCGTGCTAAAAGGAATTCATTTAAATATTGGGGGGGGCATATACTGTTAAAGTTGGGATTAAAAAAAGGGGGGTTATACAGTGGGTGGTAAACCATTCAAGCCAATGCAGACTTTGAAGACGGAGGTATTGTCGCAAGCGATGAACGCCAGGTTTAGGTGTGCGAAATTCGGTAAGAGAAAGCGAAAATGACTCCAGCCTCCTATTCCCTTCTTCAAAGTATTGCTAAGGGAAGTTTGGCAGAAGCTGGGACAGGAAATTGAAATCTGAATACTATTTTAAACTGATAGGGTTAAAGGCCTCTCTTTTACACTAGCACACTTGTTCTTTCATTTGATACTTGAACTCTGAAATTTTTCTGTGACTTTCTAGGGAGAAGGAGGAGCAGCTGACTCGGGTGACAGAGGTACAGAGGCTGCAGGCCCAGCAGGCAGATGCTGCCCTGGAGGAGTTTAAGCGGCAGGTGGAGCTGAACTCAGAAAAAGTCTATGCTGAAATGAAGCAGCAGGTGAGGAGGTCACAATGCCAGCCTTTCCGAAACTCTGTCTCAGTGGGATAGCGTATTCTGATCTTACAATGCCAGAAACGTGCTTCACTTGAGAGTGCTACATCAAAATCTTTCACAATGTAGTGTCTTCGCTAGCAAGTCAAAAGGGATGTTAGCGGTTGTTTCATCTTTCTAACAAAGCCAGAATTGTCATTGTTAGAGATATCTGCGGTTATGATACTGATTAGGGAATTTTCAGGAGTGAGAGTATAAAGTGTTAGTTTATACACCCCTCTGGAACAACGTTTGTAATTTTCCAGTTAAATGTGTGTCTCTTCCTACTCTTCTCAGAGCAACTCTGTCTTCCGTTAATGAGGTCTTGTAATCAGTTTGAGCCTAAACAGTGGCGGAGCCATTGTGGCTGCTGGCAGTCATGGGCAGAGGACAGTAAAATCCGTTTTCCTGTCCCTGAAAATTGATAGTAGGAATTTATGTAAAAAGGTTTTAGTGTCTTTGATTCCTTATGGAGCAAACAATAGTTAAACCGTTGTCCTTGGGATTTTATAAATGCATCATGATGAGTGAAATAAGGAGCAAGCGACAGGTGATCAAAAAGAAGGGGAGAGAAGGGAGTATTCCCTTCGCTGGCTCACGTGGTCGAAATCTCAACACATAACTCAAGCTTGTAATTCTGCCTGACCGTATACTCAGTTTGGCAACCTCACCTATCATAACCAAACCTTGCTGGTGACAGTAGGATGCTGCAGTCTGATACTGTAATGGATTCCTAAGGATGCAGGCTTATAATATAACAAATTCTCTTTTTGTTGTTCCTGTGAAGTTTTTTTTTTTCTGAAAATCTTCAACAACAATGAGAAATTAAGTAAGGCATTGCAGATATTTTTAAGACCCATGCAGACAGCAAATAATAGAATTTGGAAATAAAAAAAGGCAAGAACAAACTTATAAAAGCAAGATCTGTTCTGCAGACTAGACCCATGAGGGCAATATGACAAATCCTACAATTTTAATCTGACTTTTTCTGTGCCACGAGACTGTCCTCCAACTTTTTCACAATGACTTAAAATAATGTATTATTTCTGCTCCAAAGGAGATATAGTCCAATTCTAGAAAGGCTAATAATAGTTTAATTCACTTAAAAAAAAAAAAACAAAAAACCCAAAAAAACCAAACCAATCCAAAACAAAAAAATGTATGAAAGACTTAGAAAAAATTAAAAATTGTCACTTAAAAGTTGCTGCAAATGTCTTTTAGAATATTTCTGTCTTCTGGGAAATTTTGAAAATAAATCTTGCTGTCCTCAGAGTCAGCCATGGGTTTATTTTGTCCTTACTCACATGCAGTAAATGATATTGTACAGTTGAGCAATATCATTCTATAGGAACCAAGGTTCAAGGAAATACATCAAAGAAACACTACTGAAGCTATCTGCATAGCTTTGTCCTTTTTCATTCTTCTGCACGCACATACTCTAGATAAATCACCTGTTAGATTGTAATATATTGGAAAACTTCTATTTTTTGTGGTTAGGTGGAATGTATTACTTAAAGCAAAAACTGTAGTAGCTATAGCAACACTGTACTTAACTACACTGGGAATATTGGGCTTCTAAAACCATTCTTTGGTGTATGGTAATTATGGAGATAAGTAGAACGGAGTCTGGCATTTTCAGTTCTTGTAATCAATATTTGATTCATTAGTTTGGCTCTGTGATATTTTTTTGCCATCTGCTTCCTATTTTGTCAAGCTTGTGATTATTAAGGGTCACCTGATGCCCACTGGTGGGCGAGTGGTACATTTTTAACTGCAAGATCTGCATTTTTTCTGATAGTAACTAGCAAAAAGAGAAACAATACATAGACTACGTCATGGTACTTTTTAGATCTAATGTTTCCTGGGTTTGGCAACTAATGATCAAGAGCCCTTATTGCACTTGTAGGAAGTGTATGTGACCTAATGAGTAAAGCAGAAAAGCCGGTAGAGTTAAAGCATCTTTGCATGTGTTTTTACTATTTCACTTTTCAGAATGTTTTCATTCTCTTAAAAATAAAAATCCTTTAATAAAGTAACAGGATCTTTTATTTTTCTGGCTTTTATTGAGCTGAGTAAAATATGGCTATGGACATGTAATTGGAGTAAGTTTGGAGGCAGAAGAAATTATTCAATGAATATTTTATGAAGTCCCTTTTCTTAACACCAGATAGTAGCAGCGAGGTTCAACAGCTACTGGAAGGGTAACTTGTTCCTTTCTATTCTACTTTTCTGCTTTCTCTCTGGCCAACTATTCCTAGTCCTGTATCTTCCTCTCCTGCTGCAGTATTTTCCAATAAATTTCCCACTCCGAGTACTGCCTTTTCTCTTCTTCCCCTGGCTTAGAAGTGGTGTCCAGGCCAATTGGCAAAGACATCTGTTGAAGACAGAGAACTCCCTTAGGCCAAACAGGATTTTGGTTTGTGGTTCAGGAATTCATGCGTTTCTTCTTTTGCTACAGCAGATGGACTTGTGGCAGCAGTGGTCCTCCTGACAGCTACACCCCTTCTCTGTCTTTTTTAAGGAGATGGTTTATTTGCTACTTGTGTTAGGACCTAGATCTAAAACTAATTGATGAGTATGCACTGCAGCATAGTTATGTATGTATAAATATATATATACACACTTTTTTTTTTTCCCCTGGAAACTTGCCTGACATACAGCTAACAGTTGTGCTTTTGATACAAAAGCCTTTGTTAATTGGGTTATGAAATTGCTTCCTTGATGCTGTGTGCTGGAATTTGTGGGACTCATTATTCATAGGCGATGACTATCTTCAGAGAACTTTACTTGCAGCCAAATAATTCTCTTTTAAGTTATTTTACTGATTTAATGTAAACTTACTTTAAATGTGTAGTTTGTGCACTGACTCACACATGATTTCCTTTGAATTTCCATGGGCAATATATTTTTAAGTGAAATCTATTTGAGTCTTAAATAAGTCTAGAAAAAATATTCACTTAATTTTGATGGGATTTTCACCACTGTCAAGTGAAAAACTGAGCCAATACTTTGTAATCGGGGAGTGGCATGGAGTAGTTGATTGCTATATTCTTAAGTAATTTATAATCCCGTCTTCACTGAATATTAATTTTCACTCCCTACAAATAGTATTATTATCGTTCTCAGCAAGTTATATTCATGTCTTTGATGGTTTGCAAACAACTGTAGAAACGTCAGGATGTTTCAAGCCATGCCTTTTTAAAAAAAATTAAATATTCCCTTTCTTTTACCATGTAGATGGAAAAGGTTGAAGCAGATCTAAGCAGATCAAAATCTCTCCGGGAAAAGCAATCCAAAGAATTCTCCTGGCAACTGGAAGAGCTCAAGCAAAGATATGAGCAACAGGTCAGTCGGATCGCTCCTTCGGGCGGAGGGGAGGGGGGACATCTTTTCATGCAGATGTAGGTCAGTTCCTGTGGCAGGCTTAATCCTGTTCTCGCTGTGCATTGCTGTTCTTTGTATAAAGGCAAAATTCATAGGTATGCAGAGTTTATGCAATGGGGGATGGAGGGGAAAGAGTCTACATAGAAAATATTTTTGTTTCCTCTTTGTAATCCTTTGTACCTCTGACTCTTTCAAATTGTTTCCCAGGCTTACAGGTGGCAACACCTATTTTCATAATGGCCAGATGAAATTATTTAATGTGTTATCTGTTTTTCTTCTTGTCAAGAAACAGCGTTTTATTCTTTTTATCATTTTTTTACATGAGGAGTGTTCGTATGAATGCTTGTTTTGGCCCACTGATAGCAATTTTCTTTATTGTAATGTAATTTCAGGGTTGGGAAATATTCAGGAAACATTTGGGTGGAGAAAAGAAACTTGAGTTCAGTAGTGTTGTTTAGTGTAAAGGGAAAAAAACAGAAAAAGAAGCAGCCAAATTATTGCATGATACAGACTTGAGAGCTACGCGGCTGAAACAGCCCATCAAACGCTTGTGTAAGGTGGTACTTTGTTGTGAAGCTAAAGGGGCGTCTGCTCGGTAACGCCTGTTAAAAGATTGAGAATTTTTTTGTTACTACTCTATAGCAATGATGTGGTTAGTCCACACGCTTAAAGTTCTCTCTTATCAATGTTTTTGTGTGGATATAAGTTTACATTTCCACCAGGGAAGTGCGGTTTCGTTTCTGTTTATCTTCTGTGCTGGTAAGAGGATGAAATTACTGCAGTTGGCTCGTGGAACGAGACTTGCTCTGGTCTCTCTGGAAGGGGCTTTTTCAACTAACTAAGGAATGGGATCACTTTGGTAGGTGTTGAGAGAGACCTTCGCCTGCGCTTGGGAGGAACAAAAGTGTGTTTTGTGCATGGCTCTCAACTTGGATTCAAATCAAAGGGAGTTTGTTGGTTCGGATCAAAGTATTTTCCTTATCCTGACTCAGAATTGCCAACATTACTAATTGTGTTGTCACCTGGCAAAGGGCAAGAAGCTGTCCCATGTAATAGGTACATCTCTGCAGGCATTTTGTTTTACTGGGTGATACTATTTATGATTCTTCTATTTAAGGATTCAGGAATAGTCCAGGTTACAGAGGTATTGGGGGGGGTTGTTTTGTGGGTTTTGTCTTGCAGATGACATCATTTTCCAAAAGAACAGTAAGAAGCCTACCTCTGTCATGATTTAGTATAATCTCGGGAATAAAGGCTAGAATCACAAATGCAGTCAGTACTGTGTAATCATGGCAATAGATGTTCTTCAAATTGTTCATGTGAAAGCCATTGCAAGAATTGCTTGCATTAAAGGTGAGGAAGTTTGACATGTCAGTTAAAGGACATACTGAAGGGAGGGTGATGGGAAGTGTTGGGGCTAGTTGGGCGTCCACCTTAAGGTGGATCTTCTTTTATGGAATCTTATATTCACATCATTTTAGTGATATGGTTGGTTCGCTTTTTTCTTTACAGTTCTCATAATTTGTAGTGCATCTTTGAAGTCCGAAGTAGGCATTTACTCCCAAGTTTTTGTTCCCAGGTTTAGGAACATGATCTATAGAGATAAGTACAAATCTGCAGTTCATCAGATGTTATGACAATCCTGTTCCTACCTACAAATGGTAATTTTTTTACTTTCAGTATACATGGCAAAGGCTACCAAGCCATAGATACAATCTTCTGCCAAGTAATCTGCTGGTTTTGTGCGCTGAAGGAAAATTATAATGCCTAGTAGTGTCCTGATTTACTTTTAATTTGTTTTCTGGTATCATCATGCCTATTATATTCAGACCTTCTGGAGACTGGATCAAAAAAAACCCAAAACCAAGAAATGAATGCGATACATAAAATGTTTTTGGTGAATCTTTTTGCATTGGCATTCTGTAACAATGTTGATATTGTGGTAAACATCAGTGAAAGCAGTTTCCACTAAGAGGAAATATTTACTGCTTCACTTTTATTTAGGATAACTACTTTTATAGCTAGACTTTATGAAACATCATTGAAACCCAATGAAAGGGTTTCAGCACTAAACAGCTAAACAATTAAAGCCTCGGAAGAATTTTCAGAGGAATCCAGTTTATGCCCTTTTTCAAAATTTATTTCTCTTCATACTTCATTTGGAATGTTCTTTGAAAGCTTGCGAACATGAAAAATATGTGACCCTTCCTGCAGATTGCAGCGTGTTATCATTAGAAACGACGTTCTTGTTGTATTGTCCTTTCTGCAGTACAAAGCTCCTTCAGCCCAGCCGTGGAGCGGTATGAGCTCAGTTCTTCCACTCTTAAAGTTTCCTTTCAGTAGTTCCAACTTCTGTTTCTCTGTATTACTCTCTATTTATGCTTCAGAACTTCTAAACCATTTTTAAAGCAGACTTTTCCTTGCCTTGTTTTACTGCATATTTCTTTGGTGGTTACTTGGGGAGGAGCAGACTGATTTAAACTGTTTAAATAGAGCAGTAAATTAGAATTGGTGGTGCATTTCAGCAGGGCTCTAGCAGACTTCCAGTCGGGAAATAGACACCCAACTGAAAACCAGATACTTTAGTTACCTGAGAAATGCAGTAATTGCTTTGACATGTTCTGCCTCAAGTGTCTGAATCTAACTGTCAAGTGGAATTTATACACAAAGGGAAAGAAAATCAACCTGCAGATGTATTTTGTGTCGGTTGGCATGGTGAGCGGCAGAGGTGGCACTGGTAGCATACTGGACAATTCAGTTGCCCATAAATTTAATGAAGTTGGTGATGAAGAACCAAATGAACTGATGTGTTATCCAGTTCTCCAAGCTGAGAAGCATCTTGGAGGTGTAGGAACTTGAGAGCTGTGGTTTTACGTCTCTGCTCAATATGAATGGTTGCCTGTGCTTCACAGGACTCTCCTTGAATTTCGATTTCAGAGGTTACTAGTGTGAACGTGGACTGTTGCTTGTGGGGCTGAAAGATTGCTCTGCCTACAGATTAGATGTACTGATATATGTTGATATCTACCTGATACTTATATCAATAAATAACCCGTTATATATTGACGGGGTTTTTTTTCCTTGAAAACAGGGGAAAAAACCCATACAAAACCATGGCAGTTAATATTTTGTTAACTTTCCAAATGTATTTGAATCCGTTAATAAAGCAAATAAGAAATTTTGGGTCCTGCAGTATGTGGTTTCAGCTGTCATGCGTTACTCCTGGTTCCAGCTTCATCTGATTCAGTGCCACTTTCTTTTGAAGTATCCACTGAGAACGCTCTTAGAGAGAAACTGGTGGCTTTTTTTTCTTTAAATATACTTTAGCTCAACTTTGTTCTACTTGCAGCTGTTAGATTTGAAAGTATATTTTGAAGAAAAAAATAACTCCAGCAGCACCACAGTTCCTATCTGCTGGGAGCAGCTGCTTTCGGCACTTCAAAGCCAGTGGACACCACAGCGAAGGCCTCAGCCTTTCCTGCCTTTGAAATGGTTGCAGTATCTATAGTCAGGCTTTATGGCACTGTCAGCACAGGAAAAAAGGTTGTTTGGTTTTTTGCACCCCCTCCCTTTTTTCTTTTTTTTTTTTTTTTTCCCCTTACTTTCTAATTGCATCCTCAGTTTAGCTCAAAATACCTGGGAAGTGCTTCTGCTCAAGGCGTTTTCCACGAACACAAATGTTTGAAAGAGAATGTGCCCAAACTTCACAGTAATGGATTTTAGGCAGGCAAGTTTGACAGAAAAGTTAATGAATTTGCTTTTTTCCCCACATCCATGTCAGTTGGGCACCTTCTGAGAGCATGTCTCTCAGGGCGAGCTGTGGGACCATGGCAGAGAGCTCGTGGTGGAGCAGGGCTTCACGCAGAGTCGAGTACATACCTTCGTTTCAAGCAGATTTTCATAAACTGTCATGGATGGAACATTTTCGATGGACTTTTGGAGATCTTAATGTTTAAATGGCATTAGCGTGTCCTTTTTTCAAAAAAAAACCACACAGTACTAGATCACGGTGATCACTGTTACACCGGGTTTTTTTTGTGGGTTTTTTTTGCTATAAATAGTTGCTAAAGTGCTATGACTGAGTAAGTGTGAAAAAATTAAGCTGCAAGATTAGTTAGTGAGCCAAAGTCTATAAAATTTCATTTTCCTAAGCAGGGAGAATGTGCCGTGAAAAGGTTGATGAATTATTGTGATAGCAAGATGGTGTTACTTGCTGAGTTAGGGACATACTTTCTGAGATTATATGTCAACCTGAATGTATAAATAAGCCTCTTGTTTTTGTTTGTCTTTTCTTTTATAGTGTTTATTCCGTTTTAAATTAATAATAATTCATGCTTCCACAGCAAAGTGGAAAGCTATTACGTGATAGCTGAAGAATCTCCCCGTACCTCAGGAAATCCTTTCTTGCGACATTTATTGTTGGGTTCCGACTTCTGTAAAACTTGTGAAGGAATAATTAGAGGTGTCTTTTTGTCCTATTTAGCCAAATAGGAAAGAAACAGGACACTTTCGGAAATATTTTACTGGGTATTTAACAAAATCACTTTGAAATAATGTTAAAAATGAGAGAAGTAGTCTATGCTTCTAAGTTGGGAGCAAGACGAAGATGTGGTTGAGCTTAAATATGTCTTTTTATATTAAAGAAAGAGATGTGAAGAAGTGCAGAATCAGCTGGTTAAAAGTGAAAAAAGCATGGCTGTAATCTTACCTGCCAGCGCAAGGACAAATATCCAAGGTAGTGTTGGGAAATTGTTCTTATTTTAGCAGTGTGCTGGAGCAGAGGAAAATACTAGTAGGAGGAGAGGAAGAATATTCTTTAGACTGACTGTATCTCTTTTCTTGTATAGCTTACTAATGAGGTTAAATTAGAGAAATGTGTGAGGTAAAATATGAGTTTTGTAATTACAACCATTGTTTTTATACATAAGTGTATATATTTAAAACCAAACATCTTATTCAGTGCTAGCAGCACCATTTAATATTAAGGTTCCAAGCACAATCTCCTGCTCAGTTGCTTAAAAATCTTCTAAAGTGTTATTTAGATTAACATTTAATGGCCGGGCATCTTCCCTGCTAATTTTTAGCTGTTTAACTTTGTGCTGAGAGATTTCACCAGTGTTTGGATGATCGAGACTGAGATGACGTTGTTTTGCTTGAAATTGTAGCGATAATTCCTTGAAACGCTGGTGGTAGGGTATTTTTCACCTGGGTGTGTTTTTTTTAATGTTTCCCTTGAAGATCTACTCAAATGTATTTAGGTAATAAACATTGCTTAATTCAGATGTTCAAGAGTCCAGCAGCTAAGTGTTCTGAAGACCCTCACTGAGAATTTCCATGTCTTCTCTGGGAAACGGAGCCAGAACAGTTTGTGTATGAGCGCGGTGTAAACGCTGTGACCTCGTGAGAGAGAGGGGAAAATACAGCGTAGGTAAGGAATAGAGTGAAAAGTGGGGATTAAACATTAAACCAAGAAACTGCTGTGACTTGGTGATGGGACTTGGAAAGGAAGCTCTTCAGGGAAGATAATTTCTGTCCATGAAAAGAATTTGTGAGCGGCTGTGAAAAGCCTGTGCAATGGAGCCTAGAGCTACTAAGGCTGAGAAACATCATGTAGTCCCATGGATCAGGAGCACTGGAGGGGCAAGGCCTGCAGGAGGGATCGGTCGGAGCGCTGGTGTGGGCTGAAGGGTCCACTGAGCATGAGTTGCCTCTTCAGGAGCCAGCGTTCCTTATTGCCTCCCACTTTAACTGCAGCCACTCTGCCTTTCTGAGATAGGAAGCAGGGACCATGAAATGCTGCTTCTACACTGGACATGTTGAGTTTACAGTTCTATTGTGTTTAGGTGGCATATTTCTTCTAGCACCCTTGATCTTCCAGCTGGTGGTCTTGTCTTCAGAACTGCTACGAACATCACCAGTCCTATCATGAGACACAATCACCGTATGCACACCTTAAACTCTGACGCCGATGTCATGCTCAAGCCTTCAGAGACATTCAGCTGGACGCTAATAGGGATAAGCTTAACAATGAGCTTGGTTTGTCCCTGTCCCTTTTTCAGTTGAGAGTTCCTGCCGCTGCACTTGCATCCTAGCTTTTCTTCTGGCCTCGTTCTTCCTTTTCTGTTTTCTTCTAGCTTCTTTTTGACTGATCTGTTACCCACTCAAGCGAAGAAAACCTTTTCAAAGATGTGCTTGAAATATGGTATTCCTCAGACAGACCCATGTTCAAGGTGTTTCTTGGCTGTGCTCTAAACCATTGAGTTACATTCAGAGATTCGCAGTCGGTTTTTCATATGCTGGTTTAGTTATAATGACACAGTCTTTGTAAAAAGCTTTGTTCCTCTCCTCTCTGTCTATAGTCTAAGGTAATTGAAATACAGTCTGTTCTTGCGTGGAGGCCAAATGAGCACGTTAGCAGAGGCTCTAAATTTTTCATGTCATCAGCAACAAACTGCATAAATTTCATTTAATAAATTAATCTAGAATGCACAAATGTTTCCTTTGAACCATCCTAACACACAGATGAATGCCATTTGCGAAGAATATCTGAGGAATAGCTTCTTCAATCGTCAGCATCAACTGATCACTGTATGGTATAGCGAAAACTCACAAATGGGAAAAGGACACGAATTTAACCTCCAAGTAGAGAGTGGGTGGAAATCTTCTGGCTGCACAATTGCTGTTTACAGAGCTGTTAATCAGAGAGATGGGTATTTACACTGTCTCCTTCAGGCACGTAACTTGTGTGTGATTCCAAGTTAAAAGCCTGAGCTGCCTGTATAGTCAACAGAATCAACTTCTGGGGGGAGGAGGAAGAGGGGAGACGATTCCAGGAACATAAATTGGTGCCTGCACTAAATAGCAAGTCAGGCTGTGAACGCCTGTGAAGTCGGTTCTCAGCGTTCAAAGAAGGTCCTTGGATAAACTCTGAATCCCTAAACAACGACTATGTACAGTGAATTCTGTACCAGAGCCTGCTACAAACAGGCATTTGCAGTGACTCAAGGTATATTAGCTTGAAATATATATTTGAAATATAGAAATATTTCAGTTTGCAGAGTGCCTTGGCTTTACTGGAGCAGGTGGACTGGGGAAGGGAGTGGGACCCCCTGACGGTCATCACGGCGCTAAGTGGGATTTAATCACAGGGATGCAACTTCATTTCCAATATGTTGGTGATTTAACAACAAATTTCCTCGTGGCAGGAGGATAGGAAACACAGCAGGATTGAGGTGGGGTTTGTGCTGCCCATACTTTAAAAATACTAAAATTCTGGAAGGCCTTTGTAACTAAAAATTTACAGATCAGGTGTATCGTTTTATATACACAGTGAGACCACTCAGGTATATTGTAGCAGGGAGGATAAATCAAACTGCAGTTTGGCTAATAGACCAGCTTGTCTCTTTTAGCAATTTTCTTGCAATTCTTAATTTGTAGTTGAAATACAGTTATTAGTGGTTGATTATAAGGTGAAGTATAACAGGCAACAGAGTCATGCCAATTAGATTATTGCAGCCTGCAATGAAATAGAAAGTAAAATGCATTCGCTAGGCATGTTCATTACCCTATATGTATTTGCTACTTCGGTGGTAATATATGGTTCCGCACTGACGTGTTTTTCACTGTCCCATTTGCCGTCGGCTTATTACAGACCTTGTATTGTGGGAACGCTTTGTGTTCCAAATTATAGCAAAATCTTAAAAAAAAAAATGTGTACTTTTAAAATCCATTTAATTTATCTGCTGCAACGTAGTTCTGGTATGCTCCCTTGCCTGGCAGTGAAGATTCCTCTTTTCTGCCCAAAGTTATGCTAAGCCAGAGCCCAGCGTGATTAATACTCGATCCTCCAGCCTGTTATATCAGATTAGTTTTACAAGCAGTGTACTTGTGGAGTTGGGTAATCCTCATATCCTCATGAAACATGCTCATTTATTTATAGGCTTAGGAGACAGAAAATGCTAGATTTCACCGGAGTTGTTATTTGGGGATAGATCATGTGTTGTACACTGTGCTGGGCAGAGGTTAGGGCTGGTTTTTGAGCAGAGCAATGATAATGAAGACACCTGATTTACAAACACTCTTAAATGCTTATAAGATAGAATTGCGGAAAAATAGATGTGCCACATGCATGCTGTATGAGTGAGATTAGTTCAGTCCTTTGCCATGGCATGTAACTTATTGGTGGCTTCTCCAGCACTCAGAAGTTCAGTCATGCCAAAATAACGCTAATAAAATCGTCCTGCCATGCAAAACCGTATTTTATATAGGTGTTACTTACAATATTTCTGGAATAGTGGACATAAATTTACATGAATTTTCATACTTTGGTGTCAAATATTTATTGTAGCAGTTACATTTTTCAAAGAGGTAGTGAGCTAACTAATTTCCTTTCCATCCTTTGGGAACTATAAAAAGAATTTCAAAGGCATACTTGTTCTTGAGAACAAGTCGAAATTGTTCTAAAATTAAAAAGCCTAAACTTAGCGTGTGATGTCAAAGCAAAGACTGGATAGTAGAAGGTCTTGTCTATATTGGAGACTTTAAAAAGGTATTTGCTGTCGTTGATTGTGTTACAAGCATTTGGCTTCTGAAAATACCTTCTGCAGTCAGCAGGCTATTTGCTGTAGATCTTCAGACGTACCAACTGAAGCAGCGTGAGCGGCGGCGTGATTTCACCTCAGGTCTTCGTTAGATTGTCCCTCCTTTTCGCGGGTTCTTCTGAAGCACCTCGGCCTCGGGCGCAGTTGGTCGGCCTGCGTTAGAAGGCGGTCGTTGAGCAGCAGCTGATGTCGTTGGCGTCCAGCGTAGGGTGGGCATGAACCATGTTGCCAGATTTGTTTGGCTGTTTGTGTGTATTTACGTGAGTGCATAGCAGAAGACTGTCACGGTTCTTGGATTAATCACTTTTAGCTTTTTGTTAATTTTGTTGTCTTTTAAAAATTCTTTTCTCTGCGATAGTAAGGCAATATTGTTAAATTTCAGTTAAAAGCAGAAATTAAAAAAAAATAAATGGTGTCATTCTGAGATGGCTTAGTAAATCAGCTCTGGGCTGTTGCCTTGAATATGGTTCTGTCATACCGGTGTGGAAAAGAATTAGAAAATGAAGAATTCACATAAGAAGAGGTCATAATTTTAAAACGTTTGTGTTAGTTGGTAATAACAGTGTTTCACGGTAGGAACAGCTATCCTGGGTCAGACAGTCCTGCTTGTTTTAGTGACCAGGCCACAGCTGGAGATAGGAACAGATGTGCAGAGAAGAGAATAGGTTTTCATCTTTGGGAGGGCAAAATGAGGAAACATGTCAGCCACAATGAATACGATCTGATTACGGTAATAGGGCACACACTATTATTTAATGAATGTTTCTTTTCAATGTTGCCCCTAGTTCCCATTGTGAATATCGTGTTGCTTGTCTGTCTGAAATGTATAGCCCCTAAAACTGTCTGTCTTCTAGACGCTTGTTTGCTGGATATGAGCAGACATTTTAATGTAATCTGATGAAGTGCTGAGCATCCAGGGGTAGATGCAGAAGGGTCTCAACACAATACCGTTTTTGAAGGAGGTGCTTTTGGTATATCTTTCATAAAGGCACTCTCTACCCCGAAAAGGAGACAGAATCCATACGGATTTATGAAGAATTCCTATAGTTTTGATGCAGCTTCCTGTGATGAAGAAGTCCTGTCGTTGCTGAAAAACAGCATGGTGGTTTTTTTCCTTTTCTTAGTAGACACTAATTCTTACTCCTTTAAAAAACAAACCCAACCACAATACAAGAAAGAGAGAGGGAGGAGTGGAAGAGAACCCGTAGTGCTTGGCAGCAGTTCTGAGGAGAACAGGAGGCTCAGTGAGTGTTCACCAGTGCAATCAAATGGCTACGCAGTCGCTTCACGTTATTTGTGCAGGAAGGCATGTTTTGTTGGTTACAAATGTGAGGTATTTGTTAATATTCATTAGGGAAGATGGTTTTTCTAGATCTTTGAACTTGAGGGGAGAAGATGCTCTTGTCCCCATCCTTTCTTTTCTCTCCTGTCTCTCCACCTCTGCTCCCTGCCAGAAACCTCTAAAAATCAAAACAAAACCGTCATGGGGAATACTTTGCTTTCAGTGGTGAGGGCTTTTTCTCTCCAACAAATTTGCCTTTTATAAAACACCCTTCCCCTTCCCACGTAGCAGACTGGGGGGACCCCCACCTGCATACGGGCTGGTCCCTTTTAGCTCTTTCCACCTCTTAAATTCATGTTGTGTCTATAACATAAATGCTGTAAGGGAAGCGATTACTAAATAAAACTGTAATAACTTTGGTTGGGTAAAGTGGTGATGTACACACGTATCGTGGAACTGGTTGAAGAGGCAGGATCCGTCCCTTGTTCCCTTCGGGCACACATTCCCTGCCTGCTGCCATCTCTTGTCTTCAGTTAAAAAAGTGAAAACCTAAATAACTGAGGTTCCCTACAACAAACTGTCTTACCCCAGACCTTATGTGGCACACCCAGCTGAAAATGCAGTAATTAAGAAAAGAAAATGTTTGAATAAAAAGACCTCTCTGTTGACACGATTTCTTTTTAATGAGGTCTGATTTATGAAAAACTGCTTAAGCATTTTTTTTTTCCCTCATAACTCAGGCAAAGCCTTTACACTTATTTTAGGGAGCAAGAATTCTTTCATGTAGGCACACGAAGGACACTGCTAGCGTCTGAAAAGAAACCAGTTTTGTACACAAACCTGGGGCAAAAACCTGACTTAAAGAACTTTGTGTAAGGATCCCAGGCCCAGTGCAGATAATGTATACCTCCTGGGGGGTTAACTCCTTCAGGGATTTCAGACGTCTGTTAATGAGCTCTTTACTATTATTAAATAATGTAGGTATGTTAAACCGTAGAATATTGCATCTGTTCTGCTTGCTCCGTTTTTGGAAGGATGCTCCCGGCCGCAGCACAGATGACATTTTACTTTTAAACCTTGAATACGCTGATCCGTAGTTTGAAAAAACGCTTTTTTTTTTTTTTAACTTCAAATTTTAAACCCGGAAACCACACAAACAGCTAATATTATTCCAGAATTGAATGCTACAGCTTTAAGATAAGGTGCCGGGGCGCTCTCAGCACACACGCAGCCGGCTCCTCCCTTTCGCTTTTTTTTTCTCACGCTGAAAATAACCCACCATATTCACCATAAGAGCATTTTTTTTTTTTCCCCCTCACCCCCCATCTCCGAAATCCACCAAAACTGAAGAAAAATCCAAGTGACTGTTCTTAGCAGCTGTGTGGCCCGGAGTTCAGTGGGGAAGCGGCTTCCTGCCGTCCCTATTCATCACCTGCTTCAAAGGCAGCCTGGCCGCTCCAGTGTGCGGGCCAGGTAGGGTGCCATTGTGCGCAGGCGGGGAGGATTAGTATCAAAGCTGCGGCGACCAGGCCCTTGGTCTCGGGCTGCCATTCAGTCTAGCGGGGAGAGGCTAAGACTGGCCAAGGTCACAGCATCCAGTGTGGTGCGGACTGGGAAAGGATCCTGAGAATAGAGGGCTTCTTATGAAATCATGGTGCAAGCTTGCAGCACAGCAGGTGCCCTTCTGGAACACGTACATCTGTTTATGTTGGGCTAGCGTAGCTGACAACGGGATAATAGAGCTTTGTTTTTTATAATTTTTTTTTTATTAAAAAAGAGAAAAAAGACAACTGTATATACAGCAGCGTTGAGGAATATTGAAGGAAGAGGTTTCGCTTTGGAAATCGTAAAGAAGTCTTGAAAAGATGTAATTGCTGGGGTGGGGGGGTTGTGTGTGTGTACTTAAGCGAAGGGGAGAGCAGGCTGCCTATTAACCATTTAGGATCCTCAGCCCCGCTGCTGAGCGGCGGCAGGGTAAGAGGGACCGTACGCGCAACGCGACAATGCAATTTTTTTTTTTGTACGCGCCGACATTTGTACCACCAAATTGGTTAAGGATGCGCTGGATTTGCTCGGTTGTCTCCATTGTTGGAATTGTCTGGAGGAATTCTGTCACGCTAACGGTGGCTTTTTAAAAGGTGAGGTAATAGTGACGTAAAAATAAAATTGCCAACTTGAGAAATTAAGGGGAAAATTAAGCTGTAGACGAGTTGTCATGACGACAAGGATGTTCTATTGATGAACTGTACTCCTCACTGTCCAATCAGATAGTGGAGCTGAAGCTGGAGCATGAACAGGAGAAGACGCACCTATTCCAGCAGCACAACGCAGAGAAGGACTGCCTGGTCCGAGACCACGAACGGGAAATCGAGAAGCTGGAAAAACAGCTTCGCGCTGCCATGGCAGAGCACGAGAGTAAAACTCAAGAGTGCAGGAAGCGAGACGGACAGGTAACGATCAATAATGCTTGAAAGGCGAACGCTTATTAGAAAATGCTAATAATTAGTGTTTCCTGTTTGCCAGCCTTGTTGGTGGTGCACGCTGTGTGAGCATTGGCGAAACTGGCACATAAACGTGATTTTGGTTTTCTTTTTTCTTTTTTTCTTTTTCCGCTTTCCCCCCTCCCTTCCCACTGCTGAATAGAGCTTTAACTGCAAAAACCACAGGTAGCCAGATTAAAAATCCCATGGTGCGCTATAACTCGGCCTATTTATAATCTTGTCTCATTTTCTTTCATGACGGATTTGTTTAAGAAAAAAAGGTATCTGTTCTTTCCCCCCCCAGCCCTCACACTCACCCCTCCTTTTCTCCTTCCTGGGCAAATCCATATGAATTATATCTGCTTCATTCGTATGCTTTTTTGTTTTAAATCTCTGCAGGTAACTTGCAAATGGCTTTATTTCATTTTGTGATGTCTTTTTGTTTCAGTTTTGTATTCTAGATTTGCATTGTGTGTTTGGCTACGTATGTCGGATATTTGATAAGATGATGTGGCTTTGGGTTGCTTACCATCACGTTTATTTTCCTACATACACACGCACCCCTCCCATCCTCCTTCTCTGTGGTCACTGTTGGAAGCCATTTGGCAGAATAACCCCCGGCTGAGGTAGCATTTGACTCTTCAAACTTCTGGATGAAATGCGCACTGTCAGCATGGAAAATGATCCTTATGAGTTTTCAGATCAAAAAACATTTTACTGCATTTTTTCCAGTATATTTTGTAAGGATGACATGGTGTATTTTCCTAAGAGCCTATATTAAAAAGGCCTGCAATGGCAATATTTAAAAATTTAAGGTGATTCTTGTAAGTTTAATGAGTATTCAAAAAATAATCTTTACTAATCAGCATGAGAATTACTGATCGTGCATGGGTTATTTTATTGCAAAACTGGACATTTTGGTAAGGTGTCTTTGACGTCGTATGTTTTCTGCGCACCACCGCCTTCCATATGAGATGTAAGACACTGACATTGAGGCATTTTCACTCTACTTTCCTGTAGACTAGTAGGCTGTGTCTTTTACTGGCAACTGTAATGTAGCTAAGTGAAACTGAATATTTAATTTTTGTTGTTGTTGTTACCTTTGGACGACTCGGACTCTATCGAACTCTGGCTTAAGTAAGTCTATTGGAAAACAAACGGCTTGTTGGGGGAGGATGAGGGATATATTGCCAGGACTTATTTCTCCATTTCCACCATTATGGTTTCCCAAGGAAAACGAGAGATACTTTTGTGAGAATGCTTGGGAAGAGGATATTCAGGTGGCTTCTGAAAAATTAAGCCTTGCCCTTTATTCTCCGCTTTATTATAAGAGTGAACAAAGACTTAAATTGTTAAAGGGATTGATTTTTATCTTTGCTTTTTTTTTCTTTGGCCCAAGATAGATGCATCTTAACTATATAACTATTTGCGAGTGCCTTCTCAAAGTTGTATCGTCCTCTCACCAGCATTCCTGATGTCACATTTGTGTACAAAGGCAGAACTGTAGCACTCAGGTTAAAAAACAGGTTTAGAATTATATAGAATTATTCTGTCTGCATGCCTGTGTTCATTACCGTTATTGCATCGCGCCGTATAGCGCTGAATACAAAGGTAAAGGGACTATCTTAAGCAAATTCAGAGAATCTGGGAGGTGTCTTCTAAGCATATCTCTCTATTTCGCCCTGTATTGGGTCATTTCTGGCAAAGATTGGAGCCCAAATTTGGGTTGTGCTTTCTGTTTGCAATGGGATATATAATGCTGCTAACAGGTGCTATGTAACAAACTGGATATTATGGCAGCTATTACTGAAATCTGAACAGTCTGAATAGCAAAAACTTTGGCTTTTTTACAGGGCTTTTCTTTGTATTTTTAATATCCCTGTACAGTCATTTGAGCATTGCTGCCAGGAGAATGACATGTAAATCGGGGAAAAAAATGTGGTTGCCTTTGACTAGAAGAGCTGTTGTTTATTTAAATTCTAGTAAGGATTCTATCTGCTTTCAAGGACGCATATTTTTTCCATTTTAGAAAATAAATTGTTCTTCGTTCCTTCCTCTGGTCTTTGTATTACAATTCACTTTTGTCTTTGCAGTGAGCTCAACAGACTACACTGGTGTTTCTTACGAAATTATGGCACTCCTTAAATAAAATTTTTTATTTTTTGCATTAAGTGTTTACTAAAATACATGTTTTGGACATCTAACGTGACTAATGGCCAATGTCCTTTATAAAATACTCGTCGGTCTCTTGACAAAGATACCACAGCGATTAACTGAGTTTATTTAGACGTAGCTTTTTAAAAACCTGTTAAAATTGTACCACGTTTGACAGCAGTAATTTTTAGGACTGCTTTATATTACAGCGAAGGTGCTATGAGACAGAAGAGGAGGCCATTTTGCTTTGCTGAATGAAAAGTAGATTTGTTGGGTATTTAAAAAAAAAAAAATTAGCATTAACCACATATGAGTAGCTTGGTTTGAAGGACCTATCTGTTCAATGTTTGGTGAATGATGTGAAAGCACCATTTTAAAGGTATTCACTGTTATTCTTTCTTAAATCCTTTTCCATATGAAAGAGTAGCAAATGTATAAAATACGTATTTCTTACTATATTACTAAATACAGCTATGATTGCGTGCTGCAGAACAAATTATTATAGTGTTACTGAAAAGATTAATTTATTTTTTATTGCATATCCAAGGTCTCTACTTTCACGTAGGTCTTCAGCTACTGTAAAACACAATATACAACACATTGTATTCAAAAATGAATAGCTACTATAAAACATAGTATACAACACGGTTAGATTTTATTCAAATACGGATACATTTATTAATGCTTTACTCAAAACTAAAGTATAAAAATTAAGATTTCAGTGCATTGCCAGATTTTCATTTCTTTGAAATAGAAGTTTAATATATTTTCCGGAAAGGAACTTGATTTAAGTGGATCACCTTTTGTATTGCTGATGAATTTCTGGATAGCAATTGCATTCCACTTTAGCTCTTGGATTTATCCATTTCTAGGAGGCTTGCTTTGATTTTTTTTTTTTTTTTTTTTCCACCTAGGGTTGTAATGCTTGGGGAGGAGTAAATTGACATGTAGGTCAATAAAAGTCAAAGCAGTACAAAGGGTTTTATACCATGCTGTGTTCTTGTAGAATTTTATAGTCTTTTAAACCCTATATGTTTTCTGTGACTTGCCATAATATTGTTATTCTTTAAATAGTAGCTAATAATACAGGAATTTTTGTTAAGAAAAAAGGTACTTTTGAATCTCTACTACTATTTAATTTAGGATTTTTTATGTTATCTGGATTATGTTTTTACAAGCATTTTTAAGCTATAATTTCATTTGCCATTCATTCCCCACCTCCCTAAATAATTTTAATTCATACATTTGTTCATAAAACAGGGCAACTCCTTGGATGATAGAGATCTTCCTTTTGTTTTAATAAAAAACAGTCTTGCTACTGAATAGGCAATTTTCTGAAGCAAGACTTCTGACTGCAGAGAGTAATACATCTAGTTTGCTTCTGCAAAATAAGATAGCAAGGGTAAGAAATGTGAATAACCGGTGCCGATGGGCTGTGGTGCCAGCTGTGCACTTATACTTTCCCTTTATCCTGCGAATCTCGTTCTCTCCCCAGCATCTGACACGTGCCCTCAACCAGCTCAGAGATTTTCGTATTCCAGCTGCAGTACAAAGTTGGATCATTTTCATGCTTTTTCTTTGACCGTTGACCTTTGGGTAAGAAGAAGAAAAAAAATGTATCCCTGTTACTTCAAATCTAGTGCTTTACACTAAAGCGAGAGGAAAAGAAGTTTCCACGAGGTATCTGAAGTGTCTTTCCAGGTTCTGTTATGAGATAATTGGCAAGTCCACTGTTTTCATCCGTTCGTAATTGGGTCAAGAGTAGCTCAAACGCTGAGGCACGTGTTGCCAGTATTTGTCACTGATGCTGCGGTATTTAATTGTAACACGTAATGTTTATGATCTCAAAAATGAGGCAGCTTTAAGAGAAGATCATTGGTGTTTGGGGGTATCATAGGGCTCCTGATAGACCGTCACCAGTTGGGAAAAGAAAACCTCGAGCAGTTCTGAAATCATGCAAACAAACACATTGAGAGTGGAGGTTGTTAGAAAAAAAAGAGTAGGCTGGAGGTGGTGAGAAGAGTTAATAAGGCATTTTCCCATAGTCAAAGTATCTGTTTCTCTCTTCCTCTTAACGCTTTTTGCTCTTCTTATAATCCCCTTGGCCCTTACCATCCCCGTTTGCTTTATCTTCTCTGAAATCGGTGGCTCCTCCCCTGGGGCCTGATGTATAGGACATCCTTTCACTTCTTTTCTGGCTTCTCCTCTTTGAAAATTTGCTTCTTTGCACTTGTAAACAGTGATCGTTCTGCAACTGTTGCTTTGCACCTGGTTTTGTCTGATTTAATTCTGAGCTGTTTGAGCCTGTTGAGTTAACGATAAAAAAAAGTAATGGTCATTATTTTCCTTCCAGCAATGATCGTTATTTTTATTCCAGCAAATCCTTGGTATATGTTTATGGTTCTGTATAGATAATTACTTTATCAACAAAGTGGGGGGAATAGAAGAGATTATCTTGCCTCCATAGGTGTAGTCGGTCTGAAGTGGTACCATCCTGATGTGTTTGTCTGATGGAGGGCTTTATGAAGTATTGACAAGGGAAAATACAGAAAAAAAAAATAGAAATAATATATACTTTTTTTAATGATAACCGAATACCCCAACACATGCACAATTTCCGTCTGCGTGTAAATATGCTGCAACAGTAACTTTTCTGTGCTATGCTAATACAGAAGGAATTCGGGAGCATTTGTTCTGCAATAGGAGACTTTCTCAAACTTTGATCTGAAAGAACCTATTGTTACCGTACAGATAAATCACTGATCAACTCTTCTGCTTCATGTAATTGTTTGAATGTCTCCAAACACCAGTTTCCACAGAGATACTCTTCTAGTGTCCGTGGAAGCAGTTTGCTTGATCGTGTCTGGAGGGTACAGATAGAGGTAGCCTGTGAAGCAGTCAGATGTTGATGGTGCTACTGAAGTCACTTCTGTATACAATTTTGAGTAAATAAATTCTATGACTCATTTTTTCTTTAACTTCTTTTTCTTTTCTCAATAGAAGATGTCTTTGGCATGAGAAGAAATGCATTGTTTGTTCTGCAGGCTTTCTTAGCAGACAATCTAAATCATGGAGTTGCAATCTAAATATTTGTTATATCTTACTTGGAGAGTAGCTATTGGGCTGACAGACTTCTGTAGACAGACAGCCGTTCCCTCTTAGCCTTTCCTAAACAAAAGCTTCTGGCTATATTGCAGCACGTTTAATTTACCACCAGTCAACCCAGGATAATGAACATGACTGTTGATGTAAAATATTTAAAGTACTAAACATTTGTTGCAGCACTTGCGTGGTTTCCCTTGGTTGTTATTCATAGTCGTCTGACTCGGGGTTGGGATGGATCCCATCGATGGGGAATATCTACTAAAATCAAGGATCTGATGATGGGTCCTATAGAGATGTTCAAATTGGGCTCTAACTCATAGTGTAGCTGTGAACTTGAGGGTTCAGTGAAATGGCCAAAAGCACCAGTTTCTTGGGGAAATACTCAAATACTGTCCCGTTCTGGGCTCCGGTAACCGACACAGCTAGTTTCAGCTGTACTCGAGTAAATGCAGAGGAGCTGTGGGAAGAATTTGGGCTGCAGCATAGACATAATCTTTGAGATTAGAGGAAGAAATGAGCCTTTGCTCTAAAACTGAAGCACGCACCGTTCAGGCTCAGGGACCCCTCCGTCAAGCACCCCCATCAAGGCGAGGGTCTGGGCCTCCTGGGCACCTTCCCCAGCCCTGCTCCCAAGAAGCCACCTTGCCCCGTTTGCTGTTCTGCGTCAAGCATTGCTTCTGGTCCCCACTTCTGAGCTGCTGCTTCTGTTTGAGACGCCTTTCAAAGGAGTGTTGAACAAGCTATAAACATCTGCCGCTTCCTCGCTTAGCGGAACCATCAGCGTGTTCTCCTGCTGCAGTGGGTGATCATCTATGATCTCTTCTGCTTTTTTCCTTGACTCTCACTTTTTACGATACTACTGAAATTCGATCGTGAGGAATTCCGTACGGGAGCTGTGACTTTACTTGCTCCTGTGTCCTTTCGTACTTCAGGCTGTTCAGCATTTGAAATACTTACTAGAGACAAGTTTTGGAAGCCATACGTAATAGTGCGTAAATTATCATTTGCTGATTAAAAATGTTGTTAGCTTAGGAGAGAACTGGCATTTTGTGCTGCCTACAGTGTATGTAAAAGAGAAAGCAGTTGCCATAGAAACTAGCTCATCACATAATATGAACTCTGATTCTGAGATGGAGTTCTTTTCAGCAACATGGGCTTTCTGTTTACCTAATATGAAATTGAATATACATGGTACTTGTTATTACACTGTAATCTACATTTTATATTAGTTTTTTGTTTTAATTTTAAATACTGGCAGCCGAAAAGGTGGAGTATATTATTTCAGTTGTGCAAGGGCAGGGTGCGTATCATATGGCAGTAATTTTATTTTATACCAGTACTCCTTGTTTAGGAAGAAGTGTTTATTTCCTGCATAGGTGTTAATAAAAATAGAATAATATCTGATTTAAAAAAATCAGATTAGTCTTGCTTATCAGTGGGAGTAAAGGATCTCTGTGCCAATTTTTAACATGTACGCTAGGTGTGGCTTTGCATATAGGGTTTATGTGTGACGGTTACAATGAATGATTAACACCAATTGACAATAAGCTATACATGGCATGAAATTATTTTTCAAATCAAAGTTGTATAAAGGAATAATGACATCATAAATGATCAAGTACATTAATAAACACAAAACAGGTGATAGTAACTGCAGCATTTGAGATGATGTAACATAATTTCTAAGCAGAGAGGCAAAAATACTGTGTTACTCTGCAGAAGTGGTCAACTTACAATATAAGCTCTTGATTTTGAACTAAAAGGAGCATGTGCTTTCTATGTGAAGTTCAGTGTATGGCAAAGCCAGACTCTAAAGTTGCTTATTGATATTACTTCCAAGTGTAAGAGTCTAAATCTTCTCTTTTGAATGTAGTTTTTGTGGTATTAGATTGCTCCAAATATTACAGCTAAACTTGTTGTTTGGTGAATCTTGGCTGTACAGAGAGGGGGGTGCTCACAACATTATTAATGATTTTTAGTTCTTTTGAAAATTACTTTTTAGTGTTATGTTATAATTTGCTTGAGAGAGTTGTTGAATAGAAGGAAGCTGACTTCTCTTAGTCCATAGAACAAATACAGCAATTTGGAAAACATTGGTGATATCTACTTCAAACATTCCACTGAATGGCTGAAGGGACATCCTTTGAAGGGAGATCAGGATTCATATGGAAGTTTTTTCAGCGCATCATAGAATAATTTGAGTTGGAAGGACCTCTGGAGGTCATCATGTCCAACCTCCTGCTCAGAGCAGGTCTAACTTCAAAATTACATCATGTTGCTCAAGGCCAAGTCCAACTGAGTTTTGAAAATCTGCAATGATGGAGATTTCACAACCTCCCTGAGCAACCTACTCCAATACTTTACTAATCCATTGTGAAATTTCTTTTCCTTTCTATCCAGTTGGAATGCCTCTTGTTACAACTTGGATCTGTAGCTTCTTGTCCTTTCACTGCTGCCTTCAAGAAAAGTCTGACCCTCTCTTCTCCACAGTTCTTCTTTAAACTCACTTGAAGACAGCAATTAGATTCCTCTTTAGTCTTCCGCTCTCTGGGCTGATTAAACCCAGTTTGGTGAAATTTCCTGAAGGTTTTAGTGGCCCATTCCCTCCAGCTTGCAGAATTTGAGGTCCCTGTGAATGGTAGCCCTGCTCTCCAACATACTGACCACCTCCACCCAAGAGATGCTGTTCACATTATTACACAGGGTTTATTGTGTCCTATCATCCAGGTCATTGATGGAGATGCTCAGCTGTATCAGACCCATTTGACCTTTGCGAAATGCCACTTGTAACTGGTTGTCTGTTGACTCCTACTTTTCGAACCCAGTGGTCCAGTAAATTCTTCGCTCATATTGTAGTGCATCCATCTGGTCTATATTTCTTCATTTTGATTATACAGATGCTATAAAAGTCTATATCAAAAGACTTGCTAAAGTCGAGATAAAAGACATTGGCAGTTCTCCCCTTTCCACAGAGTCAGTCATTTCACTGTAGAAGACAATCAGTTTGGTCAGGCATGATTTGCTCTTGGTATATCCAGGTTGGCTGTTCCCTTTTATTCTTTCTGTGCCTGGAAATTAATTTCATGGAGTTTTGCTCCATAATTTTTCCATCAACGGAGGTTAGGAGATCCTGTCTGTGACTGCCTACTAAGGTGCTATGTATGGCAAATTAAGTAGTTAAATTTTTTTAGTGTGCTTTTTCTCTTGTCCCTTTCCTAGAGAAAGATTATCCAAAATCAGTTTAATCGCTTTTCTTTAGGTCAGCAGATGTTAATTCCATTCACTCACTCCCACCATAAATCAAGTTTTGAACAGTAGTCTAGCTGTTAAATGATTTAGCTGATAGGAGAGATTTTATGATCCATTCAGTTCCTCAATTCAAAGGTATTATAAATACCAAATGAAAGAATGAAACACTAGATGAGAAATTATGACAATCTGTAGTTTGGAATGTTAACACCACTTGTTTTGGCAGCATTACTGGTCTTAAAACAATAGGATCCATATGGATGCTAATTTTCCCAATTTTGAGTAATAAATACAACCTCTTTATGGTTTAAGTAATGATATTACTCAATACCACTGCAGGGTCCAGTAGACGGTTTCATGATGAGGTAATAAATAGCAATTTTGGAGAGCTGATTATTTGTATTTTTCTTTTATGTGGTTTATGATGGGGAAGAAGAAATCACAAAGCCAGTGAAAAGCCTTGCCCTCTCCTGTAGCTGACATACTTTGGCTGAAGATATGTCAGTTGAGAAATATGAGACCATCCATAAAGCTCCGCACGCTCCCACATTAAAGTATTACAGAGAAACCTTCAAGTGGAAAACCAGTAACAAATTGCAGCTGAGATGCTTATGGCATACTGCGCTGTCCTGGGCGCCCTACCACTGATCTGCGTATTCCTCCATATATTGCTTTAGTCAGGAGGAAAAATGGAAGGCTTCTCTGGTTTTCCTCTATTTCATAGACAGGAGCTATGAGGGGAAAAAAACCCCGACCCCCCATGATGGGTTATCTGTGGATCTGAAGATGATGTTACTGGCTCAGACACCAGCCCGAGTACTTTACTGTAAACATCTCTGCAACTCTTTGCCCACTGGCCCAGCCCTGGCGTCTGGAGCAACTCTTTGAGTCTCCATTCCTGCCTCAGATGTTAGGAATGGGCTAACCCGTCATCTGGCAGGGGTAGCCAAGTGCTCTTGCACTCTTTCAGCACCGCTCCTCATGCTGGTGCCATGCTGGGTGCGTGCCCACAACTCCTTCCCCTTGTTTCAGCTCCAGGAGACAGTTTTAGATCCACCCTTTCCAAGCTGCTCAATCTCCTTTTCTACCAAAGTGCCAGCTCTTGGCACGCCACACCACGTGTGGTGTAGCCTGGGGTTTGCCTCCTGCCAGCTGTGAGCAGTGCGTAACAAACACGTGCCAGCGAAGGTCTCCCGGCCGGGCTCCAGGGGACGTGCAAACCAAAGGAATGGGGCAACTCGGTGCAATGCAAGGGATCGTGTTGGACCTGGGTGGTGGAGCCTGTCGGTCGCTGGTCGTGTGCTCTGGCCAGCCTCGCTGTGACCCACCTCCTCCAGCAGTCAGCTCGGAGGAGACCATTGCCTGTCTCTCCTTTTTGGAACTGGGACTCTGCGGCTGGGCCTCGGGCAGGACCAGCCGCCTGGGCAGAGCCGTGGAGGGCCCATGGAGTCTTTTGTATTGCTCCACGTTTCCCGTCCTGATTCATTATCTCCTTGTCTTCTCTGGTGCCATTTTGTGTTTCTGTTTTTCCTCTGACCCAGATAAGGGCAGGGATTTTAGGTTCTGCATTTGAGGAAATTCCAGGTAGAGAAAGCATCACGTGTCCTCAGCTATAGGCTTTGGACATGTGCTAGCCTTGGCTGTTCAAGCTTACGCAGCGGTATATGCCTTTTTTGCAATTTGTCTTTTTTTCTTCTTGGAAACCTGTTTTTAAGAAACAAATTAGAAAGAAAATACATTATTTTAAATGCAGTGAATGTTTTCAATATCAAGTCAGACAGCAGAGCTGTTCTTTGGTCCAGTCACCTTTGAAGAAATGATTGTCATCCTTAGCAAATAACTGTTTCTTCGTTTTGAAAGAGTGGCGCAGACTCTGACAGTGATTTAAGGTTTTTAGTGTTGATTTCATGCGGAAAAAAAAAACTTCACAGTATGACTTTAAAGTAGACTTTTTTCCCCCAATTACTCTACACATTGGCAGCAAATTAGCGTTGAGGGAATATTGTGCACATCATAGTTCTCTGTTGATGTATTGGGGAGTCATTTTTGGATCTTTTAGCTCAGTCAGACCAATGACTGACATTGTTCATGTCTTCCGCTCCTGTAGATTTGAAAGACTTTCTTTTGACAGGGAAGGTGACGTGGAAAAAAAGAAGCCGAAGTACAAGAAATGATTGGCAAAGTGATGATATCATCAAACGTTCAAAGACTTTGCAAATTGAAGCTTATTAGGCTGACATTTTGTCTTCTATGCAGCACTAATTGGAATCATGCCTGGGTGCATGATGTGGAAGGTACTTAATACCTGAGTGTTTATCATGACAAAATGACAGAAATCGATGTCAAGGATGCTGTGGATTTCTGTTTAATGGAGAAAACAATGCATTTGAAACTGCAATTACATATCTCGTAGTAATTTGTATTCATATGTATGAAAGTCCTCCTGAATTATTGCAAATAAAAAAAGTTTTATTTTTGGCCCTAAAATATTGGCCTGATTGTGAATATTGCAATTTCAGGTTTCAAAGTTATTCTTCAGAGTTCACAAAAACAACACCAAAAAAAAAAAAACCCCAAACCCCCATAAACAAAAAAAAACCAAAAAACAAACCAAAACAAAAAAAACCCACAAAACAAAAAAGACAAAACAAACCTGACACGGTGGTTTTACTTGAAGCAGATCTGAAAGTCCCACAAAGAGTGAACTCCATCTTTCGCACGGGTGATACAGTTCTTCTAAAGTTGTCTCTGACAGCTTGAATTCTTTTGTAGTCTGTGCTTTCTCCTGTATTGGCATCTGTAAAATGAATTTAGAAAAGAGAAATAGTGAGGAAAGCGATTTTGGAAAGGCAGCCACTGCAAACACAGAGTATGCTGGAATATTTGAAAATAGCTGCATGTTCTCCTGCTGTATTTGGTATCCTTAGGGATTTCTGAGCTCGAGGTGCTTGCCACTTTCTGGGGGTGCATATGTGCTGTCTGGGCTAGCACCTGACCAGTGTGTTATTCTACATCTTCATCTCTGACCCTACAAAGTTGAATTCAGATTGTCAATTGAACTTATAATATAATATAAAATTAATATTTATTCAACAGTCCATGGAAACAGCTAGCTATTACTTGAAATCATTACCTGAATTACTGTTTCTAATGAAATACAGATTGGCCATTGCAAAGTAATATAGCAAAAAAACCCCCCAAACCCCCACACCAAAAAACCCACACAAAAAAAAAAAGATGCAAACACAAATCAATGTAGTCTGGATGCTCGTAGGAATTACTGATCATTATGTGCATTATGTGACTGATACAGCTGCCCGTGTGTTACTGTGAACTCCAATAGTCCTGTAACTAATAAGATGTTGACAAGCAGTAGTTTAGGGACTGATGGTAATTATTTGTATTGCTGGAATCCTCTCAGGAGTCTGAGTCTACGTTGTGGTAGTGAAAATATATAACAGATAATTCCTGTCCCAGTAAGCTCATAACATAAATGTGCTTATAGGATGTTAGAAGCGGGTGCAGCAAGCAGAAGGTTGAGGACCCGTGATAAACAATGAAGTTTATCAGTAGCTTGGCATGGTTTGAGCAAGAAAACAGAAGACACAGCATGTGAGCTGCTTCCCTCAAGTGGCTCTACTAATGATATAGTAAAAATGCCTTTCCATGTAGCATTGAGACATCTAAAGTGTATTGGACACTTGCCATGTCTGCAGTTGCTGCTGTTATCAAAGGTTTCTGATGTGACTGAGTAGAAAAGGAAAAGTGTTTGACTGGAGGTAGGAGATGAACACATGAAGAACATTTTTGTCTGTTCAAAGTTTGGGAACCCTTATAATGATTTACATGCTTATATAAATGCTAGTTGTTTGATCTATTCAAGCTACATTTAATAACAGCTATCTATAAGCCTCCTTAAACTATGTATTGTGTTGATTTCCTTGTAGGAAAGCAATTCTAAAGAATAACTTGTAACTTCTGATCTGTTAGATAGTGGAGGGGGAAAGAACGGAACAGGACACAAGCTGTCAATATACCATCGGTAATATTAGAAAGAAAATACTGGTTTTCCCTCTAAAGTCAATTGGGAGTGTGTGAGAGAGAGTGTGTGTTTGTATGTATATATGTGTATGTGCGTGTATGTATTATTGCCCTCTAATGGATAGAATCTGAATGGCTCGGCTTTGCATGCTTATATGGGTTTCTGTAGCAAAACACTGTTTTCAGGGTGTCTCATATTTCCCATTTGAGAAGAATCTTGTAATGTTTATTCGTAATTCTGATACGTCTTTTGTGGGTAACGTTCCTTTAGTTTGTAAAAATTAATTTGAAATTCAGTAGAAAGTCCCACAGCTTAGGGAAGTGCCTTTTCTTTGTTCTCTGAAGTTTTATTGCAGCTAAATTATAACAGCTTAAAATTTGCCATTTTATTTTCCTATTTTTACAATTGTGCTGAAATAATAACTGACTGCGAACAGAAAGTACCACCTTTGGACAACGGCAACGGCCTTTGGAGGCAAGTAGATGAGTAGAGCTCGCTCCCTTTGCCTTCTCACATCCGGAGCGCACCCCTGTCTCATAACGCTGCTGCAGAGAACCCCACGTAACTAGGGTCGACCAAGCTCCTGAGATGTGGGTGGCAGAGGGAGGGAGCCCTTCGTCTGACTTCCCTGGTCGACGCGCTGGCTGTAGCGGGTGTTCCCCGTGGCCGCTTCCACCCCATCCTGCTGAGCAGCTTCCTGGCTGCTCGCTCATGTAGTTTGTGCTCTAGGAAAAGTGGCAAAGTGTGTAATGTAATGTTTGTAGACTGAACTTTAAAATCTTCATGAGATTCATGATAAAGTCAAGTATTCTAGTGATGCGTGGTAGATTCGGCTTTTTAAACAAAACTATCTTTGAAGGTAACTTTCGAATAACCTGAGAAGGAAGGCTGCAGGTTAATTGGAGATTGGATTTACAATTGTTTGTACTGAAACTAGTCCACTTATACATGTTCTTTATAGTGGAATCCTAATATAGTCGTATTTTTTCCTAGCAGGACTCTTTTTTCATTCAGTAAATACCTTTGGGAGAATTAAATTTCAGAATTATACTTCTCTCTGCAGCCATAGACTTTTCCTTTTCAAAATTTGCAATGGTTGCTTTTGCAGTTTGGATAACTACACAGTGTTTTGAACACATAGCGGAACGTTTGTTGCTAACAGCTTTTTTCATCTCTAGTTGTAGGTGCATACGATTTCAGAGTAGCAGTGAGTATCCAACAGTTATTTTCATCCCCTCGAGGAGGTTCACGATGGTGCTGGTAGGCAGCACGGTTGTTACAGAGAGATTCCTGGTGGATATGGATTCCAACATGCCAAATATTCATACTTTTGAAATCATGTAAATCTTCTGGGGGACCAGCAACTGATTCCACAAAGCTCTGCTAAGGTACCTCGAATCTCTCTGTACGGTGCGTTTTAGCTGAGTCTATCGTCTTCCTATGTATGATCCAATTAACAAGCTGAATCTAGGTTGGAAGAGCAGAAAGAACGGAACATTAGTCAAGTTCCCTTGTAATGACACTTTCACATGAGTGACTTCTCGAAGGTGTGATACAACGAAAAGCATGCAGTACTGGCTTTTCCTGTCCCTCCCCAGGGCTGGGGTCCTTCCCTGTGCTCTACCTGCTCAGCTGGGCAGGCACACTTTTACAAAAAGGCTGTTGTAGTGCTTTGAGAGCTTACTCCTGGGAGCAAAAGAAACTGTCTCTGGGTTTTGGGCTACTACATTTCCCATTCATGGTGAAAACAGAAAAAAAATGCATATGTTAGGAGAGAGATGAAGGATTTTGCAGGAGCATCTTCTCAGCCCAAGACGGAAACTTTATCTGCAATTATGAATATTGCTGTTTTCCTTCTGAACATGATGTTTCCTAGCAATATGTTTTCTTTCTGAGAAAAGTTATTTTCTACTTACAATACGTTGGCAGCCATTGTTTGTATTGTTTAGGATCAACTGAGGACTTTTTCTGAATGTTATTTTGATTTGATGACTTTGTTCATCAGTGAATTATGAAAGCTCTGATTGTTTAGGGCACGAGAAGGGTACAATACATTACCGGGTCACATGCTCACTTAATGCATGCACATTGTGATGGCAGTAGTAATAGCACCATTAAAGAACAAAAGGTAGCAACACATAGTAGCTCTGTATCTGGCCAATCCCCTCAAATTACCATAAATATTTGAGCAATCTGAATAGTTTCGGACTCTGTAGTAAAGCTTCCCTGTTCTTATCTGGCACTGAAGGAATGTGGAATAAAGTATTCATTTAACAAAGTATAAAAATATGTATGCTATGCAGTTATAATCATGTGTCATTAATCAGAAAATACTGCAGAAACTCTGACAAATTAAAAACACAAGGATGTGTCTGCAAGGGCTTTTTCAGTCATTAAAAAGCTGCTTCACCTCTCAGGCAAACTATTTAATGGCAACTTCTTGCTCAGTGTACTGACATCTTCAAAGGCTCTGACATCTGTCGGCCTTTGAACTACCATTAAAAAATATTATCCCATTTCCATTCTTTTATGCCCATTTTTTTAATTATAGCCCTTCTTTCAAGTTAGGAACATGGTTGGTTTAAATGATGCTGTCCTTTCGTTTTCAGCCACCCAGCTGCGGTTTGAATAAATTGATGTAGAATCAAAGGCGGGACTTTAAAGGGAAAAGGTTTGATGGACTTGGACTCCGAACCAGATGAGGTTTTATGATGAAAAGGGTTTAATCCCAGCACAGGCATCGCTTCTATCAGTCGAGCAGTACAAAGCGATTCATATATATAGGTTCACGAGAAATGATCTATTTTTTTTTTTTTTTAAACAGCACAGATCTCTTCAGGACTTGCAAATGTGGCATTAGCTAATATTCAGAGAGCTGATTTCCTTTCATCCACCAGAAGCTTATGATTATAGTACAGTTCTCGAATTGGAAATGAGAGCTGCAACACAGATTTAAAGCTATGCTGTCTGATTTGTATTCAATATACATGTCACTGCGGGACAAGCTAGTCTAGGCCGAGCTGGTTCAATAAAGGGAAAAACAGTTTCAGCATCTGAAATTCTGACGGGGGAAGGTACCAATTAATTCTTACCTGCTCTACCTGAGTATTGTGTTGGCTACTTAGTAGATTACTATCATTTCTAAAGCTGTGCAAACGAACCCTTGTGATAACATTTCTTTGGCATCTTTTGCATCAGAGGCTGAGAGAAAATATGCAGCATTAATCAGTAATGGCTTCTAATGTACTCATTTATATGGAAGGCAATGTTTGTTTTTCTGTGCATGAGTTTCAAGGAGGTTTAGCAGAGAGAGCCTTGCTATTCCGTTATAACGACAGCCTTCATTAATGTGGTGATTGGGCATGCATATGGGGAAGACCAAAATCTCTGTCTCAACAAATGCATCAGATGCCATTTGTCAAAAATACCACCTCATGGTATTCAAGAAATCATCTCTCTAATAGTTCCCTGATCTTTGTCAGTAGAACCATGCTACATAGTCATGATTTCTTACTTTTACATAATAAGATTTTGTCCATTAAAACAGTGACGCTTTCCAGAAAAGTCAAAGGAGTAGATTTCAAAAGTCTGCAAATTACGTCCTCTTAAAAGACTGTGCTTCATTGTTGTACAGAAAGGAGACTACTCCATTTGGTGCTCTGCCTCCAGTCAACAGTTTCTCCTTCAAGCCCTTTGCAGAACCGTTGTTCCCTGCCAGCGTATTCAGTTTAGGAGTAATACATTGTTCCTGATCTCTTAATGCAATTTTGAGGTTGCGGTTTTGTTTTTGTTTTGTTTTGGGGGGTGGTAGTAAATATAAACATGGACCTGTATAAGTGGATATCGGGTTATTTTATTAAATGGGTTATTTATTAAATGGGTTATTTTATTTTACTGGTATTTCATAGAATTTGCGTGTTTAGTATGTATTTAGATTTTACATTTAAAGTATATATTAATATTTATTCAAAGTACAGTAGATTCAAAGCAGTTGCATAAATAAATGTGAAGAAATTCATGCCCCAGGATGCAGTAGCCTATTTGTCATTCAGAAAATGAAGTGGCATCAACTGAATTCAAGGGCAAGCTGAGAAGGATGAAAAGGATAGAGATCAATGTAAAGGTGCCAGGGGAAGATACTGAGCCAAAAATACTCTCAATTCCAAGAAAATAGATGTTACGCACACAGTTTTTATTTATTTTGTACAGATCATCCTGTCATTGATGCTGTCTTTCTGAACTGGTAGCTGTGGAGCATGATGCTTTCAAAAGGTCTCAACTCAGAAGAGCCACTGTTGAGGTGATGGGAATAGGCAACGAGCCCTCGAGGGTGAAGGTGCAGAGAAGGAGACTAGAAATGGTGTCAGCTGTATGTGTGTGACAATAGGTACCATCATCTGATGCCTTTGACTCCAGCCTAACACCTAGGTTGGAGTGAAGACTTCCTTCCCTAGGATTTTCATCCTCAGATGGAAGTGTCAAATTGTTCTGTTTGATACAAGGATTGACACTAAAGATAGTCAACTAGAATATGCTTCTCCCAATTAGGAGCTGATTTCAAAAAGGAGAAAGTCAAAAGTTGCACATGTGTGTAATCCTGCATCTTATTTATGTAAGCAGCTAACATACAGATAAGAATTTACCACAACTCATTGATTAACAGAAATACTGCAACTGTTGTTACTGCCTTGCAGAAATGAGGGTTCTTTTGAAAGTTAGAAGCTGATTATTTCTTTAAAGTCTAAACCTGTTAGTGACACAATTTTATTTCTGAAGCTGTTGGATTTCAGGATTTCTGCCCACACATATTGCCATTCATGAAACCGAGAATGAGGACTTCATGCTTGGTTAAAGACTGTCATCTTCAATATAGCAGCATGAGCTTAGTAATGAGAGAGTTTCCTGGTGTATGAGGTTCTTTAGCGCAGAATAGTACACACAGGCTAGTGCATTTAAGTCATCTTTAGTCATCAGCCCAGGGAATAAGAGCGTTAGTTTCCTTAGTTGGCTTCCTGTGATTATGCTGGAGTTTTGAAAAATTTATCCTTATCGCTTTGATTAACAGTCAGGGCAGAGCTTGCACAGGAGCATGAACTTCGTCTTCAAGTCCCTCAACTGCCTGTTGAGGAGATGGTCATGGCAGATGACCTGAACGGGAGTTAGTGTCCAAAGTTTGCGTTTCTACAAGTATTAACTTCAGAAGCTGAAGATGGGGGATATCTTATGCATGAACAGCCTATTACTTAGGCTTTGTATCTGCATCTTGTCTTACGTTTGTCCTGTCAAGTTTTGCAGCCGATGCCATTTCCGTTACAGTCACCACAAAACCCTTAGGGGATGTGTGGGGTAAAAGTTCTGGAATATTCAAACATGTATGCGTTTTGAGCAGTAATTTAAACAAATGCATCCAAAAGAGAAGTCTGTGATGCTTTTCTGGGTGTTTTCTGGGGGGAGTTGGGGTTGTTTTGGCTTTTTTACTTACAGTGAAGTCTTTTCATTAGTTGAGAAACGTCTTTGCCCTGTCATAGACAATACAGCCTGTGCCTCTTCTGGGGACAAATTAGGAATTATAATACGTTTAATTTTGCTGCCTCATAGAGATGAATGTCTGTAATAATCCTTAAGTCTGTAATACATCACATCTGCATTTAAATCAGAATTACATGTTGTTCAAGAAATGCTAATGCTTTTGAATTTAATACGTGGAAAATTTAAATGCAAATGTTTTTTAAAAGCTTTGACTTAGGGGATGCTGGACAGAGAAATACTCTCAGATTGACAGGTAGTTCTTCCCAGTCCACTGCAGAGGTCTTTAGCCTCCATTTCTGTGTTCCATTGCAGGAAAGTCCTGTCCTTCCTTAAGTATCAGTAGCTTTTCTTCACTTTCAGAACAAGCTTTGCTCCAATGTTATTTCAGAACTGGATATATCTTAGGAAGACTAAACACATGCATTTGGTGTAGTTTTCATCAATCATCATTTAAGGATGGGTTGTTACGGTTTGTATGATGCAGCAAACCTGGTATTAGATACAGATTTATTTATTTTTTTTTTTTAGCCACTTTGTGTTTTATCTATGTTCTGCTCTCACAAGTCCCTTTAGGGGATCACTGCATTAACCAGGTATTTACGGCTGATGGGTTTTTTTGCATCTCCATCGTGTTTAAGGTAGATTAATGCAGTTATGTAGGTTACTGGGTGCCCAGTTGAGTGTGTCTGTTAAATTTCGTAGGAGAAAGGCACAGGAAGTGAGTCCTCCTACTAGTCCTTTCCAGGTAGGTCTCTTAGTAGTCTTATTCAAATCATTTTGTTTGTACAAAGAGTACAATACAAATGTAAACATTTCTTTCATCAGATAAAAAGAGAGGAGAAAGAAGGCTGGATGTTTTAATTTTTGACTTGCTAATCTATTTCAAAGCAAATACAGTAAATCAGTTCCGGATCTGTCTCCCAGGCAGGAGGGCCAAGTCTTTTCCAGGTCTTAGAACTGTTAGATGGAAAATTTATTTACATTTATCTCCATTTCAGCTTGGTAAGTAATCCTTTCACTCACCAGTGCACTGTATTGTTTATTCACACATGTAAGCTTGAGGTTCTTCCATTTGACTAAAAATCGTTTGATGAGGAAGGCAGTGACAATAACCAACCTATATGAAGTTCTGCTTTCTAGCTGCTGTTAACTAAATTAGAATCAAACGGACTTATGTAAATTAAGAAATCAAAATAAGCTCCATTAATTTTAAGCTCTTTGTAGAACTGTTCGAGTGGATGTCTGATTTTCTTTCTTTCTCTGCCCCCCCCCCTTTTTTTTTAAAGCCCAGTAGTTTGTAGCTTAAGTGCTATTTACATTAACTGGGATTTAGGCTTCTTTAAAAGTCCAGATTTATTTCAGTGCACTCCTTTTGGAAAAAAAGATCAAAATTTTTGTTTTGCTTAATACCACATCACAGCAGATCTTGAGAATTTGCTACTCCTTTCTCACATGTAGTCATAGACGCAGAAACAAGAATGGTGCTGATATTTGCAGCGTAACTTTTCCTACTGGCATTTTGATACCCGTGTCTCGCATGTTTCTTTTCAGCCTTCAGGAATATATAGCAAAGTTAGCGAACAGTTTGGGGTTTAGATTACATATGGAAATGTTGCCAAAGCATGTTTCTCTATAGGAATGACATGGACTCTTTTCATTAATTTTGTTCAAAATGGAGCTAAGCAGAAGGTAACTTCTCTTTATTGTTCTTCATGAGTCAACACTTCCATCATGTTTCAGGAAAATGCTTAAGCTGTAGAACAAGAGTAGACAAGATACAGCAAGTGCATTACTAAGAAATAAAATGTAAAGGGTGCTGGACTTTTTGGGGGACTATGTTAAGTGCAGGGGGAAAAAAAAAAAATGAAGTTGACCGTGGTTTGAATATGAAGAGAGTGATGTTTAGTCTCCAGCAGCACTGTACAGGTAGCATGGTGTTTAACCTGCCCCCACCCCTAACTAACACCCTAGTAGATACAAAATAAGCAAGGTTAGTAGGAATACACTTTTATCAGATTCATAAATGTTGAGGCATTTCTCAGAGCGTATGCAGTGCTGACCCAGTCCAAGTAAAGAATCATACGAAGGAGGTTTGACGTTTAAAGCAGCTTAATGCTGTTAAAATTAATAGAACAAGTATGTAAGTTAGCAGCTCAACACCTCACTTTACAAGTCCTAGTGGATATTTTCAAGAGAGATGTCAGAGGTACATTTGCAAAGGTGAGAAAAGCTGGGATTGTGTTGAGTTGATAGACCTTTGTGTAAGCCCTGTAATATGGCAATTCAGATTTTACACTGCTGAACAGCAGACATTTTACTGTTAGCACTATGGTTGCCATCTGCACTGCTTTTACATAAGTGTTTTTTTGATGCTGAACGTTCGTCTGTTTGAGCCTAGACAGCTGCCACTCCTCGTGTGCTGTGCAGGTTACTGAGTACAACTTTGGTTTGTGTAAGTTTTCCTGCAAGAGAATACCTAAACTTGATGATATACAGCCTGATTTATAAACTGTGAACATCTGATTAATGAATGTATTAATAACTTCACTCCATCACTGCAATGCACTGCAATATAAAGATGTCTTTAGTTAAGAAGTTGTGCAATAGCACCAACGTTATGGACAGAATGTTTTTCCCTCAAGAATGAGAACACTTAAATCTGCACAAAATACTATATAAGCATGTAATAAGATGCGTTGAAGTTTTAGCTTTGCTGATATTTTAGTGTTTCCAGGAAGTACTAGACTACTGATCAGGACTACTTATAATGATGGTGGTGCTAGCAGAGCTCCTGCGCTTCAGTAATTTCCTTCAAAGAGCTTGCACAGCCCCTTGCTTTTTGGAAGATTCTATCGGTGCTCTTAGGAGGTGAGACCAACCTGTTGGTCATTGAACTGTTGCTCATTTTCACTTCATTTCACACCATCTCATTTATCTGCTCCTTTAATTACCGTATTTATGGGCCTATGTGTTCTTACCCAAAAGGCATTTAAACTCGACTGTGTAATAGGTTGTGCTGTGAAAGCTAAAGAGCTGTTTATTACTTATTCCTGTAATTTGCACTCTGCTACATCATTACCCATGTGATAATGTGGGTGATATTTGCGGAAGGAATTTTCTTTGCAAATCAAATCTGTTTTTTTAAGGATTCATAATATTGACAAATTGCTGATTTTACCAGTCACAAGAAAAGTTGAATAATAAATTCTTAATATATTTTAATTGAAATTGCTGTGGTATAGCAAATATTTTCAATGTAGCTGGTTAAAATGGACATAATTGAGTTAATTACAAAGCCTTGTCTAGAAGATGACATTAAAAACTTGAGTTACTAAATTTTAATGACTCTTGCTAATTCAGAATTCTTTTAAAGTATCGGTTTAGATTTGATATCTCTTCAGATTTAGATAGTATCTTAAATGAAAAGATTCCTCTTTCAGCACTGTGTACACTCTGTATCGTCACGTTACATGTTACATTGTCATGTCTAATGAAAGGAGCCACAGATATAGCTGCCAGCTGGCCGAACTGGCAAGTTGAAATTCATCTGGCATGGAGAAAAGCAGAGGTATACTGGGACCAGTGAGTCTGACTCAGTAGAATGCTTTGTGGACGAAAAGATCAGAGAGCCATTAGGACATTAGGACGGGGCTCTGAGTAACCTGCTGTAGTTGAAGATGTCCCTGCTTATTGCAGGGGGGTTGGACTAGATGACCTTAAAAGGTCCCTTCCAACCCAAAGGTTCTATGATTCTCTGACTGTGCCTGGCCCTTGGGACTGCACTTGGTTGCCTAACCCCTTTAGCTCCCAGGGGTAAAAATCATGGGGATAGTTCCCTAAAACCAGAATGAGATCAAGTCTAAGACCCATGATATGACTTGCTGAAACTGCCATACTAAGACTCATTAATATAAACCAATTTTGTTTAAAAGCACAAAGCATTACACGTCTTTGAAGTTCATACAGCTACATTCTTCCCTAAGCTTAGAGCTGCAAACAAATAGTATTTGTTTACTTTTTTAGCATTCTTTTATGTTAGATGCATTGCTTATTTTTGTAACAGGAGAGAAACTTGTCTTATCTGTTTCTTGGCTCTTTATAAGGCTTTGTTTTTTAATAAGAAAGCTGAAGTAATTCAGACTCCCACTTTCAACAGATAATCCCTTCTAAGGTATTTTACACTAAATAAGTCACCAGTTGCTGCATGACTGGGACGGGATACTTCATCCACCTCTTCTGGGACTTTGCGCTGATTGTGGTTAAAAAGGGACTCATTGTCACCACTGAATCACTGGGTGTTTATACTTTGTTCCTTATTTTCCTTTTAGTTCTTCTTCATCATCAAAGTGAGATTTGTTTTTACTAGAGACTTCCTTTCCCTTGACTGGACTGATCTCCTTTCAGAAATAATCCACTACCCAATAACAAATGTTACGTATAGCTCATCCATCTCTGTCACATCAAGCCAGCGTAACGAGGCACAAAGAAATAAATCTCCCTCTCAGGAGGGTTCAGCTGATGGTTTTACATTGCGCACTGTTCAATGCATGCTCTAATTTTAACGTTCTTCCAGGTGAGAAAACGCTGAGAAAGTATTGGCACACAGCGGCAGATGCTGTGTATCAGCGATTCCAACAGGGCTGTTGCTTATGGGCTAATAGTTTAGGTTATTACCCTAGCAAGGATCATTTTGATCATATAACCTAACAGTTCATGTTTGAAGCATGTCCATGGAACTGCTCAGAAGTTTTGGGGGCTTCTGTTGGGGTTTGTTTGGTTTTTTTAAGTGTTACACACAATTAAAATTAAGCACAGCAAATGAGGCCTCTGCAGTCATCTGCAATGGAAGCCAAGTTAGCCCAACGCAGAAAGCTTTTGAAACTCCGTTTGAAGAGTTACAATGATCCATTTAAGAATCATAGTGGCCTTTAAAAGCGATGCGCTATTTCGGCAGCCTGACTATACTCAGCAATGAAGAGTGACGAAGAGTTATTGCAACTTCATCTGCTGGGAGATGTTAGTCACTTACTGTAAAAACTGCTGAAGCAACACCTAAATGATCCTTAGATCTGAGCCTCAGGGAATAAGTTAAGAGTGGATTTGATCTTAGCTCTGCATTGTCTTGGTTTTGTGACTTTAAGATGCCCTCAACACTATTTGAAGCTAAATATGGTGATGGTGTGGTTGTGGTTTGGTGTGTAATATGTTGAGAGGGAGACAGTGAAGTCCATGTATTCCACCACTGTGAGTATAAAAGATGTGGTCATGCTCCAGCCTCTTCCTTAGAAACTGATCCAAGTACATGCTTCATGGGGCTGAAGTAGGAGCTCCTGAAAAATAAAGGGACTATATCTTTTTTTTTAATTAGACTGTAGTCATTCAGTCCATTTCTCATCTCTCTTGCATGTAACTGTAGCAGAGTTTCAGACATCAGCAACAGATTTTAATTTAAACTTTTTGCCAGCTTTATTTTTTCTTATGCAATTTACTTTGTAAAATTAAGAGCACATGTTTTCCTTCCAAATAACATGCAGAACATTTATTGGCATTTTAAATAGGCCAAAGTGAGTGAGCAACCTTCTTTTTTTCTTTCAAGTCTATTTTTTCCCTACAGGCAAATTGCTGTGGGCTTATGACCCACCCTTTTTATGACACTATTTCAGCACAGATATTCTTAGTTAGAATTCTGAGTTATTCCTTTGAAACAGAAATAGAAGAAACTTCTAGCTGAGATGGTGATTTCAACTATGACATCGTCATACGTACATATGCATATGTACAAGTATCCTATATAAATTCATATGAAAACCTCTACCCTGTCTCAGTTTACTGTACATACTTGTATTTTTGTTCCATTTGGGATACTCTGTAAGCTAATTTTTTCTTTCTATTTGTTTTCCTGTATGTGGATTCATAGTCATTTTACAAAATGCTTTCTTGTATGGGGTATGCTGCTATGGCGTGGCCATGCTGTGGAATTGCTATGAACTTCTGCGTTCTTTGTAAGAGATACAGATCTCTTATTTCATTTACTCATGCCCATACAACCAAAATAAAGACTATATCATTATATAGTCTTTATAAAGACATTTTTATTTAAAAAAAAAAAGGCAGCAAGTAGCAATAAAATTTTGGACCTATTATATGCTGAGAAGTCTTTCTTATGTTTAAGCCTTACGTTCAGCACAAGAATAAGTTGCTCTGGTGGAGTGTTTAAGATGTGTATTTCTCACAGTAGTTCATGTTATCCAAGTTATTGTTTGGACCATGCAAACAATTTGGTAGGCATGGTTCACCAACATAGATTTGAGCAGCTAGAAAAAGAATTTAAGAAACCAGTACTGAGAAAGAGGATTCAGTTTTACGAACAAACCAAGCAAGCATCATGCCTTCAGATCTCAGGCACGAGAAGTGAGATTTTTGTAATCGCATCTTTTGTTTTTCCACTGAATTGTTAAGACAAGACAGTTGCTCTTAAGTTTTATATTTCATGGATTTTTCACAACTGAGAATTATGTCAGGTTTTTTTCCTAGTAGAACTAGCTTGCCTACATTTAAGTCTAATAATAGTTTATTAAACCTGGCATGTGGAATAGCAGAATCTTAGTGATGGAAAGTTTGGGATTCATTTCCTTTAGCAGCTTCAAGATATCCATGTCGCACAAAGTTGTCTTGTGCAGCAAGTTGTTCGGTTGTAAGCTGCTTCTGCCAGTGACTTTGTTTATGGGAAAAAATAATCTGGCTGTGAGAACCAGACTTATTTTAAAGTAATTGACAAGAGCCGTGTCTGTGATCCCATAAGCTTTTTCCAGTCACTTTGGAGAGATTAGATGTCTCTTAACATCATCTTACTAGCAGTGAAGTTGCTCCAAAAGGGCTCCTTTAATCATATTAGTTTCGCTGCCATCACCCTGTCTTCAGATTCTTTCTTTTTTCCTAATAGAACCAAATCTGCTTTTGCCATCTATTAGGTCCAACATTAATGCTCCTTTGCATATTAATTACTGTTACTTTACCTATAACATTCACCCCACTATATTTTGGCTCCCCAGTTTTGAATCTGAAGGCTCGGAGCTGTTGATTTTCCATGTGGCAGTAGAAAAAACTATATTGTTCTATTTGATTTTTCTAATGGCTTTGTATAAGAACTGAATTGAATTATTGAATATAGAACGAAGTAAAGCAGAAAGATGTAACAATTGAGTCATGAATTCACCCAGTCTCTATTTTGGCTTGTAATATGATTTATGGATGAATTTTCCCTCTATTATAAGAAGTCAGCCTTGGCTTCTTATCCTAATTATTTTATCAACCTTTTTAGGAAACTTCTGAGCAATGTAATATCTTAGTTTCACTTATATGGGGCAGGGGAAAGTTTAAGGAAGTTTTTTGTTTTAAAAAAGAAGGAAGGGGAAAAAAAAAAAAGTGAAGCGGTAGCGGAAGGGGAGTGAGCTCTCAGGGATTACGAGATAATTGTTACTGTTCCAGGCAGAACTTGCATTGGAATGCCCTCACCTGCAGGGCTGCATCCAGCTCTGGAGCCCTCGGCACAGGAGAGACACGGACCTGCTGGAGCGGGACCAGAGGAGGCCCCAGCAACGCTCCGAGGGCTGGAACAGCTCTGCCGGGAGGACAGGCTGGGAGAGCTGGGGGGGCTCAGCCTGGAGCAGAGAAGGCTCCGGGGAGACCTTCCTGCAGCGGCCAGGGCTGAGAGGGGCTGGTAAGAAAGCTGGGGACAGACTTTATCAGGGCCTGTTGCGATAGGACAAGGGGTAACGGTTTTAAACTAAGAGAGGGCAGATTCAGACTACATCTAAAGAAATGTTTCACAAGGAGGGTAGTGAACCCCTGGCCCAGGTTGCCCAGAGAGGTGGGAGATGCCCCATCCCTGCAAACGTTCAAGATCAGGCTGGACGGGGCTCTGAGCAACCTGATCTAGTTGAAGATGTCCAATCCCCATGCAGTGGGCAGGGACTAGATGACCTTTAAATGTCCCTTCCGACCCAAACTGTTCTGTGATTAAAAAACCCAAATGCTGTGTGTGTCAATTTAGAACTCAGACCATGTCATCCTATAGAAATTGTAGCTACTCCCTTCATTGCTCTAGCATTTTTTTGGTTAAGTAAAATCCAGTTAGGCTATCATTTTTTTATGATCTCGAGGTAAAATGATTTTCTGAAAGAATTATAAAAATATGTTGTCGATTATAATTATATACTAAAATGTACTTTACATTTTAGTCTGTATACAGATTTAATAAAAAATTAAACATGTAGAGGAAAAGATCAGGAAAGGAAGGAAAGGATCTAGTGCAGATTACAGTATATGAAACATATGTTTGAGATAATGCTGATATAGCTGAAGTATGTGGCCTGTGTTATACTTCTGTATACAAATGATGTGCTCATTCCATCTCTACGCATACACCCACAAAATTTTACCTTTGACATAGTAGGGAGTAATGCCAATGAGTAATTAAGAAATCATGGAAGCAAAAGTCAGTCTTGTGATAAATATCCAAGATGGTTAATATTATTTAATACATATTACAGCTGTGATAGTCGAAGGACACAACTGAAGGTTTGAGCAGAGACAACATGTCTTTTGTTACACCATAGAGTTCACATAGTTTGAAGAAATAGGCAAACTTTCAAGCCTCAATTTTTCTCTCGGATCACAGTATTTATAACAATCTGTCTTGATATATTAATGTACAAGGCAGTATATCTGATAGTCATTCATTTTCCAACTTTGGTCAGAGTTGAATGTTTCTTTTTCAAAGATTTGTAGTAATGCGGTTCTCGGAGGCTGCAAATAGATGGTTTAGCTGAATACAGACAGTATATTAAAAATGTCTGAAGAAGAAAAATAGTAGTTGAAGAAAGAGATCAGTTCAGAGCTCTAGAAGCAGTAACGGGCACTCCAGGGCAATGGGATCTTTAAATATACAGTAAATTTCATCACATTTTCTTATGAAACCTTTAATAAGCTTGAGCGGAGTCACCTACACCTGTTTGATAGAACATCAGTTTCTCAGCTCAGTATTATCACATCCTCTGTGAAAGAATTCCAGGGAACTGCACAGTTACTTGTGAAGCAGGGAGGAAAAAGGGGGAAATCCCATGTGACTTTTTTAGTGAAAACGCTCATTTTCAGAATTGTATTTATGAATGAAAACGTATCTGCTTGCAGTGTCATGCATTGCAGTTAGCTGTAAGGACAAGGACTTTATAGCCCAGATGCGATGCTCCTATACGTCATTTAAGAAGTTACGGAAGAAACGTGGTTAGAAAAGTGACTAATGAGACTTACATGCAAGTGTAAATCTAAAGTAAGTCATGTATACTCCACTACTACTACTGTAAAGTAGCAATGTATATTCTGTATATAACTTTCATCCCTTAGCCTTTCAAGTTCCCCCATAGAAGGCGGGCAGCGAGCCGGCTCCCCGCTGTTCTGCTGCCGCACCGTAGTCCCCTGCTGCTGCTGCCGCTGCTGCGTCGCACAACGTATTTTGCTCCCGAGGACTGAAGGATAATCTGTGATCACATAAAAGAGAGTTGTGGATTCTGAAGGCCGTGTCTTGCACTTTGGAGGTCGTGTGTCTTATCTGTACTGTGTTTGCAGAGCCTTAAGGGTTCTCTGCGTTGGCCTGTGTCATCCTCTCTCGGTGTGCTCTAGTTCCCTCACCTGGAGGAGGACGTTCTTTGATACGTTCCTGGTGCACGTTGGCACACTGCGATGAAACAGTCTGTAAACTGTAGCAGTGATTGATAAATGGTTGGTGATACACTGATAACTCATTAGAAGGTGGCGTCAGATCGTTTCTTAAGAAAAAAAAGAAAAGGCGGCATGGACATTATACGTAGCGATTATATGCCACAAACTACATTCCTTCACCTATGGGGTCACCCCCTGCAAAAAGGTGACTCTTGCTCCATCCGTGCTTTGGGCAGGGGAGAGCTGTATTCACCTGCATACATGCAAAGAGGGGGAAGAGCAGTAGGAGAGGCCAAGAAAAGGGATAGAAAATCCTTTGAGTCCCCTTCCTACCCCAGCTAGCAGCCTGTCGGAGAAAATCAAGTGTTTTGCGGGGTTTTTTTCCACTTTATTTGTTCTTTATTTCAGGTTATCTGTGATATGGAGAACCAAATTCACAAGCTGAGGGAAGAGCTTATTCAGGTAAACGCTCAGCGGAAGCAGCAGCTGCTGGAGCTGAGCCATCAGTGGGAAGAGGAGAAGAAGAGGGCGGCTCGAGACCATGAGACAGCGGTGAATAAGCTGAAAGTGGAGGCAGAAAAAATTACGTTAGACCTGAAAAAGGTACATGCGGCAGAAACAGAGGCGGCCTTGGACAAGGTAAGAGCTTCACATGGGGCTACTTCATGTGGCGTGGCAAAAGGGAACCCATCACCTCAAAAGTCAGATAGGCAAAGTTTCATTGAGGAAAAATGTTTAGGGGTCACTTGAGTTGAAAAAACGTTACGCTGTAGATGTGACATTGCATGCCGCAATCACGGCGCGAGTATGGAAAGTTTAGTGGTTCTATAATGAAAGACGACTCCTCTTTGAACACGCAGTGGCAGCGGGCGCTGCTGTAGCTGTTTTCCCCGAGAGCGGTGCTGTGGCAGCAGCTTCCAGCCGTGGCGGCTGCAGAGCGGGGACGACTGCGCAATGCTTGGGAACTGGCGGGACCTTAAAAATCCAGATGGTTTCAAAGGCTAGTTGCTTTTCCTTTGCTGGAATAGAAAGAGTAGAAAGGGCAGTTCTGCCTAACCAAGCTTTTTCTCCCTCAAAAAGAGGGAAAGTTCTTAAGCAGGAAAAAGTTCAGGCTAAAACTACAAGGAAATTGGGTCTAGTTGCTAACAATGGCTGGTCTACTTTTGCCTGTGTGCATTTGGTGAGCAAGGACTCTGTGAAAGGCTTGAAAATAGAAATTAACGTTTCGGATACATCAAGGTTTCCCTCCCCATTTTGTTCAGTGAGGTCACTGGCTGCGCATCCGTGCGTGCTGAGCATCCCCTTGTACCGGTGTCTGGAATTCAAGCATTTCACCACATTAGGGATGATATGAGCTAAAAAAATTGAGTCTCATTTCAAAAGCTAAACTAAAAAGAACCTACTTAGTATTTACGGTAGACGCTGTGTATATGTAAGCAGAAAGTTGTTGAAGTATCTTTTATATGCGTTAATGTAATAAATCATACATTTTATTGCCAAGTGATGCACAGTGGCACAAATTAACGATCTGCATATAGTGCTTGAACAGCCTTTGTGAAAGTGTCATTTCATTTACCTGTGTCAGGTTCTTGGTCTGTAATTTTAAACAGCGTTCGGAGGATTATATTGGAAATCAGCCAGCCTGAAGCCATTAAAATGGCTGTGATCAACAATTCAGAATCTTTTCTGAATGTAAGGAAAGCTCTGCTTGGCATAATTATTTAAAGCCAAGGTCACAGAAAGTATTTAAACCTTTGAAATTCATCATTAAAGGATTAATTTTAACTCAGGAAGACATTGTCATTTTTGCTTAAAAATGGAATTTGAATCTCAATTCTTTTATTTCTTTGATCTTTTTTTACATGTGTAGTATAGCAAAAGAAAAGTTAACTTCTTTACATCCTCAAATTGAAGTTACAAATAATCCTTCATAGGGCAGTATCTTTAATAGTCTTGAATTGTCATTTCTGTCAGAAATACTCTTTTAATTTGTTGGATTATTGCTATTTTTTTAAAAAATTGCTAATTCTAAGCTATATTAACTACTATTGATTTTTTTTCTTTTTTTTTTTTTTATTTAACCTACTTCCCTATTTTCACATCTAATCAGTAGAGCACATGTTGAGTAAAAGATGGGGAGGGCGGGAAAGTATCTCTGTTGAAAAGTCTTTTACAGACATGTGAAAATACCTTGCATTACCTTCAAATCTGCATTTGCTGTTCTGCTTTGTTTCTGTCTTCCATCTATAGAGCTGTGGAAACTGGCCACAAAGTCCAAAAGTCAAAGTAGTTTAGAGGGCAAACTCCATTTAAAGCTTAAAAGTTATAGTTTCAGCTAACTTAGTTCAAATCTTGATCCTATTAAAGTCCACAGAACTTTGATGAAGGAGATTGTATCCAAGGGAGGGGGGAGGGAAGCAGCTTAGTTGCAGCATGAGTCTTGAAACCTGTTTTTAAGTCTTTATTTTTCTAGCAAAACTTGTTACCTTGAAATTTAGGACAATATGGGAGAAAAATTTGTCCTCTAAATTTCCTTTTTTCTGCCAATTCTGTAAAAATTGCTTAAAAATCCAAGGGGAAGCTGAATTTCATTGTTTAGGCTTGGAACATCTGACTGTCCAGATTTTCTGAAGGTCAGTCTGTTCCCAAGTGAAGGATGTCATCCCTCTGTGGTCTGTTTTGTGAGTAATACTGATTTCTGTGTGGATTGCTTTGTGTAATTGTGGACTGTTGTTCACGTGAACATGATGAAGTACAAAAGAAATGGCTAACGCTTAAGTGAAAAGAAAAATTGAAGGAAAAATGGGTAGAAGAAGACGGAGGATTCATATAGTATTGCCCTCCCCATAGCCCTGCTGCAGCGGGGCTGGAAAGGAGGAGAGTGGGGGCAGAGATAGACGAACAGTTTTCCTTGTAAGTACACTGGATGTTTATATGCTGGTTGGTATTTATAGACAGCTTTTTGATACTTAGGGACACATAATTTACTTAAGTCTTTAATCTTCTGTTGCTCAAAAAATCTCAACTTTAAAGACAGTACATAGTTTATGGTAATATTTTATTTGATTCATTTTGTTAGTGATTACAGCATACAATGCCAGAAAATTGCTCAATAAATGTAGTATGGTAACGTTTTTGAACCTGTGATTCTAAAAGCAAATATCTTTTGACGGTTATTCCCAGTCACTAGGGAATGATAAGTGGGAAAATATTTAACAGGTTGCCAAATGGCACTGTGTAACCTGCACTATAGGAAAAATAAACGTCGCATCTGTTGTTGTGGAAAACATAATAAAGGGGAAAGTCCATAATTTTCTAGTGACCTTCCCTGTTGCAGGTATTATTTTGATTAAACACCACTTTCCTACGAAGTGAGCTATAGCTGACCTAAATACGCACATTACGAGTAGCGTTGAACCTGTTGTGGACAAGTTGGGCACCTCTGAGGCTCCTCTGTGCTGAGCGCAGGAGCTGCAGGAGCGCTGGAGAAGGTGATGAGGGCTCTACCTGACCTGCAGTCAGAAGACTTCTGGTCCTTAGCAGCAGCCTGGTACGTAGAAACAGAGCTGAGTGATGCAGGAGCAGCTCGGCGTGTGCTGGGCTAATGCGATGCAGAGGTAGCTGTTCTTGCTGCGGCAGTGCAGTGATTCATCTTCAGCCTTGCTCTTTGCCATATCAGGTGCCACAGCCCGATCACACATAATCACCTTATTGCTCACCTTTTAAGATGTAACATGGTAGTTACGGTAGAACACAAAACCACCCTATCAGACAAGGATAATAAATTTTAAGGTCAGATAGGCCATGCTGGACATAAATGAGACAAAAATTCAAGAAGATAGCATGCAGAATTTGAAACGTTATTTATCATGTTCATAGGACTTCAGTACTTTCATAACATCTGTTATCTGTCTTTAACATAGAATCATAGAATCATGGAATGGGTTGTGTTGGAAGAGACCTTAAAGATCATCTAGTTCCAACCCCCCCGCCATGGGCAGGGACACCTTCCACTAGACCAGGTTGCTCAAAGCCCCACCCAACCTGGCCTTGAACACTTTCAGGGATGGGGCAACCACAACTTCTCTGGGCAACCTGTTCCAGTGCCTCACTGCCCTCATAGTGAAGAACATAGAAATGACTTGAGAATATCTCCAGTTTATTTCTTGTCTATTAGTTGAGGAATCTTAAAATCGTCTCAGAGGAACACTTGTATTCAATCGTAATTATTTTGATTTAATTTTAAAATACTGATTTAATTTGCTTGCATTTCATTATATCAAGTGATTATAGCATTTTCTGATGTGATGGTAATTTTATTTTTTTAATTTGAAGTCATACCTCATTATGACGAAATAAAACAAACCGTTTAAGAAATGAACATGTTAGAGAATACGTAGTACTGTAGTTAGGCTCCACGAATGATGAATTTCAGCAGGGAGACAGGTGTGTTATAGCTTGCATCAGCAGCACTTATGGCACAAACACTAATCGGCCAGGTGTAACGGACTGTACAAAGCTTATGAGCGTTTTCAAGTTCGCCAGAAATTACTAAAAGCAAGAGACGGGCTGCATTTCTAAGTGCGTGCAGATGTAAGGCTTGGCTAACACAACTGTTTGTAACATTCATCTGTGGTATTTTCTTGGCAAAGAAAATGAACATTCAGAAAGCATGACCCGAGCAGATCAGTAGACATGCTAACAATGCTCAAAGGAAGCAACCTTGGAACACTGAAAATATCTCATAAAAAAAGCTCTCTTCGAGCAGCGCACATGAGTAAATTGGAGTGGGAGAAAAAGGTTGGGGTTTTTTTTCCTCTCTAAATAATTTTCAACATTTAGCTTTTTATTGACTTCTTTTCTGTATTTAAATAGATATTTTGACTCATCCTGTTAAATCTTTATGCAGGTTCCAGGAACATAATTCTTTTTCAGTGCTGCTTTTCTTGTGGAGAAGTAATTTACATTTTTGTGTATTGACTGTACTGAACACACATGATATTTGAATACAGGATGAAGCTGTAGTCAAAAAAAAAAAAAAAAAGAAAAAGAGAGAGTCAAACAGTTTAGTTTTCTGGACTGCAATTCTGATTGCAGCACAGTTGTGGAATGGTTCACTCTGGAGAGATGGGACTCCCAAGATGGCATGCAACCTGGCCAGAGCTGTGCAAATCGTAGATTTTAATGATGTAGCAGTAACTCTGTAACTCTGAGATTTCTGTTATTTTAAATAAAAATTGACATTTACAATGTTCTCTCATCTATACCTCGTACAATCATTCCACCTATGTCTGGTGGGAAGTCCACATAAAACTGAAATGCCTGGGGAATTCAAAATTAAGGTCGCTGTGTAAGTGACCGCTTCCTTAATTAAGAATAAATATTCTATGTAATAGTTATGTTGTAATATAATGTTTTTGAAACTAGACCTTTTTCAAAAATCTGCAGATAGTGTCCTGTAATTGGATGCTTAATTTTTTAACAACTTCTACTTGTATACAGTTTGCAGATAACATACTGAAAACGTGCCCTACCGAGTGTTTCAGTTTTCTTCTAGCATCAAGCTTCATGATGCTGGATTAATTGATTAGCAAGTACAGCCCTGGGATGCCATCCAGTTGAACATACTCACTGGGCATACTCTCGTACTGCATATGTAGGAATATCTTAAATTCACAATATCTATTCTGGCACTGTTGTCAGTATTCATACAGATGATGTCATACTGTTCAGCACTGGCAAAGAAATAGAAGATGAAGAGAGAGAATATGACATCTTCAGAGATCAAAGAGATACTCCAAGAGGTACTCTATTAAAAAGTATTGAGTTTCCCTTAAGCGGTTAAGTTGCTTCTGCTTATAAAGAGTAAGCTTTGCATGCTTTCCATTAGCGTACGTTGTTGAATACTGTCTCTGTAGCTCTTGTTCTTCTCTGCCAAGTCTACATTTCTAACTACTAAAAATGGTTCCATCATTGTATCTAAGACCTGCTGGAAACTGGACATCTCTACAGCAATTCTCTAGATTCCTGCTTAGACTTCATAGCATGATGGAGCCTTTGATCTGAGTGGCACCTTTCACTTCATTAACTTGAACACTAATAGCCATAGTACAGATAGCTTCATTTATGTGAGCATCCAGGTGAACTATTTTCACACTCGTTGCAGCGATACCCTGGTTATATACATGGGGGCAAATAGGTCAACCGTAAAATGTTGACATACATTCTTCCCAAGTATAATGATATTATATTAAATTATATGTTTTCCTCCTCACTGAATGCATTCAGGATCTCCACCAGTTGCTGTATATGTGCCCTTTTTTAGACTAAAATTTTTAAATATTTCTTTGAATCTATTACATAGTTTCTTTTGTTTAGGCCTTAGCTGTGCATAAGCTAAAGAGCTTCTAGTTCTTACCAAGACGAGTTGGATATTCCCTGAGTCTCTTAATTTTTTTCATTATAATCCAAGAACTGTTGGATACCTATGATATTATCTTTCTGTTCCAGAGTAGTAATACTTTTGTTGTTTTTGTGTTGTTGAGTCTGTGTACACTTACTAACATTTGGTTCTTGAACATTTCTGACAGTGTTAGTGATTCATCAACTAGTATTATTAAAAATGAGCATAGTACTTTGGCTTTGTTGGAGAAATTCTGCCAAAAGTCTAGAAGACCGAGAAAAAAGAAAAGTATTTCAAAAAGAAAAAAGATCTGTATAGCAAAGTTAGCGTGTTAGCACAAGAAGTGCAGATTATTTAATCTGTCTTTATAGTACCTCTACAGCAAAACTTGCAATAAAATTTTGCTCACAGATGAGGGGAGAAAACCAATTTCCTCCCTAGCTTGTCCCCTTTTGCACTGCTGCTGCTTATTCCCCCGAAGAAAAAGAAAGATGATAGTGGACCAGGAACATGGTCACAGGAATTGCATCATCCCTTAGGGGAGCCATTTGGAAGAGTCTTCAATTGACAGAGCCAAACATGAAGAAAAATATGGTAGAATAATCTCAGGGATATTTCACTCAAATGAGACTAAACAGAATTTATGGTGCTCTCCCTACTGGAGATATTTCAAAGCAATAGTCTCAGTTACAGAGAGTTACTCTGCTTCTACCTCCTTTTTAAAAAAAAAAAAAAAAACCCACACACAAAACAAAACAAAAAAAACGCACAAACAAAACACTAGAAAACAACAGGTAAGATTTCTGCCCGTCAGTTGTGCTTATAAATCTGATTCCAGAGGCAACCAGGAATAGTTGGTGTAACTGTCACTGTGGAAAAAATAAGCACCCATGAGCATTAGGCTTACTTTTTTAACATCTTCATTAATGATTGGAGAGGAGATCAAGCACCACGTTATTTGCATTCACAAATAACACCATAGATTTAAAAATTGAAATGACTGATGCAATACTGTTAAGAAATGAGAACCAGACAAGAAGCAGCATAATTGAGCTAAATGATAAATTCTGACAAAATACAGGACTAAGAAGATAGCTTTCAACAGGGCGAGGACTCATACAATTACGATTCGAGCTCTATCACATGGCCTGTCTTTCAGTGCACTTTATCCACTCCCCATCATATCAATTATAGTTGGTTAGTTGTTTGATGAGTTTGGTTGGGTTTTTTGGGTTGGTTTTTTTAACCAGCTGACACTAATCTAAGGTATCTATCGAAGAAGTATTCACAGGTGAGGTTTTTTGTGTTCTCTGCCTCCTATTTCTTTTTCAAGTCTGTGTCCAAACACCACTTCTAGTTCTGGCATACCAGGGCACTCTCCGCTTTTTCTCAGTTCTATAACTTGTGTTATATATAACGTATATATATATAACTGTTTCTCAGTTCTATAACCTGGAAGTTATAGAACTATATTATATGTATGTATTATATATATTATATATATAATACATACATTATATATACATAATATATCCTTTGATGTATGTTTATAAGACCAAGACTCACAAAATCATGAAGATGGTGGATAAGATGAATGCTGAATTGTTATTTACCACCCAAGAACTTGGGCATAGTTACCGGCAACTAATAAGAGATTGATTTAAAACTGGTGAAAGAAGGTACTTAATCTAAACCACAGATAGCGAGCTGCTGGAATGGATTTCCATGGAGGTTGTGAAGGCAGATATTATCAGCAGGTTCAAAAAAGGATTAAACAGTTTTATGAGCAGCACGTTTGTAAGCAGCCACTAACGGGAATAAGGGATTTAACAGGGCGGTTGTGGGTGCTGGGGGACACCAGGGCCGCGTTTACACCGTCTCTGCAAGCAGCAGCGGGAGCGGACGGTGGGCTTGGTGGCCCACGAGCCTGACTCTGGAGGACGTTCCTGATGTTTTTAGTAAAACGGATGTTTCGATCGTAACTTTCCTGCTTACGAAGTGCAGGAGGCTTTTCCAATGCCAGAATGACTGTTCTAATTATTTTTTCAATAGTTTCCTGAGCTTTTCTTCACTATCCAAACAAACTGTAACACACCAACTTTATCTTGTAATACACAATTGCTTATTATTCTAACTTTATTAGATATTTTTTAAAGCCCAAGTGAATCATTACGTCGTTCTCTCCTTTTTTTCACAATACTATGCGTCTTGGAGAAGGCTGATTGCATGTAGGTACAGTTTTCTCTAGTTTACTAATATTACTTACCTTTACATCCCAGGGTACATTATAACATTAGGAAAAACATTGGCTATTTTCCAGTGCAGTAGCTGGTTGTAATGTGAGATTACTTTTACTTTTTTTTTTTTTTTTTTTTTACTTTTAACAACTCGGCCACTTCATTCTTAGATTCTTTCGGAATTATTGAATGAATATCATCTGGTCCGGGAGCCTAGCCGGGGTGAGAGGACAGATCCTGGATCCCGGTACCTGCAGCGATAGCTGCTGATTTCGCTGGGGCTCCTGCCCGGGATCGTTTATGCAAGCAACAGTAACTGGTGTTTGTTACCTGGAATTACTCAGTGGAATTTCCCCTGCATCCCAGGCCGTGAGCTCCACAGTCTTACTTTTCTTGAGAGTTGCTGCGGGGATGCATCCCTTACGCAAAGACTTTCTCAAGTCACCCAAACCCGAGTGTCAGCAGAAGCCAAAGCAAAAGCTGCCCCATGGAATATGTCCATCACATCCCTGCTTAGGTCAGTACTTGGATAACTGAATTTTTTTGACTATAGCTTTATTTAGAAAAAATGCTCAGTTATCAAGACCAAACTAATATAAAACATCTTTATTGCATATTTCAATTCTGGCACAAGTTGAAGACATTGTTTACCCTTATTTGCTCTTTCTTCATATCTTTGTAATAGACAAGAGCTGCAGGTGGCTTTTTTTTTTTTCTTCTCCTTTTTGGAGGGGAAGGAGTGTTTGGGAAATAGTGAAGGGGTAAAATGATGTTATTAGTCCTTCAGTCTTTAATGTGAAGAAACAAAAGTGTTCCAAAATGACTTGCTTACAGCTGCAGAACATGTCACGGAGTAAAACCCACCTTCATTAAATGGGTGAGAAAGAATTCTAATTGTTTTGAAGTTCTTATGATCAGTCTGCATATGCTTCATTGTAACGTGATACTAAAGTGCATCAATTATGATTTGTGTATTTTGGTGCCAGAAGGTTTTTTTTCTTATGCTAAATTATTAAGTTCTGTCAGCTGCTGGGCTGTCATATAGAGATACAGTAAATCACATTATATTTTGTCATGGATTACACAGAGCAATAAATTTGGGAACAGAGATCAAAGTAGTTTCACAATCACATGTGAGTGTAGGAGGGGTGTTTAACTTGTAGAAAATCTGATTTAGGTGAAACTGTTGCAGTTCTTGTGTGAATTTGAAATGAATTTGACTGTTTGCTTGAAAATGAATAAGGTACAAATCCCCAAAAGAGTTCTCCTGTATTTACTTCAGAGGAGTTAATTCTGACCTACAGCTGCAGGATGGAGAACGGATAAATAATTAAACATTGGGAATCTTAAGAGTCTCGCAAAGTCTTATTTATGTTTTTAATTGCTTTCATGATTGAGCAATATATTCCATTCTCTTTTTAATTGGGACTTTGCTGGACTTGTGCATAGTTAGTCATCAGTACAGTAATGCTTTCTGGCTCCGTGAAGTTGTCGTTCTTTTTGGGAAGCTTTGTTGTATTTAAAAATACAAAAAGTAATCCAGCATAATCTTGCTAAGGAACTCCGATTGCTTCAGATCATAGATTTGTTAGGGGGTTTTGTCGTGTTTTCAGTGTTTGTCTTTCCAACTGTAGAAGCTTAACTTTTGTTGGGCTCTCATCTAATGATGTAACTTAGTAATACCAAGTTAACTTAGTAACAGAGTCTGTCCTTTTGTTTCCAGTTTTCCTTCTATTTAATAAAAAAGGTTCTATCTCAAAATGATGCACATGTAGGATTTTTTCCTAGTCATTATCTTCTTAACACTTCCTTGCTATTGCCACAAAATTCAACTTAAAACAGACTCTAAAACATAAAAATCACATTCTTATCCCTTTATTGTCCTTTCAGGAGCCTTATAGTCTCTCCTTGGCAAAAATCAAGGCATGTAAACTTAGCTGATGTATAATGCTAAAGCGCATGGGTCTCAGAAAGAATTGTGTATTGCAAAGCTCCTATTAAGTAGTCTTCGACTGAGTCAAATCATGGATCAGCGTCACGTCTCGGTCCCTTCTATTTGCGGAGGAAACCTTAGCTTTGACTTGCATCTTCAAAGATGTTGAGCAGCCTGTCCCTTCGTGATTTTACCGGGTGTCAGCTGTGTGGGTGCCAAGACCATCTGGGCCTGAGTGATACTAGCTATTCTGTAAACTTCTTTATATTAGAGTGGGAGAGAGAGACGGAGTGCACGTGAGCACGTGAGGTGCCTGTGTAGCAGAGGTGCCCGGTATTTCGGAGGAATAAAGGCAGCTTGTAAAAGCTCAAATAATTCCCGTTGGGTGCATGTTTTATTTGTTAAGGCTCTGAAAAAGAATATGCCACCCCTTTTGATATAATGTTTTAAACCCACTTTAAATAACCATCTTAATTTAGTCAGACAGAACAGAAGAAACCCAGGAAATATTAAAAATAGTAATCCAGGACTTTATTTGTGCCGTACCAGGTTTAGGCACGTAGCTGTGGGAAAACTAGCCTCTAGTACCCTAATGTGGAGGGTGTTTCGGTCTCACCATCTTCACTAGGTTTACTCAGCTCATCTTATTTGAGTGTTGAGCAAAAGAAGGAATCGTGCCACAACGTAAGAGCCACCTGCCTCTGAACTGTTCTGGCACCATGTCACGTCTTCAGATTAAGCTACAATTCGCCGCCTGCCCTTTAAGTGCCTGATGCATGCATCAGTGCCATCTGCTGTAAAGTATAGTTAAGGTATTGAACAACGTCACGTGGCAAACCTAGACTATTAGTCTGGTTTTAAAACCTTGTATTGTATACAAGGCTTGTATTTTAGGCCAAGTTGTGCAGCTGGTTTTAAATCAGGTGCCTGGCTCACTGCAATATTGAATGGAAATCAGTGCTAGTGATGCTGGGAAATATCTAGATGCTCGGTAAATCCACTTAGATGAAGCTAGTAATTGCGTACGAGTGTAAGGATGGTGTAACTTTGGCAGCAGACGCCATGCAGTGGGGGTCTTGTAGAAGAATTTTTGGAAGACAAAAATGTCTGTATTTAATTTCTCTGCATAATTTCAGAATAACTAGAAATACACTGTTGGTTTAAATGAAAAGACTGGAAATCAGAGTTTTCCTAAGGCACAAATTGCACAAGCAGTTGTTCAACAGGCCCCCGTTAAGCACAGAATTGCAGTGTACTGCAGAAAGGCAATTGTCCATACAGGTAGGGTGTCAAATTCATTTCTATTCATTCTTGGTTTTTTTCCCAATGAAAAGTACTTAGCACATGAATGAGAGGGTTTTTTCCTCCTACAGATGTATGTTTAAAGGAAAAAAAAAAATTTATAGACCTACAAAAGTGGAATGTAAAATAGAATATTAATAGGATTTGTGGGTATGACGTGTTGGGATTTCTATCATTCATTTTCAAAACCCTGGAGTCATTTGGTACTTGACTAATTATTCTGTTAACATCATTTTGGATATTGAACTACTTTTAACGGTCTTGTGGGTGGCTCCAATTACATATTTGAACTGGTATGCTATTTCCACTGTTACGCGAGATTTGGCTTTCCGTTTGGTATCTGATTGGTGGGGAGAGCAGTAGAAAGAAGAGGAGGATTGGCGTAGGAAGTCACCCGCCATTGGTATCAGAGACACAGAAGGAGAATACGTGTTTCAGGCTTTGAGGTCGAAATGAAAATTTTATGTACAATCAGATGAACTTATGAGGGGATTTGCTAATCTCTGAAGTTTAAACAAATACTGTACGAAGTGTTTTAACATACTTAATAACAAAAATTGCTATAGTTAGCCATTCTGAAGGTCATTTTCTTTTGACATGTGTCAAATTACACAATCTTGAATTTTGGTACAAAGCATAATGCTGTCAAACTTAAATAGAAATATTCCAGAATGTGGAGTGGTGTGTTGTTTTTTAAGGTAAATGGGCCCCATTTACATTAGTTCTTTGATGTTAAATTCTTTGCTGCACATCAGAGAACAGTTGCTTCTTCCCTGGAGCAAGTTTTCTTTCTTGTCCTTCCCCCACCCTTTGATTTTTTCCTTTTTTTTTTTTTTTTTTTTTTTAGTTTGCTTACACTTTTATCTCACTAATTATGGAGGATCCACTTATGTATGGCCATCGTTTAGCTGGTTGCAAGCATTTTGAAAAATGATTATTTCACAGCTAGTACCCTAAACAGATTTCTTAACTCTGCTTTTCTATTCGTGAGTATGGGTGTATATATATAACCCTCTAGTTTGAGAGTTATGTTTGTGGGCGTTGTTTCTTTATACATTTGGGAGATTGAAATCAAATTGAAACACTACTGAATCAGTCACAAAACTGTAATTCATGTCTAGATGAACAGGATTTCAGTATGCATGCTTAACTCTTACAGATCTATCTGCATTTGGGCTGCAAGAATTAGTTTTCCAATTAATTTTGTGGCATAATTGAAACCTGTCTTTCCATCCGAAAATCACCATTCCAAAGCTGGAAGTTACAGAATCATAGAATCATACAGGTTGGAAAAGACCTCTAAGATCATAGAGTCCAACCATAAACCTAACATTGCCAAGTCCACCACTAAACCACGTCCCTATGCACAGATTTGTACTGTTCCAGAAAGTTCTTTACAGCTGCATGTTTGATAAATGTTCAAGACGTCCTAAATGCCTTCATGGATGTTGGTGGAGGATGAGGTTGGCCACGTGCCTGCCAACTCCCTGCTGCAGGTAGAGCTACTGTCGCCACTGGAGGTGGCCGTACCGGTGAGCACCCCCTGGGCTGTTGAGGGCACACGTTTCGTTGAGTGGAACCAGTGCTAAAAACCCCCTCTCATACATCTAATACCTTTAAAAATAGCATATAAAGACTTTGTAATTAGGGTCAGACACGGCATGCTTTTGTGGTGTGGTCCCGTCGTAGATCTTTCGCTCCTTTCTTCTTAGTAATGCTGTTCTGTTTCATGAAAGGAAAAAATGAAAATCAGACTGTGTTAGAATAGCATCCATTAATTCAGATACCACATCTATAGTGCTAATACCATTTTTAATTTTTACGTGAAATGTTTTGTGCAGTTTTACTCAGCTACCACAATATGATGCTTTAAGGCTTGTTATAGAATTATACTTGGTTTTTAAAACCAATTAATTGTAACAAGGACAAAATCTTTTTAATGCAAAAGTCTTCACTCTGTAATGCAATAACTGCATGTAATACTGTCATAATCAGATAATTTTAGCCAAAATATGTATTAACTGTGTGAAACTAAACAAGTTAATTTTTGAATCAGTGGGATTCCTCTATGGCTCATCCAATTCAAACCTTTTTATTATAAAAATGGCTATTACAATTGATATTTCTGACAAGTTTTTGCCAAGTGTGAATTTCAACAGCTACCTCTCGCACACCGAAAACTAGTTTAAGACCATTAACTATATTTGCAGTGCTGCCCATTGCTGTAAAGAGAGTTAGACTTTAATGAATACTGGCTGACCCTCCAAATACTCACCTGCCAGTTGGATTCTTATTCATTATGTTTCTGAAATAGCATGTAACCTGAAAGCACGGGAATGCCCTGAAAATGATACAGAAGCAGCTTATGCTTCATACAATGCTTGACCTGAGCAGCCTGTTATAAAAGAAGGAGCCCAGGAAACTGCTGCTTGTGTACAGCGTGCCACTTTCGACCTTCTCGTTTGTCGAGATAAGTGTAATATAAATCCTCCGCGCTGTTCGCTGTACGCGGCTATGCGTACGTACTTTGCTGTAAGTCGTTCCTTGAAAAACAAATAAGTAAAAAGGCGCTTTTTTGTGTGTAGCGGTGCTCTATGTGCCCCAGGGGAGCAGGTTTGTGCCTCCCTAAGCTGCAAAGCAACAGCCTATAGTCAAGAGGCATTAAATTAGTTTAGTCACGGGTTTTAAAAAGGGGAAAGTTTTATATTTCTGCAGTAGAAGAAGGTGGAAAAGAGCATTCCTGTGCATCCCTGTGAGTTAGATCTTTTCAGCTGACCAGTGTGATATAACTTGTAGAAACGGCCTTCTGCAGAGCTGCGCTGGTGCTCCCTGTGCAGCGTGTGATGGTGCAAGCCCCGTACGGTGTTGCACAGCTCGAGGGACAAGCTGAAGTCAGCAGGTGTCCATAGTTTTTACTGCCACGGGGTCTAGATAACCAGTTTTAGAGTCGATCTAAATGTGTTTACCATCTCCAGTGGAAGTTTTGGTAACTCAGTACATCTGAAAATCAGACCCCTGAAATAAGGATGGTTGGAAGTGCAAGTAAATGCAAGATTCTGTGGCTTGTTGATGACTAGGAGACAACTTCTAAATATTTTGTTAATTGGAATTTGTCAAAGCCATTATAAAATGTTGTAATTAACTTTAAATAAACTGATGGGATATACTGTAGTTGGGAATAAAACCCTGAAATTCAGCATATCCTTCTTCTGGATCGCCTCTGTCATGTCTATCAGAGGTCATCCTGGTTCTACTCAGTGTGAACAAGCAAGTTCTAATTTGTTTATGAAAGTTATGGGCATTTTTTTATTATTTATTGGGTTTTCTTCTATGGGTTCAGGAGGTTATAAAGCCGCTTCTGTGAAAGATGAAGACTTTTTCCCCAGGCAAGTTGAGTGAGAGCAGCTGTAATGTGATCTTTGTGGTGCCTTGCTGACTAGTATCTCTTCCTTTCTGGGAGTAACAGTAATTTATACTATTACTGTAATTTATTTTTTACTTTTTTCCCTAAAGATAAACTGACAGTTTCAGTCACTCTATGATACAAAGTGGTGGTAAAACCTAATCTGAACCTAGATGACAATACAGTGGAAAGACTGTTAACATGGGTGAGCTTGAGTACGAAGAGAAATGTAGCATGCATAGAGCTGTCTGCCATAACTACTTCTGTGTTACTGTTCTCTTTTTGTTTATGCAGCTCCACAAAATGCCCTTGCGGTGTTTGTGGCACGCTTTAAATGAAAAATGTAAAAGTAGTGGAATTTAATTTGTCTGGTGCTCCAGAATTCTTATATATGCTGTTTTAAGCCAATATGTAGTGCCATATCTCTGTTTATAACAAAAAACAGACAAAACATGTGTTCTCAAAAATTATGCTTGTTTTTGATAATTGGTTTTGATTAACTTTTTTAGTAGATTTCTTAACACCAGCACACAGATGAAATAGAGAGACCTCCATATGTTTCATAATTTTGGAATTTGAAGGAGTTCAAATCTTAAATTGCAGTATCATGTAAACTTCAAGATTATTTTAAACTGGTGGTAATATACTTATATTAAGCTGCATCATACATAACTGCCTGGATAGTACGAGATGATTCAAGCCCTATCACGCTTGGCAGTGATTCGCAAACACTGTCTGCAATCTAAGCTCCTGAATTTATAGTCCACTAAAATCGATAAGGCTATTTGCTTGACTGAAATCCTGGTGTTTGCAGAACTGGAGGTTCAGTCTTGCAGCTGGATCCAAGCAGGGTTCAGGGGCTTCTGTGGTCCCCAAAACAGGCGCTGGCACACGGGCAGCTGAAGGAGCATGTGTTCGTGTGCTGGATGCTGTGCCGTAAAACTAAGGACGACAGATCAAAGATTTGAACGTGAGGTCAGATGGATTTTGAAAACTTAATCAAGCGTAAATTTACTTCAGAACTCAGCTTCGTAATATTCTGTCCCCCTAAGAAGATATTTTTCTTAGACACCTGTCCTCAAATTTTAGAGCCAAGAACACAAGCGCGCTTAGCAGCTCATTTGAGGACAGTGTTTTCAGGCTTGTCTATCAATATAATACCGTGGCACTTTGCAAGAAAAAACAAATCAGAATTGTGTCCTGAAATTAAACTGAAATTATTTTTGAGCGATTGTTATTATTGAGTTATTTCTGAACTTAAATTATTCGAGGAAAAAATCTTAAGAACTGTTATTCCCCAGAATTATAGAAATACTTGCTTATTGGATCCCACTGTGACAAAGCAGCCTTGTTTTCAGTTTGTTTTATTCTTTATCTTTGAATTGTGAAAAAAATGCTAGGAGAAGGAAAGAGCTGTATGTCCAAGAGCTCCCAGTCGGTTCAGCTGCACGTTGGGGTCGATTCTCAGTTTAATCGCCACCTTGCCGGGGAAGGGACGTGCCGAGGGACAAAAGGCCGTTGCAGACACCAAGCTGAGACACGAAGTCGCGTCCTCCGTGTCGCGTTGTACCCTTGCAGCCTGTGCCTGGGACGTTCTTCCTTTCCCTTTTCCTCCGTTCAGAAGCGAAGTCACCCCGATAAACTCGGGTGTGTGCTGCCTCCCTCCCCCTGCCACACACACACACTCACTCTGGGGTTTTTTCCCCCCTTTTTTTCAATCCGCAGAAGTCTTTATGTTTTTCTAATAATTGGCAGCAGAGGTACGATTTCTCCCCTCTTTTAAGTGATGAATAGTTGGCCGCAGATCAAAGGCAAGCCCTTGCGGTTTTTTGGCTGCCACAAAAGGGCGTTGGAGTTGGCGCGGGTCCCGGCCACAGCGATAGGCATGTGGACAAGGTGCCAAGCGCAGGGGTCGGTGGCAAAGTGTCTGTGCACGTTCTTCAGCTGAGCTAATCCGGTTGCCTTTTGTGTGTGTTTCAGGCAAACAGCCGGCTGAAGCAGGCCGAAAGGGAGTACGGTCAGAAGCTGGCTAAATCCTCGCAGGTAGGTAGCGAGAAGACGGGAACCTCAGGGGCATCCATTTGATTTGGAAACTGGATGAAAAGTGTGATTACCTCTGCTCTTAAGTGTAGGCCTTGACAGTCAAGAGAAGCCGTAACGCTTCCCAAATCAAACGTCTGTCTCGCAGATTTTAGCCTCTCAGAAAACACAGAGCGTTAAGCTGACTGGAAGAAACGGGTGGGGGTTTTTGGGTTCTAAATTTCACCTTTCCCATCTCCTGAGGACCCAAGAGGGCCGAGTCCTCCGGCAGTCGGTGGGAGGGGAAGACGGGGTGCTCCAGCAGGCAGCCCCCGTCAGCCGGCACGTCTCGTGCCAGCGGGAGCAGTTGCACAACCAGGACTCGCGTTTTGTGTCACGAGGCGGCGGCCGCCCGCGCAGCCGGCGGCGGGACGGCGGTCCCGACTGTGCCGTCCCCGTGTTTATCGCCGCTCCTCGCCAGTTCAGCGTTTCTGCCCAAAATAACACTTCGAAGAATGTCAGCGTCCTGACAGCAAACTGGTTTGGACTTGAGTTTTTGTTCTTCAGAGTAGTCTTTTGAACGTGGAAGATGAAAATGTGCGTTGAATTTACATATATGCTTAAAAATTATGACAGGATGATTTTTAAATGTTTCAGCTTTCAGTTTGATTGACAGGTAGTACTGAAGTGTGAAAAATGATGGAGATGCAACCAGAAGTTAAGCTTTTAATAATACGAAAATTGCCATGAGGATTTACGTGGAGGTGTCATTCTTCTCATTCCTCCCAACCACAGCAGAATGCCTGCCTTTTACTTGCCAAGTGTGTTTTCAGCAATAGTAATAATAGTCTAACAATGATCTTTTAAAATCAATAAAATACTGCAAAGAATGATTTAGAAGCCTGTAGGCAAAGGTTATCAGTGAGACGGTGACAAAAATTCGGAAACTTTATCACAAGTGCTTTTAAAATATTTTAAAGCTCCTGATTTCAGCTTTTCAGCTACCTTTGAGTCTCGTCTGTAGAACTTGTCCAAAATTTTGGCTTTAGAAATTTCAGTGACATTTCATTGGACTATCACGTTTTTTCACACCACATTTTTTGAGACTGCATTTATCAGAATCATTGTTTAAATATGTTTTTACACTATATTTCTAAAACCAAATGTGTGTTTTCTGCCCATTTATTTGCATACAGAGAGGTTGTGGGGTCTCTATCCCTGGAGATACTCGAAAACCAACTGGACACAATCCTGAGTAACCAGCTCTGGGTGACCCTGCTTTGAGCTAGTCCCTTCCACCCTCACCAATTCCACGATTCTGTGATAAATCAAAAAGAATGCTTTCCTAAATGCCTTTTTAGTAATTTGTTGAGAGCTTTATTTATAAAGAAAGAAAGAAGCAACAACAAAAAAACCCCTATTTTTTTAATCTTGCCGTTTGAACCTGAATAGCAGAAAATTGATAAAGCACAAAAGTAACATTTAATGCATGCCAGACCTTAAGGACAAGAATCCCTTTCATTGCTAACTCTATTTTACCTTTTGTCATTGCCATTTTTATGCTATTGTCATGCCTTGTGAGTATAAGCGAAAGTCAGCCTCTCTATGCCAGACATAGTTTGCTGTTGATAGAAAAACAGGTCTTGGTTCATTCATTAAAACTGATGGAATAATTTAAGCATTTCTGAATTTTTAAACTAGGGGTGAGGGAAATTGCTTTAACAGTGGGAACACCTAGGTAGTGTAGTGCAAGGTAATAACTAACCTAAATGACGTAATAAATTTTGTTAGACTGAAATTTATTGGCTTGTAGAATAGTCTCAAAATGGAAAATTTTTGAGACTTTTGTTTTTTTTAAAGCTAGACATTGCTGTGGCTAATACACTGTTCTCTTTATTGGGAGAGATGGACCCAGTGACTAGAACTGGCATTCCTCTGCGCTTTCTGTGGCAGACACAACACATACATCATCTGTCAGGGCTATTTGGCACAATAAAGGAGTTTCACCCTGATGTCTGAATTTCTTTAGTTTTGTGGGTTTGAATCAAATCCCTAAAGTTACTTGAACATAGGGGGGTTTTTGTAGCTCAGTATTAATAATAGGTCAATTGCAACTTTTCTTGTGGTCATGTTGCTGACAACATCTGTCTAATCTTACTCTCTGTGGCCTCTTGGAACATTCACTTTTAACACCCACACTGAGAAGATATTTCAAGAAATTTCCTCTGAAGTTTATACAAAGTAAACAGATTTATTTTTTTCTCTGAAAAGTACTGCACAAAGCAGATCTTTCTCCATCAATTCATGCTGAAGTTCCCTTGCATGCATTTCCGAACTCCTTTGCTAGTCCGGGGTCTTAACCCAGTAAAAGCTCTAAATGGCACTTTCGTCTTGTGTTAAAGGGTTTGTTAATTTGTTTTCTTTTTTAAAAGTGACAAAATGGAACATACGCAAAGGTTTGCATGGCTTCAAGTTGTTACCTTAATAATTTACATGATCCATCGCTTTCTCCTGCTTTCTCACTGCATGTGTTACACACCTGGCAAAGCCAAATTTCTGCAGATTGTGTGTCATCTAAATGATGATCTAAATTGCAAACCAGTGATACTGCTTAATTCTGCCCGAAGAGTTACACCTCTCCAGATAATCTCTAAATTTTGGCCCATTGATTTCATTAAAAGCAAAGTCTTCCTTTTGATCGGTGTATTATCTTTTTTAATATGCATTTGTTTTTTGAAAAGAAATACAGAAATATCCATGTAGGTTTTACTCACAATCTTTGTTATTCTCTGGGCTTTATGGGTAGTAAAACATAAATAAATTTACAGCAGAGTTTTAATTCGTCCTTTTCCCCTCCTCCGGTGATTCTAGTACCTTCATTTGGAGAATATTCCTTATGATGTTTGTCTTATCCTATTAGTCGTTCTAAACCCCTTGCTTTTTCCTAAATAACTGTGGCCTTAGTGTAGTTAAATGTTTCTGCACCAGTGAGGAGGCCTCGCACACACACAAGTCTGAACGCGCTGGTAGTCTCACCCTGAACTGCCTGTGTGCTGAAGTGCTTTTAGAATTAGACTATATTATGCTGCTACAACAGCTTAACCTTAAGCTTGAATAGATACATTAAAGCCAGTGACTCTCCCATATGTTTAAGTGCTTTGCTGGGTGATGACTTACACGTCAGGATAAAACTCTGTTAATATGCCTGAAGGATCAGGTTTAGTTATGACTTCCCACAGTGATAAAAAAGGTGAAGCAAGTACGTTTCAACAAATCATGAGTGAATCGTGTAAAAGGTCTAGTTTAAGTGTCCTCGACATTGAATCAGGTCCCCACGATATTGCTAAGCAGGATATGCTGCTTTCAGCAGCTCAGAAATTCCACTATCAAGTTGAAATTTCAGTCCAGGATGTAATTTTGGGGTTTTTTTCTCCTCTGCAGTATCAAGCTATAAAGTATCCTTCTAGAAAACAAACGCCACCATCACTATGTAAATTTGCACTACTGGTTTCAGTGCAGGGGAAGGCTGGAAACACGCTCTATTTTGAAGATCACAGATGTGCTTTGTTCTCATGAGTAAATATTTTGGAATGTCATAGTGGAAAACTCTTCCAAATGTTTTGAGTTCAGCAATTTTTGTCATTTGCAGCCTTACTATATTCGTTTTTCTCTATGTGGAATTTCATGCTTGCTAGTGTGTGATATGTTAATTTAAAATATTTCGCTTGCACAGCAGAGTTTGCCAATGCCATGCTTGTACCGAGCATAAAAACATGCAAAATATATGCCTTTTACTGAAGAGAGATTTAGCATGCTGTTTTCTTTTTTAGATCATAGCTGAACTTAAGACAACCATTTCCTCTCTGACGGAGGAGAACAGCCGGCAGCAGCTCGCTGCGGAGCAGCGGCTCCAGGAAGTTGTACAAAAGTTTGAAGATAAGAAGCACCAGCTGATTACAGATAATGACAGAGCAATCAAGGTAATCTGGGGATTTTAGTCACTGATGCTACTGGCTGTTTGAGTAATTAAAAGTTCTGCACTGGGCAGATGAATGCAGGTATCGTTCCTGTTCACACAGCGCTCACGAATTCCATTCGCTGGACCTTGACTTTGATGTATCTGATGACTCAGGCTCTCTTTCCTCTTAGCTGATCATATGCCTGCATGAAACGTTTGGTTTTGGCGAGTCTAATCCATCCACTTCAGTCAAATACTTGAAACTTTCCTCTTCTCTTTCTTTTAATATTGACTTGGATGTTTTAATGTATTTTCAGCACCTTTATAATATAGAGTGTTTTCAGTAGTTGGGGAAAAAAGAAGGTGAAAAATAGGAGAGCTGAGTTGCACCACCTGAGAGCCGGCAGTATTGCAGGGGCTTTAGCTTGGTTTTCACAAGATATTCTCAACTTTATGTTTAGGGCTGCAATGAAGGAAGGTACATTCTTAGGTTCCATTGAAAACTATATGCAAAATCTGTGCTGAATATGAATGGAATAAAGTGTTTGTTGTTTGTAACTTTTTTCATTAGATTTCTACGTATTTTGCATCACAATTGCATTCTCTGTTCTTTTTCAAAGAAACTGTAAGAGACTATGGGTTCTGAATATTTGGACTCTTTTCCTTGCTGCTTTGACACCTTGATTCAAAGCGGCTGCAGAGACTCCCACCTGTAGAAGCTAGCAGAATTGTTTTTTAAACATTTTTCCTTTCAGAGTAGTAAAGAGCAATGGAAAATTTTTGAATCTGTGTAATCTGCTAGGGTTGACAATGAAAACACTTCATTAAAAGTTGAATAGAAGAAGGAACTTTTTTTTTCTTTGTGAAGACATTTACTAGTACCAAACAAAGAATTACATTGTTAAATGTAGAAACTCATGGAAAAAAAAAAACTTCTACAGTTTTTCTGACTTTTTGTGCCAAGAAGAAACCATGGGAGTTTTTACACGTTGGAACTATCTGATGTTCAGTTATGGTACAGTTAATGTTGTCCTCTATATTTGATTAATTTGCATAATGAGATAAGGTTGACATTACCGTCTCATCATCTGCAGAGTGTTCTTTTCCTTTCTTTCATAAAATGCTTCCTGATTATTTTTTTCTTAAGGAAAATGTCTACCTTTATTTGTGTATTTGCTGAGGAACAGAATTTTTTTTCTGATCATTCTTTAGTCTCTTCTGTCAAAGGTATAGCTGTAAAAATGCTGGCTATAATCTGTTACCCAACTTGAATCACCAGAGGTAGTTTTTATTATCACTAGGCTCTGCAAATAGAATATAGTTCAATCACATTATTTTGGCGTACAGGTGGATTTTTGCCGCTTAGGAAACTACTATTTGTAATTACCCGCTTTTCCAGTGGCCATCTAGGTACACAGAAACCCTGTGACAGCGGAATAGTCTTCCATATAGTCAGAAATATGCTGTAATTCAAGTTATCACGTATGATACTTCAAAAAAAAATATAAAATATATATATATAAAAAAACCCTCTTGAGTTATATATGCGAAAAACATGGTTTAGACAGTTTACCAGCTTTTTTCTTAGCGCCTGGTGCAAATGCTACTGTTGAATTTCTGGATTCACTTAAACTAAGTGCCATTCAGCAGAAACAATTCAGCTGTTGGTAACAACAGTTTTTGAACACTAATGATTATAGGTTGTATGAAATCCTTCTCCATGTAAATCTGTGTTCAGCTCTATTATAAACTTAATTTTGATGTTACTACCTCACAATGTACTGAAATACAGAAAACCACAGAGGAATTCTGCACAGGGTTACTAAGCAGTGTCCCAGAGAGATTTTAGCACTGGTGCTGTGAGTATGTTTTGTAAGATTTGGTCAACTTGGGGAAGAAATTGCAACAGCTGTTATGCTTGGAACTTTGTTTAGTATCATTAAGATTTTACTTTTAAAAAAAATCTTCCTTTGAAACCACTGATTTAATGGAAGTTTACTGAAAGCCAGATACCCAAACAGAAAATTCTTAGGAAGGTAAACTGCTGCGTACGCTTCTGGAAGCAGAAAGAGGTGTTTTTAATTTTGGATCTCTTAGAATTTTTAAGAACCACACATAATTCTAGATGAGCATATGTAGAAATACTTTGGTTTTTATTAACCTTGGGCAAAAAAAATTGGTTTTGGTGAGAGTGGAATCCTAGATGTCCTGGAGATGGGGAACAACATCTAACCTAGGGCAAGTTGAAGACCTTGAGGGATGATTAAAGAAAAATTCTAAAAACAAAGCAATTCTTAATATAGCATAAGCCTTTGAGAAAACTTAATATAGTGTAAGCTACTAAAAAGACTATCATTAAAAAATGGGCATTTGCTAAATATAACATTGATTTAAACTAATATAGAGGAACAGATTGCAATTTCCTTTATATGGTATTGGGTGACTTCCTGTAAGACCTTCCAATTATTATTCCCTTTCAAAGGGAGAAATACATTTTTACAGAAACCAACTGGCTCTCAGAGAAGTTTTGGATTTAGCCGGTAAAGTGATATCCAGATGTGGATGCCATAATACATGATTTTCATGTTAATTCAAATTCCTGACTCTCTCTGCTAGTTAAAGATTTCTGAGTTGTTACTATTTCACAGTTCTATCTATCTTCATCTTTATTGTTATTTTTTAAAATATTAGTGAAAAAGAATAAATGAAACTTTTAAGAGCATTTTGCTGCTTTTAACAACATAAAACCCCAAAATGAGCAACCCTTTTTGGCTTTAGATGGCCTCAGTTTGGGTCAGTTTGAGACAAATGCTTAAACTACTTGGCATTCTGTGTTACACCGTGATTTGTCTGGCCTACGGGCAAGTCCAACTTTGTGCCGTCAGAGTCATAAAATCAGGATAAAATTTTGGCTCATCACATTCCTTTGTTGTGGCTTAGAAGGTCACCAGTTCGGATGCCATTGCGTTGCAGTGGCTAACAGCAGAGACCTGAGAAGCAGTGGTCTGACAAGGCGTTGAACAACTGCGTGACTCCTGTCGCTGCCTTTCTGCTGCTGCTGAGCTTGAGCCTGTTGGGATTACGACAGTGTTGGCACCGAGAGCGATTCTAAAAGCACAGCTCGCTCTTCAGTGCCATGGAGGTATCTTTGCTTTGAACTTACCAGGACTTGCGTTCTTTGGAGCAGAGTACAAGGATGTTGCAATTGGCTTGGCATGGGGCAAATCCAGCAAAGCTCACCTGGTCTCTGTGCCATGCCTCTCCTGTAACGTGCTTACACTTCAAAGATCAGGAACCATTGGTTTAGGCCATAGGATTAGTTGAGAGCGCAATTATATTAATGCCCTACAGATGCTTGGAAAAGCTGCTTAAATTGCCATGTCTGTTAACCCATTTGTGATGCTTTAGACTGGGATTCCAGAAGGCACCCTCCAGTAAGGGTTCGGGTGCTGAACTCCTGAGAACGTCTATGCAGGAGCTGCGTTGGTCATCGAAGTGTTGTGTAAGCTTATTAAGGCTAAATTTAAACTACCTTTCTTGCATCCCGATAGCAATCTAGCCACAACAACCCGGAGCTCAATATGGTCGAGCATTTACCTAACTTTGCTGCTGCTTTTGGCAGTGGTTACTGGCTGGACTCAGCACTAGCATAAAGCTGATTGCATTGTAGAGATACCTTGAAGTTATTTATGAAATCCCAGCCTTAGGTTTTTTTTATTAAATCCTTTTGGATCCTGGGATTGGAAGTGCAAAGCAGTTCCTGGGACTGAAACTGCAAAACATCTTCAGAGCATTTTATTGTAGAAGTTGATGGCCAAGTGGGGACTCCACATCAAAAAGTAGATTCTGGAAAGAAATGGATGATGGATAGCATGCAGTGACAAACCCACAACAGAAAAGGGAGAAAATGATGCTTTTTTTTGCCAGAGGGACCACATTTGTTGTTTGGCTCATATTACAGATTCTAGGATTCTGTTATATCCCCTGAATTAACACCAAAATTTCATTAGCAAAACATGGTTTGAAGATGACATATTTCAACACTTTGTCTGTCAGCCAGCTTATGATCAGATTAATTCTGTTAATAAATAAGACTTAAAAGATTTCTAGGAAAGAATGTCATATAATAATATTCCCCTTCATGTGAAAAATTTTGAAACAGTTGTTTTTCTTCAATATGTTTAAAAATGTTGAGAGAAAAAAAAATCAAAAGTATATTAGATAGCCATATCACAACAAAGGAGAAAAATTCTGGTTTTAAATTGTCTGGACTTAGGTGGGCATTGAGTATTCTCAACATCATCGTGTCTTTATTAGATGCTATCATATCTTGGAGCACAAAGATAATTTCCTCTATGCAAAGATCAGGCTGAGGGTGTTATCAACACAGTGAAATTTCTCAATGCAACTATAACAAAATACTTACTCTGCTATAGTATTCTTGAGTCAGTCCTTGTGTGGGGTACTCTTGTTTCCTTCTATTCTGCAATACTGTTTCCACAGGGGGATTTTAATGTTGTTATCACTCTAGTTTGGCATGTCATGCCAGCAAATTGCTCCATGAAGAGAGTCCGTGGTCTCTTGGGCTTGCTGCTCGGAGGACCCGTCTGCTGCCCAGCCCACCTCTCCGGGCTGCCTGTGCCCTGCTGCGCCGGGGCAGCATGCCTGGCCGCGTGTCCTGCTTCTTTTATTTGCATAATCCCCCCTCCCTTTCATGTTTGGTTCCTGCTAAAAGCAAAACAAATTATTTTAAACCTTGGCATGTTTTAAAGCATTCAGAACATTTCTTTAAGGGCACCTGATATCTTTGTTTCCAGAAAGTAGTTGTCAAAATATACAGATGGTATTTACAAACGTCTCTAAAATGCAGTGTATCAGAAGAACTGTGTTTTTAGAAATTTTGTGAACAAGCTAACTTTGCGCTTAGCTATACTTCATTATCAGCCGTGTTTATTAGCAAATTCCACTTGTAATTACAAATAATATTTTGTATTAAAAGAAAAAGCATGTCAGAGTTATGGGAACGTTAACTAAGTGACTGTAGTCCTGCAGAACTATTTAGTCTATTGTCCTCAAAATACCTTTTGAAATACTACCATTGCACTCTGCGATAGCCAATGTTGGGTTTAGTAAGAAATAAACGATTCTAATTTGTTGGTTTAGAAGTCCCGAGCAAAGCTAACTCTCAGTGGTTTGGGTGTCCTTATTAGTGCTTATTAAGGGAGGAGAAGCATCAGAGAGCATACTACCTGAATTGACCTGATCTCCAGTACAGAGAAGAAGCATTTGGGTCCTGTCTTACAAATGAGACACTGGAGGGTAGAGCCTTGATTTTGTCCAAGCTTTGTGGCAAAGATGGAAAATAAGTCCTGACTCCTGAGGTCCGGACCCATGCATCAGTTGGAGCATCAGCCCTTCTGCAAGAACGGTTTTAGGATCCAAACAGTAACGAAACGGTAAAGTGGTTTTGGAAATGAGATCTCCCAGCGTTAAAGCCCCATCTATGAAGTGCGTTGCAGTCTTGTCGGACCCTTTTGAGAAAGCTGGGCCAGTTCAGTTCCTTACCTTTTTATTAAGGCTGCTGACAAATGTCCAAGCCGTGGCAAATAATGGGGGAAGATTTACACATTCAGCATTTTCTTTGTATTTACAGCAGAAAGACCGTAATGCCTGGTGGTTCAGAAGGCTATGAGCATGTGTAACTGATAGCACTGAGGACATTAATTAGGAAAAAGAACCTGTAAGCTTAGTGTAAACTGAAAATGAAAACCTAAAACTTAGGATAAAGTGAAGGCAATGATTATTTCAAGGACTTTTTAAGTGAGTCTTGACTCGTTCCCCGCTCCAGCATACATTGATGCAGTAGGGTTAGCTGTTATAATCTAGACTACTGTTGAATAGCTGTGTAATAAACTTCTGCCAGTAAGATTCACATTATTTATAAGCTTTTTTTATATTTTATTGTATTTTTTATTTAAACTTGGCTGAAGGTGTTTGGGGTTTTTTAGCTAACAGTGCCTGTAAAAAGGAGGTCAGCATTTTGCTGTTGAAGCTGACACTGACTCATGTCTTCTAAGACATCTGGTCAGAACATGCATTACTGTTTGTGATGGTTCGATGGCCACAGACATGCCAAACTCTGTCACTGCAGATCTTCAGAGATGTGTATGTCGGAGTTCTCTAGAGGGATCTCAAATGCATCTAATCGGTTCTGTGGCTAAGCATCACCATGATAAACTGTTTGGCACAGGAAATAAAGAGTTTTAAGGGACCCTCTTGATGTTAAATGCATGGAGTCATTTTTCATGGATCTCTATTTCTTTGTTGCTGACTTTAATCTATAATAATACTAATAGCTGCAGTGTCTTTTATTAGCAGGGAATTACAAGGCACCAACATTTGTACCTTAGCATTGTAAAGCAGTCATTAAAATTTACCAGGCAAATAACATTCTCTTGCTTATAATTTGCTATATCCTGTTTGATCAGCAGAGGAAATCATGTCTTCCAAAAGGATAGGTAAATGAAATCTGCAGGGCTTTTATAGTTTTGCTTTCTCTTTTACATGGGGTCCAAACTCTGAGGCACCTGTTTTTCACAGTCTTTGTTTATATGAATACTAGTTTCACTCAAATTCAGTCTGTTAGAGAAATGAGGGTTTAGCCCCAAGCGTATCGACTGTTGCTCATGCTCTGTCTCTTGAGTCCATTACCTGGTTATACTTTGAAAGGCTGTATTGACACGTTCATTATAAATTATAATAAAAATAGTCTTGTTTTTGTGTTAAAGGCTAAACAGTTGTTAATCACAACTGAAATTCTGATTTTAAAATGTCCTCTCTTCTTTTCGTAATCATATCTCTTTTTTCTGTTGCCACAGAAATTATTTCATTGTCTGAAGCATAGTACCTTCGCTTCAAAATTACAGGGTTTCAGATGTTTGGCCAATCAGGCAATCCGAGTGGCTGAGCATCTGTAAGTACTTTATAATATCTTTGACATGCTTTGTGAGACAAAGAATTGAGTCATCTTTTTTTCCTGCAGCAAGCTTTGCACTCTGGCATTTTTCTTGACTTTTCATGTCTCAACACATTGAAGAACTTACCATGGCCAACAGCAAAATCATAGTTACAAGTTTTATAAAAGGCGAGACCTAGTGCTTGCCTAGTCCTCTGAACTGCAGTCCAGTTTTATCTGGCAGGCTTAAAAGTTTGTGTTTTTACTTTTCCCTACATTATCATAGTTGTCCTCGGTCTTTTGCTTTCCCTCCAGAAGGTGCTTTGCTGCCTGAAGTCCTTTTCATTCTTTTTTAGCCCTAGAAGGGATGCCACCTGATGTCTACCAGTCTCCAAATTATGGAATTAAAGATGCCATAAATGTATAACAAAATATAAAATCTTGCATAGCTAAGTTATCAATTTCTTTTAATGAGCTGGACTACACTAATTCTGCACTGGAAAAATGGCAAAAAGAAATTCGAAGCGAGCCATAAAATTTACTGCTTTTAACTTACAAGACAGGAGTAATAACACTGAATGGGGTCCTAGGTGATCAGAAAGGTACAGAGAAAACACTTTCTTAGTAAGTGTTAGGTAGTGCTGACATAAGCCTACGCAGCTAATAAAGAAGGGCAGACAATGTTTATGGTTATGATACAAGAAAATGAAAATTGGGTTTTTTAAGGCTGCTGTGATGGTTAGAGTTTACTGTTGCATTTCAAGGACGTTTTATGCTCCAAAGAGCACGGGGACTTTTATGTGGAGGAGAAAGTGGTGCTTAGAAAGACAGAGTTGGGGAGATACCCAGAAGTGAGGAGGCAGACTGCCTGGGAGGAAGAGCCTGTGCTCAAAAGTCTGGGACTTTACTGGAGAGAAAAAAAAAAGATAAAGATAAAAACAAGTGTCTAATGTCCTCCAAACACAGGGCATCTGTAAAACAGTCTGTGCATAGGACTGTGTAGACTTTCCAAGGGCTGTTCTTTGTTCCAGTTCCAGTGAGTTCCTGGAACGCAGCCTCCTTCCCGGCTCCTGGAACAGCCTTGACTGCAGGGCTTCTCCAGCCGTGTAGGTGGAAACGCAGTATGTGTGAACTATATATTCAACCAACAAAAGACTGCTGGAGAAAATGACATCTTCAAAGCAAACCTTCCATGGTCCACAAACATTTATTACTCTGTAGTAAAGATTTTTAAAGCCTGGCACAGTAACACAAGTTGCAGGGTTTGGCAAACAGAGGTTTCGGGATGTGGACCTGGTCTACTTATCAACATATATTTCCCTTAGATATCTTTCTTATAGCATGGCTGATCCCAGGAGTGAGCCGATAGAGCACCAGATTGCGCTGGCTGATTCCGGCATGCCTACACCATTTCCAGTATTTTTGTAAACCTTTTTTTTTTGTTTGTTTTTGCAAAACTGTACGTTCCAATATAGGTTGCTGTTGCTTTTGTATTAATCATGGTGCTGGCTGCTCCAGGGGTATCAGCAGGAGAGAGTCACCGACGATTTCAGCTATATGCATTAAAATGCTCTTGCCAAAATTGGTGTTGACTTTAGAAATCTTCAGATTCCATTTAGAATTTTCTGCTGGCTCTCCAGCTGTACATGTAACTGAAACTCAAGCAGATCAAATATCAGAGTATTTTTTTTAAAATGACTGGCAAACACTTTTGAATGGCAGATCACAGTGAAGTAGAAATATCTTTGTTAAACTTACCATTTTCATAATAGTTGGGCTTTTCTTAAGCGTAACAAGAGAAACCTGGTGAATCCAATACCTGTACAGGGTAACTGTGTACCAATATTTAAAGGCAGGCTAGCAGCAGAATGAAGTGGTCAGTAGCACTCTTACAGTTGTTGGAAGGCATTGCCTTTATTTCCTGTAACTAGTGTTTTTTTCCATACAAAATGAAAATACCTATTGTTTCCTTAGCGTTAAAAGATTAGTTACAAAGAGCTCCTAAAGGAAAGCAGCCAAAGCGGCTATATTTCTGCCACTTTCTTGCATCAGTGGACTTGAGAATAAAAGAACTTTCCAAGTTACAGTACTGTACTTGAAAAGGGAAAAAGTATGCGGCGACTTTTATCTGTGTATTCAGTAGATCAGATGGCAAACTCACCCAGACAGCCTAGCAGGGGAGCAGCTTCTGCTTTTCTCAGTAAGCCCTGAGTGGTGTGAAGCAGCACCAAGTACAACATCAAAAGATACAAATATGCATCGAGTGTAAAGTTTGGGGTTTTCAAAATATCTGTCTAATTAGCACAACTTGTATATTTGCGAGTTCTGGCTCTGATTTTCTCACAGTTTCATGCTTAGCGGAAGTGGCATTTTCATCGAACAAATCTGTGTAAGAGGTTAAACCTACAAACACCGTCACCAAACCTGAGCCTTCAGATCCTTGATACAAACCTATCCTGTTTCCTTCTAGCATCAATCGCCCTATTGTGCACAGCTAGAAAATGTGAGATGTAGCTGTTAGCCAAATTTTTTCTAGATGAACGGGATCATTTTAATTGAATGTTATGATCAGCCAGGTCTTGTGGTTTGACATGGATTCAAAATGAAGCAGTTCATCTGCTTAAAGAATGCGTAGGCACTAATATAATAACCTCAGTTAGTTTTCGGATGCCTCCATCCTAAGGGAAATTGGTTTGACTTGCCCTTCAGTGGAAATTTTGTGTACTATTGGCAGCCAAAATAACACTAGAGTCCAGAAACAGAATAAAATTATATTCCTGTATATTGTACTTTGCTCCTTTTCCCATTAAAATTTGTATTGTAAACATTTTCAGTTCGGCTCAGTTCACCTTGTTGCCTTACAGTTCAAGGAAACTGTCTCAATGTGTTCATATAGTACATGTGTATACAAGAAGGGGAAAAACTGAGTATGGAGTTTGGGATGCCTTCCCTGGGAATGGTTTTATTGTTGCTGGTTCATGCACAATCTACACTGTGTTGATTCTCTTCATTGATGAACACTATTTGATATAGTAAATATTTTATTTGTTGACCCTTGAAAACATGCATGAAGAAGACTGGGGACTTGAGGCTGAAGCTTATAGGAAAGACTGGGAACCTCAAGGCTGAAGCTTTTTCTTAAGCTCTTTCTTCTGTGCAGGCATCAATGGTTTTGTATCTTTGGCCCCTTCAGGAAGCCTGAGGTCCTCCAACAAGGAGACTATTTTATGGAAGAAAAGAGTTCACCTGTTTTCTTCTTCAGAGGTCTGTCTATTAAATTTAATCGTAGGAAACGGTAATAAGTGTTGCCTACAGGATAAAATTTAGGACTCTAAATGAGCTTCTTGGCAAGAAGCTCTCTGAAACTGCCAGATAGCAGAGGACTGGAAGAGCAGTAAAGCAGAGATCAGTCAAGCACAACAGAAGACTTGCTCCTCTGACACAATCACCTTTTAACTTCTGTTACTAAAGCTGTCTCTGCTTATTTTTAGTTCAAGCACTGACAATTAAGTCAATATGTTAATAATTATGAAAGCAAATCCTTCAGCACTGATGTATATTCATGTATGAATCTAATCCCTGATAAAACACAGTTATCTGCAGTAGTGATGAAGATACCTGTTGGAACTGTCTTCACCAGCTTGGCCAACCAACCAGGAGACTCCAGATTTCTATTTCTAATGTTGAATATGTCTCCTGCATTTGGTACCTCAAGAGAAATAAATCCTCAGTGAAAACCCCAGATTGCCAATTATGAAGGGTTCATTAAGATCTGCTGAAGTTCAAAGCAAAAAGGCCAGTTCCTCGCAGGTCAGGGCAGCTCTTGTAATGGTTTCTGCTTTGCCTCCAGCAGCAGCTCATCTCCAGAACCTGTTTATTTTTCTGCCAGGACTGTTGGCAGGTGAATAGAGTCACATCAGATCACCTCACGAGTATTTTTATGCTGGAAACCTATGCCCTGAATATGCCATTTTCCTGGCCCAGCGTGGCATGAGATCATGGGTTTCAAACTTGTCTGTGTTGGCCTTAGAAGACAAAACATGCAATGCACCGTTCACTTCCTTTTTTGAGATCTGACATAAAGTCACAGCTCAGTTTTGCACTGGGGTTTGCTCTCTTACAGTTTAGAACATCGCAAAAGAATAATGTCTGCTGGGGAGGAAGGAGAGCATCACTCGATCAGGTGCTGAAAACCAAGCAGATCATTCGTGAAACGAAATCGAATGAATGCAAGTTCTTCTGGATCCAGAGCAGGAGAAAAGAAAACAGTCCCTTTTCCTGGGAAATGCTTAGTTAGGGCATGTCAGCACCAAAGCGTCATGCAGATACACTGTAGTTTAGGAAAACATTTGCCTTCCTGCCAGAGCAGGGCAGCAGTGCTAATCCAGAATTCGTCCAGGCTGAGAGTCGCTGTCTCAGGAGTGCAACGTTTTAGTTTCAGTAGAAGGTCGTACTAGCTCTCTGTATTGGAACTGTGGAAAAGATGTTAAATCCTGAAGTGCTGTAACGTTTTCCTTTGCGTTTTCTACGTGACTGCTCAGGGACTGCCATGGGTACCCATACGTGGTACTGTGGTTCAGCTTGGCCCTTTTATTGCTGTTGCCAGCGTGACTCCCTTCTCACCCAGCATCCACCTTTCCATCACCAGGATCTAAACTGGAGGAGCCACGGGAAGAGGATGTGCTTCTCCAGGGGGGGATGATGCCCACAAGCGAGTGACCGATCCATTGCACCCAGCGCTCTCCGGGCTGCCGCTCTCTTCCAAGTTTGTTACGTAAGAGAGGGTGAAAGTACAAACAAAAGAAAACTAAACATGAAAAGTGAGTGTGTTTGCTTATTGAGAAGCTTGGGAGTGGCAGAATGAAACTGTATAAATAAATATTCAGGCTACCGAATGCTAGATAGCTGCAGGAACACCTGTACAGTTGGACCAAGCCAGAACTCTGCAGATAGCTTGAAGGAGAAATCTAAGCTGTGTATTGGCGTTGCTTTTCTCAACATGGCTACATCTAAATTCCATATATTTTTTTTTACTAATGTTGTTATCATTTGTATCCTCTATGGTTTTTCCCTTGTGATTCAGCAAGGTAAAACAGCAATTACTGAAGAATGAGTAACGATTTGAATCATATCAGTGGATTTTAATTGTCTGCATACCTGGAAACACCTTTGACCACAGCTGTGCTCTAAGCTCCAAGGAGGGACTCCTGCCTGATGTATTGTTTTCTTCCTCCTACCAGAATAACATATCACTTCTACTCATATTTGTGTAAATCCAAAAAGCAAGGAGGACACAAGAAAACGTGAAGTGATTGATGGGCAAAGAATACAGTGAGGTCGTTGTCATCACTGTTACCATTTATACTTAAGCGTTTACATGCTGCTTTTTCCTTTCTACCGTCCTCTACCAGGTCTCCTCTCTGTCCTGAATCGTATGGAAATGTGCATTTGCAAGCCAAGTTTGGCATTGCTGTGGACTCATTTGCTAGCGCCTGTCTCTAATAATCTAGGCTTCGTGGCGTCTGTGAGAAGGCTGATGTCCCTTCTCCCTCTTTAACTTGCTCTTTGCCAAACCTGCCTCTGCAGAGGACAAGCTTATTTATGCTTCCTTATCAGATCCTGAAACTAGATCAAGATTTATGCAACCTTAACAACACCGGAATACTTAGTTCTTTCACACTGCACCATATATTATTTTTCCTGCAGTTTATGTCTTATTTGTGATAAGGAAAAGTTTTTGAGTGTGCATAAAGTAGCTGGAAAGCTCTGGTCTTTGTGCTGCGCAGGTCTAATGAGAGACGTTAGTATGTAGCTGCACAAATGAGAAACCGGTGGTGCTTTAGAACTTGATCTGTTTTCTGTTATTTTTAATGCTTTTGCATTTTAAAAATGTCATCCATATAAGAATATTTGGAACTACTTACATATAAAAAAAATAAGAGAAAATGAAAAGAGCCTGCCTTCCTTTTAGATGTGCCAAACAGGTTTGGCAGTCGTTCACTTAGCAGCGATCAAGCGTTGCTCAGCCAGTCGAACTCTTGTAGCATTTTCTACCTGCGCAGAAGCATTCTCGCCAAGCATTTCTGAAACAGAAGAGACACCAGTTGGGTTATTTCTCTTGCTCAGAGAATTTTGCATGATGACTGAATTTTAGTGTGCATATCAAGATTTGACATGTCATTCTAAAGCCTGAAAATCCTGTAGAAGATAAACTGCAAACATTTTTTTAGCTCAAGGGAAATGGAAGTGGCTGTGCTGGGTCAAACTGGAGTCCAACTGTCTCTGCGTTCTGGACAACATATCTGATAACAGATGCTTAGAAAAGAGAGGAAGAACAGGTTGAAGATTTAGGGACGTTTCCTCGACATACTTTCCCATTTTCCAGCGACATATAGTTAAGGGAGTTGCTGTCTGTATTTAATAGTCTTGGATGGCTTTTTGTTCTGTGGGTCTGCGTGGTCGCTGTTTGAGTCATTGTGCCGTTAGCACTCATCATGCTCTGAGGCAAAACGTGCCCCACTGTACGATTTCTGGGCTTGGTATATCTGTGGGGAGTATTTTAACTGCCTTGTCATGACCCTGTGGATGTTCCTTGGAAGGAAAACCAGCGGGATATCTTGGGGATGCTCATTAGGTTCACAAGTAACTCAACAAAAACTTCTGCTGTGTGGCACTGAGGTCCTCTCCTGTCTGTGCATTTCCACATAAGACTTCTCTGCCACAGCAGAAAGATCTGCTAACTGAATTATCACATTCTTTCAGCCATCATTCAGCATAAAACTGGGTCAAAAAAGACTTAACACAAAAGAAAGTTTAAAAGAATAAAAGCTCCATTGAAAGCAGATCCGCTTTGTCACTACTGTCATAAGAGCTCTTGATTTTCCATGAAAACTATATCTGTGACACAGCAGTAGCTTTGGCAAGTGTTTTCCCTCCCTCTCATCCTCTTCCTAGTTTGCCTGTATATAAATTACACCTAATTTGTTACCTGTATTGGTGAAATTATCAACGTCAAAAGATCAAATGTAGGGTGTTTGTTTCAAGTGCAGCCAAGCGTTGCCTGTTGCGGTGATGCTCATATCGAGGGTCTCTACTAGGGAATCCTCAGTCTGATCTTACAACAGTTGGCTTCGACAAGCACATGGAAGTTTGCAAGCCAAAATTCATCCAGTATGCATCCAATATGCATCCATCATTCATCCAATATACATTTTAAATGATTACTTTTAAGGGAAGCATGGCCAATAAATTTAAGCTAGACAAATTCTTAATTTTTTATTGATAATTCCAGTTCAGCAAAGAAGATTACTTTAGAGCTAAAGGAATAGGGTGGTGCATACTCCCAGAAACGAGTTATGCAAGAATTAGAGCAAAATATTTTGAATAAAAAGATGGTAGAAACATTTTAATATGTTGTGGAGCCTGACATTGTTCTTTGCTATGCATGTATGTGTGTGTCTGTCTACCTAAAATATTCTGTACTAGTATTCTAGAGCTCTGAAATGGAAGGAAAAACTTGTAAAGAAGCTGAAATAGATCTTACCCATGTCTAATCTTGAAAAAATATGAACTTAGAGGATTTTTTTATATGTTTAGAAACATTGGTATTATGACAGCAAGCATCTCGGTCATAATGTCATATGACTAACTAGATCAGAAACATTCTGATCAGTTATGTTAATGCATCTTTTAAAAAGTATAAAGTCAATGCTCTATAAAATAGATACTTGAAAAACAGTTTTAGTTTTCCTAAGGCTAGTGAGATTAGAGTTTCGTAATCTGTTTGACCAGCTGCAGAGGACGTCCTTTTTCATTTTTTCTTTTTAAGTAAATGAACTTCATCTCAACGTGATAAAAAAGAAAAAAAATCAAGCTTCAAAAACGCTTAGTTTTCACACATACTTTTAAATGGGAGCAATTGCATTATCATGTCTTGTTGCAAATGTAATTGGGTTGGAGGTCATTAAAGACTTTGAATAAAAGGTTTTCTAAGTTTCCAAGCGTGCATCCTCCTCTGTCAAGAATCATCCCATTTTTGGCTTACAGACATAATTTTAAAGGATATTACTTTGCTGCCTCTCACATCTTACGTGTATTGAGTGTGCAGGCACTGTTGAGTCAAGCTCGCTCTTGTTCAGTTCAAAAAGCAGTGGTTTGCCTTGTGAGTTAATATTGTTGATTAAGGTTACTTTGAAAGGTATAAAGACATTATTAGGTTTCTTTTTTTGTGTGTAAGAGAATGTTTGTTATTTTATGTAATGGGAAGTGTTCCAGCAATATTGGACAGTCTGCTAGTTCATTGCACAAAATAAATACTTTTCTGTTGTTCTTACTAGGAATCGGATTAGCCTATTGATTAGAAATATCTGAGCCTTTCATACTTACTTTTAAAAAGAGCATAGCAAAATAAGATGTTTTGTGAAGCCTCTTAGAAATGTTTATGTTTCCAGGTCTTCATGCATCTGTGATGAGGAATGCATTTTAAGGAGACATTTGTAGAGCACCAGGGGTCTACTGGAACCGCTGGTCTGCCTCCAGGTGTAAAGTTTCCGAACACCCACTTAAAGTGGCAGTTTTGTGATAAACTTCATTGGGAATGCAGCCCCAGGCAGCGAGAAGATTGCTGTGTTCAGAAGTGATTGATAAATATGCTTTATCAGAAGTCAGATATTCTCTAAATCATTGCAGGAAATTCTGCTCGAACCCTTGATGTTTGTTTTTGCAGAGCTGTTGGTAAGAATACAGCAAGCAGCAAAACCAGATGTTTTACTAGTTAATTTGTATTCACAATAGCAGGTTTTCACTAACACAGCATACCCATTGACGCGACATTTTAGACGTTCTTGCGACATAGCATCAAAAATGCAAGAAGTTGTCTGAAAACGTTGAACCTGACATCGGGTCTTCAAAGGAAACCTGCTCTGAGAATGGCAGACTCCTTGCCGTTCCCATGGATTGCAAAGTGTTTAATAAAAAGCAAATTAGGAAATGAAAATTGTCTCGTGGATCAATCAAGTGCAGCAGTTACGCCTGTTCAGCATTATCTGTCAGACGTTAACCTGATCGGGAATGTTTTATTTTGTATAATAGTCTCAAAATCAGACTGAAAGGATGACTTAAAAAATACCTGATGTATTTTGTGTGTGCTCTGAGGCTGATAACAAACTCTGCAGTTCAAGTTTTAATAACTAGGGGGGAGCTAAGAAACTTCAAAAGGTTCATGATAAATGTTTTTGACAATGCGTCAGCTGAACATTAGGCAGAATCTTGGTAAATCCTCTCATAAGTGGTTTAAAATGGAGTTTTGAACTTTTCCTTCCTAAGCGTATGCTTAAGATGTCATGGTATCTTTGGGTTTAAAAGATTCATTTTATCTGGTATGTGTGAACCATTGGCATTTCTGTCCGCACCTCTGAGAGTGAAAGGGGGAAAAAGTTGAGCAATTTTCTTCTTCGGGCAATCTCTGCCCCTGCTCTTGACCGTGAAACTTATGAAGGCTGGAAAAAAGGAAAAGCCAGTTTTAAAGCATACTAACAAAATACTCCAGGTAAACATTGTAGTAAATCTTCCGAGCTGACAAGCTTTCTGAATGACTTTATTGTGACAACCCTAAAATGTCCCAGTAATAGACAACGCAATGCTTGCACACGGCCGCTGCTTGTTGGCTTTTGTGGTTCATGGAGAAAAGCAGCTGAAAGCAAGTTCATTACTGCTCTTTGCGCCTTGCCTCCCTCCCCCTCTCCTATCACCGGAGCCACTAAAAACAAAGCAAACCCAATTCCTTCCTTGGCTCCCCCGGGAAAAAATGCCTAACTTTATAAGTTATACTGCTGTTTTCTTTGCATTTTTATCTTTGCAGGACTTTCTCTGCCTTGTGACATCCTTTGTGTTTCAAAAGAATTGAGTTTATACTGCCATGCAGTGAAGCCCTGACTCAGCAAAATGGTTAGAGCCGTGCCTAATTTTAAGCCCATGAATAGCTCTGCTGGTCTTGTCAAGGTGTTTAGGGTTATATGGCTGAAGACTTTGCAAAAATGGGCCTAAAACTTTGGTCAGCTCAACTAGATATTTACAGAAAATGCCGAAAACACATCAATATTTTATAGGAACAAAGCTGGAAAAAATATGCATGTTGACAATCCTGAAAGTACTCAGGGAATCTTGAAAAGACACCAATCCAGATGAAGTCTGATGTGAAATAGCGTTAAAGGACTGCTCAGGAACTAATGCTGATGATCCACTTAAGAGCCAAAGTATATCATATACTGCCAGTCAGTCTTTTGCCTATGAATTGCGAAAAATGAAAATAGTGTAGCATCAGAGCCTAGCCCACTGGAAACATGTTTGCATATATGTTTCTTTTATGTTAACTGTGTCTTACTCCTAAAAATTTTTCACTACTAGAGAGACTTAATTTTGTTCAAATCATTCCCTTCCTTCTTGAACCCCTTCCTTTCTTCCCACAGCCCCTCAAGGGAAGAAATTGTTATACTTCACAACGGCATCTCCTACTGGCAAATCTCAGAAGCAATATGGACTGGTGCAAAAAGGAGCTGCCTGGCTTGCGTGAACGGGCAAAGCTCGGCTGGTTTTGCAAGATCTCCGCTCCCATTTTGAAATGTCAGCAAAGTGGGCCAGACTTCCAAATGTACCCAGTATATGGGAGCTCACATTATTCCAAGTGGGGGTCGATGAATTCTGTACCTTTGGAAATTACCCCTTTTATCTGATTCCTGACCAAAGAAACCTTTTTTCATAATGGCAGCGGAAAATGGGCAACCAGCTCTTTTAGGGAGACGTTTGAAAAGGTATTACCATTTGCGTTTTCGTTCCGTGTTGTAATTCGTGTGCGCCATTTGTTGAAATAGTGTTTAGTGGTTAAAATCATATATTAGGCATGAAGATTCCCAAGTGTGCAGTTCTGTCGGTGTGTAGCAGGACACTGTGCAGGTTGGTCTTTGCAGTACGTCTTTTCCCCGACCCATACGTAGCTGTTAGCATCTTCACCCAGGTAATGAAGTGGAGCTGATGGTAAAAGGCGAGGAGGTCAGTGGAAGGAAAGCATTAGAGAGATGTAAAATATCGCTTAAGGTGTTTTAATTTCTGTTCCTGAGGAGCAATAAAGCCTAAATTTTCTGTGCAGTCATAATAGTAATTGTAAAGTTACCTATAGGATGGAAGAATTACTTGTACTATTAAACACCATCACTATTTTCAGTATAAAATAATAGAGAGATTTTCTTTTCTGTTGCAGTAATGTTGGCCCCTGCATATAGGTTGTGGAAAACTTTGTTTGCAAAAACAAAGCTATTGTTTTAACAAAAACCACAGAAATTTTGCCTTTCATATTGAATCAGTAGCATAATGAGTAGTGGAGCAATAGTTCAACATCAAAGGAGACTTCTTGGATATATAGTGTGTTGCAACAACAGCGAAAAAGTTCCCACCAGAAAGGAATTTTGCCATATGTGAACAGCAAACATATGTATTAGGTTAAAACCATAAGATTTCCTTTGCTTTACACCAAAAACAAGAGAGAACTTAAGTACAGAGGTTTTTCAGTCGTGCGCTGGAATGCAGCACAGAGAGCGAGCGGTGTTTGAGGTTCGGAGCAGTGTCAGTGGACAAAAGCTCTATGAAAACCCAAAAAACCATTGAGGATGCACCAACAATTTGGTGCATCAAACATCAGCGTTTCACTCTGTAAAAATACAAACAATGTTTTGCTCCGACTTGCAGCATTACGTCAGTGATCTTCGTAGATATATTTTCCTAACTTATTTATAGTAGTGAATAAACCCAGGCAACTTTAATTATCTCCATAACATATTTTAGCAAAAATAATGATTGCTTTAAAAATTCTGATATTAATTGTGGCGGGATACTTGGCCTGCTTTCTTTGACTAAGAGTTACATTTGACTCTGTAAATTGTGAGGCCCCCTCGTATAAAGGAGAAGTTTTTGCCCAGACAGCACATACTTACAGCTTAAAGCGATAAAGCTACTCAAGATAGAGTGTTTCTATGACAAAATTTTAAAACATCTCCATATATCTTTCTGGAACAAAATTTGCTTTAATTTTTGTTAACATTCGCATGGATTTCCTGTAGAGTTCCAGAACTAGGTTTTCTTCTCGTGAACGGGGAGAGAAAACACATCAGTGGATGGAATTTGAATTCAGAAGGCACTTAAAGAGGGGCCTGTATTCAGAATTACCGTTGGCACATGTTTTGAGGATGTAAAGTGGAAGCCTTCTTCTGCGGGCATTAGTGAGGAGATAATTAAAACTCCAGTAGGTAATTATGGTAGCTTTTATTACTGCATCTTTCATTAACTAATTATATTAATTTGGTAATGTTTGAAAAATTCTTTGAAGATGAAAAGTGCTAACTATTACAACCTTTAGTTGTAGTATTACTCTGCACTGGTCATAAATATTGCGGTCTTTTCTTGATACAGATGCACATCCATGTGTGCAGAGTTGCTGGCACAGCCACTAAGAATTACATATGTATATCAAAAAAAGACTCTGCCGTTACCTGGCATAATCTGATCATGATGAGCAGTGACTTTCCTGCTGACACCTTTTGTTTCAAAGTGAAAATACACTGGGGTTTTAACATTTTCTAGAAGATTTTCCTTTCCTTGGAAGTGTCACTTATTTATCCAACGCTCAGTACCGGAGAGATAAACCATTGTGGTCCCCGACTTGCCGCTGCTGTGAGGGGAGCAGGAATCGAGCCCTGCCTACTCTCAGGAACACACCAAAAGCAGGGAATTATTTCAGGTTGAAGAAGCAAAACATCACACCTTTGTAAATACAGTAACTTAACAGTAATAATCAATACCAAGTAATTAAAATTAATACTGATTTCTGTTTATGTAATTCTTCCAGAGATGAATTTTTTTGCAGGGAATCCAGCACTTCTTTTTAAATATATCCTGTGGTTAAAGGATAATCGAATCAGTTTTCATATATTAAAGACTAAATCCTTCATATAGTCTCATTTCATACTTGTTCATGGGATTCTTAGAACTCTTTCTCTTACCAGCTTTTAGTTGATTTAGATTAAGCCCTGTAACTAATGCCAAAAATTTATTCCTGCCTTGAAAAGGGATTTTGTAATGCTGGCATCGTACCTTTTTGTCTCTTTATGGCTCCTTGTCAAAACTATACGCTTTACAAGTTGTTTTAAAGAAAAACAAAACAAACCAAACCCTCTTTTGCAGCCTCAGTCTGGCACCCAGAAGTCAGGCTGAATTCCTCTGGTCTCGTGCATCATCCCAACATCTCTGTGCATCAGCTGCGCAGGCCAAACTCTGCGCTAACTCCGCGTGTGCTACTCTGTCGTCTCCAAAGTGCTCCAAGTTACCGTGAGCGGAGTTGGGTTTGAAATAAACTTCATTAAACGTTTTGCTGGTGCTAATCAAGCCACAATAGAATAATAGGGAAAAAAAAAGTGCCTACCCAGAAGTGGAGTTCAGATGTTCCTTTCGCCTTTCATATCAGCCAGTCCCGAAACGTTTCATGTTTCGCAGTGACGGTGATGGACTCGTCCACCAGCTCCACTTGAGGTCCCCAAATCTGACCGTAATATTTCAGTGGTGTATTCTCAAAGCCATTACTTTTTCCCTTCCTCCCTTCCTCCCTCTCTCAGTGTTGTATGTGACCAAAACATTTACAATGTGATTTTATTTTAGGATCTTTTCCGTTTTTATAAATAAATCGAATGAACATTCCTTTTATACAGCTGTAGTTCACCCACATTGTTGCAGCAGAGCTTATTATCTCATTTACATTTTTAAGTGCTTTTCAAAGTGTAGGATATCTGGGCTGGAAAGCAAAACATTTCATTTCTTTGTTCTCAGGCCAACACAAAGCACTTCCAAGGTCAGGTATGGTGTAGACTTTCAACAGCAAACATGTTTACATGGCATTTGAAAGCCCGTTTAACTGAAAAAAAAAAAATACCGTCTTTATAACAGTGATGTAAGCCCTTAGCAAAGCTGAGGGACGGGGATTAATTCTGTACCTGGAAAAATGTAACTTAAGTAAGTTAGGCTTTGTTTTCCGTTCAGTGAAAAAAGCCTCTGAACCTTAAAAATTGGCCTGTTTTTTAAATTTTTTTTTATCCTTTTTTCTTCGTCTCAACAGTTATTAAACATGAGCTCTGTTACTCTTTGGGCAAAATCTGACACTTTGAAGCTGTAGAATAAAAACTGCGTTTCTAAACAAAACAAAAGAAAAACCATTGTTTAATTTTACAAAAGAGATGTTCTATGGTGTACCTGGGATAAGTCGTCTGCTGTTTTTAAGAATATTCTACGTGACAAAAACTTCTGTCAGATACAGAGAAAGACTTGAGGGTACCGAGTAGCTTCAGAAACAACTATCAGCGTCCAGGCTCTGGCCACTGCATATGAAGCTTTTTGACGATAGAGAGAATTTTCAGTGTGGTCTTCAAAAGGGCACATTATTCATGACATCCATCGTGATTCCTCCTAGAAAATTAAAGTCGTGCACAACAAACTTGCTTACTTCTAGTTACTAATTTCAGAGCTAATCATATGCAGGAATCGACAGCAACCATGAGATTTTGATGTTACTTTTTTTTTGGCCTGGCTTTGATCAAATACTGATCTTTTGGGTTTACTGTTTTGTCCTTGGGCTGATAGAAAAGGTGAAATACCCAAATGGACATGAATTACTTATGGAACATCCTTTACACACAAAACTAGGTTCTAGAAAGCGACCGGTAGGAGAGCTGGTATGCGGCACAGCAGTAGTCCAGAAACAGTCAACCTAGAGGTATTAACGATTGATCAGAGGAGTTAGTCTTTTTTTTGTGCCATCCCAATACAAAATGTACCAACAGCCAGTTAAGATGTGGTGAAGTCTGTGAACGCATGCATATTTTGTTTTGGATAATTGATGAGTGGATAATTATAAGAAGGACCTTGGAGTCCTGGTAGACAATAAGTTGTCCATGGGACAGCCATGTGCCCTGGTGACCAAGAGGGCCGATGGTATCCTGGGGTGCGTTAAGAAGAGTGTGACCAGCAGGTCGAGAGAGGTTATCCCCCGTCTACTCTGCGCCGGTGAGGCCTCATCTGGAGTATTGTGTCCAGTTCTGGGCTCCCCAGTTCAAGAGAGACAGGGAACTTTTGCAAAGAGTCCAACGGAGGGCTACGAGGATGACTAAGAGACTGGAACATCTCTCGTATGAGGAGAGGCTGAGAGACCTGGGGCTGTTCAGTCTGGAGAAGAGGAGGCTGAGAGAGGACCTTATCAGTGTCTATAAATACCTGCAGGGTGGCTGTCAGGAGGATGGAGCCAGTCTCCTTTCAGTAGTGCCCAGTGACAGGACGAGGGGCCATGGGCATAAACTGCAGCACTGGAAGTTCCACCTCAACGTGAGGAGAAACTTCTTCACTGTGAGGGTGACGGAGCCCTGGCACAGGCTGCCCAGAGAGGTTGTGGGGTCTCCTTCTCTGGAGACCTTCCAAACCCGACGGGACGCGTTCCTGTGCAGCCTGCCCTGGGTGATGCTGCCTCGGCAGGGGCGTTGGACCGGGTGATCTTCGGAGGTCCCTTCCAACCCCCACCACTCTGTGACTCTGTGATAAGACTTAGCAATTTGCTACACTTACATGCTATAGTAAAAATACCTTATTTCTAAATTGTACTTGTTTAAGACGTTGTCTCATAATAAAACAAAATACATGCGCTCCACCCTGACAAACACTGTCTAGAGTAGGTGGACCTCACATGACTGTGTATCATCTGAATTTCCCAAATTAAATTACTTTAAGGTGCATTGCAAACCCTTAGATTTAAGGGAACCTCTCACTTCGTACTCTGCAAAATATGTTTGTCTGTTGTAAATAAGAAAAGTAAAAATGGAGAAATTAAGGAAGGAAAAACAGTGGTGCACCAGTTGTTTGCCATCATGTAGTTGTTGTCTTTACCAGGAACATTTTGAGATCCTGTTTTGTATTCAGTACTTGCAGATTTCTGTGAGGGAGTGTGACACAAATCTCTTTGAGACAAATATGTACATATATATACATTCGTATATATTCATATACATGCTATCTCTTGACCATCTTGAAAGTCCTGTGAAAGAGTGAAACTTGCCCTTGAGCTGAAGGAGGGAGTGCGGGTAGGACGACCGATGTGTAGCGAGGTTTTCTCCCTCCTTATTTTTCACCATGCCAAGCTATTTGGACTGTATAAGCTGATCCCATGGAAATAGCAGGAGAAGACGGGTCATACTTCGTAGTTTATCCAAGACATGCTCTATGAATGTTCCTGAGAGTTGACCTGTACTGGTTATGTCTGGACACTTTGGAGTTATGGCAGGACTTTTGTCAAATTAATTGGGTTTTTGGTGATCTTTCTGATACGTGCAGCGGCCCTGCTCCTGATCACATTTCTACATTGCATGACCTGATCATTTTAGTTTTTAAATCAAAGGGTGCTTGTTTGTGTTTTACCTTACAAAATTAGATGTACAAAAAGCAAACAAAAAGCCTGCAGTTCACACATATATTTCATTATATTAATGCAAATTCCTGGTACTGTGAGACTTGTTGAGTATTGAAGACCAGTTATATATTCAAAGCCAGGATTTCAACATTTCTCAGAAGCGGTGATAGCGTACAAGTCCCTGGGCAGATTTGAAGTTCATGCTTGGGTCTGGTTAAATTTTTTGGCATCAGAACATGTAATAGGTTTATAGCTAGAAGACTTTAAAGTTAATGCCTGGCATCACTTCAAAACAATGTGCAAGATCTATCATAAGTAGTCCTCTTATCTTATCTCAATAGCAATTTTATCCTGTAAATGATTTGAGAGTACAGTATTTCAGTGCTGTGGAAAAGAGCAAGGGGTTTTTTCTGTTCAACCTTCGTACTGCGAGTACTTTCAATGATCCCGGTTTACGTACGGGTATTCTACTTGGAGGAAGCAAATGTTAACCGTATCGCACGTTCTGCAAAGCGCGCTAGGAGTCCATGGACTCGTTGGTCTCTCCTCTCCGGCGTGCTCTGCAGAAGGTCTCTGTGCAGCTCAGCTTTTTAAAAAGCAGCCCTGGAGGCACCTCCGGTGTCATTTACAGCCTGTCTCCAGCGCGAGTTCCTTCCCAGGCCCCGTCCTTGCTCTGCGCCACGCTTTTCAGCTGATGGGTAGCAATGCTCCGATTTCCTGGCATACAAAAGATAACTCAAAATATTCCCTTTCTGCTGCCACAGCCGCCTCTGTGTTGATGTCAATCTAACATCCACATTGTGCACTTTGCTTCAAGTCAGCACTTGCCGTTAACAATGCCTTTATTCAAGCTGACAACGTAACTAAGCTTTTAGTAAACGTGTAAGTAAATGTTAAGCGTGTATTCAAACATTCAACAATGACTAGGAAACTTAAAAAAAAAATCTTTGAAACTTTATATTGTTTGTTTGGTGTGTATCTGTTAGAAATAACATAGACTATCAGCTCCTTGGAGCATGACTGTTCTTTTGTTAAACATGTAACAAAAAGATCAAGGCTCTGAGGGACTGCTGTAATAAAAATAAATATATACAAAGAACAATGATGACAAAATAAATTTGTCAATGCATTTTATGAGCTTGATTTAGAAGTGATTATTTCTGAACTAAATAAAGACTGGATAGTTGTGGTAAAGTGACATGATCATAATATTCCTTTTATTTATTGCCATTTATACTTCATTTGTAGATCACATGCTAGACTTCACTACAGGGCGGGAGGGGAGCCCCTCATCTCGGCAAGCATCCCGTTTCAATAATATGGAATACATTTTGACTGCAAATTCCAGACATGGTTTTCCAGAGAGAGCATTATTCTTCTGGCTTAAGGGAAAAGCTATTGGTACACTGCAAAAGTGTTACTAGAAGCACAGGTTGTACAGAGGAGATGGTAACAAAATCTAGAGACGTTTGCAACTGCAAATGTAAATGTGTTTGTCGCAATTGCAGCATTTTCATTTCTCTTTCAATCTTGGAGGATATTTATGACATTTTTACTATGAGTACTTGTTGCCTATAATAAAATAGAACTACTAAGACTTAACTACTCCTCTTCAAGACTTAACTACTCCTCTTCAATCAGTGGTGCTACCCGTGCGGAATAACTTCGCTCAATAAGGGGTGGCCAACCTGGGTCTGTCACGTCTTAGCAGCTATTACGTGCTGCTGGAAGCAGCTGTAGCTGGAGAGCTGTGCTGATACTGCACTGTTTTCTTAATCAGCTCATTGAACAACATTACCTAGAAGTTTTTCTGCCATCCCATGTTTCTCATGTGTGTTTTGCACCCATTGGTATTGTTTCAGGTCTTACAAGACGAAGTGGAAAGTTGCCGCATTCAGGCATCGGCTGCCGAGAAGAAGCTGCAACACAAGGAGCTGGAGACCCACGAGCAGGTACTGCATGCTGTCCTCCCCGTCCTCTTCCCTTGGGCAAGGAGGTTCGATGTTTAAAAATAATATCTTACTTCAAAGCAAAAGCACATATTTTCCTGCAAAATTTTCAGCTAGCTTTCTTTTCTGGTTTTTTGGTACTAAAAGAGAATTAAACTGTCTGAACCCTACAGGCAAATACTTATCTCATGCGCTCTATTTCAAGTTGGTATTTCAACTATTCTAGCTCTTAAATGATGCATTTATTTTGAACTGATGGTACTGTTTTAGTAGAGGTTTCTGAGACTATTCTAACCTGTTGTTTAATGGCTTGTATGAAAAGAATTATAATTGGACAATAACAGAGTTAAAAATAATCTTTATTCCTGATCTCATGCATTCATTGTCCTAGCATGTTGTCTGTAAACAGTTCCATATGATTAATAGAGCTAAAATTGCTCTGGACACTTTCAGTGAAATCAGAGATTTAGTGTGCTTCAAGCAAAATAGTATATGTTAGTTTACAGACTAGTATCGAAACGGAAGGTCAATGATCTGCACTCAAACCAGATTAAATTGAAGTATTCAGGAAAATACGTAAGTGGTGGATATCTGAATCACGTACGAATTTGGAGATATCTAATACAAATGAGTTTTTGTAGCATTTGAGAACTTTATTTGGTGCTGAGTAAACAGTATCCATAACGTATATCCTATATAAAGCATTCCTAAATCTATAAGGAATAGTAAGTTGAGGTGGTTGTAGAAGAGTAATAATCACTAATTTCAAATATTTTTCCCCCAGTTGTTGTTATCCTACTTGCACATGGGAACCCTTATTCACCCTCGTGCTTACGTTCCTGTATCCCCTCTCAGGAGAGTCGGTGATGAGCCATTCTGCTCTCTTCCCTCTCTCCCTCCCAAATCTAGACGTTGGGCCAGCTTCACCCTTAGCTGCAATGCTTGCAGCATCAGAGGAATTTGGTGTAGTGAGTTAGTTGGCCTACAAGCATTGCATTTTGCCTTCAAAGAGTCTCCTGGAAAAGAAGGAAAATCAGCTATTTGGTGCATGCTTGTCCCTCCCAGGGAACAGCACTGGTCTGCACGCTATGAGAGTCCTTTTCCAAATCTCTTAATTCATTTTTTTTTTGCTTCAATCTTTGCCACTGACTTTTTCCTTTTTTTCTGACCTATTTTGGGAGAGGATCCAGAAGACAAAACAAAAAATGGCTTGTGAAATATGGAGGTAGAAGGCTAGATATGCAGATTCACAGGATAGTCCCCCTTTTCTGCCTTCAAGGTTTTCTCTTACATGAGTCCAACCTAGAGGACTATCCTGTCCCCACTAAATTAATGAAGGACGAGCTCAGATGGTAATGTCCCATGCCTCAGTATAAATGGAACAGAAATGTTATTTAAGTGACGCTGCACTGTCCAGCTTAGGGCTTTTCCTGCAAGGAAATGTTAGGAAACTTATGGTAATGCTCATATCTGAGTTCATCAACGGTCTTGTCTCCGCCGCTCATCCGTTGGGGCTTTCTGAAGAAGCTGGAGCTATTGAGGATATTTTTGTTTAGGTGGCTTTGGACTATTTTGCAGACAAACATTTTGCAAGTTGTTACTGTGTGTTCTCTGTGACTGGTTAATCCATTAGTTACGCTTATCTCTCCAGAAGAAAACTGCAAAAATGACAGCTCTGACATATTTCCAGTTATTATCTTGGCCAGGTTACCTGTAAACATGTTCATCAAGTATTAACAGTAGCTAACGACTCATCAGCCGATCAGGGAGTTGAAATGTTTAAGGCAGTAACTTAGAACTTGCTTTCTGCTTCTACCAAATACTGTCTGAATCAGAATTGCATAAAACATCAAAATTTGTGCTGGCACTATTACAAAGGCCACTTTTCTGAGCTTTTACATGTCTATAAATAAGGAGGAAAGGGGGTTAAACAGCTTCTGTTTTTCATTAAAAGGAAAAATCTTGTGTTTTGATTCTATAACAACAACAAACAAATGAATGAGACATGAAAAAAACATTTTGTTGTGCTTTTAATTAAAAATAAAAAGCTGTTTCTCGTTATGGCTTGTTGGGTGGTATCTTAGTGCTCCATGTTTGTCTTTTTTCAGTGCAATGTCCTCATAACTCTTCAGTCTCTGAGAGTGACTGACAGATTCACGAAGCTTAACTCTTTGTTACAATAACCCTCTGGTGATCGCACAGGGTTAACCTTCTTTATTATAATTATCCAGAGAGACAAACTATCCTATAAATAAGGGGGGAAAGCATGTTAGAAGGACTCTGATGGCAAGCCCTGAGCTGTCTAGAGGCGAGCGTGGCGCTGCAGTTGGAGATGAGCTGTTGTTTTTATGGAGTGTTTTCATTCCAATACTTCAAGTTCGTGTATGAACTTGTGTTTACTCCTGTTTACTTTTTTGATCCTCTTTACAGTGTGAGTAGATGCAATCCGTTGTATCTGTGTTGTTTCACTAGTGGGGTGGTATGGCGACGTTATCTGAATGATGAACGTACATTTGTCGAAAGTGCCTGGGAACTTCTCCCACTTTGACTAACCTAAATAATTTTATCTTTTCCGTAAAGGTTGTCCTGTCTCTGCTAAGCATGGTTTTCTAGGATAATGGCCCATGTGTTCAGTAATGCTACACTTCCAGATTGGAGTCTCAGAACTGTATCATCTTTCTTCATCCCAAAATGCTGTACGTTTCTTTCAAAAATTAAATGTCCACCTTCTTGAGATATGTGTAATTGCATTCATGGAAAGTGGCAAACCAGCAGTAAATAAAGTATAACTCACACTTAACATACAGTTATTTATATAGTTATTTATATATAGGTTTTTTGATACATCGTCCCAAGACAGTTAAAGCAATCTGGGAAAGTTCCTAGGAAATTTGGGTGTCTCCAAACCTTTTCCTTGCAAAGCAATGCTGAAGTTTCTTATACTTCAGTACTATGTAGCTCTGGGAACCGGCTTCCCATCAACTAATCCCATTTAGGTTGTGTTCCTGAATCGTATACTGTTGTAGTGTATCACTTGGTTGTCTGATACGTACGTAGATCTAATGTAAGACAAGATTTCAGATAGAAAGATCTTTCATTCTACTAAAAGTGTTTTTCTTGAGTCAGATGGCTTTGGGCAGTTGTCAGTCATAGTTAAAAAATCTAAATTGTTCATACAGCAGATTTTACATCCTGTGAATGTGTAATTAAAAATGACGAACATCACTCAGAGCTTAAGCATGTGCCTTAATGAATCCAGGAATTTAGGCATGTGCAACAAATTTTGCTGAATTAGGGCTTGTATAAAAATTAACGGTAGTGATCTTCCTCCTTGATTACCTAGATTTCTTTAGAATATCTCATTTCATTTCAGGTTCCTTTTTGTGAGGGTAATCACCCCAATGAAAAAGTTCCAAGAATCTCCCTTTCGAGAATTACACGCAAGAATTTTTTCAGAAAAAAAACACTGTTCTTTTCATTCCTTCTTCTAATGTTTGTAACTATAGGGGTGGATTGAGTATGATGTAAAATTTCTAACTGGTGATAACAGAGGGGAGAAAGTTCCTCATGTTTGCAAACGACTGAAGTAGCGACACTATAGATGCTCAAACCATAGGAGTACTCCTCTGAGCAGTCGTCGCAAGGAGAGAGATTCTCTGAAGACAGAAAATCAATTATGTTCAATTCATGAATATTACTGAGGAAATGAAGGAGAATACCAATGTAGATTTCCAGCCCTTTTAATTTCTTTTTTCTCAAATAGATTATAAAAAAGGGAGAAAGGAGTTATCTGAATAAGGATGTTGTAGAATTATTTGGAATAAAATGGAACAGCTTAGTTTAAGTGGATTTCACTCATGTTCAAATGAAAACAGGAGTGATAATTGTAAAAGAGCTATGATTCAAAAGCACTCGGCGAGTTTTCTTTTTTAATGTTTATTATTCTGACTAGCTCAATTTTTTGTGACTGCCGGATATTTACCACATTCAGCCTAACTTACTGTTTCCATGCCAACTAAATATATTCGTTCTCAGATGAATGCTGTGATGCATCGTTCTGAAATTTTAGTCGCTGTGTAGCACAGAGAACTTCTAACATTTGCCACACCTTCTCCTTGATGGGAATAGTGCTACTGCTGGCAGAGTTGTGGAGCTGTGAGCAAAGAATCCGTGAGACAGGGATGAGCAAGGGTATGGGTCCCCAGTAGTTCTTAATATAACGATGGCTGGAAGACTTGAGTAATACCATCCCTTTAGTTTAGGGCTTTTGGTCTGTATTTCTTTTCAGATTCATTTTTAAAGGTATCACAGAGTTTTAAATGCAATCGGATAAATTCACTGAAAATCTTTGCCCTCGCTTCCATCACCCTGCCCTGCTGTACGTGCTCTGGGAAGGTCACGTGGAAGCACCTGGAGGTGGCTGAAGCACGGCAGGAACTTTGGTACAAACCCAACGTCTCTCCCGTCACGGGGCTTTTAGCTCAGGTGCCCCAGGTAATCGCGAAGCCAGGCAGTGCTTCTGGGGCCCCTGCCCTGAATGTCTAGACTTTCTCAAAGGGTTGTCTTTCTCAGAACGTGCTAGAGTCAGGCAAATAAGCTCTAGGTTAGGTACTTAAAAACAAAAGTTTGCGTTGTGGCCAGCTGCAGGTGAGGAGGATTTAGGCAGCCTTTGTTTTACAGGGCCGATGAGCACGTTGGAAACGGAGAAACAAACAGGCAGCGCGCGCTGGAGGTAGTGATGAAATTCTGCCGTTTGCTCTGGTTGCTTCAACCCACCTCATTGAAACCCTTCCAGAATTTTCCCCCAGAGACCCATTTGTGCTCCCACAGAAATGGGAAGCTTAGTCTAGATTTGAACGATCTTAACCACAGCAGTGATTCACAGAGAGCGGCCCTTGCGCCGTCCCTGCCTGCGGAGCAGGCGATTAACCCCTTGGGCAGGCAGCGCTGGCACCAGGGCTCAGCAGCCTCCGGTGCGATGGGGAAGAAAGCGACAATCAGAGAGAAGGTTCCACTGTGACTTTCAGGAACAGCGACGCCAAATATTGTCATATTAAAATAATTCCTGCAGTTTCTGTATGCGACCAGCACGGACCACGGAGGCTGTATCTGAAGAGCACTTGTCTTTCTGCAGTCCTGCGAGGCTGAGGAGGGTCCTTCCCCCCCTTGCCCACTCGCTTCTGTCCATCCATTGCTCTGCCGACACCCCAAGCTCTGGGGCCAGGAGGGTACTGCGTACTTCAGCTGTTTTCCTCCCATAAAGCATTTCATATATTCTCCAGAAATGCGTACATACTGTGGAAATACAGGCGACAAGCAGCCAGAGGGGCGTAGCTCCCCGCAGGCTGGCATCTGAAAATCTGCTGGTTCAATGTCTGCAGACAGCACAATAGAAGATTTCTTTTCTAGCTACTTCTGGTGAACAAATTTCAAGTTTAAGGTATTTTTATTGAAAAGAAGATCTTGGAGAGCCACATACAAGCAATGAAGAATTGATGTAAGCAAGAACACGCTGGTCAGGCTGTTCGGCGCACGCAGACCAAGACATGCATTTCTGAGTATGCTGTTCTCTTTTCAGACTTCCCTGTAGAGGCTGTTGGGGAAGAAGAATCAGACTGATTCTGGATAGATCTCCTTCATGGATATAGGTGCACCTATAGGTGTATGGCAATGTTGACAAAGGTACCATATAATGACTACTGACATTATTTGGAGCCCAGTTCTACCACTTTTACGTTGGTTAGTGTCTACCATACATGCAGTTCCACTGATATATTCATTAATCACTTTGATACAATTTTTAATTAAGACTGAGATTATTAGAATAAATCAGAACTTTGCATTTGACACATTTTATATTTTGTATAGCGTTTTCTTTAACAGCCTACTATGAAAGGAGTGCAGAATTAAATCAAATCTAGTCAGTTATGCTGTATAGCATGAAGTTCCAGATTAGCAGAAGGAGATAGAAGCTGAGATTCAAGCATCGAAAACCAGATTTGCAGGTGGGATTTGAAAGGAGCTGGAAATCAATGGAGTTGAAAGTTCCCGGGAGCTCCATATGGCAGGAACTGTGGGAGAGAAGGCTCTCACCAACTGTGCAACTGTCAAAGGGAAAAGAGGTAGATGATGATGATGTACATGTGGAAGTCAATGATCAAATGTTAGCTTTGGTAATCAGACACAACTGGAAAATACACAAATATATACCTACTTCATAGAACGGAATGAATTATTGGAACGAGTGGCCAGCTGGAGAAAGACAGTATGACAGAAACTACAGAACAAATAGTTGAAAGGAAAAAGATAATTTTTACCAAAAAAAGAACAGAAACATATGCCAGCATGCAGGAATTAAAGAGTATTTTAAAATGTCAGTTTTCTAGCTCTTTGTCTTAAACCGTAGTGAATGAGAAAGAGATCTTCCTTTTAAGAGAGTAGTACATCATTTTAGAGCGTCTGTGGTTTGCTTGCATATTAATTAAGGGAATTTTGTTCTTTCAGAAGTGTTTAAAGTAGGACTACAAGGGGTAACGGTGCTGGTATTTAATGCAGGGAATTAAAAAAAAAGAGAAGAAATGTCAATGCATGGAGGAGCCAGTCGGGTGACAGAAGAGAAGAGCAGGGACACCTCATCTCCAGTGCGGGCTCTCAGCGGTGCGGGCTCAATTAGTGAGCTGTCCCATTCATTTTTTCTAGGTGATAAGGTGCCTGGATGGAGCTAAAAAGGACTGAAAAAGGCCAGGTTTATGCTGATCTTTCAATTTTAAACTATTATTTTGTCTGTAATTTCATCAGCACAAAATGCCATCGATCAGACGTCCACCTGGGAAGCGCAGCGGCCGCGGTCTCCCACACTACCCGTCCTCACCCATGCCTAAAGCTGAGCAGACTCCTGCCAAACGTGATGCTTTGTAAACCTGGCAGCTTGTTTTCCAGTTGAGATGCTGATTAGATTTTTGTTCTTGAAAGAGGGGAAATGGTGATAGTAAAAGTAGCTTCTGATTATTATCTACAAAGATTTGCTTGTTCACACAGTCAGTTTGAAAATATTGAGCCTAATCCTGCACGCTGCTGAGCTCTGTCAGTTCTCGCTGTCGTCAGCCGGCACTTGGCACCTCCGCCTGTCAGGCGCTGAAACCTTGACTTGCTGAACCACCCCAGGATGGAAAGGATTATAGAGAAGGTAACACGTGCTGGAATGTAAAACTGAAATACATAAATACATTCCAGTGGTGGTGTCAAAGATGCTTATAGCTTTATTTCAGACTTAATGATCTTGGTAGCGTATTAGGAATCAGCAGAGCCAGAAATGAACGCCATGTGTTTCCAGCTTCGGGCCAGCAGTGCTGGTTAGCGGCTGGGCTGCCTTAGGGTTTGTTCCTCCGGGTCAGGGGGTGTGAGCCGCGTCCGAGCCGCCTTCGCCCCGCAGAGGGGAGCACCGCTCCCGGCGCCGGAATGACCCCTCCGGCCGACGGAAGGACGGCGGTGCCAAGAGCTGAAGGAGATAGCGCTCGGGGACAAAGATGGCATCTGCGATGAGTCGTTTGGACGGAGGGGAGAAGTCGGGGATCCTCCAAATCCCAGCTGGAACAATAGCGGAGCCCTGGAGAGGGGGAGGTTGAGAGAACGGCGTGAATTTTCTAGCCACAACATTCCTGGTTGTTCTGTGGTGTTGACAGTGAAAGCTTTTATTCCTCTCCAACTCGCGTAATCCCAAGAATGCTGCTCTTGCCATATGCAGCCCGCTGGTGTTCTTTTCAGAAAGTTCTGCCTGCCTTCCCTTCCTTTGCAGCTCTGCATTAGCCAGACCTGTATTGCTTAACTACAAACGGAGGATTTTCCAGGTGGGAGATCTTGGTTAAGAAAAGAAAGATATCGAAGTACAAGCCGCTGAAGTAATAAGGCCTCTTGGACACAGGTTGGGAAAAAAAGAGACGTAGAGTGGAAAGCTCAGTGTGCAGCGAGCAGCTCGGCATAACTGGAGGTCCCCACGGCTTGGTAAAACAACAACGCAAAAATGTTTTGGACGCTAAGATGGTTTACTAGCTAAAGACACAAAAACAAAGAGGACAGCTGTGCCACCAATTTCTGTTTTATTGAAACTGTCAGAACAGAGGAGGTTCTCCAGCAGTATTTTCTCAGTGGAGAACAACACGGTGTACACTTGACAAAATAACTCGCTGAGCTGATCTTGCTCGGTTACTGTTTTCAACTGAGCCAAGTTCATGCAATTTACAGCGTTCATTACTTTTCTTAAGAACTTGAGAACATTTGTATCAAATTGCGTTATATTTCTCTAAATCTGGAAGAACGATATTTCAATGTACGTTGCACAGTAAGAATAGAAATTCCCACTGCCTGAAATAAGAGAGGATGTGGACTAAAAAGCCGTGGATATTCGTACTTGATAATATTGCGAAAAGACAAATGTTCAGGCCTTGTTCTTCACTGAAAAAATGGATACATCATTTGACTCTTCATTAGGAAAAATTGGTTTTGGAGAAAAATTGGAGAAGATTTCAAGCTCCAATTAAATATTCTTTTACAACAGAACGCTGAGAGAGCTGAAGTTTAAGGAAATTTCAGATTTTGGTATATTTGGTTCCTCGGTTATAGACATTGCCCAGCGTCCCCCAGGCCAGCTGATGGAGGACGGGGCCAATATAGACTTGTAGGAGTTTTGTGGGAGTAGAGCTATGCTCACTGAGAGTTTAGGAGTGCTGAGAAGCAAAGGAGGAGTCACTGCAATTAGGGAGAGCACAAACGAGCTGCGATTAATCATTACTTTGACATTCTTTGGGTTGTTGTTTGGGTTTTTGTTTTTTTGTTGATTGGGGTTTTTTTTAATTGGGATGGCGTCCTAGTAATTTGTCCTTCGCTTGCCCTTTTCAAAGTGCTTTCAGAAATTGCTTCAGCAATCTTCACACCACCTGAATGAAGTTGACCTATGCAATATTATTATTATTATCCTCATTTAGAAGGATGAGACTTTCGTCTGAGATTAAATGATTTGCCTCAGGCTGAAGGAGTTATTTTTACCTTTGTGGTACCCTAACCTGTCTTCAGATTTATTACAGCAGATCTTGCACGTCTTCGTTCCGAGATGTGTGTTGCAGAGCAGATGCATAACCTTTTGAAAGCAATTTCTCTTTTAAACAGCATTGTAACATACCGTTGTTTAAATAATGCAGGAAAGGATTTGAGAGAGACAGGAAGCTCTTCTTCTCATCTTACTTCCCCTGAAATGTGGAGAAAATTTGATAATAATTAAATTACCCTAATTATGCCTTTTGGTCACTATCCTAGCATTTTGTGGCTCACGTGGAATTACTATCCTTCACAAATACTATAAACAGGCAGAAATTAAGATACTAAAAAAAACCACACCACCTTGGTTAAGTGAACTGCCTTTTGATTCTTATCTGATATAAACAAAAAGTTAACTTCATGCCCTTCAAGACAAGATTTTTTTTTTTAAAGGAACTTGAACAACTCTTCTGTGGTCCCTTCATTTGCTTTGGCAATGTGTACTTCAGTGTTTCTTTTGCATTTTCCTTACGCTCCTCTGGTTCAAATCAAGTAATTCACAATTGAGAGATCTGGAAGGATTGCATTTGGTGGTTTTGTGGGTTTTGGGGTTTTTTTTTTTTAATGAGACAGGAATTTTGCACCAGGGCCACTGTGTTTCGGATGATAAACTCAGCATCACAGACCCCTCGGAAGTCAGAAGGAGAGAGCTGACTGTCAGGAACCTGAATAAGATACGGTGTGGTTGTGGCCGTATAGCAAAGCATAGAAGAGAAGCAGCATATCCTCTGCTTTGTGGGCTGTTCTTAGCACACGGACGAAAATGCGTATGGTCGTCTTGAAAATACTGTATTTCTCCTGGATGTCCTTAAGTTGTTTCTTGGAAAAAGGAAGGAGAGCGACCACAGTGCAGCTGGGTGCCAGTGGTCGGTCCTGTGCTCCCCTCTGCTTTGAACCCAGCCCCACAAATATCCTTCGGGAGCTTTTAGATACAATGAGTAGGTGCCATATTGAATTGTGCCACTTGAAGACTCCTTGAAGTAGTAAAATTGAAACTCGTCTTACGCTAGTGAAAAGTGTTGGGCCAGGCCTGACTGTTTGGTTTGGAAAGCTCCGTTTTGGACGTTTCTCTTCCAGGCATCAAAACCAACTTCTGTCTCTTTTGAGAATGGTCAGTGCCCAACCATGACAAGATCTCATGGTAGTCTGTGAAATCATAACTTCCCTCCTTTGTGCATCGCTTTGTGCAACTGTGTGAATATTTGTCTCTTTTTTTCTAATTTGTCGTGTGACTAAGCGTACGTGAGCTATGTGTGGCAACTTCAGCTTTCAGTTGTTTCTACTGACACCAAAGATGATTTATGGTAAAACTTTAAACCTCATATGTTAGCCACCAACCTGAATAAACAAAGACCAGTGTGACGGCTTAATATTAAAAGCTATAAAACCTTCCTGGGGGTTCATGGATTAAATCAACTCACCAAAATGAATTTAAAAAAAAAAAAAAGCTTTCTCAGGTTTGAAGAAAAATGTACACAACAGTAAATGAAATAGAGCTATCCTCATCCAGCAGACTAAAGCCCTCCTGAGGGCTGAGGAATTGCAATTTTAAACATCTCTCAAGAGTGCAAGAGGAGACACAGTATTTGTGGATCCTAGGGAGGCAGCTTGAGGCTATAAAAGAACAAAAAAGCCTTTAAGGCACAAAAAAACATTAAAAAACATCCCTGCAGACATAGCTTTCACTGGTCAAAAATAAGTGTTAAAAAATAAAAACCCTCCCCATGAAAATTAGTATACATTAGCCCACTATATGTTATTTTTCAGTTGTTAAGAAGTGATTCAGATTTTTGCCATGCACTGTTCTAATCTCTTGGGTCGATAAACCTTGATAGTAACTTCAGCCAAAATATCAGCATGTTGTTTATCATAATATGACAGGAAACAGCTGGGATCTTGTTTTCATCCTATTTTGATGCAACTATTAGCGAGCACAGTTGAAAGTAACTTATTTTGTCTTAGCAAACAAACAAATTGCAGTTGTATCCCAAAGAACAGTTTTCACTGCAAAAAAAGTGCATGTCATCTCTCTGAAATAGAATAAGAAATCAGCCCCAAGCAATATTTCAGCTACTAGAGTTTGTTTCTCATTTTCTTTCTCCATTTTCAACTGACACAGTAATATATATCTATATTTTAAAGCACAGTATGTATTTCTTCCTGATTTTCCAAGAAACACCTTTGTCAAAAGGGAACAATCCCCTTGCTCCTTTGCAGAGTTAATAGCAAACATTAACAGCGTTGTGAAAGCATGTATTTAGAGGACATTTGCAGATTAAAATATTAAAACCAGTGACCTGGTTGAAAGAAGACTGTTGCACAATTAGAACATTATTTCACTCACAGAGCTGTATTAAAATTTTTGTTGCGTCTACTTAGAATGAAACTTTCTTGACTTTCCTCTAGGAAAATTATTATAAGGGGCTCTTGCTGGGTGCCTGGCACCTGAGGCAGCTGGTGTGAGTCCTAGACGCTCTGGAGGCATGGCTAGATCCTGGTGTAGTGAGTTATACCGGAGTCCAGGCTCAGCTCCTGATACCTACACCGCTTGTAAACGGAGAGCTTGAGTGAGAGTCAGGCTCCCGCGATGGAGTTTCTGGGCTGGTTGGGTCACCCCAGTATATTTGCAAGGTGATCATCCAGATTCTCTTATGTGTCAATTAGATCTTTATTATTCAGAATTTAGGAAATAAAAGCATTTTGCTCTTCTAGCTGCCTGTTTCTGCTCCCATCTCACTAAGTACAAACGTAACATGTTGAATTAAATGAAATATATGTTTCTGCTCTATCAAGGTCCCCACCCAAATGAGCTGTTGGCTCAGAAAATATTTATCCTGGCAAAGCACCTATGCATAGCTTTGTAAGCCTTTGTAGAAGCAGTAGCAGAAATTTATCAGAGTAACTTTCGAAAACATAAATTTTGATCACTGGCTTATATACAAGCAGAGTTCAAACAAGGTTTCCTGTCTCACCTTTTTTTTTTTTCCCCTTTAGATTTGCATAGTGGCATCACTTACTTGCAGCTCACAAGGAAAACCTCTAATTGCCTATTTGCATAGAGATTTCGAGATTTCTTCTGCATGTCGGGATGACTCATGGAGAGACTTTTCCTAAAGTTTCATCAGATTGCTTTATTCCTTTTGTATTGATAATTGTATTATGCATAATGCATATTTTGGCATGACCTGCTTTTTCCGTAAGATGGTAATTGGCACATCTTGCAGTGAACTTTGTGTTCGGTTCTCACGTGTATGAGCGTGTGCGCTCCTTGCAAGCTGGGAGCTGGAAGTTGTAACTCGTGGCTTCTTCAGATGTAAGACTGAGGTTTTGATTTGTGGCTGCAATGGTAGATTTAAGCAATTTGGTAACTAAAACAAAATGAGCACAAAATGGCGTTGGAGTGTATAACGTTGGAAAAAAGATTCAATTTGAAAGTTTGAAGATATTTTATAAGTTAATCTGATATTGAATCCGTTTTATCCTTTATTTACATATTCAGCTGCTAATCCAGAAAAACACCTAAGTACTTGCTTAATTTGAATTAAGCGGTTAATCCTATTGGAAGTTAAGTGCAGATGTGAGGCCCTGATTCAGCCAAGTAATAACGTGTGTGAGCAGTCCTGTGTGACTCGACGGACAGAACTGAACCAGACTCTCCGTACTTTTCCTGGGTCAAGATTCAGCAAATACAACCCCACCAGAGAGATATGAAGCACAGTTCTTCCAGCTGATCTGTCTTCATCTGACATTGCTTTGTAACTGTACTGTTTACTCAGCATCTGTTGAATAAGGTGGTGGACTAAAATGTCCTCCTTTAGAAGTAATCATTTTGGTGTGAACATCTGATCTCGTAACATCTAACATACTCAAACCTATTTGTTGAAAGTCCCATAGCATCGATGAAGACACGAAGTGTAATGAAAAATAGTTGCGTAATAAATAACTAAAAGGCCTTAGAAGCACCTAGAAGTTGAGAAATTTTGTAAAAAAGTCTTGGGAGACAGTAAATCACCTTGTCTAAGGGAGTAAGGGGCAAATATCACTCTACTGACCTGGTGCAGATCCCACCGAAGACAAAAAGAAAACTTCTGACTATCAATTTGCAAAGTTTATGTCTGTATAAATGCTCTATTAAGATAAATTTAGGAGTGATTATTGCTTCTTCAGACCATGTCCCAGCAAATGCTTTACTGTTTCCTTTTCATGATTTTGTCCTCCTTTCCATATATTTTTTGTTCTTACGTTTTCTCTTTCCTTTCTTCCTCTTTTTTACCTCTTCTGCTCTTTACAGGTCTTTGCTGATCTTAATTCTCTCTCCTTCCCTTTCCCTTGATAACCCAATTCTGAGTTTACTTGGACTCCAGGTTGGGCAAAAGCAGCAAAAAAGTTACTCTCCAGCTTCCAAGAGTAGCTATCTATATATAAATTTATTTTTGTTGTTACAGATGACCCATATACGACAAGAATATGAAACCACACTCAAAGGTCTGATGTCAGCATCTTTGAGACAGGAACTTGAAGACACCATTGTATCTTTAAAATCTCAGGTAAATTTTTGCTGTTCATCTTAAACTTTTTGGACTCGATAAAAACTCTCTCTTCTAGACCAGAAATTATGGCCATCTAAAATTTTGCCAAAATACCGACTAAGTCTCAAAAACAAATTATGGCAGCTCTTGTATGCTTCTTGGTCATCTTTTACAAGGCTTTTCTCCTCTAGTTTCCTCACCTTGAGAGCTACCATATTGTATCTTTTGATCCCAGATTTTGCTTCAGTTGGCAACTGGAAGTAGAAATTATGCTGTATTCAGTATTAGGTGGGTTTTTACCAACCTTTCAAATATAGCACAGTTATCTCTCGTCTTCCTTACCCTGTTTCTCCTGAAGGAATCATTTAAAGGATGCAAGCAAAGCGTGCAGAAGAGAATGAGAAATCATTTTGGTTTCTTTCAGCCTTTCTTTTTGCTAATAAATCAAATGGGGGATTTCTTTTAAGATAGTAGTCCGAATTATCATTGTGTTATTTCTACATTTTCCGATATAAAGAGGCTCTAATAGGCTTCCGTAACTGCTTTGGTTTTAGTATCGCAAAACACTAGCTCATCTAGAATAATACAGAGTCAATATTATGTATATGAAATAGACTATAAAACTGGCTAAAAGAAATATCAAAACATCACTGTAAATAGGGAATTACTAATGAATTGGGTGTGTTTCTTGTACGCGGTTCTCACGGGAGTTATTTGACACTGACCTATTCAGTATATTGGGAGCTGGAAGAAAACAAAATGTCATCGTTGCCCGAACTCACATGAGGAAGGATAAGTGGCAATAAAGAGGTGTGATCATAGCTGTGGAATATGGTAATCCAAAGAAAACGGTCAGTGTTCGCATATGGCCCGGTGCAGGACTGCGCATTTCAGCGTGTCGGGAAGGCCTGGGATCTGTCCTGGGCCAAAGGGGAGGAATGAGAGAAAGACGTCTGCCCCAGCAGGGCAGTGCTGGTGACTCAGAGCTGCCCACGAGCTCTGGGAAGAGCCATAGCCCTGAGGACACGGCGTACAGGTTTAGGCTTGATACCAGCACATGCTTTATACCAATTTTCAGGACCGTTTTTCAAGCACTTATAGACCTACAAACTCTCCATTTCTCTTTCTCATGCAGTCTCTCTCAATGGCGATGGTTGGTAATTTAATGTATTTGGGTGTCGTCCCCCCCTTTTTTTCTTTTTACAATGCATAAGGGTTATTCTGTGGTATTTTTTGCTATATATGAGACAGTTTCCCTGGCAAAGTGTGCCTTTAATAGAAGTAGGGAATTTTCATAGGGGGAAACTTTCATATTCCCATGTGGTAGTAGTGACACAACTTCAACACTGTGGTTGTAAACACTGCTTACATCAAAGGATTGCCAATGGAAGTGACGCTCTTTCTCGTATAAATAGTTGTGGGAAATAAAGAGTTAAGGATCTTCTGAGGAAAACTATTTCCAGTTGATAGTAAAAAGCTATTTTTAAAGTTTGATTGACTTATTAGCAGTGTCTGGTAGGAAGCGTTAACTCTGGAGCTAATATAAGAACACCACACCTTTTAATGAGTTAAAAAAAAGTAGAATCTGATATCCACCTGCAGGGCTTCTGTAAGCAGCAGCAGCATTTCAAAAGAGTAAAAGTAACTACGCACACTAAAACCTGGGTGCTATCCCAGAAATACATCGCTGCCGGCTGTATTTCCAGCAGTACGCTGTCGTCGCAGACCACTCGCTAAGCAGGGCTCTTTCTGAAGCACAGGTGTCCTGGTCTTTGAAAATTGTTGAAATTCCTGTTTGAAAACATCAGACAAGAAGGGCAGTGGAATCTCTGCACCTGTCAGGATTATTTATTGTTGGAGGAGGATGAAGAGGATAGGCTGGGTAAAAGCACCGAGCGGTGATAAAAATAAACAACAACAAAAAAAAAAAATACTTGAGGCTTGGGCAAAGTTTTCTAAAAAGGTTGCTAAATATAAAGTATGCTGCCCAGTTGTCTGCTCTTGGTGAGTCGTCCAAAAGTGGCCACAGTGTATTAATAAACGTTAATTTTCATACACTTCAAGAACAGGCGAGCACCTTCATCACAAGAGCAAAAGTGCAGGGATCAGAGCACAGGCATCATATGGGAGTTGAGAGTAGAACTGGAGCTCCTAAACCTTTGCATGACCCATATGGTACCACCAGCTGAGGTTAAAAACTGTTTTGACTCTGTTCCCAAAGGAGTAGATAGTGTGCAGCTGGAGCAGGGCCAGGGAAGCCGTGCTAGCAATCTTCTATCGAGTATTAATTCTAGTACACCGCTAAAGTGTTACTGCATTTTATTTAGGCAGGATAGACAAGGAAAACACCCTTTATGAAATGAGCTTAAATTTATTAATTAGAATTTTGTACACCATTTTCACGTGGGATGTGTTTTGCAGGTAACTATTCTGCAGAAAAGAGTCTCTGTCCTCCAGGAAGAGCTGAACGCCTGCCACGCCAGAAGGTACGGGATTATCTTTGATCAATTTGTACCATTTCACACCTGGGGATCCCAGTTATTGAAGTTTTACGGCTTAATTAAAACACTCAAATATGGTCACAGTTTTAAAAGATCCTTATTTTCAGTAAACAGGCATCTGAGAATCTTCCCAGTGCTTAGTCAGTACTCTTAGAGCAAGATTAGAGAACTCGCAGGTGCATTACAAGTCTGGACTTTGCCTCAACATTCATGATGAGACAGTGGCTCGGTGCACAGCTGCAGCTCTGCGGTGATGCCACCTCCTTTTAAGATAGAAAACAATGATGCAATGTGTAATATTACAGATCACATCTTCAAAGTACCGGATCTTCATGAGCCTGAGCTTTTTTTCAGACATTTACACCCTCCAATATAAATTATGGCAAGTGCTGCAGCAATAAAAAGCCTTGCTGTGCCTTTAGAGTAAGTGATTCACGTGGAGAGGTGAGTAAAAGGAAACTTCCTAGGAAAGCCACTCCATCTTTTTTATATTTATAGGCTTTGATGATACTTGCATATCTCACATGAGGATTTCTGCAAATAAGAATGTGTGCTTGTAAAAATAGTGTAAAATTTTTTTAAGATATTTAAACATTTGTAGAACTGTTAACAGTGTGAAAGTTGTCTGATAATGCTAATCTTAAACTATTTGTTAACGAGAATTAGCTAAAGCTAATTGGAAACTGAAAATGTTATAGACTCCTGGGACTATGGCCAGCGTAGGAAATGTTGTTCAATGAATATAAAGCTGTAATGTAGTTTCTAGACTCCCTCCGATAGCAGCAGTAGCATTACCAAGGCATTCATTTTGTCTCAAACTTTTCTGAATTAGTATCTTCACAGTTAGGAAAACAGCTGCTTAAAAAGGTGAATAATCCCGTACCATTAGAGCAAGCCAGGCCACAAATGACCGAAGCGCTGGGGGCGGAAGGAGCCCCGGCCACGTCCTGACGGCGAGGAAGGGCAGGGGCAGAGCCGGCACGGCACGCGACAGCTCCTCTCCCGGCGGGGCTGCCACGGCATTTGCTCGTACACTTGGAGAAGTTTTTGTGCTGCTTCTGTTCGGGGGAATTATCTTCCTGACCAGACCTTTTTTCCAAGACTACATTCCCACTAAATTTTGTGTTAGCATTTAGCTGATCCCCATTCACTGAAATACTGCTTTTTGCTGCTTTAACACACGTGCGTGCCCGTGGCTGCAGATGTCACGCAGCTTCCCCGCGCGCTCCTGAACGCCCGACACGGCTGCGGCCGTATCCAGGCCCGCTGCTGACCAGACCCAGCCCTGGCTTCAGCCTGTTGTGTTTTTATAGTAAAAATAATAAGATATAACTAATGAGAATCTCTTCACTTCCAGGTAGCTGCTGGAGCTGTTGGATTTCTTCGATTGCCAAAGGGACTGCTTTGAATAGGTTTGAAGATTTGGCTCTTGTAAATTAAAATGCAAAGATCAGTGGCTGTGTTGTTAGCGCATAAAATGTAATGAAGTTCATGAAAACACATTCATTGCTTGTGCCAGCATGTTTTTAGTTGTATCTTCCTTCCATTATTTTTTTTATCATTATCTTATTACAGACTTATGCTTTTGATATACTGTGTGTTTGACTCCATGCTGAGCCTGCTTACTGAGCGAGTAGTCTCCTCTACTAATATTTTTGTTACTACTTCCCCGTACCATTCTTTTCACTTTTATACATGAAGAAAATCCCATTTTCTATTATTATTGTCCAAGATATTTTAACATATTTTGACATTGTTTTGTGTCCATGTGTTTACATAATATTAAAATATTATTATTTTGTACTATTTTGTTTTGACATTATTGTCCTGCTTGGGCATCTCACTCACCTAAGTAGCCACAGCACATATGAGAGTTTTGCATGGCTTTGTTAACTGGGAAAATATTTTCGTGCCATGGTTCAAGGAAAAATCTCAGAACTAGAATGAAAACACCATGATGACAAATGCAAGCCACCGTTCCAGATATAGCTATGGTTGGGGTTGCATACGCCGGTCACAGGAAAGTCCTTTGTCATTTACTGATATCACAGTTATGGGGCGTTACTGGAAAAGAGTCGTAACCGATACGGCCTTGATTCTGCGTGGGCGTGTGCAGGCTTTCTTGGATGGTCCTGGTAAATCTAAGCAGGTTCCCGAGGGTTTGCAGGGGTGAGGTTTGAGCAGCAGTGGAAAGCTGAAGGACTCGGCCAGGGACTCGTCCTCATAGCTGGCTCTGCCTCCCAGGCATAGGAAGGCTTCCTTATCTCTTGGCCATCCGTGAGCCAGAGTGTACATTAGTACGTTTGTAATCTGTAAATTTAGATATGCCGAATACAGGAATAGCTTTTTTTTTCCCTAGGCACCATCCTGCCGGCAGCGTTCGTATCAAGGCAGAGTTAATGGTCTGAGTGCTTGGGAGGGGGCCAGAAATTCCTGTCTTCTAAAGTCCAGCTGTGACACTGGCAGCAGCAGCAGCGAGACCCTCCGTATCGCTGCTGATGGGGACAGCCACTTCTCCTCCCTCGCCCCGGTGGCACCGGCACTCAACGTGCCATGGTTCGGGCAGAATTCAGAGGGTCCTGACCGCTTGAGTGCCCGCGGCTGGCCGCGGCTGTCCCGCCGAGTCCCAGCTCGCCAGCTGCGCTCTTATCTCCGCCTGGCATGGAGATCAATGAGGAGAGGCTTTGGCAGGCTGGGCTCCATCCACCCCCACCTCCTGGCAGCGCCGGCAGGGAGCTCCTTGCCAAACACAGGCTCCAACTCTGCTGGGTGCTTCGCTGATTGTCAGGCTGGTCTGCGCCTGGGCAGGTTTTCCACCTTCCGTGAATCAACAAGTGATTCTTCTAATTACAGATAAGGGGTTGTCATGGCTCTGATAAGTGAGGAGGTGCTGCGGCAGGTGCCACAAAGCCTTGCCTGGGGCAATGGTGAGTTTTAGTAGGAGGAATTTGTTAGGATGCATTTAGTTAATTGTGGGCAGTAAAATGAAATGTATTTACCTGGAGAGGCGCACGGCAGCGATGGTTGGGCTCTTCGGGAGAAGCGCTGAGAGCTGCAGGCTGAACGTGCTGGGATTTACCCGCTGGATATTACCCTGTGTCCAAACAGCAGACGCTGGGACAGTGAAATCTCTCTTCTCACACGTGAAGGAAACAAGGCATTTCTGATTCCGCTGCTCTGCTTGTGTTTTTGCATGATATCTGAATGGTGTAGTGCTTTTGGAAGTGGTAAGAGGGAGTACATCCATAAAGAAACACACGGACCGTCTTCTAGCTAGTTGAATTCTGGCCTCAATTTCCTTCTTTTTCGTGGAATTGGGTGGCTGATGTCATTGATGATCAAAAAGCAGCTCGAGAAAAGTAGATCTTGGTCAATCTTGGGAGTTTGAAAAGTCTGGGAAACTCTCCAGCATCAAATATGGTGTGAGGACCACTTTGAAGATGCTTATAAAGCTGATAAATTAAATTCAAGGTTGGTTGGAGTTCTCTTGTAGTTGTTGTTAACTTTTCTTTGGTCATCTTTGCAACAAGTAAGAGTTGGAGTCCAAACTGCAGGATTAGAAATGTTTTTGTACATATTACTTGCTCTCTACCTCTCTTTTCACCCACTAGGTAAGGAATTGCCAGCTGCCAGTAGTTGGCTTCATTGCCCATAACACAAGCTTTGGTGAAACCAGCTTGAGTATGGTTAGAGCTTTCTTTGTACTTCTAATTTATTTAATTCTACTGATTTTTGCAGTGGGACAGAAAATTGTTTCACTCTATATAAAACCCCCCAAGAAAAAGGCATCATAACATTTTCCACCAGTATCAAGGGAGGTGACCCTTCTCAAGGTGACACTTGATTTCAGTGCCCCTCACAGTTCTTGTGTTACATGTAACAAATATGCTCATTTCTGGTGCAGCTGGAAGAAAAGGGATACAACCTCCCTCCTTCTCCCAGCCCTCTGCTTTCTTCTGCAACAGTGCTCTAATTGTACTGCTGACAGCAGATACTCCTGTTACTTGCCCGAATCTCTACCCACTGTGGTTTCAAACTGAGAAATTGTTTTGCTGCACAGAATGAGATTTTATTGCCACTAAAAGAAAATACTTGCAATCACTAGAATGTCTTACAGTGTTTTATTGAATTTTCTGAAAACCATGCCCAGCTTTGATTCCAACGACAAGCAGTTTGATAGCATGTATATGGGATCTGATTTTTTTTTTTTCATTATCTTAATGCACTGCAAGTCCTTCCCAAATCACAAAATGTACTGGAGGCACCACACTACTAAATTATACTTGGTCTTGTTCTGAGGGTACAAAGGAAAAGTAAGACGTCAGATATTGTATGAAAAAGTTTCAGAACACAAGGTCATTTTAATTCGGACTTTTTTTTTTCAAGGAACTATCTTTTCCAAGCTTTGATATTTTGTTCGGAAAGGTCATTTCTTTTAAGCCTTTGTCATTAAAGAAGACTTGTTCTTTAAAGTGTGCTATCAAAGAGCGCAGAAATTGCAAGTTACTGGAACTAAAATCCACGATCAATTTTAAGTCTGCCAACTAAAGCCACTTAAAATTAGATGTGCTCTGGTACTGGTGGCTTCTTTGATAAAGCCAGTGGAAGATACGCAGTTGGTCAATTCAAGCCAAAAAAATGAAGATAATTAAATAAAACTTTTCCTCCCTAAATTAGAAATTACTTTTTGTGGAAAAAGCATTGAAAGAACTGAATAAGGATCTGATCCTGCAGAAATGTGAGAGTGTGCCTGTGTGTGTGCTGCCCTTGGGAGCAGTTTGTAACACTTTTACATAGCAAGTATGCAGCTCGCTCTCTTGTTATCTGACATTTGTAATAGTGTAAATAAGTCAAGCCCCTGGACAAAATATCATTTATTTACCACTTGCTACCACGAGATGATCTCTCCTTCACCGTCGGACAAACGTGGTAACAGAAAGGAGTGAAGACCTTGTGTCGTGCCCTTGCTTTGCAGTCCCTGATCCTGATCTCTGCTGATCCAGCCTTCACCCCATGAGCCTCACCCTTGGCTGCTGGCCGTTAAGTGCTGTGCTTGCTTCAGGGCCTCCTTGGGAGAAGAGACTTTTTCTTTCCTGATGGTTCTCCTAATGCTGTTGCTAGCAACGGGGAACTTAATTTTTCTTTTAACCCAGATATATCCAATATTCAAGGTAGTGTTTTTGGAAGAGCCTTGGGGGTGCAGCTTACCTTCGCACAAGGAGGATTTAGAGCTGCGACCTCCTTTGAGCAGCTTTCTAAAATGATTTTATCTGCACAGCTGGGTCCCAACAACCTGTTTTGTCTCTCATGCTGCATAAACATATAGCTTAGTGGAAAGGGAGATGTGCGTTATATATGTCAGCACGTGTATCAGACTTCGTCCCAGTACTTGGGACTGAAAACAAGGAAACGTGTGTTTGTAAAATGAGCGAAGTAAAGGAATACCTTTATCTCAGCTGGACAGTTAAGTTATAACACAATACTTCCAACTTCATAACATCTATTCATGAGATTTATACTTTAGGAATCTGGTTCTTCTCCCATTTGAAGCCTGATATCAAAGTTTATTAAACAGGCAGATTTCACCATAGGTTCAAAAGAAGGTTGTGGGTCCTAATTCTGTGGTTGTCTTATCCCAGCCAAACTAATGCTGAAGTTAACTTTGTCCAGTTTTGCCCAAAGAAAGGCTTCAAGGAATTTATTAAAATTCTGGACCTAGAATCCGTTAAGAAATCTGTTGGTCAAAACGATCCTGAGCTGAAAACGAGGACTGTATAATACCACCCTTGTCCCTTCACTGAGGACCGATACAACAGTGCTGAGAACTCCCGGAGGGTGCCGGCCATGTTTAATGAGATTTAGTTGACAGTCTACAAGAGATAACACCTGCCCCATAACACACGATACTGATGCAGTTGTTGACCAGCTGGTTTCCTTCCTGCTGAGCTCCACCGTTAGCTGTAGCACAGACTCAGCCATTTAACATGGCACTGAAGGTGCGGCTGGGCAATCTGAGGAGCTTGTCTGCAGCGGCCTGTGGCTTCACAGTTGACCACTCCTCTTCCAGAGCAAGAAATTTTAGAAAGGGATTCCTCAGAAATGGCTCTTTCTCTTTAAATTCAGAGCCTACCTAAATCTCAGTAAGTTTTTATGCAGTCAGGCTCTCATTCTACATCTAAGGGTGGTAGAAAAACAGATCTCAGAAGGCTAACGGATCCATATGGATTTCATGAACAGTCAGAGCCTGGATGTTTGTAAGGCTGTGTTTAATTGTGCTCAGGAATGATGTTACGTCTTCTGAGACTTATCGACACTTGCTTGTCATCTTCTTGTTTGTTCATCGCTGTTGGATGAGGTCATTGGCTGACTAACTTCAGCATAGATTTGAATCTAGAATGAAAACTCTGAATGAAAACTGATTTTAATCAGCTCTTCCTCCTCTCTCCTTCATCTTCCTTGGGCTGCAGTAGGTGAAATGCCGCTTGTCCCAGGTTCCTGCTGGAGGACGGCGCAGTGCAGGGATGGGGAATGGGCACGGGGAGGCAGGAGCTGCTCCTGGCTGTGCTGCACGCTGTGGCTGTGGCAGGGTACGTTGTGTAGCGTGCTAACGGAAGGTGCTCGCAGCCTCTTCTCCGAGGGGTGCTGGAGCTCATGTTCGTAAAGCTCGGTTGGATGAAACCGCAGAGTGCTAACTCAGCTGCTTATGTAACTGATGCTCACAGGCCGTACAGGATATCCTCAGTGCTTTATTTAGCATTTCCATTTGACCTCACCAGCAGCCTGAGAACCCCTCCAGCCCACGAAGCCCGTGCTTTCCTGTCCCCAGTCAGCCGCAGCTCCATGGAAGTGCGGGTGCACCATGGCACTGGCAGTGAGCTCTGATGCCACGTGAGTGCCAGCGAGTCCTCCACCAAAACCACCGGCCCGTGGCCCATCCTGCCCCTTCCCATCGGCGATAAAGGTATTTGCATGAAAACCGCCGTGCAGAAGTTCGCAGGGAGAGTAGGAAAAGATGCTTCCCCTATGCCTTTTCCCCGTTTGCTTCCTTTGAGAGAAATCCGGAGCTCCAGTAGCGGAGCGGAACAGCAGCCGGATCCGTGTGAAGATGCCTTGGCAAAACGGAGTGAGGAAACTTGAGTTGCGTTTCTTCAGTCCTCTGCTTAACCCAGATTTTTAGCTTACTTGAGTAAGATTTACGTACCGGCTGGGGTGCCCGCCTTGGGCTTCGGGGAACCGGGTGCAGTTTGCTGTCCTGCCACAGATCTGGTAACGCTGGGTATAACATAAAGCTCCTCAGGCATTCGGACGCCTGAAACATATTGTTTTCATAAATTCCAGGCTAGCACCGTATGAAATTTAAACACCTCTCCAAAGTCTGTAGCCGAGTGTTTCAGCAAAATGGCTGCTTTAGGGCACTCTGAGCACCCAAAAGGGCGAGCGCTTGTTTGCAGAGCCCACGGTGCATTTACGGCACCGGGAACCTGTTAGCAGGCGATTTAGCCACTGGGCATCCAGGCCTCATCCCAGCACAGATCTGGAGCAGAGCAAACATTCAGCAACTCCATTTACCCTTAATTACTGCTTCTAATAGAGCCGAATGTGGCAGCTGAAATTGTCAGTGACCTGTGCTGAGGAGATCATGGTCTGGTGGGTTTTCCTCTCTTACAGAGCAGCATGGGCGCTCCAGTTGAAGAGGGTTATGGAAAAATGTCTAGAAGTCCTAAAATTGGGTTGTGTGAATTTATCCACACACATGTGTTTCAAATGCAAGCGGAAGTAACACAAAATCAAATGGTTTGCACTTGAAGTAATTGGAGAAACATCTCCCATTTTGTCAGGTGTTAGGTAGGCAACATGCTCTGGCTGCGCAAAATCCCTCACCGGGTCCTGTAATTCTTCGAAAAGTGGGAGGGAAGAAAACCTGCCACCCACTGGGATGCAGAGAGTCCTCACGGCTTAGTGGGAAGCTGAAGTTGCCAAAATATAAAATGAAAATCCCCACTCGGGTTTCAGTGTAATGCGGTGATAAAACCATCAGTAACGGGGATTCAGCTCCCAAAGAGAGATACGTATCCTCCTCAGGTAATTCTCCCCCTTTCTTTAAAGGCTGTTTATCAAAGCGATGGCGCCGGGGGGTCACCACCGTGGACCTCCTGCAAAGGGAAGGGAGCTTGGCTCTGCTGCCAGAAATCTTCTGACCCTCCCCCCCCGAAATTATTCTGAAATGTCAACTTTTCTTCAGATTGTAGCAAAACACCTGCAGAAACCAACCATTTTTTTCAAAATAACCCGTAGGATTGATCGGTTTGCGGAGAAAAGGAATGCAGAGGTGGTTTTGATGCGGGTACCTCGTAGCTACCATGAGCTGCAAAGCAGGCAGGGCTGGGCAGAGGCGACAGGCAGGTCACGACGCCAGCCACAGTCCAGCCGCCTACTTTGCCTCTTTCTGAAGGTTTTGAGCAACACACTGTAAGCAACGGGCTCCATTTTCTCCCCTGACTTCATAATAGAGACACAATTTTGTCGTAGTATTTGCTGTCCTCCTGTTCAAACCTTTCCTGCCTTTACAGCCGTGAGGCTGGGCCTACTCCAAACCCTTTCAACTCAAAGAGGAGCTTCCCAGAGACTGCGGCTGGCTCTAGCCCAAGCCCCGTAGGTTCCTTCTGGAGGACCACCTATGCTACCGGCATCTCCTGCGGAGGTACAGCAGGCTCAGACAATCCTGGGAGCAGCAGGATCGAGCCGCCGTGGGTCTGACCAAGTGTGAAGCAGTAAGGCCCTACCATGAAAGAGCGAACAACGGGCCCTCTGGGCTGTCGTCCGCACGCCTGGATGGTTGGTCCAGCTCCTGGGGCTTGTGTCACACAACCCATCCAAGCTCACCTTCCTGTCGCTGGAGTATTTAGCATAGCGAAAGGGGATTTGAACCTCCCACGGGCACAGAGCTGGGGCATGTGGGGCTTCACGTGTTGCATTTCCCTCCACTCGCTCCCGAGTAAGGAGCGGCAGAACCCATGGCTTCCCACCTAGAGTCAACTTCAACCTCCTGGGAGTTTCTCTTCGGGTGTGAAGGGTGTGGATGCGGCCCATCTTCCTCGCTGTAAAGGCAGAAGTTAAACAAGAGGCCAGCGAACGCATGGATCCCGCTTCCTGCAGCAGCACAGGCACAGAGCAGCCGGCCGGAGGAGCATCTCCTGCCAGCCCTGTCCCCAGCTCCGTGGCTGCCATAAACCACTCCGCTGGACAAGTACGCTACAGTTTGAAATACAAATACCGGCTGTAGAAAAAAGGTAACCGGGCACCTGCAGACAAGCTCCGGTTACAGCACCGGGGGCCAGCTGCCACCCCCCGGCCTGCCCCAACAGCAGCAGGGCCAGAGCGCTTGCAGATCAGGGACGAAAGAGAGGACAAACCAGCTGGTTCCCAACAGGGCACTTCCCACCTGAACCTTAGGCCACGATTCAATAAAGCACATGTGCAAACACTTAACCTTAAGCCTGCACTGAAGCTCAGGCCCATCCCAGTGCTTGGCTGTGCTGATGAATTGGGACCTTCTGGGGGCTCCAGACCTACAGCCAGGTTCAAGGGTTAGCCTCTGCCTTTAGCGCAGCTGACACCTGAGCTGGTTTACGCTCCCAAATGTCTGCTTAAGGCTGAGGAAGTCCTTCTCCAAACAGTATTGTACATATCTGGACTTTCTTCCTGCCTGAAAAGTCCTTCAGCACCCCATGAGCCGCACGCACAACCCTCTGTGCCAGCGGGAGCTGCTGGGTGGCCGCGGAAAGGCTGATGCAAACCTCTTGTCTGCCAAGGACGACCGAGGGTCTGGCCCTGCAGTGAGTCGGTGGGGTTTCATGCCGGTAGCTTCCTGTGTGGAGTGGGTTTGTGCTGTGGTTGTACTTTGCGATATGTTGGTGGAATCGAGTTATTTAACCTTTCTGCTGGATCTCATGAGGGCTGGGGACTATTTGCTTTCACAAATTTCTTGTGGGGGTTGATCCTTTCTCTCCAAGCACTGCTAAGCCATATTTTAGGATAGATGTGAGAGTGTTGTTGGGAGCTAGCGCACGCCTAGCGACCAGCAGTACTACGCTGGGCTGCGATGCTGAGCCGCGGGCAGGATCCAGCCCGCTCGGGACTTGGCGTGGTGCCACGCCGACAGACGGGCCGGAGCATCCGGAGACCGCCCCGGGTCCCCCGGGAGGAATGCCCCCGCCGGGCGTGCGGGTGAGCTCCCCCAGTTGGTCGCTCTGCCTCGCTTTTATCTCTGCGGAGGACGAGGAGCACTTGGCTCGGGCTGGGCCTCTGCGATACGCCTGTGGGGTTTTTCGGAAGTTAAACCTGCAGAAGAATGGGATGGGAAGTGCTTGGCGGAGGGGCCGCTTCCAAGGGAATGTACACATACTGCCTGGGCGCTTAGGAACTTGTGTTTGGAGATCTGAAGACCAAAAGGGACTCAGGAATGGCCTAGGGACATCAGTCCGAAAACCTCCCTGAATTAATTTTCTGCTTCAAATCCGGCGGGTTTGGCTGAAATAGAACATCTCTATTAGAAAAATATTATTGAAATCCTCTTCTACATTACTTACATGATCAGATCCCTTCTGATTAAACCTTTTTAAGCAGAAGAAAGCAAGTTTCCTCAATCTCACAACAGGTTATAATTTCCTACTTTGTCATCACACCTTTTTCTCTAAAATCTCATGAAAAATAATACCAAGTTAACTGAATAGGACATTATTAAATAGATTGGCATTAATTATAGCGCTTTCTTTTGAATCTTTATTTATCTAGTCTTTTATCCCATTTGGAATTAAACTCAGAGTCAATAATCATGTGGAACATCCCACACGTCTTCAAATATTGACACAACATAGCTGTCTTCTGCGGCCCCCCGGGTCTTCCCCTCGGAGCAGGACGTCTCTCAGAACGTGGCAGTGGCCTGCCAAGCTGCGAGACTGGCTTTTGAAAAAGTCTTGGGCAGCTTTGCTGATCGTTGTGTTTTACTGGAAGACGTACAATATATTCTTATGTTATCTTGTGCAACAGAAAGGTTTCATCTCCGTCCTAGTCACTTATCTGGCTTTCTCCCGAATACGGAACGCTCTTGACTCTTCACCCTTAGTCTATCATTTTGACTTAATAGTGGACAAATATCATGCAAATCGTCTTTCATTGTAACAGTTTCTTAAAAATAACTGTCAGTTCTGCCAGTTAAAGATTTTACCATGTCCTTTGGCTTGATTTGTAATTTCTCACCTGAATTTAGTGTATATTAATTACCTTCTCTTTGTGTTTATTTTTTTAATTTGCTGCGTTCACTCCCTCTTTGCAGACTTTACTTGCCTGCGATACCGTTCCATCATTATAAAAACGTATTTTATACATTGGTTTGGTCTAGCTAAAAATGTTTTCAGAGGCTGCAATTATCAGGCACAACCTTTTGACAAAAGTTTCTTCCTAAGTTGGCTTTTCTCCTGATCGTTTCCAAGCTGGTGAAAAACAATTCCGTAGAACGCCTCTCCCGCGAGTGCAGCCTCAGAACTACGCTGCAGGGGCGCAGAAGGGCAGGCTCGGGAGAGCAACAGAGAAAATACGGCGGAGGAAACATCTCCCTCGCTCGCCTGTGGCACGGTGGCCGCTTCCAGCGTTTGGGTGAAGGTGTTGCCGAAATCGCCCTCCGTTGAGCCCTGGGGGGTCCTGGGGGCTGCTGCAGATGTTTGTGCCCCGGGGCCGTGGCCTTTGACCTTGCACGCAGCCGGGCTTTGTAGCGGGGAGCCCTTCAGGGGTGTCATCTACCGGGCAGGTGGGTTCAAGCCTTTCCCCTCCGCAGCATGCATTTGAAGCTGTGTTTCCAAAACAGCTACGGGTTTTGATGCTTGCCTTGATTTGAATGCCCTGAGGGCTCTTTGATGGGGACTCTTCACAACCCGATGTCTCCAAGAAACCCAAACACCCTCAGTAATTAACAGTGTGCCATTACGGATGGTTTGATTTGTTTCCTGACCTGTCATCTGGGCTGTCACGTTGGAGGAGTACAGAGGAGACTGGGCTCAGGGGTGGGTTTGGATCCTCGCCCGGGGATGGGACTTTTGGAGGGCTCTGGCTGCGGTGGAGCTTCGGGAGGGGATGGAGCAGGGGGAGAAGGTTTCACACCCCAGCCAAGCTCACGTTCTACATCTGCAGTCACGGTTGGTTTTATCCCTCTCTCGCCCATGGAGAGATGAAGACTGCGCCCCGGCGGGGTCTCTCTTTGCACACTCGGTGTCTGTTATCGCTCCTCCCCGGGCACGGAGGTGTCGGGGTTTAGGGTGAGCAGCTGTAGCTCCAGAGGGAAAGCAGTGACGCGACAGAGCGTTGCAGCGAGGACGTAACGGCTGATATATTTGCAGCTACGCTGCTTCCTCGATGTTCCTCAGATGCAGATGAAAGTAAAACTGGCAGCCGCTCCATGCGATGCAAATCGCGCGCCGCTGCAGCGGCGGCCCCGCGGAGGTATGCCATGTTTAACCGTGGTTATGCAAGATGCCGCTGCCAAACCATGTTTTCCTCCGTATGTGGCTTGACAGAACATTGTGTTTAACCTCAGACTAGATGGGATAAAACGCAGTTCTCTGTCAGGACTACAAAGTCATGTTTCTGTCTGCACCTGAACTCCAGCTTCCAGTCTTAACTGTGGCTATTTCCATGGTGCAGATGGGTGGAACATTTTCGAGGGGACACAGGAGCCTAAAATCTTCATCCTTTCAACCTGAATTAGGTTCCTAGCTCAAGTGACAGCTCTGAATTTATGCGCCTCAAACCACTTAAACACTTTCAAACAGTGCCTTCCAGTCCCCAGAGGAAAGCCCTTGCAGTGGTTTGTGGAGCAGCTTGTCCCACGTCTGCTCGTACCCAGATGCGGCCCCGGCTGAAAGCAGACTCCGTGCGTTACACGTACATTCAGAACGTTTTGTAGAGCCCGGCGCGGGGGTTAATGTGTAACAGGGCTCTCGGCTCAGCATCTCTGAAAGTTGTGCAAGGCAAGCCCATCCCCAGCCCACGGCTTTCCCATACGGAGAAGGAGAGCAAGGACCCGGCTCCATCCCCTGCGGCCCATGTACGGAAAAGCTCGGGCGCTGACGCTCTAGAGTGCAGCTCCCCAATATAACGGTGTAATAATTAACAACAGCCTCTGTGGTTATACGGCACCTTCCATCTGAGAGTCTCACGGCACTTTACGAGCCCGTTCCCCTCAGACATGTGATGCTGGGTCCAAGAGCCCCATCTTGACAGATGATCTCCTCGGGGTGGATTTGTGGCGTGGAAGATTTGTTGCTCGTGCTTTGACACGTCTGTTTGAGAAATCAGATCCGCGCTGCCGCTAGGTGCCAAAGGCAGGAGCTGCTGAGAGGGCTGCTGCCGCGCTCGCGCCGCATGGGCCGGGGCTGGAGCGATGCTGTGTCGGCATCTCTCTGTCGTCAACTCTAACCCTGACCCCGCTCCGCCGCTGCGGGACGGAGCCCGCGCTTGATAACGTGGTCTAACTGCGCGCAGCCTGACGAACGATTAGCCGTTCCTACGTGGAGCCAAGTGTGATGCCTTCTTGAGGTGGGTTGATTTCAGGGCTCCTCCAGGACAGCGCAAAGCAACCCCCGAGCATCCTAACGAGCCCCCTAACGAGCTTTGTTCGGGGGCTGCAAGCACAGCTGCCGTGGGGACAGCTGGGAGACGCACGGAGCTGCTGGGCCCTCCATATGGATGCTCTTGACCTCTGAGGCCTCCGAAACTCCATGTGGCTGCTGAGGACGCGGGAAAGGGTCAACCCCCTCTCTACACCCCCGACGAAAGGAGGGTTTTGGTAGACGCGGCCAGGAGCAAGCGGTGAAGGGGTCTTGGAGAGAGACGGGGTGGGGGAAAGCGCCGCTCCTCTAGGGGCGTGGGTTTGCGGCACAGCAAAACTCGCTCCTAAATGCAGGTTGAAAAAAGCCAGCTACCACCTCCGCAGCCCTCGCCCTGGCCCGGTAAATGGGGCCAGACGGGTCACACACGGCTCGGATCCGGCCGCCGCCGTTCTGGCGAAAGGCTCTCGCGGCTCGCCCCGGCGGTGCGGGGTGACTTTGAACCCCCTCCCCGTCCCCGGCAGCTTTGTTATCGGGGCTATTGTGGGGCTGGCGGAGCCAATCCCCGCCAGCCCCGATTCAACGTCCAGGTGCCAACCAACTTGAACTCCCCAGCATCCCCACTGTGAAGCAATTATTCCCTCAGACACATTCATTGTTCTCATTACACCATAAATTGTGAATGAATTAAACATGCACTTACTTACCACTATGCACCACAGCTGTCAAGGAAAATAACACACGAATATCGCACGGGGCTGGATCCCGCTCCTCTCCCGGGAAGCTTTGCTGCGCGCAGCGAAGGAGGCGGCAGCCAAGCTCGCTGGAGCTGGTATTTTCTTTACGGTGAGGCCAAATCTCTGTTCTCACTTACAGCAGCGCAGGACTGTCTCTGTTGGATTTGATGTTTTAATTGTGACGGGTTGTTTGTTTTTTTTCCTTTCGGCCGCATTTATATCACTGTTGCGCGGCGGGGAGACTGGCCTCTGAGCTTTCTGAGATCCCAGTTTGACCGTGTCTGACTCGGGGCGCAAAATCCTGCCACGGCTGTGAGGATGAACCGGGTGCCGCGTTGGGCTGGCAGGGAAAGCACCACCCAAAGCCCCCTGTGCCGCCAGCCGCGCGGTGCCCGGCCCAGAGCTGCCCCGGCGAAGGGGTGCCGGGCTCGCCGCTGCGAGCATCCCAGCCCACGCTGGGGGATTTCGCTGGACGTGACCAATAGCTGGCGAGGGAAGCTGTGAAGGAAAGGTAAATCAGAGTGCCCGACTTCATCTCACGGCACTATATACAGAGGGAGAGATCTATATATACCTTCCCAACAAGAAGCATGGGTGTTTGTTATTTTCTAATCTCTGCTCCACGTCCGTGGCGCTTACAGAGCCCGGAGCGGTCTCTAGTGTGTCGGCAGATAAATTCCCCAATTGTCCCTGCTCCAAAGTGGGGATCTGGAACTCGTGGCTACCTCGGGGTACCATGTCGGGACTCACCAGACGGGATTACAGAGAGGGCTTTTCTTCTGGGTGCGGGAGCTGGAAGTTTGTCTGCATTGCTCTTCTTGCGCCGCATCTCCAAGGAGGTTTTCACTTTCTGAGAAGGATGTTACCCACTGAGCTATTCAGAGTAGTTAAATGGGAAAAGGGGTTAATAAAATACATGCTAGAAAAAAAGAAAATAAGATTAGAAGGACTGATGTTTTGGCTGTGAGGCCTTCTGTGGGCTGCGGAGAGAGGGGGGAAAAAAGGAACAAGATTATTATTTTCTTTTCTCTAGCTCAAAGAACTTCATGGCCAGAATGGCACCGCTAATCCAATTTTCTTTCTAACAAGTATTTTATCAACACCTCTTTCTTTCCACCCCGCTCTATTCTCCTTCCCCCAGTCTCTACGCTGACATACGATTAGTTGTATTAAAATTAAAGTTTCGACTACACGGTGTCTCCGCTCTGCAGAAGCATTCGCGGGGCGCGCAGGAGCTGGAGACGCCTGCGACTGCGCGCGTCTCCCCCCGCACACGCGTGCCCGTGTACGCACAGGCGTTGCGCTTTTTGGCACCTGGTTTTCCCTCGCCAACCACAGAAAAGTATCTTTTACAGCCGTTCAGCGCCGTTTGGCAGAGGATCAGATAGCAGCTCCACTGAAAGCAAACAGCCGCCTTTCCGAGGGAGTAAATATTTCGCAACGTGTTACTTCAGTGTTATTTATTATGAACATATTTTCCCTTTTATCCGGGGATTCGCCAACTCTTTGGAGTCACAAAACCTCGCCGCAGCCTCGCGAAGGGCGGCTGCGCCTCTCCTCCCCCCCCGCCCCGGTCGGAGGGGACCCAGGGAGGTTTGGTCCAGCCCCGGCTCCCCTCCGGGAGAGGCGGATGTTTTGCAAGAGCCTGGTATCACCCCCTGCTCTTTTAAAGGCAAGGGGCACCTGAGACGGGAGATTCGGTTTACGTGGTGGGTCACGTATCAGAAGGAGGAGAACTTGCAATAGGACCGGTCTGCCCCAGTAGACACATGGCACAGCGTCCCGGGCGGCTTTTAGGGCAATACATTAGAGGAATGGGTAAAAGACGGGGTGGGGAGTTGTGCGCCTCGTTATCTGCCTTCTCTCGTAAACCTGATGGGGGAAAAGGGAAGATCTGATGAAGTGGAAGGTGCTGGAGTGGGTGGGGGAGCCATCGAGACCCGGCAGAGGGCCATTTATCTTGGGTGGGGGAGAAAATGAATGAAAGCCTTAAAAGAACCTTTTAATGAAGATTGATCTTCATTAGCCTGTGACTCCTGTCTGGCTGCGGGAAACTGCTGCTACCCCGAGCCCCCCTTCATGGACGTGGGATGGGGCTGGTGAGAGGTCCCGCAGCTCCAGGCACTACTCCGCTGAATACGCAGTCTTTCGGTGGCACCATTTTTCCCCTCTTTCAAGGACTAAGGAAGCTGGTCCCCTCCCTGCAAGGTTTGCCCGGGTGGGGGAGGACCTGAGTAGGGCTGCGAGTGCAGCAGCCGCTCCCGGGGGTGTGGGCACGGCGCAGCCTTCTCCCGGGTCAGTCCCAGACCCCTGGGAGGAAAAAAGCCCCGTGTGTTTTTCGGGGGCTCAGTGCAGGGAGCGGAGCAGCACAGCGGTGTGTGCTTGGCCACCTCCACTGCTGTGCAGAGGGGACTTTTTGGAGCAAAGCAATCTTCGCTACAGTATGTGAGTCCATTCTTTGATATAAGGAGCTGAGGGGGAAAAAAAAGTCATAGTGCAAGAGGGTGCGTGGCTGCAGGCAGCCTCATCCTACAGGATGGGGCTCAGCCCTCCATGGGGTGAGCCCGTGCTCCCCATGCCAGAGCCGGCTGGGGTTCCCGGCGGCCGAGGAGGCTCCCCAGGAGCTGGGCTGTGCCCCGACTGTCTCCGGGCAGGCTGTTTAGCAGGAGCGTTATTGCAGAAGCAACGAGAACTTGAAAGTGTTCTTTCTTCCTTCATTACCTCCTTACATTACCTCCCTCCTGCCTGAGTATCCAGGTGCGGATAATTGGCCAAACATCAGAGCAGCTGGAGCGGGAGCAAGTGGCTCAGCCCCGGCCTCGCCACCACAATTTGGGATTTGGGATTTCTGCTTAGCCAGGAATTAGCTGAGCTGGGAATCCTCCTGGTCCTCCTGGGTTCATGCATGAAGGGCTCTGGAGGTAGAGGAGCAATGACCCACAGTGGCTCGGTGTACGAGGAAGCCATCTCGGGGTGTTTTTGTTTCTAATTCTTCTTGGCACTTGTCTTCAGTAGAAAATTAGAATGTGTTGGAACATGACTTTGCTTCAGCATATTAATTACTAGGATGATTAAGATAGGTCAGCAGTTAAGTGCAGACGGGCACGGTCATGCTCAACGTAACATCAGGTGATGGGAGTTAATCCTGCGATTCCAATAAGATTCACTCAGGACCAGATGGTGTAATTACAATTAAATGACATTTTTTAGTCAAATTTAGATTTTGATGGGAAATCAAACTTTCTCCAAACAGAGAGGAGTTTCTAATTCATGCCTTCGTCTTTCCCCCCCCCCCCCCATGGCAAAGCTGAAACTCCAGGGCCAACTTCAGCCAAAATCCAGAATGTGTGAATTCTGAAACACAGCAGCGATCCGTAGCAGATGTCATTGTGTGGAATGCCTGGCACTGCCATTTCCCAGCCCCACATGTGCTCCTCTGCAACCCCACGTGCTCCTTGTCCAAGCACAAAGCCCAGCCTTTCATGGGAGATGCAGTCTAGGTCTACGGAAAAGCACAGAGCGTGAGACGTAGGAACTACAGCTCCCATGTTGTATTGCAATTGAAAAAAAAAAGCACCTATTTGTTTGCAATGTAGGGTTTATCAGGATTTTTTAAAAGTCAGATCAGTTTTCTTTGGAAAACCCTTCCTGCCAGTCCTTTTGCAACTGGTTTGATGCACAAACCGGTGCATTTGATGACCAGCAGGACCCCATTTAACCAGTAAATGACGACCCGGTCCAGGCTGCGGCAGCATGAGCATCCTCCCGCGGTGCATCGGCAGCCAGCCATGCCCTCCCTCGCTCCGCAAGGCTCAGCGATCCACATCTCGCTGCACGGCTCTCGGAGATTTCGTCATCCCAGACGTGGCATTTGATGTCCTCAGCTGGTGTCACGTCTCTCACCAGACCCGAGCCCGCTCCATGGCCGCCCCTCGCAGGGCATGGCTCCCACGGGCGCACCCCTTTGCATCCCGTGGAGGCTGTCATTAGCGTTTCTCAATCAACGCTTTCTCGTTAGTGACTGGGGCCAATGGGAGCTTTGAATGAAGGTGGAGCCAAGCCAGAAAAAGATCCTCTCCTGAAAAATTATAATGAAAGCAATAATGGTTGGGTCCTTGAGCAATGCCTCCGTATGACAATCGTTGTCTGGAGGCTACCTTAATTACGAAACAGTGTTCTCAGCCTCAGGCTTCACGGTCTCGGTGCCTTTACTCTCTCTTGAGCAATATTTTATTGCTATTGTCCTCAACCTCTTTCATATTAAGTTCAGAGCATCTGAAAGTTATATGAAATATATGTTTGTTTTCTATTCTGTTTGCGCAAATTTCTTGGTTTGTTGGTTTGTTTGTTTTATCAGTATCTGAAAGCCGAAAGCTGGGATTATCTAAACGATTATAGGAGAATTAGGCACCCAAAGCCAATTGATTTTTCACTGTGAATTAGCCAAGTGCATTTGGAGGGCTGGAGATTTTGGTTTGCGCTCATGGTTTCAGGTCCCCCTTGTACCTTCTCGGTAAAGAGTCCTCAGCACCTCTCAGATGGCCTTAAAAAAGTGCCGAAGCAGCAGCAGTCAGTAGGAAACTGCAGGTACGAGGAGGTAGACGTGGCCCTGAGACATTAAACTGCCTTTGAAAATCTCCTTCTGACTCCCTTAGGCTCTTTTGAAAACGCCACTCTAAGTTACCATCAATTTCGATAATTAAGCGCTGATTTAATTTTAGAGTAACAATAATTGTCAACATTTTCCAACCCAAGCACCTTAAATTAGACACGCAGATCCAAACGTTGGCACGGGATCAAAGCGAAGCGGTGCGATTTTTCGGAGATGCTGAGCACACGCAGCGCTCGCTCGATGGTGGTGTAGGTTGTGCTCGGGACTTCAGAAAGCCAGACCGTTTGGACTTGATCCCCCGCCAAACTCGGAGTGCTCAACATGCGTTTCAACACTTTGCTTTAGGCACCTCAGATTTACCAAAAAAAAAAAAAAAAAAAAAAAAAAAAAATCGGCCGGGAGCTTTACACCAATTTTTCCCCTGAGAGAGTGAAGGCGGCGGCTGGCTGCCGTTCCGCCGGGGGGCCGGGTCGCGGGCTGGGGTCCTCAGAGGGGTGACGGGGGGTGTCACCAGCACCCTCGCTGCCGACAGGCGGGCGAGGCCGAGCCAGCAGCCGGGTTCTCGCTCTGAGCCCCCTCCCCCGGGCCCGCCGCCCTCCCAGGAGGGGCTCCTGCCTCCCGCGGCGGCTCTGCGGTGGGTTCGGGAAACTGGCGGGGTGGCCGAGGACCTTCTGGGGACCGGTGGGGTGCGGGTGGCAGAGACCCCCTGGCTGCGGCATCCCCCGCCGGCTGGAGGGAATCGCCCGCATCCCGCCGCGCGTCGCCGGCTGCCGGCGCTCGGCCCGGGGACCGCTCGCCCGGGGGGTCCCGTCCCAGCTGAGGCCGGGCAGGGTGAGCAGCCACGGCGGACATCAAAGCCGTGATTAAGGCAATACTTTAATCGTATCTGCGCGCCTCCTTCCCCGTCCCGCGCCTTTGATGAGGCCTTCACCTCCCCGTGCTCTGCCCACTCCCAGCCCCACCCTGAATTAGTGCTTTTGCTTTATTTTTAGCAGGGATTTGGAAATTGCTGGGGCTCCTTTTTTCTTTCTTTTGTTCCCCCCTTTTTTCCGCCCTCTTTCTTTCCTTCTTTTTTTTTCTTTTTTTTTGAGGGTCACCTCAGAGCTGAGTGTGCCTCCCAGCCCCGCAAGCCCCCAGCCAGCCGTTAAGGGAACATTCACACCTATTTTCCTTGCCTTGTCTCCCCTTTATTCTTATGAAGCTCTCATTGATTATTGCCCTTAAATTCCTCAGTCCGGTCATAGATAAAAGGATAACCACTTCAAAGCAAAGTGTTAAGAGTTTAACCTCGAGCTAAAAGAGTGGACAACAAGGTAATTGAGGGTAATAACTGATCACAGACCTACTTTCAAAGGCACATGCAAGCCTCACTTTCAGATGGCTTTAATTTTATTAACATTTGTAGCAGCTCTAGATGCTTTTGAATCATTACAAACTTCAAAGCTTGAGGTAACACTCCAAATGGAGAACCTGACACCAGGTTTTTTGTTCAGACCCACATCATATTGATAGTCTCTGTTGCAAGCATGTAACATCTCTTCTCAAACTATAAAAACCTAGATGAAAAAAATATTGCCAATAGAGAAGATCAAAGCCTGAACCTCCCTTTGAATGATCCCAAAGAAGTCAAAACAGAAAACAACATGAAAAAAAAAAAAAGTATATTATTCCAACCACCTTTATCCATATTTAAACTTGTCTGCTGAGGTGGATGTGTAATTCTCCCTGAGTTTTATCAAACTATTTGGCTAATCATCTGTTTCTCTTTGGGCACTTGGAGCTGGCCCTTTTGCTGTCCGTGGATGAGGCATTTAAACCCAAGAATTTGGAAATAGCATGTAAAGGAACAGCCCTGACTCAGCTGGGAGGTAAATGTAAAAAATACGTTTATAAACGGAAAACACATGAACTAAAATCAAAATTACCGAAGCACCCAAGAGTCCTCCCATCTCCAGCCCCTAGTAGATATAGGGAAAAAAAAAAAGTCATCTGTAGCTGTCAAGCCGTTCTACAGCCAAGTGGCTGCTGTCCCCCGTGTCGTGGGACATGCCCGTGGCCACCCTGGCTGGCTCGGCGGGGGCCAGGGCAGCCCCCGGCCCCAGGGCCCGCCCGGTGCACCAGCCCGAGGAACCGACCCAGGCTATACATAGCCTTTTCCCTCGTCTATTTTTTTCTGCGAGGGAGAGTTATTTTTAACTGGGCGAGTTCCCTGAGCTAATGCACGAAGCACGCGCGATCGAGGGGGTGGCCCGAGGAAACGGGCTGTCCCTGCTGCCAAAACATACGTCCCGGCTCCCCGCTGCAGAAGGGCTGCTGCCACTGCAGGCCGCTGTCAAGGCTCCACGAAACTTCCAGTGGTCAGGGAGAACGTCCCCAGCTGCTTCAGCCTCCGTAAAGGTCATCAGGAGAAGAAAAATTGCTTGGATGGGTTTTTTTTCTTACTGGTTTATAGTGGTTTACAGCAGGTTTTATACTGGTGTAATCCCTTCCTCCTGATTTGCATTGCTGTAATAGCAGAGAGAAGCGTTAGGCAGATTATTTTTTAGGGGACAAAGGGCTGGGTTTAGGGCCGGGGCGTTTGGCCGTGCCTCGGCCGCTGAAGGGGCCGCTCCCGTCCCTACGACAGCCCACCCTCGCTCAAAGCTCTCCCACTGCTCCGCTTGGAAATGCGGAGCCGACTCATTCGTGGCTCTGAAGCTTCAGTAAAACTAGTGAAGGCAAGGGCTTGATGCCGATTAACCCCAGGTATCTGGCCCACAGGTTTTCGTCGTTTTACTTGCAGCCGGGCATGGCAGATCAACACTTCCAGTGTTGTCTGGTGTCAGGTGTATCACAGAAGAGTCTCATTATCTGCGCTCACTTCAATAGCAGATGCGAACGTGTGTAAGCTTGTGGAAACTGCATACTTTTAAACGTATTAAATAACTTGGTTTTTAGCCTGCACTGATATTACATTCTTTATCGACTGAAACCAATTTAATATAAGCTGTTCTCTCTGCTCTCATGTTAGGTACGTGCCTGTGTAATGAAAGAAGAATGGTATATTGGTTAAATCTACGGAATTTATGTTATTGTCTAAAGTTATGGCTAGAATAATAATCAGTTATTTCAGCATTTCTGTTGTGCTTTTAATGAGTCTATTATCAGTTGCACAGGCGGGGTGGATAAATGGGACCCAGCGCTAAAACATGTGTTACAAGTGCCCAAGGCAAGCCCTGACTTGCTGATCTGGGTCTGTACGAAACAGGCTCAGAAATCGCTGCCCCTGTTGCCTGTTTGTTCCTGCCTCTGCCCACTGGAGCTGCCGCCCACGCCACGCTGCCCCGGGGATGGGCATCCCCCCGGTACGTGGAGCTGCCCCGTTGTCCTGAGAGCTGACCATCGTCCCCAGCTCGCCTCAGCGGGACAGGCGTGTCACGGCAGGGCTCTCGTTGGACCTCGGGCTCTCGTTTAATTTGGCTGACCAGGCAGGCGAAGGGGGCCACAGCCATCTCCGCTGTCGCAAAGCTCCACTTCCATAATGCCGTTTCCAAGCGAACCCTTCTCGCGCGATCAAGACGGCAGGAGCGCTCGCCTTTCAGCTTGCCAGGGGCTTGCGTGGAAGCTCTCGTTTACATTAATGGGAGTCACGTGCACAAGGGTAAATCAACCCATAAATATATCGCTAACAAAATCCTCAGAGCCAGTATCTTTTATAGATTTGAAGTACCGCAGCAGCGCAGTTGTCCTGTAGCCCTCGCAACCTGACTCTGCATTAGCCACGGGAGGATTTCGGCTTTTACTGCTTTCCAGGAGTTTTTAGAGCTTCCCCCAGGTGGAAATGTTCCTATTACAAAAAAAAAAACTAATCTCAGGAAGAAGCAGCTGGGATTTAGGAGGTGACAGCAATCTCCTGCTCCCCTCGGTGCTTCCTGCCATGGCCACCATCCCCTATCAGGGGCTCCCGCCCCATCATCGCTAACGAGCTGACGTGCATGTTTTATTAGAATACCTTAGAGGGGGACATGGGACACGTGGGAGGAAACGTGCTGGCCTTTTCCAGTGCAATAATAGCAAGCTAGGAACTGCTTAGGTCCCCAGAGGACCCTCATGGGGCTGGGTCACCTCTTGTACAACCCCAGGAACTGGAAGGGTTCTTGGAGGAACAGGAGGACCATGGGGAATGGTCATCCTGCTAAATGCAAATGCTACGAAAAAGGAGGGAGGGAGTTGTCAGGGGCAGGAATATGCTCTCAAGGTAACAGGAGACCCGAGTTAGATTTGTTTTCAGAGTGCCTTAGTTTCAGCCACGTTGGGAAGAGAGGGAGAAGCCCAGAACCTGGTTTCAGTGACTGTTGCTGGGGACTGCAGAAGTGGGGATGTGGTCTAATAGCACTTCACTTTCTCCTGATTTTCAGTGACACAACCAGGTTCCCAGTCCCCCCAGTTTCTTATGGGGAGAAAAGATACTGGGTAAGTGATTTCCAGGCTTCTGCGAAAGGATTAGAAAGCATAACTAGCAAAACGAGAAAAGATCAAAATAGTATTTTGATGGTCTCTCCCCACAGCATGATAATTTCTACCAAAAAGAAAAAATCATTAATGACTCTTAATGAAACATACGTCCAAAGAGCCATTTGTTGGGTCTAGTCTGGAGAGAGATGGACCTCACACTTGCTGAGCTTCCCCTACCTTTAATGAACAGGGGAAATAAAGATGACAATATTAGTTGTTTAACTTTTCTTGAAAGGAATACGATGGAGGTCTCCACAGTGGAAGAAAACACCTTTTCATACAATCAATAGGGCTTTGGCAGAGGAAGGTATGATCTACTAAAAAAAAAAAAAAAAAAGTGAGAGAAGGGGGAGCAGTGCAATCTGATACTAGATGAAATGACACTAAAAATTTGCACTTTGTGCTCCTTGGGCAGAAAGGGCTCAAGAGGCCCAGTGCCGTGACGCCCAGGCAAAACTCTCCCAAACACCATCCAGGTATTTTCTTGTGAGCGGGATGGCCCCACAGTAATAAATGTGTTCCTGGATGTTGCTGCCCCTCTGAGGAGAAGTGCTGGCAGCTGGGCGTAGGTTGTGCCCCAAGAGCACAGCGAATTTTCTCAGGTTCCACTTCTAGAAAATTATGCCAAGAACTGTGTAAATGCTCCAGATGTGGAGGGCCAGGTCCTACAGCACAAATCCTGACGGCCACTTGGTTGCTGGTTTGAACAAAGGTGTACATGAGAGGCAACCGTTAGGGCTTTTCCTTCACTTGAAGGCAATGAGGTAGAGCTCAGTACTCAGCCTGTCTCCATCAACCTGCCAGCGGTGGCTTTTGTGACGGAGAAATCCAACCAAAGGGCATTTGTTGTCTCTTGGGGGACTGTGCTGACAAGTTTTCCCTACTTGATGGAAAGTCCCATGCCAGGTGTAGTTTGTTGGGTTTTTGGGGGTTTTGGTTTTTGGGGGTTTTTTTTAGAATTAGCTATCCATTGTTTCCTCCTTTAACTAAAAAAATCTGCCTTCTGGTTCCTCTCCAGTTATGGTCCTCTCTGATAGATCCTGAGGATATTCTTCTCAGTAGTGCTTCCAGCACCAAAGGGGCTCAGACACAGGACTCGGTTGTGCAACTCTTTGTGTACCAGAAACTCCAGTGACTTTGGGGGCCAGGTCTGCATCTGAGGACCCAGTGGGCAACAAGGGGATGAAGCTTTCTCCATGTGAAGTCTCCTCTCTCCAGTCTGTATTTCACACCTGGAAACACAGGCATCCTTAAAAAAAAAAACAAACCAACTTCTTTTGCAACTTCAGTCCTGCTCCAGCTCGCGAGAGGCAGGGTGGAGGCATCACCCAGCTCCTGACGGCATGGCGAGGGCTGGAGTCTCCTACCCTTCAGTACCCTCCTTGATACTGAGAATTGAATCGACAGGCAGGAACAAACCAAAACAGGTATAATTTTAGAGTACTTAACTTTGACAGTGCACCTAAAAATAACTGCGCATAAAGGGTTTGTTTGGTTTTTTCCCTTGGAAGTGAAGAGTTTTATTGGACTTTGAGATCTAAAAGTTTTCCACTAGCCAGGAAAGCCTATTCACTCGTAACCGTTGTCTCTGCTCCTGCTTTTTCCATTCTTATTGTCCTTTGAGGGCTGCGTGAATGGGGATATTCAGGGCCCTGCTGTATGTGTGGGATGCCCGGTAGCAAGCAGGGGTCAAACCGCGCTGTGCCAGCCCAGCAAGCACCCTGCTGCATAGGAAGGGTTAAATTTCATGCTGCAGCTGCAAAGCCCAATTTCTTTATTTCCTGTTAATGACATTATTGCCTACATAAAACCATTGAAACATGTTTCTTTCATTTGTTTAATTTCAAATTCTGAGCACACTAGCTGGAAACTATGTTTAATAGTTAAACTCAAAACATTTGGATTTCCTTTCCTCACTGAGATTTGCAGTGAGTACACTTCATACTTAGTTGAGTTTTTAAGTAACCATTTTTACACAGCTATAGAAGCCAGCCAGAAAACAAAAAGGATTATATTGCAGAATCAAATCACATCAGTTCAAGCTAGTAACACATCATATATTTCACTTCCTCCACAGTCGTGCCAAGATACCATCAGACCCGACTCGTTACCAAGCTGGCCATGTTCTCTTCCAGGAGCGTCCAGCCTCTGCAGAACGAGAGCCAGCACACCCCGCTTGCTGTGCGCACGCGGAAGGTCTTCCCTGAGCATGCATGGAAAAAATGTTCCCATTTCCATGAAAAAATAGGATGGAATCTACTTCAGGCCTTGCTAGCACTGACGCTCCCATCACCTCCCCATGTTTCTCCTACGTCCTCCCGCTGAGCCTCACGGGCCAGGTTCTTGCTGCCAGGCGCTCTCTGGGCAAGGGCAAAGTGGGAGCGCAGAGTAGGCAGGACGAGCGCACGTGTAGGTAGGTCTGAACCATCCCAAAGTTGAAGGGAAGTCCTTAAATCTGAACCCATTTGGCAGAGAAAGACCCAGGCTGCCAGAGACATGTTATCTATTGATGCTTTTAGCAAACTGCCACAAACCCCGCGAGGAGCAGGGGGGATTTAGCCCTCTCGGGGTGATGGACACCTACAAGCCGTTGTGTGAAGCTTGCCTGCTCGCATGGTGGCATGCCTAAAAGTCACTTCATAAGCTCTCACGGCGTTAGTGCATGGAGAACCCCAATGAAAACTGGGCTTTAAACCAGTTTAGATTCAGATTCTCCTTGGCACATGTAGGCTACGTATGAAGCAAAGCCAGAATCAGTATTATGCCTAGCAGAAGCAGTGAGCAGAGATGGAGCAAGGAGGAATGTGGCCCTGAACAGGACTCTCTAAAGAGTTATCACTCAGCGCCTCTGCCATGGCATCACGGATACGTCCCAGCAGCCACAGCAATGCTCAGTTTTCCATCAAAAAGTCTCTGTCTGACTACAAAATTTCATCAGGACTTAAATGTCACCTTCAAGGGCAAAATTTGGGCTCCATGTCGCCTGCGAAGAGTTCAGCTGCTAGGACTAGAGAGTGCACAGCACGGCTGCAGACTCTAGCCGCGGTGTTTGCGCCCCTTACTCCCATCCCAGCGGCACGCACCCAGGCAGGCAGTTGGCCGTCAGAGGTCTTGTAGACCTGGTCTCCTAGCAGTTACTTAAGTAAGAAGCGAGCAGAGACAGCGACGTCTTATTTGTGCATGGTGAGGAAGGGGTTGTGGAAAAAATAAGGTGTGGGAAGTTGGTCATAAATATCCTCATTTGCCTCTTTTGCCCCCACCCTCTTTTCAACCACTATTCCGTGCAGGTGAAGGAAGCAGTTCAGAAATGGTAATAGATAGCAAAGTGCTTATGTGCGTTTTATCAGCTCTCATAGAACGGTTAATGCTGATACGGTGCCCCTTTTAAGTCTAAAAAATCTGGCCAAGCGTGTGCAGATAGCAGGGAGTGCGCTGAACAAAACATCAAGGAAAAAAGTCTGTAGGGGGGAATGGAAATGTTAAAAGGATTATAGGAAGAGAAAATGTATCAGACTTATCTGGCAATACTCGGTAACAAAAGTATGTCGGTTTATGAAACGAACTTCAAATCCCATAAAACTAATTGTGTGTTTTCTTGTCTTATTTTTGAGTATCTCTGGCAGTGCTTTTTTTCCCCACTGCAAAAGCGTGTCTGCATGGGGATAACACTGTGCTGGCAGTATATAGAGAGATTATACAGCTGATCAGTTTTATACCTCTTAAACTAATGATGTTAGTTTATAAAACAAAAAAAAAGGAGGAATAACTTCAAAGGTTCACATGTGGGTTGCAAACCTCTCATGTCTTCTGTATACAGGGCCTTCCTCTTATTTTGATCAAGACTGTTCCCAGCACTTCTGTTGAAATACTTGCAAGCCTTTGATCTTGTTATCAACATGACCACCAGTGAGAGCACCGCCGCTTGCTGAGTGTATGACAGAGCAGATGACGTCAGTCACCGGCTCTGACTAACACCGCTTTTGGGTTTAGATCGTACTGTCGTGCGGGTCCTCCTTGGGCTGTGCTTATCGCAGAGGGGTCCTCCTGCCGGGAAAATGAGTTATACCCCGAAACCTCAGCCCACAGTGGCTATGCATTTTGCCGAGGTGGGAAGAGTAAACAGCGCTGCTCACCCTCCTCCTGCTTGGCCAGGGAAGGGGAGGCAAAGGGACGGAGCGGGGAGCGGGGAGGAGAGAGGTTTGAGGGGTCTTAGGGGGGGACTTGGCCCCAAGTGGGGGCTGGTGAGAGGTGTGTGTGGAGAGGAAGGAGCTCAGCATGCTCGTTTTATCCTTCCTCCATGTTTTCCATCAATGTCTTTGTGATCTTTCCATCATTTTAGCAGAGGAAGCACTTTTGAGTTGCATTAGTAAAGTCGGCGTCGGGCAGCAGCAGGGTCCTCTGGCCTGAGCGGCAGGGGCTGGCCGGGGTTTGGGTGGCATCTCTTGGCCTCGTCCCTGCTTTGGTGCTGTCCGTAAGGAAGGCGCTTCCCTGGCCCTCGGCGTCTCCCTGTGCACAACGAAGGGTACTGACTTTGACGTCTGGTATAGGACTTCTAGTTCATGAAAAGCGCAATCTAAAATTTAGGCATTGCTATTTGCTGAGGCTGTTAGATTGGATTGTGCTCCTCGTACCGCTGGCACCTCCACAAGACTGCATGCAGGGGCGAACAGAACAGCCCTGGCGTAGTCCTCAGAGCCTGAACATTCCTGGCGTTGGACCTCGTTTTCTGCAGGAAGACAACAACCTGGAGACATCTCTTTTCGAGCAAGACATCAGCAAAATATCTGCCTTGCAGGCAGAGAAGGCAGTGACGGAGCCGGGTTAGTTGGGTGCAGTTAGGACAAGATGGGGTGTTGCGTTGTGAGCCCCGTGAGTGTGGACTGGCACATGTGTCAGCGCCGCGCCGAGCGCCACGCTCTCAGACCGGCACTCGAGTCCTTAATGGCTCCCGCTGTTTTTTTCTTTCCTACTTTTTTTTTACTACCTGCTCTAAAAAAATCTCTCACCAAAAAAAAAAAAAAATTCATTTCTCTTTATTATGTAGCTTCACTGTGAACTGACTCGTTTCATCTAAAATTATTCCTTTTTGGTGCCACAATCTGACTTCAAGCTTCTTTGCGCTGCCTGTGAACGTGATGTATAGCAGCAGCCAGCAAGGAGAGGATGACTCTGGCCTTTGCAGTGGCACCATGAGGGCATTAGCACGGCTGGGTGACACTGCTTTATACAGCCTTTTGCAGTCATTTTCGCACACGTTTACTGATTTTTTATCTAAAATGCAGAAGGGCTAACAAATAAAATATAAATAGTTAATTTTCCTTCTGTTCAGCCTGGGAATTCAGAGTCGAGTTTGGACTGGAAAATCAGAAGGAAATTCAAAGCTACTCTGCTTTCTTGATGACTGCAGCTGCTACCTGAACACAGAGATTCCCTGTAGATCTGCGAACAAGGACTTCCAGAAACTGATAAAGATGAAGAAAACTCTGGAAGACCTTCCTGTACCTGCCACCGCCTGCCTAGTTCATCGGATTACTTTCAAATCTCAGGCACTATGTGACTCTTCCCCGTTGGCAGGAGGAGAAAATAGACTCCCTGACTGGACACACAGAAAACGAACGGGGACACCGCAGCTTTGGGGAGGACAAACTGCTCCACAGCCACTTCCACACAAAGCCACGTCCCCAGGGGCTTGCCCTCCTCTAATTTTGTTCCCAAAGCATCCCTTTTTGGTGACTGTCATAAAAAGAGTGGTGGGCTAGCCAGGTCTTTGGGTGGGCTGCTCTTATGCACGTACGATCTCAAATAACACAGTAAATTAAGTACCTGGCTGAGTTACTCAATTGCTTGGTGCACTCCCAGGGCATCGGTGCAGGGCAGCCTTATTGCACAATGGGACTTGGAGAAAACCAGTTGGCTAAATGACATTTTTGTGAAATATAATGAATGATACTTAATGAGATTTTCTTCCAAAGCGGAAAAGTCCAAGGTTTTCAGCCTCCATTATAATGGCTTAATTTTCTGCGCTATAGTAGTAAATGGGACTCAGAGAGCTTTTCGTGCCAACGTCGTTTCAAAGCAAGTTCAAGACGTAAGCAGCAGGAGGTGATCAATCAGCTTCTGGTGGTTGGAGGTCCTGGGCTGGAGGTGTTCTCACTGCCACCGTCGCAAGGGGCCCAGGGGACACAGGCTGTTCGTTCTCCCAGGAAAGGGTCATTTTGCATGGCTCAGTAGCATCTGGCATAGTGGCATTTCGATACTTGGCATCAGCAGCAGCAAAAATATTAGTAATTCTAATAATTTGTAACTGCTTGCTGTGCCTAGAAATGGTTTTTACCGCTCGGCTTGTGGGTTTGGCAGAAAGTTTGCTTTCCGTGCCCGCTAGTAGCCATTCCCAGGCCTGAAAAATGTGTAATTGGGCGGCAACAACAAATTCACCCACGTGTTATTTCGTATTATTAGCCCAGGTTGTCCAGGCCAGGCACCTAGTAATACGCACGGTTAGCTGTGCATGGCTCTTGGGTGGATTCAGCCATCCCAGAGCTGATGAAATTGCTGCTTCAAAGGACGCCGCGTCCAGGGCCACCGTGACACATGGCCTCTTCGGTGTTTTGCTTGTCCTCTTGGTGGAGACGGTGGTTTGAGCAGGGTCTAGAGGAGAGGAAGAAACGGGGAGCTCTTCACTGCGGGGTGAAGCCAAGCACCGTGTTCAGCGATCTTGCAAACCAGTTCTTTTCCAGCAGCGTGTATAGAGAAGGCAGCTCGGGTGGGAAGGGGGAGGCATGAGTTCACGGCCACGACTCTGGCTTCTGTCCTCCCGTTTAGGATCGGCCCTGGGACCAGAGCTGGGGATTCCCCGCTGCTGGGGTCCCGTGTGCCTCGTCCTTCCCTTGGGGTTTCACCGCGGGGTCCCCCCTTGCTGTGGAGACGCGGAAGGTTGGCAGGGCAGGAGGGAGCTGGGTGAGGCTGGTGGGGACAAACCTCGGTGGTGGGAGCAGGGTCCGTCTCGGCTCCATTTCTTGGGGCTGTGGGTGTTTTTGCTGGCTGGCATGGGCAGCTCTGGACTCTGGGCCAGAGCGGGGCTGGGGGGACAGGGCAGTGCCTTGTGCCCCCTCCCCAGGGTGTGGGCACGGGGAGGAGGGCTGGTCTGATGACGGGCTGCGCTTTGCTGTTGAATTTCCCAGGAGATGCCATAAAGGCACACCAAAAATGGAAGGTGCCATTTTTTTGGACAGAGGCATTGCCCGGTGCGCTGCCTGCACTCCCCTGCCCGCACTGCCCAGCTGCCATCACCTTCCCGGCCCCATCCACACGCATGCAGCAACGGAGGGGAGGCGGGCTCATTTTCCAAAGCTTTTTCCTAGGAAAAGGGGGAGCATGGGGTGCTGAGCCCGGCTGCCAGCCTGCGTGCGGGGCGACGTGGGTGTCCTCAGGTGGCGGTGCCCGCGGCGGTCCCTGCCCAGGGGCTTGAGGAGCGGGGGGTGGCACACGGGGCCTTCTGCTTACGTGTAGACGTGCTTTCAAGAGCGGGGCTTGATCCCGAGGTCTTTGCTCAGGGGTATGGCAGAGAGAATCCATCTGAGGTCTCTAGACTTGCAATCTAGGAATTAATAATAATGATGGTAAAAATAAAGCAGGGCTTGACTTCAAAAGCTCGCCCTACAGCGGCGTCACCCTCCATCCTGCTCTGCCGCCCAGTTTTGAGCTCTGCGCCTGCTCATGAAGCTCAGGTGCGCTCGCTGCTCTCCGGGAAGGGGGACATGGAGCTGCGGGGCCGGGGTGGGCGATGACAAGGCGAGGGCAGAGCCCGGCCGCAGAGGTGGGCTCCCCTGGCCAGGCCAGCTCTGCCGGGGGGAGCGGGACGGGGAGGAGGGCAGGAGGCGCCTTGGATCTGGAGGACAGGTTTGGGGGCCAACCCCTAATTAAAACCTTTTGTACAAAGTTAAAAAACCTCCATTCCATGTCTCTCTAATATTTAGCAGATGGGGGTGTGCGGGGGGGAAGATGTGAACACAACTGCAGACGGAGTTTTGCTGATGTGCCAGTTATACTGCAATCAGATATTGTTTAATTAGTATGCAGAGCGAAAACATGCCTTCGGATTATTTATTAAAGAAAATAATACGGGGACCCGCCCCATTTTCTCCCTGAGATGAAAACTTTTCGCTAAGTTTTTATGCCTGGGAGTAACCTCCCGCCCTGCAGTACTCCGGATGGCCAGGGGAAGAGGCAGCGAGGTGCTGCCGCGGCCCGCCGGAGGGTGCGCGGAGGAGCGCGCAGCGGAGCGGAAGGCTGCGCCTGCGCCTTTAAGGCGGTGGCGGCGCGGGGGGCGGTGGAGCGGCGGCTGCCGATCGCTTCCCTTTGATAAGGTCCTGGCAACTCCGTAGCCGCTCCGGGTATGCGGAGAGACGGGGGTAAAAATAAAATAAATTCTCCCCCCCCGAATTATTTTATTTTCTTCACGAGTGGTGAACACCCCCCCCCACACCCCCGGGCAGAAGCTTCCCCCCCCCTCGCACCGGGGATGCCCGGGGGCGGGAGCACCGGGCGGGGCGGGGGGGTGCTCCCCCCGCTTCTCTCTTTTTTTTTTTTTTAATTTTTGAGGGCCTGTTTTTTTCTCTTTTTGTGTGTGTGCGAGCGTGGCGGGCCGCGCGGAGCCGCGCTACCGCCCTTGCAGGACCGCTCCGCCGGCCTCCGCTTTGATGCGCGCAGCGCGGGCGGGGGGAGGCCGGGGCGCGGGGGGGCGGGGCGGGGCGGGAGGGGAGGAGGCGGGGGAGGGGCCGGCGCTTTTGTATTTAAAATAAATAAAATAAATAACCAGGGGAGGGAGAGGAGGGAGGCGCGGATCGCAGTGGGCTCCTTCCCTCGCAGCACCCCCCCCCCCGCCCCCCCCTTCCCGATGCTCTCCGATGCGGTTGCACCGCCGGGGAGGAGAGGAGGAGGAGGAGGAGGAGGAAGGACAGCGAGGGGCGCGGGGGGAGCGGGGCCAGCCAGCGCGCTGCCGGCGGCGGAGAGCGGCGGAGCCGCGGGCGCGCAGCGAGCTCCGGCTCCGCGGTGAGTGGCAACTTCGGGGGCAGCGGGCCGCGCCTCCGGCGGCTTATTTTCCTTTTAAATACGGATTTTCAATTTTTTTCTTCTCTGTGTGTGTGCGCGCGCCTTGCGGTGCCCGCGCTGCGCGGGCGCAGCGCCTCCGCGGACGCGGCCGGGGTCGGCTGTTGCCCGGGGCTCGGAGGATCCAAGTCGCTCCGGACTTTCCGCCCCCCCCCCCGGCTCCGGCTCCGACCTCTCTTCCCCCCCGCCCGTCGCCATTTCTGGAGCAGGTTTTTATTATTATTATTATTATTACCGTCACCTGGCCGGGCCAGCGCCGCCCGGGGCAGCCCCCGGTGCTCCGCTCCTCTCTCCGCGCCCGGGGGGCGACTCCGGGCCCGGGGCGGGGGCGGCGGCGTGATGCCCCTCTGCGCCAGGTACGGCTGCCGCGCCTCAACCCCACCCCCCCCGGGTATTTTTTTGGGGGGTGGGTCCCTGCTCTGGTATCGGGTTTCCGCAGATAATCACCCCAAAAAGCCTTTCTCCTGCGCGGGTGCGCCCCGTCAGGGGGCTGGGGGGTGCGGGACGAGGGGAGAGGAGCCCGGGCGGTGCGTGATGGGAACCCGGGGCCGGGCAGGGGCGGCCGGGGGGCCGCGCTCCCCCACCCCCCCGGCCCCGCTAAAAGTGCGCCGGGAGTTCAGCGGAGCGGATCCGATAGTCGCGATCGGGCTGGTGATAGAGTCGTGCTCCCTCTGCCCTGCCTTTCTCTCTCTCGGCCCCCCCCTTCTTTTTTTTTTTTTTTTTGAATGTGAAGAGTTGAAAAGCCTGTTTACTTTCCGTCTTTGATGTCGGGAGGATCTGGTTTTGATTAGATCAATACTCCTTTCTTCCCCCCCCTTTCCCCCCGCGCAGCGCGGAGGCTCGGCGCATCCCCCGCTGACTCCAGGCAGAGGCGGGCAGAGCAGCGGGCAGCGCGGGGAGCAGCCGGGAGCCCCTCTCCCCGTCGGGCTCCGGAGCCATGAGCAGCGCTGTGGTCCTCGCCCACCTCCCAGACCCCAGCAGCAGCTTCAGGGAAGACGCCCCCCGACCCCCCGTCCCGGGGGAGGAAGGAGAAGCACCATGCCCGCCATTCGCCAGCGCGCTCCTCGCCAAGAGCCAAAGCTTCAAGGCCATGCCGGTGCCTCCTGCCCCGCGGAGGAATGAGAACGGCCTCGGGGAGCCGGAAGGCAGCGCGTCGCCAGACTCCCCTCTGGCCAGATGGACCAAATCCTTGCATTCCTTGTTGGGAGATCAAGATGGTGCCTATCTTTTTCGGACCTTTCTGGAAAGGGAAAAATGTGTGGATACCTTAGACTTCTGGTTTGCCTGCAATGGCTTCAGGCAGATGGACCTTAAGGATACCAAAACTTTAAGAGTAGCCAAAGCTATATACAAAAGGTACATCGAGAACAACAGCATCGTCTCCAAGCAGCTCAAGCCTGCTACCAAGACCTACATAAGGGATAGCATCAAGAAGCAGCAGATAGATTCTATCATGTTTGACCAGGCACAGACTGAGATTCAGACTGTGATGGAGGAAAATGCTTACCAGATGTTTTTAACTTCTGATATATACCTCGAATATGTAAGGAGCGGAGGAGAGAATCCTGCTTACATGAACAGCAATGGACTGGGGAGCTTAAAAGTTGTCTGTGGCTATCTCCCGACCTTGAATGAAGAAGAGGAATGGAGCTGTGCAGACTTTAAAAACAAAATCCTGCCTTCGGTAGTTGGACTATCCAGCAAAACGTTGAGGGTTACAGCGAATGTCAGAGCTACGGAAACGATCGAGAACGGATACAGGTAAGGGAACCCCTGGAAATTGTGTTTTGTTTTAACTTGAAAGACTTTGAGAGTGCTTTTCAGAAGGCTGGCGGGGTGGTGGGCTGGGGAGCTAGCAGGGAGGCTGGGCTTCCCGTGGGGCCGGGAGCACGGGTGCTTCCCCGCACCTCCAAATGCTGGAATTTGGGAGGTGTTGTCTGTGTTTGGTGTTTTATTGTTTTTTTTTTCCTCCCCTCTGTACAGTTGAAAACAAGATACTGTGCTCTTAAGCCCTATTAGCTCTTTCAGTTCTCTTGTAGATCAAAAACTTCATAGCAACTATGTCCTCCGGACACACGTTAATTATTGGTTCAACTTTCAAAGCTATTAAGAGCAGTAGTAGAGTGGATCATAGAGACACATGAATAATGTAACCTACTAGTTCCCCAACTCCACCATCAACCAGTGTTTAACTGCGTTGGTTATGTGGGAAGCAATTGTGCGGTCATGGAGGAGGAAATGTATGCACTTACTACATCAAACTCTGCAACTTGCACAAAATCTGCTTTTATTTTGACTCAGTGTGTGCGTGATGGACAGCCTCTCCCATGGCGTTGGGTGTTGGTATTGTGTCAAAGCCATTTAGGGTGGCTCTGAGCCAATGGATATGGGAGGATACTTGTAAATGAGTGCTGGAGGTAATGGAGATGTTGCAGGTGGAGAGTAATGGTAGATCTTTGGTGCTGTCCTGTAGATCTTCTTGGTGCCCTCCTGTTGGCCATGTGCTCAAGGTTAAACTCATTGAAACGTGGTTGTGTCTAATGGCAGCTGGCGAGGATGCGGGGAGCGCTGTGTGGTGGCAGGGTCTTCCCGTGCCCTCGTCTCGGGGTGCGTCCGCATTGCCCAACCCTCTTATTTTGTTGGAACCCTCTTATTTTGTTGGAAATGTTGATGGCGCAGCAGTGTGAGGGTGAAGAAAGTAAGAGCCATCTCGAAGTGAAGGGGGGGGATGGGAAAGAGAGACTCTGAGCAAATGATGAGTTGTATAATCCTCTGAAAATGTATTCTTTCCTCTCCCCACCCTTGCCATAAACGTGGATGGTTGAATCAGGGCTGAGAGGAGAGGGCTCTGCTGGCAGATGTGCGCTCTCCTCTGCTGGCCCAGGAGGTGAGGGTTTGCCACGGTGAGTGTTCGACATCTCGTTTACAGGAATTTTGAGAGTGTGTCTGTGATTCATGGACATCAAAGGGCATCAGGCTTCTCCTGGGGAGGTTTGCTGGAGCGCGCCCTCCTCTCCCGCCGTGCGGAGAGCTTCCAGCTGTGCCGGGCTTCCCGGTGCCGGGCTGCCGGGAGCTGGGAGGCTCCCCTCGCCCGCGAGGGTGCTGCGGAGCCAGAGGGGCCTCCTTGGTCCTCCCTCTCTCCCGGGGGCCCTCGGTGCCGGCCGAGGGGTGATGGAGTGGTGACGAGTGCGGGTGCAGCCGGGAGGGACGCTTCGTCCCGGCGTGGCCTCTGGACCTCTCCTGCCGGGGGGCTGCGTGGGGGGCACTTGCTGGCAGCTGGTCTGCGGAGGACTCAGGGTTTGGGATCCTCGTCTCATGCCTGAATGTTACTGTCTGAGCATCTGCTGTTCTCCAGAACTTGGTTTGAACTGCTGCCCTGCGCTTGCTTTCCAGGAGGGGGATGTTTGATGCTTTTATCTCTCAGCCTTTGTTGGTGTTCAGTGCTGGAAGGGCTTGGCTGTAATGTTCTACCAGAGCTGCAGGCCCTGCTGAAAGCCCACATGTGCCTTGTCCGGGAGAGCTCTCGCAGAACAGTGGCTGCTTGCCTGATTCGTGCTGGGGGTTTTTCCTTTTCTTTTTTTTTCTTTTCTTTTTTGTCCAGGGATTAATGCAGCTTGCTCCTCGCATGTCAGATCTACCCTCCTAGGACATTAGGTAGTGCATTTTGCTTTGATCACCTTCTGTTGAATTTCCAGGAGCTTTTGCTCTCCATGGGGCCAAGAGATCTCAATGCAAAGAGAGGGAGGTCAAGCTGAGATGCTTCTCCGTTCCTCCCCGAGCTATCCGTTTGTGAAGCCACTTGTGCGTGTGTGTGCTAGAAGCTGATGAGCATATGGATGGGTTATCTCTCATCACCCAGCATTGAGGATTGTGTTTAGGATTGGAGCTGAAGCTTGCACAAAGTCTTTCCTGGTGAGCGGCCAAACCACACCTCCCTCCTCGTGCGTGTGATGGAATTAAAGACTTTCTGCTCGGCGCGTTACGGTTTTGAAGCGCTGTGCAGACTCTTGCCGTTCGCTTCGGTGGGTTTTGGTGTGACTATACCAGTGAAAGCTGGGAGCGCTGGGCCGAGCACACCTGATGGTGGGAGCAGAGCAGTCTTGGGCCAGCCTGGTATTTGGATGGGAGACCACCTGGAAATCCCAGGGCACGGAGTCACGGCCAAAAACACGACGAACAGGAGACCGCAGAAACCGTACAAGTTGAAAGACTTTCTTTGGCCCCAGCATCAGTGATGGACGTGAACAGGAGAAGTCCAGTGAAAACACAGTGTTTGCACCCGGCTGCAGAACAAGCGTATGCATGCAAACTGCTGGTTGTATATTTGGAGCCCTAATACAGGGAGTATTTTAAACGTAGAACCTCCCCCTTGTCCTTCAAAGCGACTCCCCTCCCCTGTAGGTTGTGGTGTGGTTAAAACCGGCCTCCTCACGCCGCGCCGGACCTGGCCCCATGCTCCAGGAATTCCAGCTATTATTTATACGCGCTTCTAAATTTACCACGCGCGACTTTGTGTACACACAGAGTGCTCCTTCCTTTGCAGGGCCGCCGTGTAACGTGGTTTCATTCAGTCCAAGGTGGACTCATCTGCCTCCCATTAAGCTCCAACATCAGTGGGACTGGCCTTCCTTTGAGAAGGCTGAGGCTTGCACATGGCCTTCTGCCGGCTCCCAGTGCTTCCTGGCCTTTGAAGGGACCTGCCGGTGGAGCTCCTTGTGCGTGAAGTTATTGGAACCAAGTTTGGGTTCAATTATCAAAGTAAACGATGCCATTGTAAAGCTGTGCTCCAAGCAGTGTTCTGCAATTAGAGCATGGAAGCTGTGATTAATGTAGTTTTGTTAAAATATACTTTTTTTTTTTTTACCCCCCAGCTTTGTGCATGCATTTTCCTTTTTTTGTTTTTAAACTCATGATTGCCCAGTGCTGTTTGTCCCAAGAAAATACTTAATGAGATTCAATTTTGCCTCAAAATGCACCTTGTAGACTTTCTTCTCACTTTCTCTCTATATAAATCTGTGGTTTGAACTGCCAGAGTGCTTTTATTTCTAAGTAGCCGAGTTTGACAATAAAAAAAAAAAACCCCACGCTCTGAAATTGCACCCTCATAACAAGGGATACAACCAGGAGCCCCTGAAATTTTCATGGCATTATAATACCTCTGATATGCCCATTGCCTAACATAGCATATAGAGAGTTACATGCTGTGTGTCATCGCATCAAGATAAGAATAGGCTGAGAAACATCAGACGTTCTCCTTGAAGCTCCAGAGCAACTGCTACCTGACAGCTGAAAACACTTTGCATATTGAGTTTGGAGCTGGGGTGTGTGTTTGTGCGCGCAGCATCTGCGGCAGGAGACCACCGCTTTCCACTGGAATTTAAAACCCTTGCAGGCAGCTTGATGCATCTGGGTGCAATTACTGTAGTAAGGTGGTCAAATTAAAAAAAAAAAAAAAAAATTAACAGAACAGCCAGCCCCCACTGGTTTTCTTGAGGGATGCGGGGATTTCTGTGGGCTTGTGGGGGCTTACTTGAAAAATGTGTCAACTTTAGGGATTGTTTTTGGGGTTTTTTTTGTTTGTTTTGGTTTGGTTGTTTTTTTTTTTTTTTTTTTTTGCCCATGGGGTGTTGGTAGGTGAATCGGTGCTGCAGTCCAGTACTGATGGGAAGATGAGGTAGTTCTGGGCACTTTCTCTAATTGCATCTTTCCGAAGGCTGCGTTTGGACACGCCTCCTCTCCCTGTCCCATATTCGGATGGACCCGCTGCCTCCGCCCCACCCCAGCCTCTCCAGCAACCCGTCTCCTGGAAGAACATGGCAAACCAGCCCTCCTGGATGCAACCGGGGATGACCCAGACACCTCCCAGCAAGGGGCCGGTCCTGTGCTGGGGAGCATCCTGCACCCCTGAGCCTCGTGGTCCTTGGACGTGCTCTCAAGACCTGGGATGGTTTCAGATCACATAGTTGTAAAAGCTGCATCCTGGACACGGTTGACCCAAAAGTCCCCCGAGGACCCAGAAAGGGTTGCTTGGGCTGCCCATCTCCCTGAACCGGAGTAGAAGACTACGTGGTTTTTAGAGGAACTTTTTTGTAGCAGTAGTAGGATAACTTAGCTTTCACCCACATGTGGAATTAATTTATCTCTGAAGATTTAACTTCTTTCCTGTGGCATTCCTTACTATCTCTTTTTTTTTTTTTTTTTTTTTTTTCCTTCTTCCCAGATATATATTTTTTAACATCTTGATCTCCCCATCAGAAATGCCTTGGCCTCCTTCGGAAAGGAATGCAGCCCCGGCTGGGCTGAATACCTGCCTGCAGCCAGCCCCGCGCCTCTCATACCAGAGAGGCCTATCTTCCCCACCGTGCTTCCCCCTCCTTTTTTTTTTTTCTTTTTTTTTTTTTTTAAAGTTAAGCCTTTGTGGAGGCTCCTGTTTTCGGTGCTGGCGGAGCAGGAATGCGCGGCGGCGGGGCGCCTGGTTGGTTCTGAGGGACGGGGAGCGGGCGGTGGGAGGACATTGCTGCTCACTTAAACCCAGCTGGTCCCCTCCGACCCCCGTGGGGGCAGGGAGGTGGAAAGCCCATTAAAAAAACCTGCCGAGCCTGCTGGCACATTCCTTAGGCCCCCAAGTCCTGGGTAAGTGGCCCTAATTATTAAAATCAGCAGTCCTTATCAGATGACAAGGCCTTTTGCTTTGATATACAAAGGCAGAAGCTTAACAACCCCATCTTTCCCTGGAAGAGGAACAAAATGTGCACCTTAGCGTGCGGCTTTCAAACCTCCCTGCATAATCCCCTCACCGCCTGCCGGAGATACGTATATTGATCCCGGCTAGGAAGCTGGAGTAATGGGAGGTAGCAGGCCAGGGGAGGCCCAGTGCCCCCTCCCCGTGCGGTGCCCCTGCCATGGTGACCCCGCCACGCTCTGTCGCGGCCCACGTCACTGCCTGTGAATTTTTCACGCGGCCACTCTTGGGTACTCAACTCAAACATCCAGGCTGGGCTTTGGGTTTGATAGGAAGAGGGGAAACGGCCTCAAGTTGTGCCGGGGAGGTTTAGGCTGGGTATTGGGAAAAATTTCTTTACTGAGCGGGAGTGGTCAGGCATTGGCACAGGCTGGCCAGGGAGATGGTGGAGTCACCATCACTGGAGGAGTTCAAAAACGTGTAGACGTGACACTTTGGGACATGGTTCAGTGGGCATGGTGGTGTTGGGTTGATGGTTGGATTTGATGATCTTGGAGGTCTTTTCCAACCTTAATGATTCTATGATTTGCTTCTCCAAGTGAAGCCAAGGCTGTTGGTATCAGTAACCCCTATGTCCATTAATACAACCTGCTGCTCCTGTCCTCACGTCCCCCATCCTCCTCTTCCCCACCCAACTCTATGCACAAAAACACAAGCTGAAAAAGTAGTAGGTTCTCCTAAAAACTGGGCCTTTTTATTGGGTGTTTTTATAATGCCAGGAAGATGGTACCCATATTTTGGGATGCCAAGCCTGCGACAGCAGCTTTTGGCCCTGTCCATGCCTCCTCTGACACATGCTGGTCCTGCTCTAGTAGTTTTAGGCAGTTCTCTTCTTTCAGGCAGGTACTGTAACTCGTAACGGCTTTCAGTGGGGCTGGAGCTATGAACTTCTTGGTATTTTGCCTGCTGATGCCAACAGCAAAACTCCTGCTGACTTCAGCAGTGCAGCATCAAGCTTTAAGGACCAAGTTTTTGAAGGCATCAAAATATGTAGAGGTGCTTCCTGGGATTTGCCAAAGCATGCTTCCGATGCTAAAAGCAGCATCTTTAAAGTTGGGCTTCAGGTGTGTTTAGACAGAGTGTGTCCTGGTTGCTGCTGTCTGAGCGATGGATGGTTAGTTGCTTCTAAAGAGGTTGAGCAGCCGGTGCACATGGTTCCCATGAAACTTGTGTGCTTTTCTCTAGCTCAGGACTAGCTGGTAACTAGATTGCTGTTTTGCTTGTCCCTAGGTCCTTCAAGAGGAATGATCCCGTTAACCCATACCATGTGAATTCTGGCTATGTTTTTGCCCCAGCAACCAGCGCGAACGATAGCGAAATATCTAGTGATGCCCTGACGGACGACTCCATGTCAATGACGGACAGCAGCGTGTAAGTATCTGGTGTTGGCCGGGTCCTCCTGGGATGCGCCACCTGTGAATCAGCTGCACCGATGCACCGTGGGGGCTTTTGGGAGCCATGGGTCCAGGGTCACCACCCTGCTTCTGTTCGCCATTGAGTAGGGACTGCCGAAACTGAGGTGTGCGCCCAAACCCAGAGGTGTAGCAGGGCATGGGAGCCTTGCTGTTATGCAGTCGCCGGAGGTATCGGATGGAGTAAAATAATGAATCCCTCTATTGCCATTTTGCAGCTGCAGCTGAGCAAACATGTTTTCCCCTATGCTAATGGTGCTGCCTGACTAACCCAAGGAGCGTATCTCCCTGAGCCTTTGTCTTAAGGCCAGGCTTCCTTAACTAGTTATCAGTCATCAAAGAGGAGGAGATTACTTCCTGTAGGAAGTACTTTCTGTAATTAAGGTTCATCATTAATGTCAGAACGTACATTAATAGGGCCAGTGACCTGAAGGGGCAAATAGCTGCTCATTTAGTGTGGCTGGGGCAGTCTTCAAAGAGCCATTTGAATGGAGTGCATGGATCAGGTCTGGGTGTTTCAGGAGCGTAGGGATGAGAGATGACGCTGTGGCTGAGCCCAGGAATTGCACGATCTGTCTTTTCCTCCTGACTCTGCTGAGAAGTGCGCAACTGGGAGCAAGCTCTCGGTTTGCTCTCCCCAGCAGGAGTGAAATGGTGCTTTTGTGTCTGTGGAGGAGACAGTAAGACTCACTTAGTGCTCTTAAGGACCATTTTCTTCAACTGGGCAGAAGGCAGATGCAGCCATTTGTGTTTCCTGATCTTCACTTAAGTACAAGTGCTCTAGAAAAGCCCACCTGTAAACAGAGTGCTGCATTCCTGGTCTTCATCTCGCAGGTGAAACTTCTCCAGTGTCTCTGTCAGACGTGTCCGCTGATTACCGTGTACTCCTTGGAGAGGTTTGCATGCTGGATTTTTAAAAGTCAGCGTGCATGATGATGCACAACAGAAAACAGGATTTACCAAAAATCCTTGGTGCTTATACAAAAGCTTTTTTTTTTTAATGCACATGTGTGTTTTGAATTGATATTATGGAAAAAAATAGTTTGTTGTCCCACCGGATTCCCTTATTGAACAATATTGGCATTAAATAAAAGAGCTGAATCATAGGGTGACTTCTTTATTTCTTCTTACTGGCTCTGGTTGTATGTGATCATGTGTCAACAGAGCATTCATTGGGTTAGTCATTTCTGGACCAGTGTAGGGTCACTTGGGATTCACAGGGCTAGGATTATACCCTCTCTTCACAGCAATGCCAATTGTAGGCCTTATACAGATGAGAGCACTGAGTGAGAAATAAAGTGCATGGTGGATGAAAGGCTTAACTGAATCGCTTTCAGCCCATTGTTAGTCCAGGGGAGCTTAGCGGGGATGAGAGGGCAGCAGCCCGCTTTGAAATTTGCTTGAACAAGTGAATAGGAGCTCCCCATAAAGCAGCGCGTGAAAGGAGCCTGCCTGTTTTTTCCTGCCGTAACAATAGCCCGCGCAGGCTGTGAGAGTTTGGGGAAGCTTGGCTGATTAAACTGCCCACAGCTCCAGGTTGGGGGGCGGTGGGGAGGGCTGGCGGGGAGCGGAGTGGCGGAGGTTGGAGGCATATTTCTTGCTGCAGAGCCGGTCCCCCGGGCATCCCCGGAGCCACGCTCCATCCGCGGGGCCGGGAGCAGGCGGGCGCTCCGGGATGTTGGGTTTTTTTGGAAGTGGGAGAGGTAAATCGGCAGTTTGGAAGGCTGGGCTTAAAGTTAAGACTGATGTAAAACTTCCTTCGCAGAGGCGAAGGGCTGCTGCCAAGACTGCAGTAAAACGTGTGGGATTCGCAGCCTCTTCTGGCACCTGGCTCTGCTGGTTGCTGAAGATGCTGTGAACGTGTTTGGGGCACAAACCCCCCGTGCTTTCACAGGCTGAGCCCGCGTGCTCTTCTGCCTGCGAGGGTTTACCCCCCTTTAACTGAGGACCCGGGTTTATTCTGTTTTGTCAGTGCAAATGCAAATTAGCTCTTTTGGCTTATATTGGTATCAACTGAAGAGGAAAAACTTGTTCTGGAAAAGTCTGTCAGACATAGCAGTAAAGTGAGGTTTGGGTTTGTTTTTTTTTTTCCTTTTAAATCTGAACTGTACTGGAATTAGGAGAGGTCTCCAAATAATGCACAATCTGCCTTTTTTTAAAATTTTATTATAGATGTCAGGGACCAGTCTGTCCGTATATATTTTGTAATAGCCACAAGCATCATGCAAATTTATATTTCCATTTCTTGATTGGGGGGGGAGGGGAGAGGAAAGGGGATTTTTTTTTTTATTTGCTTATATCTTATTTATGGATTTACTTTGGACACAGGGGAATGCTGCTGAGCAAACTTCAAATATTACCTTATCTTACAAACCAGGCTTTTGATGTTGGCAAGATCAGAGACTTGTTTCAGAGCCGTTGCCAAATGAAGATGGGAGTGAATGCATATGCGCATGAGTCTGATATTTCAAAGCAGCAGTAAAACTACATTCAGGTTAGGTCAGGCACATCTGAGTCAAAAGGCTAAGATAATTGGCTCAGCTTAAATGGCAGCTGACTGGGTAGAAGACTTCAAACTAGTGTTTCCCCCAGAAACGGATTGGCTTAGCCCCAGCCTGGTTAGCTGAAATGTTTATAATTAAACTCTACTATTTAGTGCCTAAATTCTGTAGCTCTTCAGCCCGCAGCTTTTAGTAGCCAAGAAAGTGAGTGCAAATGTTCGCTGCTGGAGCGGGGGGAGAGGTGGCACCTGGAGAGCTGGGGTTAACCTTGTCCTGCCCCGAAACCTCTGGCCTAGCTCAGCCTTTTCATTTCAAAGGCACTTTCTCCTGGTCCGGGGGGGCTGCCTCAGCATCAGGGTTGCCCCCGTGCCCCGTATCTCTCACTGTGCTGAGCCTGGCTCCAGCTCCATCCATCTGTCCCTCCTGCTGTCGGGCATCACCCGTTGGTCACCTCTTCAACCCTGGCATTGTCCATTTTCCCCCGCTTTTATAGGGAAGGCCTAGGTTTAGACGGCGCTCATCGAAGTGGCTGTAAAAGTCCCTCCCTATTCCCCAGGCTGACTTTCCTGAGCCGCTCCACAGCCTTCCCATCCCAGTGAAATACTTCTTTCTTTTCTCTTTGGTTTTTTTTTTAAATCTTTTTTTTAAATCTGCACCTTGTTACAAGTTGTAAAACTCTTCTGACAAGGCAGGGCTGTAAAGCAGGGAGCAGGAGGTTTGATGTTGGGCTCTCTGGGCAGCTATGGAGGAGTTTTAGGGGGACGGGGCAGCCTTTGTACCGACCTGAACGAGGGCAAATCTTAAATAAAGTGAGGAGCCGCCCAGTTGGGTCAGCGTTGCTTTTCCTCCTCCTTTTCGAGCCACCCTGCTTGGGAATGACACGAGTCCCTGCTCCTGTTCCATAGCCTGTCCCAGGACTGTCCCTTTGGGCAGAGATGGTCTCCCCGGAGCTGGGAGCCTGGGGACACCCCGCGAGGGGATGTGCTTCCAGCTTGGTGGCCACAGCAGCGGCGTTGGGGACGGCATCTTGTGCTTGCAGACCTGGAGAGAGGTGGGGAGCTCAGGAAGGCTGTGGGGCTGCCTGTTGTCCCTTGGTCGTGTCGTTGGGTGCCTCATGTTGAATGCGCAGACCTTCAGCTGCTTCCCTGCTCCTCCCCATCTGGCCTCTTGCACTGCCTTTTATAGAGGACACCTCCTCTTTAATTGAATATGTTAACGGGATTAGTCCCGTATGTACGTATGCAAGTAACGTGCTCATGCTGGCATTTTTACTTACCTTTAAAATGCCTATTTTACTCTTTACTCCGTATATTGAAGGTCTTCCCTAAGAGACCCTTATCTCGGTAAGCCTCAGCAAACAAATGCTTCTCTGAGGTACGGATGATTTGATTTTCACTTTAGATTTGCTTTTCCCCTATCCTCCCCCAAAGCTAAGGCATGTCATGTGCCCCCAGGCCCTGCTGCCCCATGGGTTTGTGAAACAGAAACGCTTGGTGACCACCAGTGGCTGCGGTTGGTGGCCATGGTCAGCTGCGACAGCCGGCATGTGCGCGGCTGCTTCCCCAGAAAGCGCTTCAGAGCCACGTGGTGTGCAATGGCATCATTAGGACAATTAGCTCCTTTCACTTGTAATGTAATGCGCGTTCATGGACCAAGCCTGGAGGAGGCTGATGTTCGTTTGTAGCATCAAGGACTTTCTCTGTGGTCCCAGCATGCTCTCTCTTATTGGTGAGATTTTTCCAAGTTTTTTAAGATGAAATTGTTCTGGTCTTTCACTCCAGGCTTTGCAGCTTAATCTTGCTCATTAAAACAATTTAATGACCACTGAATGCTTTGGCCAAGATCTTCACAAAGGCCTGTGATAGCGTGCTTCAAACCTTGACTGTGGAGTGATGGCATCTAATCATCCTCCTCGAGAGAAGGGACCTGGCATCTCTAGGAAGGCATTCCTTTGCTCCTTGTGTCTGGCTGTGTGTCCAAAACGTGTCGGTGTGTGCCCACCACTGTCATGGCCGCGGGAGGTGGCACACGGGGACGCCGTGTCGGCTTTTCCTTGGGCAGGAGCTATTTTCTCTGCTCAGGAGATGAGTCAGGTGTGGGGGCAGGTGGATGAAAGGGATGGGACCAGAGATCAAGGTTATTCAGCCAGTCTGAGGGAAGGGGTGGAATTAGACATTCAGGATCTCCAGGCATGCTCTTCCAACTGTCCCCGCTGTCTGTAGAAGGCCCTTTAATCCTGAGGTAATTTTTTGCGTGGCTGGATGGAAACACCCCATGTTGCCTTGAGCGGGCTGTGCAGGGGGCTGTTCCCACCGGTGCTCCTTGCCTGGTCTCTCCTCATGGCTTCCTGGCTGTGATCCGACGTGGCCGAAGGGAGCAACGTCGTGCCCGGAGGGTACGGCCCAGCTTTGCTCATGCCTTGCGGTGGCCTGCCTGTGCTAGCCAGCCTCAGGGCAGGAGAAACATCTCGGATCTTAAGTAGGACTGGAGATGAGGAGCAGCCTTTTGGTGGCCATCCATCTTTGGCCTCTTCCTTCTTGTTTCCACAGCGCCAGCACCCCATGGTGTGTTTCGCAGCTTGAGGAAAGTTGTGGTCCCAGAGAGTGTAATTTGGTGGTGAAAAAGCAACAAAAATAAAGGGCCTTTCTGTCAGATGCCTCGGAAGTGAAACTGATGGGATCTTTGGGTGTCTTCCCTTGCGGAGTTGCCTTCAGCTTGCTTTTCAGCTTTTGCTTAATTACTCCACATCCATATAGATGGTGACACAAGCCCTTCCCAAGCTGCCAGATATTTGAGGCTTCTCCTGGCTTCAGGTGACGTCCAGAGGGCTCAGCACCTCCGGGAGCGTGGGCCTGTGGCGTGCCTGGGTGATTTCAGAGGTGATGGAGAAGTGTCTTAGTTAGAGCATGGGGAGAGCCCTGGCTGATGGTTACCTCTTTTCTGTGTGCAGAGATGGGATACCCCCATACAGAATTGGGAGCAAGAAGCAGCTCCAGCGGGAAATGCATCGGAGTGTCAAGGCCAACGGTCAAGTTTCTCTACCTCATTTTCCGGTAAGTTCAGGCAGGAGCTGCAGGGTCTGGGTTGGCCATGGGGAATGCTGGGGCTGGGAATGGGCACGCGTGAAGGGAAGGGAGCGGGGGAGGAGAGCGTTTCCATCCCTACGGGATGCCAGAGAAGAGATTCTGTTCGGCGTCGGGCAGGAGCCATTGCTCTCGGCACCCTTGCAAAAAGCTGCTTGCGCACAGTCGCGTTTGGTCCTTCCCTGAAAGCCAGGTGCTAATTGGGGCTTTTCCATAGCACTGGATTTGTCCTGCACCAAATCCACGCGGAGATGCCCCAGTTGGGTCTAGTGAGAGCCTTGGCTCCATCCACCACCCTGACACCTCCACCGGTGCCGAGCAGACCGGGGTTTGGCCTCGGGCGCGTCGCCTTCGAAAGCAGGCCGGCTGTAAGCTGGCGGGAAGCAGGATCTCCCAAAAGAGAGACGTTTGCAGCAGATGCGTGCCTTGCTTTGAGGGGGTCCGATTCGCGGCGTTGCGTGCTCTTGAAAATTAACTCGCTGACTTGCTAATTCAGTTGACTTGCAGACTCCCGATTCCTGCAGTGAATAAACTGTTTACACAGACAAGTATAAACTTATCTTGTCTTGAGATTAATATGCTGAAATTCCTCTTTCTGCTGTCTTAAGCAGCAAGAAATCATAGATGATATTTCTGGTGGGGATGTTTATGTGGTTTTTCTTTTTGGTATTTTTTTTCCCTTCTTCCATAAAGAAAGTTCTATAGCCTGAGCTTGTAAATTAGATTATTTTGTCCCAGGGCGTGCAAATCGACTTTCTCTGTAAGGCAGTGCTTTGATCAGGGACTGAATAGAGCCAGCTTGTGTAAGAGTGACAATTTCCAGCAGAGTGGCCTTTTTCTACCCTCACATCATTTCTGGAGCTAAGTGGTTGCCGGAGAGAGGCCCCACCTCATCTGGTGGGTAGTATGTGAAAGAGTTGGCAGTTCAGCTTTCTGCTTTCGGGGGGGGGAAAGAGTGAGAGGGAGAGTGGGGGCGAGGAGTTGGGGTGGTGGGGGTGGCAGGAGGGAGGGCAGAGTTGGGTGGGTGGTTTCTTTTTCCTCTTTTTTTTTTGTTTTTAATCCCCCTTTTCCTGCCATGTTTGCTTCTTTTGGCAGAAATTCACGTTTTGCCTTTTTATATTCTGCACTTGATTTGGAGATGTTCCCTTTTTCCCTTGATAGATCTGCTTGAGGCAGCCAAGCTCAGCAGTGTAGCACTGCTAGCCTGCAGCAGCTTTCTTCATTTTCTGTACAAAGAGATGGAGGGGGGTGGAAGAGATCTAGGACACTGTTGAGACAACACTACCTCAAAGGTGCCCAGTGTGTAGCCAGGAAATAAATTACCAGCACTTCTCTGATCTGCAACCGTTTGACTTCTTCCCCCCCCCCCCCCCCCTTTCCCTTTTTCTCCCTCATCTTATTTTTTTTAATTTCAAACTCCTTTCTGTTTATACTCACTTTATTCCTTGAGTTAAAGTCTCTCCCTCCCACCTCAGAGGTTTTTTTTTCTTTTTTTTTTTTTTGATGTTTGACAACAGTCTTTGAAGATTTTCTACTTCAGAGTAGCTACTGATGGGCTGGTTGTACTACAGAGAGAACAAGCGGGGTTCCTCAGAGTGCGACCAACTGCTCCTGCCGAAGGCAAACGCTGGTGGGGAGGATGTCACTCCATGAGGCCACAGCACTAGCTCATAAAAATCCAGAGCAGACCATGCCTAGTTGCGGTCGGCTTTTCATCCAAACATGGAGACGCAACAAGCGTAGCAGGGCCGGCGATGCTGCTCCGGCTAAGTGCCCGCGCCCCGCGCCGCCCGCTAAACATGCCTTGTGCCTTCTGTCCCCGCTCCTTGTAGAGGACCCACCGTCTTCCCAAGGAGATGACCCCGGTGGAGCCGGCTGCCTTCGCCGCGGAGCTCATTTCCCGGCTGGAGAAGCTGAAGCAGGAACAGGAAACCATGGACAGTCTGGAGGAGAGGCTGCAGCAAATCAAGGAGGTAGGAGGGTTAACCCTCCCGGGGCCGGGCAGAGCTCGCTGCTTGCCGCCTGGCTGGGGGGGTGGGAGGAGGCCGTATCCTGCCCACGGGGAAGAACGTGTTTCGATCTCACTGTGGTTGGCGAGCCCGCGGGGGGGCTGTCCCAGTGCGCGCCTCGCAGGCTCCCTGGCCTCTTGCGTTTATTCCTCGCCATCGCTTGGCCGGCAGGACGAGGAGAAGGAGGGCTCGGAGCTCCCCGCCAGCCTGCAGAGCAGTCGGGAGATGGCGAACCCCCAGCATCCGCAGCACCCGCTCTCGCTCCTGCCCTCCGGCAGCTACGAGGAGGACCCCCAGGCCATCCTGGATGAGCACCTCTCCCGCGTGCTGAAGACCCCCGGCTGCCAATCGCCTGGCATGGGCCGGCACAGCCCCCGGGCCCGCTCCCCCGACCGCCTGCCAACGGGCAAGCTGCAGCCCGGCGCAGCCTCGCCGGCCGCGTGCGCCTTGGTGGGTAAGGGATTCGTCACCAAGCAGACCACCAAGCACGTCCACCACCACTACATCCACCACCACACCGTGCCCAAGACGAAGGAGCAGCTGGAAGCGGAGGTGGCTCAGCGGGTGCAGTGCTGCTGCCCGGTGGGCAGCGACTACTACTGCTACCCCAAGTGCAAGGGCCACCCGAAAAGCACGGACCCCCCTCTCCCTCCGCTGGAGCCCTTTGGGTAAGTCACGAGCATCTCTCTCCGTTGCTCCTACCCCAAACCATCACCCCGTCATCCCCCTGCAAGGGGACTGAGCGGGACGGCCCCGTGGCAGCGCAGGGGGCTAACGGCGGGCGCGTGTCCCCTTCTCGCCACCAGCAGGACGGGGACGCTGCCGAAGAGGCCAGGCAGAGGAGCGGAGAGCGTCGCCCTGCCGGCCGGCGACGGGGGGCTGCCCGGCCCCGGTGGGGTGCAGCTACCGGGGGGCGAGGCAGACCGGGCACAGAACGTCTGGCAGTGGATGCTGGAGAGTGAGAGACAAAATAAGCACAAGCCCCATAGGTAAATATGCAGCTGTCTACAGCAATATCGCTCCCGGTAAATATTTATATATTACATGGGCTGTCTATTTTTACAATCGCTAAAAACAAATGAGACTCTTTGCTCCTCCGGTTTAATATAAAAGCTGTTCCGCAGAACCAGAAAAACCACAAAAATGTCATGTTTTTGGCAATAAACCTCCTTTCATGTTATGACAGACTTTTGAGAGGGAGCGAGCAGAATAGGAGCTGCTATTAAAGTCATATTTTCCAGCTTTTCTAACCCGACTTCTTCCCCTCCCCAAGCACACAAAGCACAAAGAAGGCCTACAGCTCCGACTTTGCCAAGGGGGCCCCCGGCCGCCACCACCCGTGGGGGACCGGCAGCCACCCGCGCGGGGCGCAGCCCGCCCACCCCTTCGTCCAGGACCCCGCCATGCCCCCGCTCACCCCGCCCAACACCCTGGCGCAGCTGGAGGAAGCGTGCCGCCGGCTCGCCGAGGTCTCCAAGCCGCAGAAGCAACGGTAACGGCCACGGGAGGGATGGTCCTGGTCCCGCAGTGGGGTTTGGGGAGCAGCAGGGGTAGGAGAGGTTTGCTGGGCGCTGGTTGTGCTCGTCTTCAGCCAGCGCTCAGGCCGATGGCGGGCGAGGCGGTGCGTGAATGTGGTCGGTGTCCTCCCCGTCTAGGTAGAGGGTCAGCCATGGGGCCGGACTGTGGGGATGCATGACGGCACGGCTTGGCCAAGCCCCAAGGATGAGCCTCCTTATTCCAACCCCACCCTACCCTGGCGCAAATAGTTTGAATCCTAGACTATTACTTCCACTCTTTTGATGGCTGTAATTTGCCCATTTTTCCTCTGGGAAGGACTCCAGCTACATACCAAGTGGAGAATTGGACTGGTTATCGTTCATTTGGGTATGGAAGGATAAATTAGCCCACAGCATTTTTAATTCTTCCTTTGATTGTTTACAACATGTGAGGGTTGATACAAAGAGCGAACTTAACGACCCACAGGAGACTTCAATTAAGAAGATTGTATTTCAACAATTTTTTTTCAAGTATTTTTTTTTTTCTTCCCCACTTGCGCTCCCCCTCTCCACTTCAGATGTTCAACCTCAAATCAGCAGAGGGATCGAAACCACTCCACTGCCATTCAGGGGGGAAACACCCCTTTCTGCAATGCAAGTCTAACGACAGAAGAGTGAGTATTGCACACACATGAAAGGATTGGGAAATACATATATATAATAATTATATTTTCATTAAATGGATTGTGCTTTGAGAAGAGAGGAAATACTCATATCTGAAATTTTGTCTTTCAAACATTCTTCTTAAAGGAGGAACAAAACATTTTCAAATCTTGTGTCTGGCTCTTTTTAACTTGCATTCCTGTAAAGTGGACAAAGATTGGATTAGTCTAATTACAGGATGGTTCTTTTAACAAGAAATCTGCTACAGAGAGGTCTAAAATGGCCTAAATAATTAAAGTTTTCTTTCTTACCCTCTTCATCTTAAGCAATGAGTATGTTTGAAGTCCAGACTGAGCCACCTGACTAGAGCCTTTCATTTTTAATTGGTTGACCTTAAGTCCACCAGCTGTCTTTGCTAGCAGCTTTTTTTCTGAAGCCACTCTACAAAGACTTAGAACAAATTAGGAAGACTAAATTACTGCGGACTAACACTTTGTGACCTTTTGACATGCCAAGTGTACATTGCCTCAGAAGCAGTTGTAGATTTGGCTGCATGGTATTCACTAGAGCGTTGCCATTTTGCTGGGTAATACTGTTTTAATTATTCGTTAAGAAGGGTTTCTTAGTGCAAATGACAGGATCCAGTTAATTTTATCTGCACCAGGAGAAATAAGATTACCTGTGTACTTCAGGTGAAGAATCTGGTGGTGGTTTTGCTTTGTTAGCTGTTGGTGGTTGCAGGTGGTTTTGTGCATGAGAAGAAAGCTTGGCAGATGCTTTGTACGAAGGCAGCCTTTCAAACCAGATGCGTACAACACTGGGGCTCGCTAGCTGGAGGTTAGCCCTTGGTGAGCCCTGCACACACTCACCTGGTCCGTCGTCCTGCTCTGATCCTTCCAGCAAGCACCTAACCTCCATTCCTCAGTTTTCCCATCCATAAAATGGGGTGAGGTCTTTGCTGTCTGCGTCTGGGCGCTTGGTGGTGCCGCAATTCCCACCATCGCGGCGAGCAGGAGCTGTTGTGGGAGCCCAGCAAAAGGCTGTGCAAACGCAGCATGACAAATTCACGGCGAGTACAAGAATATATGACTTTTTGGGTCACACCCAGGATATTTCTGACTAGTGTTACGTGTGGCAGAAACACTGCTGGATTGAGTGTGGTGAAACGGCTTGTTCTCAAATGGAAAAATAGAGGGGTTTGTGTGTGTTTTCTGTTTTTCAGTCACAAAGAGCCAAAGAAACTGCCAGTTGTTCACACCTGTCAGTCAAGTGAGTTGGTTGTCACCTATTTTTTTTGCGGAGAAGAAATTCCCTACAGGAGGATGTTAAAGGCCCAGAGCCTGACACTTGGGCACTTTAAAGAACAGCTAAGCAAAAAGGGAAATTACAGGTAAGAATCTGTGATTTGTGTGTTCTTTAGTATATTCTAATGAGTCAAAAGACTCAGCAGATACTTTGCAGGTCTACCCGCAATGACTCATTTACCTCAACTTTCGGAGGCTGTAGATCTTCTTATTCTCTTCCCACTCAAACCAAGGGCAACTTGTAGATGGAGAAAGGGGCCCTGAGCCGCAGCTTGGCTGCGGGGCCACCTCCACTCCATCTCCCTTCCCAGCCTCCTCCCCAGTCGCATAAGGACGCGGGCTGGCAGGCTTTGTGCTCCAACCCTTGTCCAAAATGCTTGAATACCAGGAAAAGCTGGGATGGCCTCGTGGCGAAGGCGTGGAGTGGTGGGGTTCGGTTCCCAAACTGGGGCCAGCATTCATCTTGGTGCTGGCCTCCTGCTTTGCCTTCTTGTTTAATTTTTTTTTTTTTTTTTACAATGGTGTGGCTCAAAATGCAGTCAGTGAAAGGTTGGGATGTTGCATCGGAGTGGACTTGTAGCTGAGACAAACTCGCTTTTCTCTTTGTTAAGGAAAAAACCTCTGCCTTGCAGGGAAATCTCTACCAGCAATACCAAGTTCCTCCTCAGAAACACCAACAAACCCTGCCTGTCTGGTTTCCAGGGCCCAGCTCCCAGTTTAACCAGTTTGCTGCTTCCCCTGCTCTGCTAGTTCCCATGCAGTAGCTTCACATTGGCTATTTTAGCTGTACTTTCCCCGCGGATCTGGGCACTAGTGGGATCATCTGTTGGCCACTTCTCCTGCAGGGTGAGCAGGAGAGGGAAGCTCCAGCTTTAAGTTTTGAATTGGCACTGAATTTGGTGCTTCTTCAAAGAGCTGCCCTGTAACTGGCAGCCTCTGATTTAACCTCCAAATGGTCATTTGGGTTTGGTATGAGGACTTTCCAGCTGGTGCTCCATCACTGGCATGTCTTTAGCTTTGGAAAGTGCGCCTATGCAGATCGGAGGTAGGTCACCCAAGGGTGCTCTCAGGGATGCCATGCTGGGGTCTGTTTATAGCTGTTGCACAGTGGGTCTGGGGTTGAAAGGCTGCCAGTCCTTCCCCAAAACCATCTTTGCAGCCCGCCCAGCTGCCATCAGATGGCAGCAACCTGCAAGTGCACCCAACCTGGACAGCCTCCAGGAGAGGTCCCTGGGCTTCTTGCACCCTTGCGCCATTTTCCAGCCCCTAAAGCCTCTCCCAGCCCGCTGCGTTCCTCCTCCGGCTGATGCAGCCTCGTGCCCCAGTTGCAGACCAGTTTCCCTGGCCTCACCACTGGTCTGCCACTGCTCCAGTGGCTGTGTAGTCCCATATGCCCCCCCCCCAATCCTTTTTTTGGTTTATTTTCTATGGCATTTTTTGTGTGATGCCCGAGTGCAGAAATAGGCTCCTAAAACCTCTGTGGCCCGAAAGCCCCTCCAGGTGCAATTATTTGTGCCTTGTCAGACCGTAATTACTTTAGAAAATGTTTTTAAGTGACTGACAAGGATGAAACAACGTTTTGCTTAGATCTCACCCCTTTACACCTGGGTAAAGACAATACAGAAATTTATAAAAGGAACTTGGGTACGTGCCCAGTATTTTATCTTGCACAGACACAAGGTGAAACTAATTACACAAATGTGTGTACCTCCAGGGAATCATTTTGATCTAAGCTTTGACTTTTGGCTGGACTTTGAGTGAAACTGCGGGTGACCTTCAGGGAAGAGGTCCGCAGTGCCCGGAGTAGTGTGTGTGTTACGGGGAGGCACTAACTAGGCTGCTTTGGTCACATCTGGCATTGATTTCTTTTTAAGGCACATTTAATAAGCATGTCTTTGAAGCTGTTGCCTTTCATTTAATGCACAAAGACATGCAGAAATGCTCCGCTCTCCAAATTCTTTATTGATTGGATCAGTTTGCGAGGCGGGTACCTCGGGCTCCCGAGATGCCAGAGCCGCGCGGCCGGCCACGCCGTGGGGCAGCCGCCGGGAAATCGCCGCTTTGCTTTCCTTCCTCACCGCCCGCCCCCCCCCCCCCCCCCAAGAAGGAATTAAGCGGTGATTTAATACTGATGGCGTTAACAAAAAACAAACATACACGCACAAAAAAACTGGGTGGTGTCGGGTAATCTGAAGATGGCAGCGGTTCAAAACAGAGTTGTAACGCCAGGCCTGCTCGCCTCGATTGGTGCCAGATGTCCCAAAAAATAAAAATAAAAAAAAATAAAAAAGAGGAAAGCTTGCCACATAAAATATGTTTCAATGGAAAGCCCATTTCTGAGCAAATAAGAGCAGAGTGGCTTGTTTGTAGATGTTGTGGGGGAGGATTTTTGGTTTTTTGCTTTGCCTCCTATTTTTTTTTCCCCCTTTTTCTTTGTGAAATAAGGTTGTAATTATGTAAAAGGTCATAGCGTGTTTTCTCAAATAAAAATATTGTAAACACAGCCAGTGCTTGAGCTTGTGGAGGAAGTTATTGGGAAGAGCGGCTGTTATCTGGAGAGGGGCGGAGAAGGGGAAAGGGAAGAGAAAGTTCTTTGTAATTCATTCAAACTTTCCTTGGGTTTTTTTGGTTTTGTTTCAAGGCTGCTGGCCTGGGGAATTGTGGCCTTGACCTGCAGCATGAAAGTTGGTGGGAGTTGGGCCATTGACTTCAATGAGTGCAGGCTCCGAAGGACTTAAATAAGATGTTTTTTCTTGCTGAGCCATTAAAGAAGCACCATGTGTCAATTCAGCTTGGAGTGACTTTACAAAAATAAACCCTAACCATACCTTGACTAAATGAAACTGGTTTCATTGCTTTGACTAAAAAGCTTCCTCTACCAAAATAATTTTAATGTACCCTAAAAATAAATAGATTTGCAGGCTATCGCTACTGAGTATTTTAAAAATGTGTAATAGAACAGTCAGTAAAAAAAAAAAAACAAACCCCAAACAAATTCTAAGATCCTGCCCTGGCTCTTTCAGTTTTAATAGTAAAAGTGAGCTTAGTTTAATCTCCTTTCCTATCCTAAAAAAAATAATAATTGCAACACCCTTTCCACTGACAAACGTCTGCCAACCCCAGTTGTCTGGAAGCTACAGGGGAAGGGTGTGGGAGGTGCTGATTTTTTTTTTTTCGTTTGGTAATCCATCTGATGAAGGTTTTTCCATCCCTGGCGATCAGATGGCAAAGCACTTTTCCAAGGGAGCAGGCATGTCCGAGGAGGTGTGCGGCGGCAGACGGACAGGCTCCCTAAATGCTACCCCTCTGAATGGAAGCCCTTCATTTGTGCATATGCAATTAAGCAGCCTTAGAAGGAAGAAAGCTCCAAACGGGATAAAAGGAACCTTTAATCAAGAAGCTGAACGGTCTAATTCAGGATAATAGAGGGGTCCTTACTGTTTGACACAGGAGGGGTGGGGGTGCTTTTTGTTTCTGGGAGCGTTGGCTTCATGATCTAACGACCCGGAGCAAAAGAGCAGGAATGCAGGACACTGCTGCTTGACCTCCCGTGTCACGTCCCGCAGGCTGGACCAGGGCTGCTCTGCGCTGGGAAGCGTCCGGAGACAAATACAGGAGTTTCTGTCGCTTAAAATGGAGACGTGAATTAGACATTGGGTTGTTTCGAATGTGAGGCTCCCGGTTTTTGGTTTTTTCAGTAGGAGTACTGCAGAGTTTCAGCTTTTGCGTTGCAGGAAGCTGGGGTGGTTTTCTTTTAATCCATCCGTGTGCCTAAAAAGCCTCTCCTTTTAATAACAGTTGCTAATTTTAATGTTGGGTTTCAGCTTTGAAACAAGAAAACACATGAAAGAAAGAAGGTGGGGAGAGAGGGGAACCGTAAGAATGCTTTGCTTTGAAATTCTATTTATTTATTTTTTAAATAGATATTTGACCAGAAATCACCACGCTTTCTAATTTTCTTTATGGCTGAGGATATCCACTGCCAACGCGTATAATTTACTCCGTGTAGAAGCTGTTGTCACCACTGAGCAGCGTGCTCAGCCCTGCTCCCTCTGTCCCATTGCCGTCCCTGCAGCCCCGGGCATGCTTTCATGTTGCTGGACCTGAGCAGCCTGAGGTTTCCCTGGCCACGCTGGGTGCTGGAGGAGCATCCTAGGAGGGAGAGATTGCAAATGTTGTGGTTAAAAGAACTGCCAAAGCATCCTTTGCTTTACCTTTTGATTTTTAACTGTGTTTTAATTCTCCTTACTGCAGATACTACTTCAAAAAAGCAAGCGATGAGTTTGACTGCGGTGCGGTGTTTGAAGAGATTTGGGAAGACGAAACCATCCTGCCAATGTATGAAGGAAGGATTCTTGGGAAAGTAGAAAGGATCGATTGATGGCATCTGTGTTTCTTAAGAAAAGTTAAGCTAGAAAAGTCTTTGGACACACAACAGTAGTGGTGACAAGGAAACTAAAAAAAAAAAACAAACTCTGAAGGAAAGTTTTGAACCAATGAAGAAAAAAAGTGAAGTCTATGAAGACTTCGCTGAATTAGCCTTAGAGGAAAAAAATGGCATTTATTATTCATGAGTTGGGTACAGAGATGATAAAAACCCTGAACTATTTATTAAAAACATGACCACTGTTGGCTAATGGAGATGCAGACCGTGTTTGAGAGACTTCCATACATAATATATGATTTCCTGGGGATCTGAAATCTATGGACTAAGAGAAACTGTGTATAGCTTACCTTAACAGTAATCCTTACTGATATTTATTGAACAGTCTGTTTTCCCTTAAGTCCAGTTTTTGGATATGCTGCTTTAACAATGGAGAATAGAGGGGCTGGGAAGGGGGGTGATGGGAGGAAGGATGATTTTATTTTTTTTATATGGTTCCCACTATCTAAAATTTAGCAATTTGGCTATGAGCGCATTCATGTTTTTTTTGTTTTTTTTTTTAAGGGGGAGGAGGGAAGGCGCAACATTGTGCCCAGTATTTCTCCAAGTGAAGATAAATCCTTTCCAAAGAAATAATAATAACAAAAGCCGAAGTAAAAATACTGTCCTACCATTCAGCTAGAGACCGGTGCATTTTAATCTATGCTGCTCTAATTTGAAATAAAGGTCTTAAGCGTTACATATGTTAGTTAGATGCAATATAACAACAGCAACTTGTTATTTTGTCCATGGATTTCTGCGGGGTGAGGTTTTTGCTTTGCTGCTGTCAGCGGTGAGAGTACCAGGTGCTGTCCAGTGCCTCTCGAGGCAAGGTAGAGCAAAACCCTGAGCCTGGGAGAGCTGTAGAAGAAGCCCCCCAGTTCCCATTTCCATACTTAGCCCACCACAAGGACACCGTGCAAAAGCCAGGTTAAAACCCCGCATGTATTCCACAGAGCTAGCTGAGTTTGTTTAGCCGTTCTACTTCAATGTTAGATCACTTCTATTTCAACGACAATGTAACTACGATGGGGCGTATTTTCAGATTGGTGTGGAACGTGTTGATGCGTTGTCTGGTGGCTTTTGGTTGGGTTTTTGGGTTTTTTCAAAATATTTTGTTTTATGGCCTTACCTTCACGACACCCACGTGAGCCTGTGGGAGGTGTGGGCGAAGGCTCTCTGCAGCCCTTGGCGGAGCTTCGTGTGCGCGTGTGCGTCGGGACAGGGCGACCCTTTCTTGAGAAAGACCTTGCATTTCTACAGTTGGGTTTTGTGTTGATTAAGTTAATCTGTGCGTTCAGTTTGCCGTTGCTACTTCGTGTAAGTCTGTATATATTGTAGAAAATGTATGGTGAAAATATTAATACACTATCTCTAGTGTTTTTAAAATTTAATCAGTACAGTACCTGTGCCTGCATGGTGTTACGAGACCATGCGTCGCCCTATATTCAGGGTTCAAGCTTTCCCTTGTTTGTTTAAGGGGTTTATGTATAAATATATTTTATGCCTTTTATTACAAGTCCTGTACTCATGACTTTTGCCATGGCATTTTGTTCTACTTATACTGTAAATTATGCATTATAAAGAGTTTCATTTAAAAAAAAATTACTTGGTACAATAATTATTGTAATTAAGAGATGTAGCCTTTATTAAAATTTTATATTTTTCAAATTAATATTGTCTGACTTTTTTTTTTTCTTCCCCCCCCTTAATGCCTTAAAAGGTTTTTTCTCATGTATGGTGGTGGCTGGAACAGTAGCTGAGCCTTGGCAGGAGCTCCAGTAGGCAGGGCAAAGGCTGGGGCTGCGCTTCGGTGCAATGATTAAACCGTTCACAGCTCCTTCAGGTACCTCGGGTACGAATTTAGCGTAGCCTTACCCCTGAGCCCACCCGCTGGGGCGAGACCGGGCCAGGAGGGGAGCGGGGACCCCCTCTTGCTCCGAAAGTGGGCTGACGACAGCCGGCTGGGGCATTGGAAGGGAGCCGGTGGTCCCGGCGCTGGAGCTCTCCCGCAGGAGGGGGCTGCATCTGTAGGGGAGGGAGGGCGGTCGCGGCCTGGCTCGGGCACGACTGAGCCGGGACTGCCCGCCCGCCCAAACCCCGGCCTTGCCGGGCGCCGGCCCCGGGCCGGCTTCGGCCGAGGCGACCGCGGAGGGGTGCCACAAACGCGGGGCAGCTCGTAGCCGTGCGCCTTCCCTCTCGCTGGTGTTACGGTACGAAACCCATTTTATAGCTGAACGAGCTTAATTTGTTCCTGAGGGAAGCTGCCCATACCAGGGATGGATTTGTCTCCCAGCTGTTGCCCAGACCTTCCTCGGCTCAGGCAAGTAACCCTGGGAAAGCAATTGTGGAAATGCTTTTGGTCTGGCCTGGTGGTAACCAAAGCCAGCCTCTTTTCTTGTGCTAGACCAATGGCACCAAGTAGTTTTTGGTGGTTTTTTTTTTTTTCCTCTCTCCACCCCATTTTTTCTATGAGGTTTTAAATTATCTGGGTTATTTTGTGTGTATGAGAGGACTTCATTTAAAACATCAGTAAAACTTCTATCAAAGGGCTCAACTTCACACCGAGTACACAGAGCTCGGGACTGAATCCTGCGGTTCAAGGGAGCTGCAGGCAGTTTTACACATTTAAATGGATGGTGCCTTGTTTTAAAAAAAACCATCTGAAGTTCATGGGGTTCATCTTAATTGATAAGCTGGACATAACGGATGGGTGTAGGGAGACTTCAACAACATAAGGGAAGAAAGGTATTTTTTTTCCCCCCTCTCTCTTTTTTTTTAGTCTACCATCAAAGGTTGGGAACTTAGCACTACATCGTAGTATTATTTTTCTTCTGCTATTAAAATGAATCACACTGTGCCTAATTCTTCTTGGGAAGATGAATGTGTTTGAGGCAGCTTGAAGCCATTCAGCGCCTCACAAGCCTTTGCATCTTTCTATCAATGTTCCAAAATACTCACCTCTGTTTTTTGGATGTCTGTAGAAACAAAATATAAAATGGCTTCAAATACATGGCAGGCTGTTTAGCGGAGATGAAAGGGTATTTGAATAGTCTTTTAAAAATGAATGAAAAGTGAATACTCTCTTCTGTTTCAATTATAAGTGGGACATGGAGCTCGTTAGACACCACCTTACTATGTGACACTCTGAAAATGTTCACCTACCTTCAGCGTTTCAGAAACATTTTGTTTTTTAGCTTGTCTCGGGATAAAGATCGTGATTACAGGTCTGGCTTGTCAGCGGCAAAATGGAGAGGCAGCGTGGGAAAGTTCTGCTGTTACAGCTTAAAAAGTGTAGCATCCCCCAGAACGAGGAGGGAGCAAGAACCTTACTTTGACCCAAGTGTTGGGTTTTTTCTAGCTTAGCTTAAGTTTAATCAGCTTTAACGAAAGCTATGTAAACTCATGCTGGAAAAAAAGTGCCCACGGCGGCATTTGGAGCGTTACGGTACCGGCCGAAAGGTCCTGGTTTGGGTCCTTCCAGAGGAGGGACGGCAATAGCAAGAGCCGGCTCTGCAAAAGCAACGCCAGCAGCGCTCGAGGGCTGCAGGCAGGACGGCGTGAGCCAGCCCGGGCCCCTCCACTCGCTTAAATCACACTGATACTTAGCACTTACAGCATTTCTCATCTTACTGGGTGCTGGAAACACCCATTAAGCCCCACGACACCCACGGAGGCCGGTAAACCTGCCTGCGTTAGACCGTCGCGCGGTGGATAACCGGCGGTGTGGACGGGGCGAGCGGCGGCCGGGTGAGCTTCCAAGCCGCGTGTCCGCTCCACAGGCTGGGTCACGGTCCGACAGAAACGCCGGCCCTGGTTACCGCACAAGTAAGACACCTTGACGGACCTTGAACAGTTGTCGGGATTGTTTGGGCCACGGAGCCCGGAGGGAGCAGCAGGCTGGGAATCACGGGCATACATCCCCTAGAGGCCTTTTCTTTTGGAAAAAACCACTTTCCCAAGTGCTTCACAGCTGGAATTTGGTGGCGGCACGTGGCCTTGAGCAATGTTCTTGCTGGGTCCCAAATTAAGGCTCGCGGTGGCGGGGAGTGGGGCTGGGCTGGGAAGGGGGCAGCCACGGGGTCAGTTCTCCTCTCGGAGACGACCGGGGACGAGGACCCTGGAAATGTGTTTTTCTTCCCTTGGCAAAAAACAGGCTGCATTTGGATGCAAATGCATCCCAGCCCTTTGCTCACAGGCCTCTCTGCTGGCACCGCACCGGCGAGGAGGTCACAGCAGATACGAGTGACATATTTCGTTCTTCTCTCTCCAGCCTGAACGTTTGACATTGCTGGGCTCAAAGGATGCAAAACATCTGAGTCAGCGTCCAAAAAATTCACGAGGCTGCCCCCAAAAGCATGGAAATAAAATAAAATAAAATAAAATAAAATAAAATAAAATAAAATAAAATAAAATAAAATAAAATAAAATAAAATAAAATAAAAAATAAAAATAAAAATAAAAATAAAAATAAAATACCCCCCCCCAACCCCCTCAAGTCATAATTTCTGCCCCTGATTTTTCAATTCCAGGCGTTCAGTGTGAGAGGAGGCGGCAATTATGGGCTGTCAGTGCTGAGGAAACCAGCAGTGACTGAGGCTGCTGACTCACGCTCTCCGGCAGGTCCTCATGGGGTGGTTGGAAGAGGTTTGTGCCTCGGGAAGAGGTGCCCCAGCCCCGCGGCAGGACCGACACACGTCCCTGATACATGAACCTATATCCAGCCGTGGTCTCAACTGGAAAAACCAACTCAAACCTCCGAAATTCCCCGCAGCCCCCCTGGAAATGAAGGGTGGAGGAGGGATGCTGCCTGCCTCCCGCAGCACCGAGGAGCGTCGGCAGAGACGGGGGCCAGGCAGCAATAATTTGGGGATCCTTTCTGCAGGAAACCAACGCACAGACCAAGGGACCAGCCTCCATCCCACAGCCCCTCTGCGCCATCAGAGGGGGCGGGAGGCTCCCGTCCTTCACAGCGCGCCACTTATAGCAGCCCAAGGCACATCGGCTCTGTCCCCGCCCTTCAGTGCTCTTCTGCAAACCCATTTCTCAGATGGGAAAACAAAGACCCCAAAACAGTGACAAAGTCCCCTCTCCCTTCATGAACATAAAGTTATACTATAGGCTGTACGTTATTTTTAACGGTGCCAGTATTGGGGAGGGTGCTTTGTGTTGGTGAAGTCCCATGAAAACTCCCTCTTCCTTGTCCCAGGACCAGCGGTGTTGCTGGTTCCCCCCAGCCTTTCCCAAGTCCCCCCGAGGCGGTTTCCCCCCACACCTGGAGAGTTTATTCCCTCTGAACCGCTGAGTCAGCCGAGCCCCGGCTGGGCTGGAGCCTCTGCTGGCTCACGCTCGGCTTGGCTCGTATTGGCAATTTTATTCCCTTCGTCTTTCACCTTCCATTAACCTCCTGTTCCTCAAACACCTTCATCCAACTACTTCACTCCAGCAGCAACCTCAGATTAATTAAAAAGGAAAAAAAAGAAAAGAACTCTTGGTCTTTAAACGAGGTTCCTACCCCATTGCTTTCAAATGCTCTCTCTTAATCACAGAGCCCAGAAAACACCCACACAGAGGAGGCTGGAGAATTATTTAAGGCAAATCATCTTCCTTCCCCTTCTGAAGAAAGATCAGACTTTCTGGATGGTGAAAGCAGCCCTGGTTCAGGTCCTTTCCATTCTTCCCAGCAACGTCCCCGATTCCTGCCCGCAGCCTTGCCCAGCCCTGCACACACACTCCTTTCCCCCTTGCCTTCATTAGCATACTACTAATCATAATGAAGAGTCCCAAGCTGAATTTTTCTAACATTTAAACCATGGCATGCCATATGTTTTAGCCTCTCTCTTAAATTAAATGAGTGTTGTGATGCGTTTAATCTTCAGGGAGCATTGAACCCACACAGCAAGAGCGGAGGCTAATTTTGGACATCAGATCTAGGCGATAGCATAATTTCAGACAATTTTGGCTGACCTCCCTGGGCAATGCCCTTCATCTCTTTCATGAGATGATCTATTTTTAGGGAAGAAAGCCCATTAAGTCTCGCCTTCCTTAATTCAGCACTTCACTTGGTAAGATTTGACAGGTAGATTTTTTTTTTTTTTGTAATTATTATTACTTTTTTAAAAAAGAAAACAGAAAGCCCCTCTGGGAATTCTGGCTTTCAACATTTATCTTGGGCCCTGCAGGAGTCTGGAACATCTCTGAACCCCACAGTTTGTCCTGCTCGGAAACGCGGCTCCTAACGCGCGTCGCCAGCGCCGCCTCCTCGTGCGCAGCCGCAGCGCTCCCGCTGCTGCTCCCACCGGCGCGGCAGCTCTCCTCGTCTTCCCCTTCTTCTCACCTTCCGCTGTGCCGGCTCAAAGCGGGCTCTCATCCCTCCAAAAGTCGAAGTGAGTAAGTGAGATGCGTGGCCGGGATGCTGCTACTTTGGCTCTTCCCTTTCCCCTCGCTTGCAGAGCTGCTTCCCGGAGAAGCGCTGCAGCCTCGGCGCCGTCCCCGCGAGGGAGCCCAGCTGACCCCTCAAGGTCTCGTCCAGCCCTAAAATACGAACAGCAAGGAGTCCAGCAAAAACTCTCCACCCCTTCAAAGTACTCGCAGGTGCCTGGCAGAGCTTGGAACAAAAGGCTTGTGCCCCTGCCAAAGCTCTTGTTTCCCAAAATCCTTACATCTCTCAAGGTTTCTGGTAGTCCTACAAGCACAACATCCATTTCACAGCAAGCTGCTAACCAAAGTGCCTCTCCTCCACAGGTACCAGCGTTGAAGGAGCCCACGGCAGGTGAGGGGTCTTTGCTTTCCAACCAACCGTCCTCCCACGGGCCCCGGCCGGCCAGAAGCGAAGGGCAGGCTTTGGGGACCGGACGCCGCTCCCGGGACAGCCGCGGTCCAAAGTGATATCCAAAGATCACCTGGGAAAAACGATGGAGTTTTTCCATCAGTTTTTCCAGCTGGTGGAGCGCATAGGTGGAGAGCCTGCTCCAGCTGGAACGGCTGGGGACGGGTTAAACCCTGCCCCGGGTTGTTGCCATGCAAAAACCAGGCCAAGCACCAGGGTTTTGCATTGAGATTCAAATGCCCAGATCAAAGCAGAGCTCCGGGAAGGAAGGGCCAATTTAGGTTGGAACCAGAGAAAACTTTCTCAGCTAACTTCTGGGAAGTGAAACAACCAGGTTTCAGAAAGCTTCCATCAAAAGGGCACCTTGAAGGGAGACGAGTTTCCGCAGGAGGGGAGGAGGTGGCCCTTTCCTTCTCCTCCCAGCCAGGGAATTATTATTGGCCACCGGATCGCAACACACCCCGTTACAATATCCGCCCGTCTCTTTTAAAGCTGTCACCAAAACGCCCTCGCTCCTCCACAGCCTTCCAGCGAAGGATGAGCTTGGGCGAGTCCCGCCAAGCACAGCCCAGCTGGCGTCCCCGTGCCACCGGCACGGGTGGCATTCGCGTCCCGGCGCTCCCGAGAGCCGCCGCGCTGCACCGAGCCAAACGCCCAGAGCCTTCCGAGAGAGCTCGCGTCCAAATTGGGCTTCATGGCCTTCTGGGATGGCCTCTGGCCCATAATTCAACATTTGATGAAGTAGCCAAAATACTATTTCCAACTTTTTCTTCTTTTTCTTCCTTACTGTTTATTCCAAAGCAAACAAACAAATGAAAAAAAAAAAAAAGTTTGAGAGTTTAGCTTTGCTGATTTATGACTCTCCGCTCTGTCCTTTCTCCTTCGGGATTCACTGCCCTGACCTTGGTTGAGCCGGGAAGAGGAGGGCGAGCTCGTACCTTGCCCGTGTGACAGGTTGCCGAAGTAGGGAGAAAGTGTCTACTCACTTATTCTACTAGCATGGAGCGCTTTTGTGTTCCAAGTCTTTGTAGATTTGCAATGCCTTTAAAAACCCTTGCAACTGTCCAACACGGGGTGTTTAATTACCAGGTAAAAGAATTTTTTTAGACTCCATTTAATTATTTGATTGCACAGTAACCAAAGAGTGTAAGAGGGCTGTAGCCAGAAGGCACTTCAAAGCAATGCCTTGATGTTTCTTAGTGGGCATTAATGGTTTCTGAAGGCAGGAGATTGTTTAAAAAAAAATATTAAAACCCTCCTCATGATCCCGCCAGCAATCTCAAAAAAATGCATAAACACTGGAATCCTCTGCCAGGGAGGAAAAAAAAGAGTTCAAAGGGATCTGAGAGTTTTCATGTAAAGTTTAGAGTTTAAGGCGTGACTGTTGGCTACGGAGCCCCACTGTTTGAACTCTTGTTTATTAAAAACAGTTTCCCAGCATTTCACAGGGTTCAGAAAGACAACAGCAAAGTGCAGCCTTTTTTCACAGCGCAGCGTTTAAAGGCTCCATTGATTTCTACCTATATGTTTTATCTTTTCCTTTTTTTTTGATCAAATGCTGAATTTTAGCACAATATCCAAGCGAAGGCTGAGCTGGGTCTGTGGAAGAGAGAACTGTTCTGGAATAAGGGATTGACTTTATTTTTTAAAATACTTTTTAACAGTTCACTCCAGACTTTTCAGTGCCCCAGAAGGCTGGATGACAGCAGCAGCAATATTAGGAAATGACAACTTGGCTGGCCCCAAACTCCAGCTGCCTTTTTGATATTATTGCCATCCTTCCAGCCTTTTTTATCTGAGCCTGAGCTCGCAATCAACGTCCAGCCAACGTCCCAGGCCACTGGGAGAAGAAAAGCCCTTTTTTTTTTTTTTTTGTTGTCTCACAGGATGGGGGATAATCTTTTAGCCTGTCTTGTCTGGGCATGCATCTTATTTTTGGTGAGCCCACCACCACACCAAGAGTGGTCTCATTCTTTTCTGTGTTTATACGTTTCTCTTCCCTGTGGCTTCAGCCAGCCTCATTTGCTCGAAAAATCCTAGTTTTTAAAGTCAAGTTTTTTTACCCAGCAACCAAGTAAAAGGGAAGCTGCAGCATGTTGCAGCTTGGTCCTGGTGGCCGTGGCTGGGTACGAGGTGGGTTTGAAGGAGGCAGCGGCTGGACCTGCTGAGACGCAGACAGCGAGGTGCAAGGGTTCCTGCAAGGGCAAGAGAGGAGCACAGGCACACAGGAGCACTGGGAAAATCCCGTGCTGTCCTGGGGAAAAAAGCTTGCAGTTGAGTCTTTTAGCAAGTTCTTAAGTCTAACGGGAGACATCTGAAGAGAACACAGCTCAGAGCCGCCCAAGCTTTGCCTTTAACAACAGAGGCCATCATCCACCCAGTGCAGGTCTAGAGGTATTGCCAGAAGACATTATAAAAGGCACATTAGGAGCAGAATTAAAGTAAACAGAAAACAAAACCAGAAACATTTGCTGAGCAGGTAGCCTGAGAATAAACTCCTTATTAAAGCCGTTCTCAGGCTGAATCCTCAGCTCCAAGTCCCCGGGGCGCTGCCAGGTGACACCAGCCGAGGTTCTGACGCAGGAGGGAAGGAGCTGATAACAGCATCGTGTCAAAGCCCGGCTTCGCCCCGCACAGACTCAGCGAGGGAAGGGAAAAATAGAAGGTGCAGGAAACAAACAGGGTTTTGTTTGAGTCTCTGGGCTCGGTCCTGCCAGAGTGCTCTGTAAACGCGGCGGGGAGCTGCCGAGAGGCCACTGATGCTCCGGAGAACTTCTCCGTGCCCGGAGGGCTGCAGCTGGAGCAGGATGAGGGAGGCTGGAGGGAGGACTTCTCATACTGCCTTGAGGGAGAGGGGTGTGTGCGACGGAGCGGTGGGACCAGCCCGGGCCATTTAAATCACACTCAGGATTTTGCACCGTGTTCAAATCTGAGGACGAGAAACAGCGTCCTCTGAGCGAGGAGATGCTTGCTATGAGGGACTGCACGCGGAAAGGTCTCATGTGCTTTATAGTTACAGAGATATGGGGATTTTAAATGCAGCAGGGAAAGAAAATGAAGGAAAATCCCACAGAAAAGTCTAAAAGGAAAGAAGGAACACGGAATTTCTTGCTCTAAGCAGCTGATGGTGGAGCGCTGCTCCGAAGATGCTCCTGCCTTGCTGCGACCGACCGCCAAGCGCAGTGATAGCGGAGAGCTGAGGTTATTCTCCTGCCATCCCCACTCACAGTAAAAACCTCCTCCTTCCAGTCTCCAGGGATGGATGGAAAATATGAACTTAATTTTGGGTTCTGTTTTCCTTAAATCGGCGCAGTTCCAGTAAAATCAGATTAAAATACCTCCAGTTCCTGATGTTTGGGGATATTTAAAGTCAGATCAAAGCACTTTTAACCAGTCCTTTTGGTAGCACGTTTGATGAGAAACACAGGTGCACTAATATATGAAGCTAGCAGCCGGGCTGATTTAAATGCTGCCTTCCACTTCTGCTTCTGATCCCCTTAAATATCAGCTGGGGGTGGGGGGAAGGAATGGATGGGTGATGTTTTAACAGAAGACTACTTTTTTTTTTTTTGCTGGATGCAATTTGAGCTGCTTCACTTTCTGCATGAAAAATTTAACTTGTCTCCCCCCCCACTTTAATAATTACAAGGAGAAAGAGACTGTCAGACAACAGAGAGCCACAGAAAGGTGGAGGGTAAGGTGATTTACAGGCCATAATCTTTCAAACGCAAGATGTTGGCCTGCGCTCGTGCTTGCAAGGCACCAAGCACAAGCTCCGTGTCTCACGCCCAGAGCCCGAGCACGGAGACCTGAAAGTCCAACCCTGCCATGCAGATGAATTTTTCATTGCTTGCTTGCATGCATGTGGAATTAGCCAGCTCTGGTGGCACGGTGGGGTTGAACCCTGCCACAGGGGTGTGGGCAGGTGAGGAACTGGGATCCGGCTGGGCTCAGCCCCGCGGCCACGCTCCCACATTGGGTGGGGAATGCTCTCCAAACCCCACAGAGCTTCGCAGGGGAGTTTTCTAGGGATTTCCCTGGAGATATTTAGCCAGGAATTTTTGGGTTTGGGCGAACAAAACCAAACCCAACCGTACTGGGTGAATATGAAGGGTTCTTAGATAATTCTCTGCAGAGTTAACCCAAATCCAAGCAGTGCTGGTGGTGCTGGGGGCAGGATGCAAAGCTGAGCTCTTTGCCGGGGCACGGATCCTCCCCGTGGGGTTTTGGGTACCAGCGTTTGTCAGGGGGTTTGAGCTGACACATTTCACCCAAGAAGGCTCGGTGCTCTCGGGTCTTTCTTGTCCTGCCTCCAAACAATACCCGCTCCGTTCAAAACACACCCTGTTGCCCCAAAATGAAGGCGGGTTAAATTTAACCGTTTGACAACACCAGTTAAAAGTTGTTGCTGTTATACCTCAGGAAAAACAGTGTGTTCCTTTACAAAAGGTTCAGCCCTGTTTGTTGACAAACGACGTGACCCCAGCAATTCAGCCCCAGTGGGACAGGATGGGAAGCACTATAGGATTTTCTCTGCTGGGAGCTTTCAAGTTTTACTGTGTGCAATTAAAATGCAGATGAATAACATAGTAAAATAATAAAATGCTCCTCATAAAAGTGCCCCAGTGAAACAAAACTATCACAAGAAGGGAAAAAAAAGCCCCAACAAAGGAGCAAACATCGCTTCCTCTCAAAAAATCATGAACGTTTGAACAAACTCATTGTTGTCAGGAGATCGCAAAGTCAGTGGCTTAGTTACAGCTTCCCACCTGCTCGTCTAAGCTCCTCGGGGCTTGCAGCGGTGCCCCGCAGCCCTGCAGGAGATGGGCTGCCACACGGGCCCCCAGCCCCACCTTGCCCCCGGGCCATCTCAACCCCACCACGACCCCGGCTGCACGCCGCTGTCCCCACCTTCACACCCAGGCGGGGCTGCCTTGGGTGGGAGAGGAGCGCAGGGACACCGTCCTGCCCCAAACCACCAGCCTGCTCGGGCTGTTGCTTTTGCTAGTGTGCGGTCACAGGCGGCCCCCGAGATTCCGGTTGGTGAACTTTTTGCATTTTTCATGTGATTTTGCTGCAAAAGGGACAAACAAAACCTTGTTGGCACCGCATGATAAGGGAATTGCTGCATTTGTGTAAGATATATTGTTTTAACTGAGCTACTGTCAAGTTATTAAATAAGAGGCGTAAAAAAACCCCAGTCTTAGACTGTCAACTCAAGCACTGGGAAGTCAGAAGACGCCAGATTTGTGATTCCTGTTTAAACTGAATGTGTGCAGAGAGGAGAATGAAGTCAGGACACTGGCTGCGATACAGCCCAGGCTGGATGCGGCCACGGGGCGGGCGGTGCAACGGTGGGGACACGCTCCTGCCAGCATCGCTGCCCGGTCCCCTCCACGGCAAATCCTCTCCCGCAGATCCATCTGTCATTCCCCCAAACTCCACCTGGACTTTCACTTGAGCAGGTTTTACCCTGTGGTTTAAAGCACAGTAAAACCCTAATGACAATAATAATAATAATAATAAAAGCAATGTTTCTCTTGTGATAAATTATGGGGCTGAACAGCAAACATGGCCAATAACAGAAAAGAAAAAATAAACAAGACGCACAGCCCAGACATCAAGGAGGAAATCAGATATTAAAGCTGAGTGGCAGCAGCTGCTTTGCAGCGCGCTCCTGGTGCCTTTGAGTCCTACAGCTGAGCGCTGCTCCAAAAAGCCAGGCGACCCACGGTGCGATGTGGGTAACATACCCGTGCCTTCCATTTCAGGTAGTTGATCCAGCGGTGAAGTAAAGAAAAACCCTGAACTGAGAGCACTTGAAGGGCGTAGGCTGCTGGGAGGTAAAGGTTTACTCCAGTCTGTGTCTGAACGCTCCCTGTAGATGCTATGGCATGTTTTGGGTGAGTATCGGAGATTTGATGATCATCACTACTAGACTTTATCTTGCACTAGCTTCATCCCTGGGGCTCAGAGCTCCCCTAGTGCAGCTTATCCAAGCAGGTCCCAATTCCGCGCACAATTAACCGTTAACGCTGAGATACGGGCAGCTATCGGCAGGGCCGTGGCCTTGCACTAAGCCCCAGACCAGCTGTTTCTCCTGCCTCGTACAGCACAGAGAGATGGAAACATGAATGCCGAGCAGTGGCACGGGCACAATCCACAGCCGAGTCAAGGGCACCAAGATGCCCCTAAACATCCCGAAGGGCAACAAGACACCCTTTGAAATCTTTTGGTCAACACAGCCAGTCTGCAACCCTGTTTCTGCTTTAAGTCCCCTATCACATCAGCCACTGTCGCCCGCAGTTCCCAAACCCCAGAGGCAGTTCTCCTGATTTACACCACTCGAGGATTTGTTCCATTTCAGAACAGCTCCCGTCTTCCTCAGTGGCTCCTGCAGTTACAGTTGTGATTTTTCCCCTCTTTGATACGGTCATTGAACTCCTGCTATCTCCCTGAATTAATATTAATGGCTTCCTTTAAGCTTCTCCTTGAGCTCTCACTCTTTCCAACAACTTTTTGATGACTTTGATTCTTCTAGACTCCTTTCTTCCCCCATCCTCACGCTGCTTGTCTGCCTCTCATCCGCAGCGTTTCCCCAGGATTGCGCTGGTGGCACGTGCTGCACGGGTGACCTGTACGGGCTGCGTGCAGGGGACACTGAGCATGGCAGGTTTGGGTGATGCCTTCAGGACCGCGGGTGGGATGAGGGGTTGGGAGCAATGCGGGGACAGCACTGGCGGCATGGCAGGGCACCCACCGAAGATGCAAGGGAGTGGATCTGAAGCCAACTTGGCCAAGTCACGTCTGCCCAGGATTTGGTCTTACACAGCTAAATAGAGGGGGATTGAATTGCTTGACAGATAAAACCAAACCTACATAGAGTCTGGTTAACACGGAAGACGTAGTGCTTCACTTGTTGCAGGAGGGAGGAGGAGAAGGTCTTTTATCTGCATTTCTTAATAGGCAAGACAAGAATGAGAGGCCAAACACAGCTCATGCCACATGGTGCCGGCCGTCAGGACATCAGAGTTTGAAAGTGAACACCACAGAAGAGAAGGGACAGGAGGAACCGCTGGCCAAAAGCCCAGCTTTCCCCCGAGACCTTCCCCTGCTGCCACATCTCATCATATTGCTTCTTCCACAATCTCTGGATCTGAGGGTGAGAAGGGACTCATGCACGGGGACGAGGGATGTGATGAACACCCTTTCATGGCAGCTTTTCTCAACTTCTAGTAAGTAAAAATAAACCAAGTGTATGTTTCTCAGGGGCGATTGCAATGAAACACCAAAGCTGCTACTTTTGCACAGCACAAGAGAGCAGGAGCTGCTGCTGCCACAGGAGGGGACACCAAGTGATGGAGATTGTTGCCTTTCACTCTGTCCCTCCCGATTACTGCAAAAAATATTGCAATCAGATGGGGCAATCATCCTAAGCAGGCCCTTCTGCCCCGTAGCAAAGCCTGCAGAGGCCTTTCCAGTTGCTGGAGGCTCTCTGTGTTGTACCAGCCCTGCCTGCATTTCTCAGTAGCCCCAGAGGTAGATGGAGAGAGATGCTGTGGTGGGGCCTGACCCGCTCCTGCTCAGCCCTTCCCATCTCCCCCAAAACGCGCTCATCCCATGGACCGCTTACACAGCACCTCACAGAGAGCAGCTGGTACCCAGATGCCACTGGGCAGCCAGTTTGGGGGTGCCTGCAGGCTCCCTCGCCGCTCAAAGGGCACTGCTGAGCTGTCAGCTGACCAAGCTTGGCTCTGAATTTTGTCCAAGATGACACAGAAACAGATTTCTTCTTCTTTTCTCTCTTTTTTTTTTGGAAAGCCTTGAGCAATACCCAAGCATGTGCAAATCAGGACTTTTGCAAAATGCTGCCTTACGCCAACTTTCTGTGATGGAAAGGGAAGATGCTGAACATGCTTGGTCCCGATTTACTAGGCTTAGCAATGCTTGTAACCCTCCACCCCTACCCGAGCTGCAGCCTTTCACCCTGCCTCCCGCCATGGGCTCTCTGCAGATGCCGCTGCACAAAAATGCCAAAACAGGGGCCACATGAACAGGCTCCGGGGAGGTTTTTCTCCTTGCACAACCCAAGAGGGACGAGGTGATGCCCATCCAGGTTGCTGCATTAGTCTAAATCCATCCTTTCACCACTCTAAAGCGTTTGCTTAAGGCAGAGCCTTCTCTGGGGTCCAGGATCTCTTCCTTGCATTTTATGATTTTTTTTTTTTCCCCTAATTAGGGAATCTCTTTCAATTTAGCCCTCCTTTGATCATGGCTGGCCCCAGAGAGAAGTCGTCTTGTCTAGATCGACTAAGAAAAGAAAGAGATGACAGGCAGAAGTGACCTGCCCAGGATGACTAAGAAAATACGCGGCAAAGCAAAGATTTGAACACAAGCTTTGCACAGCCACAGCTCTAGAGAAACCACAGGACAAACCTTCCTCCCAGCTTGTGATCAATCACCACGTCCTTCCAGGTAAACCACATCGCAAATGGGAACTAGAGGTCAGCAATCAGTTAGCACTTTCTACAGCTCTTTTGCTCCCCCAGTACAGGCGAGACGAGAACGGACCATTTCTGGTGCGATCTGAGCATCCAAAGAGAATTTCTGAGCCAGGACGTGTTTCTGGTGCAGGAGAAAGCCATCCCAGTTAACCAGTGCAGAGGAGACCCTGCTCTGATTCAGCTGATGGATCACAAAGGGTTTTCCTATAAAACTTGGCTAAATGAGATTTCTTCAGAAAAAGGCTATCTTCAGTGCCACTCTGATTATTTGCCCTCTGTTGTCTTCTATAAAGGATACTGTGAAGTTAATGATCCAGCCGTGGAATTTTAAATAGCTGCTTCATGACTAACAACATGTGCTCCGGATCAGCTCGAGCCTGTATTTACATATTTCCCATGATAAGTCAACATATGGTTCTTGTTTGTAACATGGAGTTGCTCTCTTCATATTATTACCATATTTTTTTTCCCCCCCTTTTCACAATTACAGGGGAAAAACCTTTTCTTATAATTATTGTTAGAGAAAGCACTGTACAAATAAGAAGCTATTAGGGTAACTAGAAGCCCGCTAATTGCTTTATTTTGATTTCCACTCAATCCGGAGCTGGTTTGTCATGCGGGGGCTCGGGGCTGCACTCATGAGCACCGTTGGCTGCACAGGGTCAGCTCTCAGCCCCTCACGCCATGGGACGGGGTTTCACAACCCTTCTTGGCAGCCTGGCAGTGGCACTCTTTGGGAAGCTTGCATTAACGGTTTGAATTTCTTCCCTTTTGGATTTGCACTTTTAAGTACGTAGAAAATTTGTACAATTGTTGTTGGGGTTTTTTACCCCCCTCCCTCTTCCCCCTCTATTTCCCTCCCCACATCAAAGCATTGGTTAATGGCTGGATATAAACATCCCAGCTGCTCTCATGGCACGGATGGAATCACAGGAATTGGCGTTTTCCAAGCTCCCGTGTCATTTTCCCCGGTGCTCCGCTCCCCTGACTCCCCTTTAATGATTCAAGTCCTGAGGCTTCAGCTATTTCCTTTGGGAGATTATTCCACATGGAAATGGGCTCTAACCCAGTCACAAAGATTATTTCCTTTATTTAATCTTATTACTCCCACTTGAACCAGGATAAATAATTCCCATCCTCCCTGGGTATTTACACCCCTCTCGCACTTGCACACAGATACCGTATCCCACCCTTAGTCATCATTTTGCCAAGCTAAACATATGTAACTCTTTTAATCCTTCCTTATAAATCAGTCCAGCCCTTTCATCGTTTTTATTGCTCTTCTCCGAATCCCGTCCAATTTGTTGACATTGTTCTACGCTTTAGTGCTCGGAGGATGGATGTTCCAGGTGAAATTTCACCGGTCGCACGTTACAACGTTGATGAACACAACCTTCCTCCCCGATTACCTGCATGCAGTTCGCAGGACTGAGGCTTGATGCCGCAACCTCTGCCGGTAGGAAAAAGGACCCACTGATATCACTCGGGCTAATAAACGGGTGATCCCGGGATCAAGCCCCCGTAAACCTCAGGTGTAACCTGTCTGAGGAGGTTTGGTGCTCGTTTCATCCCACGCAGGCGCCTGTCGGAGCGTGATGCTGCAGACCGGGCTGCGTTAGGGGGTGGATTTTGCTCAGCAATACTCGATGCTCCAGAGAGGCCAGGCAAGAATTTGCTCCCCCCCTCCCCCCCGAAACCCCCCCAGCCCTCCTGGGGGCAGGTCTGGGCAGCGCGGGGTCAATCCCCATCCACCTGCAAGCGCTGCACATCTCCCGCCGCGGCGCCAGCAAGTGCGAGCATGCAACCACGTTACGGCTCGCAGCTGCGAGCAGGGCACTGAGGAACAGCCAGCATTGCCATAAAAACGCAGTGCCAACGCAACGCAACAAAGCAAGGCGCTCGCGCCTGCGCCACGTGCCGAGAGCCGAGGGGCCCATCTGCCCAGATCGGGGAGCGACGGCGGCATTTTGGGGCCGAATAACGGGAGTGACGAGCCCCGCACGGCTCCAGCGTGAAACAGGGAGGTGCTGGGCTGACGCACGGGTCGCTCCGGATTCACACTGGTTTAACTGGCACTTCGTAATTAGCCTGATCAAAGCACGAGTCTCCTCTGGAAGGAATTATTGGCGCAGCTCAAACCCCTCTGAGGTCCGTAGGGTGTTTAATGTTATTTCTGGGTTACTTGTATTCCATTAACAGCGGCGCTGGGGCTCGGCACGGGGGGCAGAGGCTTCCCTCCGCTTTTTCCCCTCTCCCCCGGCCACGCCATCGTGCCCTCCCCTCCTGCGGCTCCCCGGCAGCGGCGCCGGCTCCGTCCCCTTTGCCCCCTGCAGACCCGTTGGCACAGAGCGGTGGGTGCCGGCCCCCCCGTGATCACCCCAGTCCCACCCATACGTGTCATCCTCGGGATATTTTGTACCCCTTCCCACCCAAAAGCCGCTGCCTGGGGGAGGGAGGGGCTTGTGCGGAAGGGGGAGAAAGCCCCCTCCACGCCGGCAGTCCCGCGGAGACCTTGGCTCTGCGCTCGGCCCTCGGCGGCGGCCAACGCTCCTCTCGCGGAGGATCGGGGCCGTGCCGAAGGGAGGTGGTGGCTCCGCCTGAAACCAGGGCCCAGGGGAAGGTCAGTCACAGCCGGTGGCTCAGAGACACTGGTGGTTTGAAAGAGTCCGTGCTGCGTTCGGCACCAAAACCTCATCTGCTGGTTACAGCCTTGCGTGGGGCTCGGGCAGAGGCACATCATCGGGGAGCCCCGTCTGTCCCCAACGCGCCAGCGGGGCTGCGATCCTGCCCGGTTTATGGTCGCCTTGCCTCCCACCCCTCTGACGAGGGCTGGCACCCACGGCCCTTCACGCTACAGAGCCCCAGGGCTTTCTGCCGTAAAGCTGGCTGCCAGTACAAAGTTAACTCCCTTTGGTTCTCGATGATGCCACCATTCATAACAAATAGCCCCTGATAATAAATACCTAGGTGAGGTCAAAAGATCCTTCAACAGCCTTAAAAATTAAAAAAAAAAAATCAGGCGAGAGCAATTTGGTTCTGTTCTTCACCACCTCTCTGCGGAAGGCGGCGGCTACGTAACTCCTACATTTCGAAGATCCACATCTCGTCGTACGTGGAGAGGCGGGCCAAGCGCTTTGCGTTTTCCTTAGCTTTGTCCAGCGGTTGTCCCACTAACCAGCCTCCTGCCAAGGGAGAGGAATTCCTCCCTTCGCCTGCTGACAGCGTTTTGGCTTTGAAAGCGAGAGTTGACGGCTTCTCAATTAGCGCTGCCACGGGCTGGGCACTGCGGGTTGGGAGTCTCGCGCGGGAGCTCGGCGATTCGCTGCGGCTGGCGCGTCCTGGGGACGCGAATCCAGCGCAGCCTCCGCCGCTGCTGCCGGCGGCTCCTGGGGGTTCTCCCAGTGGCTCGGTTTATACCCTGACACGCGTCTCGGAAGCCTTGCGAATAAATGCAGCGCACTTTATAAAAAGCGCAGAGATTGATATGTTGTAAAAGAGAGTTCCCTTTCAGACCCCAGGTATCCCGAGGTGCTTTACAAAATAACGTTAAGGGCCTGCCAGCTCGGATTTTGCCGTTGCGATTCTGCTCCTGAAGCCGCTCGCCCAAATACTGCTCAACTGCAGCAAAAAAAAAAAAAAAAAAAATTCATTAAACTCTGGAGAATATGACCTATTTGTGGAGGAACACATGAAATTGTTACTATCACTACTCTTTTTGTGTTTATTACAAAAGCACCTAAAGAGAGTCCCGGGCCAGGCGGTGCGCTGCGGTGTGCGCCACGCAAACCAGAGCAAACAACGGGACCGTAAAACGGCAGCAGTGTAACCTCCAGCCCCAAGCTCCATCACCATCCAGTTTCACCCATAAAGTACACTAAAAGCAATTCCACCAGCCAGCACACTTTCACAACCACACAAGTGGATGCGCCTAACGCTTCATAAAATTCCTACTACTTTTTTTTTTTTTTTGCTTAAGCAATATTTTATTGTGAACGTATTAGCAGCAAGTAAAGACGCAGACTTTTTGACGAGACTATGTTGCAGCCAGCATCTCTCCATCTCTCATAGTACAGGCTCCTGTCTGATTGTTGGGCTTACAAACACGCGTATTTTTCTTTATATGTTGGTTTGAATCCGCACGAAATACAGGATAAATTTCCTTTGAAGAAAGTGGGAAAGCAGTATGGCAACAAGCCTAGGTAGGTATTGAGTTACTTTCTGTAATTCACATTTTCTCTAATGAGAGGCTTGCAAAGAAAGATACTCCTCTGGTCGCTCTTCGAGTCGGACAGGTATAACGACAAGAACACCAGCCAGGTATATGTAATCTAGAGATGGCTTTGAACCAGCTCCCAGGATACGAGCACTCCTGAACTTTAAAGGTATTTAGGTCCAAATCTGGATCTGTGCTTTGTGGTTGACCATTTATCCCACTCCCCCACCACATTATGTATATATATATTTTTTTTTTTTTCAAACAATGACCCAGATCAAAACACAAAATGTTAACAACTTTCGACTTCAAGACAATTGTTGGCATCTCAGTTTTCTGACTTACATTTGTAAAAATGAGAGGACTTACACAAATGTGCCTAGCATATGACTTGCAGCATTTTCCTGAAAATACTACTCCATTTTGCAAATTAGCCCAGCTCAAAACAGTTAGAAAATAAAATAAAATACATGAAAACAGTAGGAACATATGCAGTAAATGCAATAGCTTGTGTGATCCCTGTGCCAGAGTGCTTTATCAAATCCTCTTTTTTGTGTTAGGATCAGCACAGCAACTTCCTAGTGCTTTAGACATCCTCCAACATGAGGCTGGAGACAAGACAGGGATCCTGAACAGATACAGGATTCCCAGACATCAGGTTGATACCTTCCTGGGAAAAAACAGAATTTCAATGAATTTATCACCAGGTTTCCAGGCCAGGAGGAAGGATAATAAAGATACAGAGTTCAGGCCAAAGCAGCTCCCCAAATGCAGTCCAATAACTCGCAGATCTCAGATGAGAACAATCCTTTTAATCTTTTAATGGCATTTCAAATTTACGACTCTACGGAGGGATTGTAGATACTTGGGGTAGGTTCTGCCTGCGTAGCTACACCCGCCTGCGCCAACCACGTCACAGCTTTCTGCTCCTTGGCTGAATAAGCTTGCAAATATCCCGCCACGAACTTTTCTATGAATTAAAACAATTAGTTCCCATGAATTCATCATGGATGCAACTTTGAAGTTTTCCATTTGTGAGCATCAGGGTCATTAAGAGTCATTTGTTGCAGCGACTGCAGGAAAGGAGTGGGGATACAGAAGGGTAAGGACAGCCAAGGAGTCAAGGTGTAATTTATAAACCTGATAATCAGAAGAAAGTTCCTCACAGGATTTTGTGGCATCACTGGTGATGTCTTCACAGTGGGTATGTATTACAAGAGTGGACAATGGGATCTCTGAAATCTTGTAGGTCTTCTATCTCTATAATTACGTTTTCGATAGGCTTTAAAAACACAAGACCTTTCATTAATTTTCTCTCTCAATGAGAGAAGTACCCATGAAACTACAAGTTAATTTGGCCCTTGAGCTAAATTTGGTGGCTCTCACAACCTGGAAAGCCTCGGCTGTGCTAACAGGGGGGGAAAAAAAAAAATCTTGAAAGAGGAACTTTTCCTTCTTTTGAAGTCAGAATGGATTTGCAAGGGTCTTATGTGATGAGGGGACAGTTTTAAGTAGAGGGAATATGTGTATAATTTTAACCATGTAAATAGTCCTTTGCAGCCTGGGAATCTTCAGAATTTTCAAGGCTTTAAGAAGTTGGCACTGCACACTTGTTAAAATCAGTTTAACCACTTGCCAAGAGGTTTAAAGAAAGATGACACCTATTTTGCATGAATAGTAATATTACTCTGATGAATTTAGTTATACTAATGGGAGAGCTTAAAGAATATGCTCCTGCCCATGATGGATTTTTTAAGGCAAATAATAAGGTTCTGGAGGGTGTAACCTAAAATAGACATTTCATAAAAGATTCATCCTTGAACAAAAACGTCATGAAAGCATGAAATGAAAAATAGACGACAATCAGAATTCCTCTTGAAGTGCTTTGTAGTAATTATTTTAAAAAATCCCCACAAAAGACTCCTTTCAATTGCAGAATAGCAAGTGAGGTCTGTGTGGTTCAAGGCCAAATAATTTCTGCAGTGGAAAAAACAGCTTCAGTTCTTCAGTTTTGATCTAAGGTGTTTTAAATGGGCATGAGCTTCAGCTACTGCTTTCTTTTCCCCAGCTTCTGTGGGACATGAATTACCCACAGATAAACCCCCTGCTCTGCAAAGTGATGACCAACGTCATTTGCAGCTCTAATGCTTCCGATTCCACAGCGACACCGAGTATCACAGCCCTCAGATAAGGATCAGGGGGCTCGTGGCACCGCATATGGGGCTGGAGACCCCTCTTTGCCAGTCCCCAGCTGGTCCAGTCATGCTGGTGGATGGAGTCTGCTCCTGGGTGGCTTAGAGTAGACCAGGTTGGGAAGGTTGGACCCTTTCCTCTCTCCTGCCTCCTCTGCGTCCTGCTTGCACCCCACAGACCCCACAACAAGCTCTTTGCTCTTCCAGTACTTTTCTGGAGGGTGAAAGGGTCTGCGGAGCAGGCGAGGCACTCCACTTCCAGCCCCTGAGCTCCTCGCTGCTGCAAGGAGGAGGCTGTGAAAGCAGCATCTCCCAGCTCTGGAGAGGGATGGCATGGAGAGGAAGATGGGACCGGTGCAGACACTCGAGAGCCAGGCGCAGACAGCTAGGTACAATGATAATATTTAACCATTGCTGTCACATCAGCATCTAATGACAGCACTGCAGATACACCTTTGGATACCACCTTAAATCACTGCCATGGTGTGAGCACATCACCACCGTCATGGGGACAGATCTGCTCTAGATGAAGATATTTTCCTATGATGGATTTGCACCTTTTAAAGTCGTTTGAGTCATAAATACAGTCACGGAGAGCACCAGCAACTGGAGAACCAGCCAGTTCCATGTCAAAACAATACTGCTGATCCATACCACCACGAGGCGGGTACGCACCGCTTCCCTACCTCAGCTTCAGTGACGGCACCAGTGGGAGCTGATGGGAGTGGTATGTGCATGAGATAACCCTCAAGTAACGCCAAAAGCCCAACTGCCAGCTGAGCCTACTGTGCTTCCCCTTGGAAACAGGCCCGTTCCCACCTCCTTGGGGTTTTTTGTAGCGATGCCCAAGCGGCACAAATGGGTGAGGATCAGTCAGCAGCCCACTGGCACGTTGGCGAGCGCTCAGCAGCGCCTCGACATGCAGGGTCCTGCTCGGCAGGGAGCGACGGTGAAGGGCAGAGAGAGCCTCGCTTGGCTGCCGACATCTCCCACCCATCCTTCCCCAACACCCAGGGCGATTTCACACTGTCTGAGCTCACTTTCCTTTCATCTCTTTATTTTCCCTTCTTGTGTCTCGTGCAGGGAAAAGTACTTCCCGAGCTGCCAAAACCCAGTCTTACTCTGCCGGCGGGTGCTGGATGAGACCTCTGCACCGCAAGGAGCGAGCACGGGCCTCGGGTGCAGCCGGGATTTCCCAGTTCATCAGCAGGGAAGAGCCACTCGCACATCCATGGCACGACTGGTTCCCCTCCTGGAGCACGCCCATGCCTCTGCTGAGACATGCTGGCTGCCGCAAGTGGCCGTTCCCCTCCGTTTGGGGGGGTGCTCAGTGGTGCAGGGTCGGGCCCCAGGGAGAAAAGCAGCGGTCAGGGCAAGACAACAGGTTGCACTGCTTGTTGTACATACAAATGTTGGTGTTTTTTAACATACGCAGCTTCAGTCCAAGCCTACGCTGTGCCCACCTCGCCTGGAGGAGCCAGGCTTGCTCCCCAGCACCCCCACAACGCGGGCGACAGGGGCGTCATTCTTCGCTCGAACAATAGCGACTTGTTCACAGCTCGACGCCCGGCTGGTAAAACTCTGAATTTTCAAGTGTGTTTGAGCTGGGGCTTAACTAAACAAACCTCATTTTCTAAGGCAGGCCGAGGCATTCTCACAAGCTGTAGGCCCCTACGGCCCCAGCTCAGATCTGCTCCCTGCCATCCTTTCCCCCAGCATCCTTTCCCCTCTCTCTTCTTGTTTATGCTGATCACCCTTTTGGCAATTCCAATTTTGCACTGAAAACACCTACTGGTCCTTCTAAAACCTGGAGCTGACCCGTGTTCAGGACTGCGGTGTTTAAAGCCAAACCTATTCCCCACCAGAAGATTTTAATTTTAAGCCAACTGCTGCACTTTGTTTCCAAATGCTTTATTTAAAATTGCTTCAATGTGTAGCTTTCTGAAAAAATTATTTTCCCTTTTCTTAGGCTTTTCTGGCTTTGGATTTTTCCCTTCTGATTTTTAGGGCTTCTCCTCTTTCCCAAGGAAATAGTACCCTGCGAACCAGATCTCCTGCCAACTGCCTCTGGACTTTCCCGCAGATGCATAACCTCTCCGTGCCTCAGTTTACATAGGTGTAAAAACCCAGGGAACATCATTTCCCTGCCTCAAAGAAGTACAGTGAAACTTAATTAAAGCAACTAATGCCTACAAAGGGATCCTGTATCCTCAGGTGGACAATCTGTATGGAAAACACGCTTCCAAGCGAGCGCTATAAGCGCTTCAGGACAAAGCTGTAACAACAGGAGATCACAGGGACTCGGCTGCCCTCCTCCTCCTCCAGCACCAGCACGGTGTGTGCATCTGTTTCCCCCGAGGGACTTGTTCAGAGCCTGCGGAGGGAGAGCACCGAGGGGAGCCAGGCACCCGCCCTCGTCCACCGGGATGGCAGGGGACGTGGGGCCAAGCGGCGGCGGCAGCGGCCACGCGCGAGGACGTCGCGCTTGGCTTCGGCGGAGCTCCTGGGCCAGTGCTGGAGGACACGATCAGCTTGCGCCGCAGACACCGGGTCTCCCCTTCCTCCAAAGCCCCTTCAAGGCCCTTGGCAATGAAGGAACGCGGCACCCCGTGACGCGAGGGCAAGAGGACCAGCGCGTGCAACCGAGGAGGAGCGGGCGCCGGCGAAAGCAGCAGGGCGTCCATTGTGGCTCCGGTGCAGCTCCTGTCCCGAGGCGGCAAGGGAAGCCGTGAGGCAGCGCGGGTCCTGGTGCAGGACCAGGGCTGAGCTGAAGGCCGAACCCTGTGAGCCCCCGGGGAGGAAGGGGCGACCCAACCTGCCGCCGCCGGCGGGCAGGGCCCTGCCGCCTGGCAGGAGCCTGGCCCAGGGGCTGCGCTGGGCCCAGGCCCCAGCGCCCACGGCGAGCCACCGCGCCCCGTCCCTGGGGCGGCGCGGCCGCACTCTTGGCCGCGCCTCACGCTGTGGTGAGCGTCACGCGGGGGACAGTCCGACGTGGAAGGAACCGGGGTGCAACGCGGCGCTGGACACGCGCACGCTGTTGGGTTCATCAAGGGTTCGCTCCTTCCCTTGCGAGGGGCCTTTGGAGAAGGCTGCTGAGCCTCGCTCCGTGGCTCTGGTCTGTTGGGTGCCGCTGCCCTCCTCCTCCTCCTGATGCACCAGGTAACTCCTCCCAGGGGCAGTTAACTGTGTTAATATGTATGAACACAACCCAAAAGCAAAAAAACCCAAAGTTACCTTTTCTGAGAGACAACAACCTAACCTGCCACTCTAAGCAAACCTGTGCTGCCTACGTGGTAAACACAAGCTCGTGACTCCTTGCAAGTACAAGGAAACGCATATTTCATTACGATGACATTCCAGCCACCTACGACAAAAATAATTAATGTCTGCTTAATGGCCCCAATGGGTTGGTTGTTTTTTTTTTTTAAGCATATGAATAGATTAAACTTTATTCCCAGTGAAAAGGAGAAGCTACAGATCATTTTGAGCTGGAACAAATAGATGGATACATAACAGTGAATAATAAAATATCTAAGTCAGTAATTTCTGAATGACTGAAATAAGCTTAAAAAGTGCTGTATTTTTCCTCAGTGTTTCCAGAAATGCTGTTCTACATTCTTCAGGCAGAAGAAAACACTGGGGTGTGGTTTTTTTTGTTTAAAACAATTCCACAAGATACCAATGGAAAAGGAAGCTAAAACAACCCCCGGTGACAGGAGCTGTCTGCAGCCATTGCCATGCCGCAGCTCTCGGCATCCACCAGTACCGGCAGTAACCCCACTGCTGAACAGCCAGATCCGTGGCAAGAGTGGTTGGCATGCCACGGGATGAAAAATGTTGTAAATGCAAAACACCATATTTACAGTTAGATGGGAATATTGCACGTGCTGCACGTAGTGTTGCATTCCTCTCTCAAAGCACAACATAGCCAAGAGAGAGGCTTTGCCACGGCTGCTGAAGTCCACGGGCGTGAGCGCAATTTTTGGCACAGTTAAGCCGGCAGTGGGGCATCCCACCTTTGGCCAAAGCTCAGCCGTCTGCCCCGTGCAAGCCCAGGAGACCACCGAGGAGCACGTTCCAGCTAGCTGCACATCCTGAGCCATCTGCTTGCAAACTCACGCAGCTTCGACGCTGGCTGAGCTCACCCGCGGGTCAGAGGGACCCGCTCCGTGCTCCCTGGTGAGAATTGTGCTGCACGAGGGCCAACACGAGCAGCATTGGCACCAAGGAACTGCTGATTCCTCGCCGATTCAGTGCTGCCTACAACTAGGATTAGAGATAAAAATGGAAATACTGCACAAGCAGTTAGGGACTGACGAAAATGAGCACAGGAATAGGAGCAGCCCTGTGTCCAGGCACCCCTCCTGCTTTCCACTCAGTCCAAGCCAACTGCCCACTGTGACCAGTAAGGATGCTACGCAGCAAAGGCAAACAGCACAAGCTGTTGAATGAGGAGCAGCAGGACCACTGCCACATCGAAGCACTCAGGAAGCCATTGCCAAATCAAAAAGGATTGCTTTGTAAAAAGCCTGAAGGAGTTCAATTGGTTTCCTGAGTTCAGAAACCTCAGATTTCCCATGCTGGAGCTTTACTCTGCCACAGCACCCTCCATTCAACACTTCCCACTGTCCTCAAGTGACAGCAAAACCCTTAGAGCCACCGGCCTTCCCTTCCTTGCTGCCTTTTTAGGAGAAACATCAACAAGAGTTTTCCCAACACCCCTTGGACACTGGCATTTTCTTTCTCAGTTTCTCAGTCCACCTCTTGCGATTTAAGCAAGATCTGGGCCAGCTGCACAGATGAGTTTGGGAAATCCCTGCATCTCTCTGCCAGGTGAGCATGTCCCTGGTGATTGGGGGCCACAGGTACCTAGAAATATCTGAGGTGCACTACCGATGGTTACGTGCTGCAGGTTTATTGCTGAGTGTTGCTACAATATTTATGAAGTGGTTTGCATTCCTGTGCTAGACTGACATGTTTTGAGAGGTCATAGACAAATAATCTTTTCAAGTGGAATTTAAAGCTGTTTTGCAGTGTTGTGTTCTCTAACAACTCCATCACTTTTAAGGCAGAAACGTTCAAAGTTCAAGCCCTGCAAGTGCATTTACTACTGTGTTACTACCATTAACAGCAACATTACTCAGCTGGAGAACAGGTCTAGATCCTTTCTCACCACCAGTACCACATCCATCCAGCCTTTTCACAAGCTCTGGTTTTCAACTAGGTTGTATTTCTCCTGACGGGCTCTGTTTGGGAAGGTGTTTCAGGACCTTACCTCCCTGAAGGCTACAAACACATTCTACATTTCATCTTACACTTGCAAAGAGAACTTGTGCATTTTCCCTACCGATTCCTGGAGCATTTCACAGCAAAGACAGCCAGTGCACGAGCGCCTGGGATGAGCCTTGGTCTCTGAGCATGTCCTAACCTCTCCCTATCGCTTTTCACACTTCCTGCTCTTTCAATGGGCATTTTCCTCAATTTACTGCTCTGCCCCCAACTCCGCTCTTCCCCTCAGTGCCTGCTGAGCTGAATGGAAACCTGGTGATGCTTTGCTAATTTTCAGCCAGCTCCAAAACTGGACATAAGAAACCATGTACGAGTTCAAGCACCACTGAGCAACCTCAGCACTCAGTTCCAAATGCAAGATGAGTCTCACTGGAAAGTTGAAACTAGCAAGAGGCTCTTAAGAGGCATTTAAAAAGTAGAATACAAACTTCAAACAGTCACCATGGGGATAAAATTTTCAAGTGACAGTTTAAACTGTCAGCCGTTAACATATGATACTATTTATTGCCTGCCATTGGTTATGTTCGGCACGTCACCCATCACACTAATGGCCGTCCTGTTATTAACCATGGATTTCATGGTGATTAACTGGAGTTCAGCAAGTCAAAGATGACTTTATTAGGCATGACTTTGATAATCACCATTTTAATTGCACAAGCTGTCCTCTCTGCCCACCCTGAATGCAAGCTATTTTTAAGTTGAAGCAACATTATCCTTCTTATTGGGCAGCTCAGTGTGCCGTCACATGGGGCATTCTGCCAGCAAAAGAAATTAAATAAAATAATTCAGGGCAAGAGCTTACCCATTTCTGTGCTGCTTTGAGGTACAAGCCACATCTGATAAGGCAGAATTGAGACCACAAGAACCACATTCTGCTCAAGATTTTCACAAAAAGTCTAACGGAGAAAGGAGGGGAGATGGGGCTCAGTCAACTGACAGTATTGGGCTCATGGCCACCAAGTCTAACAGCTGGTCAACAACAGAGAACAAACCCGTCTGCTTCAAAAAGATGCAGAAAGAAAGCCTTTTGCAAGCACTCGTGTAGCAAGTGGCTGTGCCTACCCTACAGAAGTAGCGCAAGCAGGTGGCACCAGGAGCAAACGCCACGTTGACATTGCAGAAGGACAATTTATGCTTTAGCAAATTCCCCCCTCCTTATACCACCACAGACCCCCAAGCTGATGTGTCCAAGATGGGCAAATCAACTCTCTTGGCTGGGCCTGATGGAGAGAAGTGATCCTCTCTTTCAAAGAGAACGTGGTTTAAAACTAAAACTGGAGCGAGAGCTATGCTAGTCACGCGCTTGGCTAACAGCTTCGGAGCTGGCCTATGCCTGAAGTGCAAAGCATCATCTCCCTGTGCGTTACCATCATTAACGGAGCACGACCGTCATCGCTCAGCATTTCGGGGTAAGGGGTTCCCTGCCCATTGCCCAGTCAGCTCTTCGAACACCAACCCTTACAGACCCGGATTTCCACGCAAATAGGCGACCTGTAGCAAAAGACATCCTCCAGCACTCTGCCCTCATTCTTTGTCTGCACTGGAAATTGTACAACTTGTTTCAGATATCAAAATTACAAAACAAAACAAACCCACCCACAAAACCAAAATTTAAACAGACAAACAAAACACCCCCAAACAAAAGAGAAAAAATAGTTCTGAAAGTTCATATTTTACCTACTACACTGTGACCAACACAGAATATGATTTTTTAAGAAACTTCAAGTTTTGAAGTGTAGGAAAAAGTGGATAAATATCCACCAAACTGGATTCCATACCAAGCTAGGCTGTATGACCGGCACGGACAAATTAATTTCTGCATGAACTGCGTTAAAGCACATTCACATCCTCAGGGCATGCAAATGCGAGGTTACCACGCTGCAGCTGACACAAGCCCTGATATAATCCTCAGCTCTCAAAAACTAAAAAATTTAAAAAAAAATTTTAAAAAAATCTCCCAACAACTGAAGCACAGCCTTCCCAGGTCAACAGATCTTTCCACAGGCACAGGAAGTCTTCATGGATGCGCTATGGGACCGCAGCCATAGGTCTCCCATTCAATCACAGATGTATCTCTTCTGCATTTTATATAGACCCTTCCCGATAACCTCTATTGCACAGTTTATAAACATAATACAGCATGTGATAAATAATTGTGTTAGTTCTGCATACATGAATGGCTTTAACTTGCGGCTTATATTTAGTAATGAGTGTCAGAGTATGCTTTAACAAAAAATTAAGTCACCGTAGCGTGGTGTCAGGATACGCACATTCGTAACCTAACGCTGTTAAGTTTTCATGTCATGTGAACAGTAATAGACAGTAGCAAGGAACAGGCATTCCTACCCCCTTTGGATTGCACAGATGTTTTGTGCTCCTGGAGAATATTCTGAAGAGAGATGTACACTCTTACTATGTATCTATTATAAAATTATTAGCCACACTCCTAATTAATCTTCAGGAATTCCAGGCATTTTTCATTTATTTCTTAGCAAAGGAAAGGGGGGAAAAAAAAAGTGCCTTAACAACTATTTGTGTCGTAGAGTTCATAAATGAGCCCATCACCCTATACCAGAACTGCTATAATTTTATCGGAATGAAAACCATTCTCTTTGATCTCCTCCAGTTCTTAAATCCAGCAGTTGTGTATTCAAACATCAATGGAAATGTGGTTTCAAGCTTCCTCTTTCATTATCTTTCTCAAAGATAAAAAAGAGCAAAAGAAAAAAAAAAAGTTCTGAGCGTTAGAGATGAGGCAATATTTTTACAGTAATTTCTTTATCTGATTTCATCCTGTTTACAGAAGCTGCTGTTTGGAAGATTTCCCCCCCGCTACCATTTTCGAGATGGCTTTTCTTTAAATAAACATATATTAAAAAATAGAACAGACAACAGAGTCAGCTTCCTGCTCGCTCTTTATTGTGAAGGAGATAAGGTCGCTAAACGCTACTGACTTCGGTCCAGTGCGTGACCTACATGGATCAAGATGGAGATTTAATGATTAAACTTAACTCCTTTATCTTCAGCAGAGGAGGGGAGGAAAGAGTACCCAAACAAACTACTTATGTTCTGACATGATAGAATTACGGTTCAACACAATAATTAACTATCTGACACATTCCTGCGAGGCTGCAGATGACATTAATGGCTCCGAAATGCCTCCTCTCTGTTGTCATAACCCAGAGCTCTTCTCCAGAGCCAAAACAAGCACGTACGCTAAAGAGGATCACAGTTGGCAAAATGCATTTTGTCCCTTCTCAGCTGATTCATACAGACCACAGGTGGTTCATGTACCACCAATAGAAACATTTAGGAGCAAATTCAATTAAAACAAAACAGGTCCTTGATCTACTGAACCCGCAAAATCGTTTTAATTTCTTCTGTCCAAGGCCCTGGACTCCAATCTCCCTGCTAGCTTCTTTACAGCTCTCGAAACATATCTTGATCTCTCACACCCAGATAACACAGTCCGTTTCGCTGACTGTTACGCATCCAGCATCTCTGAACAAACTGGGAGAAGACAAAGCCATCTAGGTGGTTCCCAGCCTGCTCCTCCTGCACCCTATTGAGCCCATTGCAAGTAGATCCTAAAAATCTTGAATTAATTTACTACAAAACAAACTTCAAAAGGCCTGGCACTTCAGTTTTGATGGGTTGTAAAAACTACACGTACTTATGCATGCAAACCTTATTATAAAAAAAAAAAAAAAAAAAGAGACTGGCAACGCTTCCCAAAAAACCAAGCAAACTCAAAGTCCAACCTGGGTTCACCATAGGGCCTCCGGAGTTTTGCAAGCATACAGATCAAACTGTGGACACTGGTAGTGGTTTTTATTTTTTGCATGAAAGCCACATGACATGCAGCAAGTTTAATGAAGTTTGTTCTTAGCATTATTTCAAACCTCCAGGGCTGCTGTCACCCACATGGATCAAAACAGCGGGATTTATTTGCATCAACTCCCACTGGAAACAAAAAGCAGCAGCCATCAGCCCCAGCTTCTGCAACATCCAGAAAAGCAACAAGCTCCCTGTACCCCCAATACCAAAAGGATGAGGATTACATCAAAAGCAGAATTGAGGATTACATCAAGAGCACTCTCCACCTCAGAGCACCAAAGTTCATTAAAGGAAAGAACAAATTTAGGACCTTACCTTCCAAGAATCCCTGCAGAGCTGCAAGACCAGCTATTTCAGGTGTCAGAGGAGTTTCCCTGCCTGGAGTCCCAAGGCAGCCCCAGCAGCACTCTCTACCTGCCCAGCTAGGAGCATTTCCCTTAATTAATGAACCCACATGGAGCTGAGGGAAGCAATTCTGCCCCCTCCTCCTCCCCAGGTGTTGGCATAAAAACCCAGCTGCCCCCAGTCAGGAGGGGTTGATCCCTATTAAGAAGTTCATGGGGAAACTGGTTTTGCCCTGCCATCTCATCCTGTACTGGAGAGGGGTGGGAAGAGCAGTTGTCCTTGTGCTGTGCTGGTGGGTAGCTCTTCCAAATTCTGATAAGCAGCTTGGATGAAGACTGAAGTTATTTTATCACTTCCCAGAGCCCTTTTCTTCCTGTCTTTAATGGCCTTCCTATGTTCCCCATCTCCCTTTGACCACGTAATACTATAACATCCCAAAAGTTTGACTAGGAAACCAAATGCCGGCTTAATTCTATAGACGATTCCTGGCTAAAAGTGCTGGAAGCAAGCAGCCCGCAAACACAATGCTCGCCCCTCGTCAGGGGAGAGGAATTTCATCCTGGAATGTCATGAATGCTGTCACAGCCAGAAACTGAGCTGCTTCCAGAAGATGCTCTTTAGTACGAGGGGAGATGCTGCAGCGGCGGCTTTTGGGCAGCTCTTCAGTTACGTTATGTTGGCCTCTGCATCGCCTGGCATTAGATCATTGTCTTTCTTGTTAGCACTGGAAAGTTTGTAGCTTTAGATTCCTATGGACAACCATCACAGCTTGGTATTTTAGTGCTAAGGAATCAATTAGCTAGTGATGGGAAAGCAGATTTTGGTATTAAAAAAAAAAAAAAAAAGAGCAGACAACTCCCACTGATTAGCCCTATTGCTCCCACGTCTTTCTAAAGAAGTGTGGAAAGAAGAGCAGATTTAGGGGGATAGCCTGGATGGGGAGATGCTGTAACGAGCTAAAGCTGTCTTGGACTGAAGGATGGGAAGTTAAGAGGACGCACAAGTCAAACTTCAGGGACTAGTTTCAGAGTCATATATGGAGTAGCGAACATGAACCACTCTGAAACGTTGGGACGTTTAGTCCCGAAGCTGATTCAGTTTCTCAATTTTGTTATACAACTTCTTAAAAATTGAAGCATGAGGCATTTGGCAGGGGGGAGACAGAAGAAGGTAGATTTTTACAGCCTTGTGGAAAGAAAATTAGAAATTCTTCCATGCTGCCATGTGAACCACGTTGCTTGTCACACTGATAAATTTGGGACGTTGCATGAAATGAAATAGAAAACAATTAAACGGCATGTGACTCCAGGAGGAGGTAAGTTTACTTTGCAGGATTTGCATCAACATTTTCTTTGGCTTTGATCCAGGTGGCTCAGCACCCCTTTGAGTCACTTAAACAAACCCAACTTTGAAAGCAAAACTGTCAGAACTTCTGAGTCTCACCCAGCTTCACATTCGCCCCAGGGGAATGGTGAAGTGCATGCGAGGTGGTCGCAAGGGCCACAAATCTTCTCTGAAGGTCTCTGCTCCTTTCACAGACATGAAAAAATTCATAGCAGTCTTCATGTGGTTTTTTAAGCTCTATGATTAAGATTCAACACAGCCCCGTACAATCTATACGCCAAGCTTTCTGGACAGGGTTGTAATGGAGCAGTAAAGCTCAGCTCCACCTTCAATTCTTTGCGAAGTTTAAAGGAGATGGTCAGATCAGGGATTTCATTCAGCACATTGTAGAACGGTGTAGGGGGATCTAATGTTGGGTCCAGATGTGCCCCCCTTCGCCAGACGCTGCGCAGTCAGGGGATGATCTAGGGCTTGACTTCAGACTCACCAGAAACAGAAGTTTTGGTGCACAAATAATAAGCAACCTGGTGCATATTAAAAAACAGGTATAGGTTTGTTCCAGCAGATAGTTATGATTTGTCTGTTTTATGGCAAGGTTTGTAAGCGTAGAGCAAACTTTTTGTTCTGTAAAGTTCGGAGCAGGCTGCTGGCTCACACTAATAACAATATTTGGGGCCTTGTGAACTATTTTATTTAGAGCTTTTTTGCAATTAACCTTGGCCCTAAAAGTCTTTCTGTTTTGATGAGGTTCTTTTCATATGATGCAAGTTGAAAGGGGGCCGTGACAGCTACGCATATGTATTATAATCATATTCGAGCCATTTTTGTTCTTCATCTGTTTAATGTCATCTGCACTGCCAAAGTAGCTAAGCTCCTTCAGGGCGAAACTGCGTAATGGGAACTGACTTTCCTGATTTACTGTCTCTGTATGCAGCTATGTAAGTGAGGCATTACTGGATCGGTCTGAGCTCTTCTATCCTTATTACTCAATTACCGTTACTTTTACAGATGAATGTTAACCTTATGATAACCGTTAGCTGTTGTCAGTTGTTGCGTGTATACAACAGTCTCTGTAGCTGTTTAGACTGAAATAAATTGGAATTTAGTTTGGAATTAAAATCCAGACTTGGATGTACCCAGCACTTTGGAAGAGCTATAAGGCCATAAGCAAGAAGGCTTAATCTGGTAAGTAGTTGGGATGAGGAAGAGTTTGCATGGAGGCAGGCCTTTCCTTGCTGTTGGACTCAGACCCTTTCTTGGGACATGGAGACAGACACAGTTCTCATACTGCTGCTGCTCCAACCTAAAATTTTCAAGTCTGGATCCCTTTCACACATATGTGATCAAGCTGTGAATGTGGAGTTATCTCTAGCCTCCTGGAAAAGACACATGGAGGGACGTGGGGAGGGGGAGTTTGCATCATGTGTTCTGCTTTAGACTTTTTTGCTTGTCAATTAATAAACAAATGTAAAAATCTGCCTCCAGAAGTGCCTACACCCCGAAGTCGCAAGTGACGGACAACAAGAGGTATGAGTTAGGGGATGTTGGTATCTTGCAACAGATGGGTCTCTTCTTGCTGCCCTGCTTCATGAAGCCATCCAGAAACTTGCTTCATCCTGAAGTTACTTGGGGGGGAAAAGTTCTGGAGTGGGAGCAGGGAAAGTTTAATTTTATCCCCTGACCTGCATGGCAGATCTGCATTTGCCCCCGCTGGCACCGTGAGCTCCTTTCTCATCACCTCTGCATTCCCCTCCACCTCTTTTGCTGCTAAAGGGGACATTGACAATATGGTCTCATACTTCAAAAACATGTCACAACAAATTAATTTTGTAGGTCCTTCTCATTCTCCTTCATGTTCCCTGAGTACAGACACACATTTAACGACCTAGAACTGTAATTAAAGCAATTACTTTAACACAGAGGCAAACGCAGGTCCTTGCACTGTCCCAGAGAGGCTCTTAGTGCATTTGTTTAATGCTTCTAATTACAGTTGTTAATATGACAGATTGATAAAACTTTTGACAGCTTCTGTTTAGGTTGGGATGTTCTGGTACTCAACAAATGCTCCAAAGGTGCTTGGAAGAAGCAGCCTGCACAGGAAGCAATGTTACTGAGACAAAAACATATCCCAGGGCATTGTATCAAACTAAAATTATTTTTTTCTTTTCTTTTCAATAGGGAGTTTTTCTTCCTTCACCTCCCAGTGTGAATGTGGACGTCTGAGCAATGAACAGCAATGGGAAAGGAAATGCAGAGAAACCACACAACGATTTACTGGGGCTTTAGCAAAATATTATCATTCTTAATGTTTGTCGGCATGTGGCAATTTTCTTTGAACCAGGGATAGTTTAAATTCCTTCTTGCTTTGAAGACTTAATTTTCTCCCATAAAGATTATGGAGACTGTCTTGGATAATTTTAGGACTTAGGCACACTATTTGCTGAGCTCAGGCATGTTTTGCCCCATGTATATTTTATTTGCCACCTGCCAGCAAGTGTCCGCATGTTCCCAAAACCTAGAGGTCACAGACCAATCTTGAGCAAACCCATTTGCTATGGCCCACAGCCTGCATTGGACATGCACGGCCTGAGCGCCCGGCACACACGCAGACGCAGCTCAGCACCACTCGTTGAATAACGTTTCCTGGCATGGTGAAAGTCCCAGCCTTGCGCACAGTGACACCTGCGAGGAACTTTGCAGAGGGCCACGTGCCAGACGTGTGCATAAGAGGGTGTCTGTTCTGCTGGTGGTGCAGGACCCCTCCAAGCTCAGTGAGTTGGGGTTGGTGGGTAAGCAGGGTAGGAACCTAAAGAAATACCTCAGTTACTCTGAATACAGCTGGGCCAGGACTTCGCCCACTCTCAGGTTTGGCCAACACAGAACAGACAAGAAACCTTTGGAGGTGACATGAGAAATCACCATGCCCCAGCCCCGGGACTGTTACTAAGGAGAAGATGGGGATGAGGCGTGAAAAAAGCATGTCCGTCTAGAATATACAGCTCTTTGGTTAGGAGGGGGACACACTGAAAAGGACTAATAGATGAAACCTGAGCCTGACAAATTCAAAATAAAGCCTGTGGACATAGCAGTCCCTGTAGAGTATTTCCGAATGACTCTTGTGCCATTGTTTGCGTCTGCAGAGGGTTAAGTAGAAAGAGACTGTTGTCTTTCCTCACACACATTCCCTCTCCCCGAGTTAAATTCCTTGGGCAGAAGAGTGCCCAGAAATAAACTGTCATAACTACCGAGTTAAACTGCCAAGGGGTGGTGAAGTGTCCAACTCCAATGTCTTCAATCAAGGCTGGTTTCCTTCTTTGAAGATATGCTTTTGCCAAACACAAGTTGTACCTCAGACACCAGTTATTGGACTTGATAGACATGAAATCTAATGGCCCATGAAATAAAGGTCAGCAGAAGAAAAGATTATTAAATGGTTTCTTCTGGCTTCAAGTATATGAATCTGCAAAATGTTGGCAACTCGTACCCACCGTCATGGTGTTTTTCATGGGATCCTTTAATAACGGGATTAGGAAGTACCAATATTAGTTCAAAAAAGCTGCTAAAAAGTCTCTGACATTTAGTCATTGCTAGCCTTTATTCACTGTTGACTGGTGTCTCCACTGGAGCTGGTAATCCAGCGCAGGGAGGGATCCACGGCAGCTGCAGATACATCCAAGATCGATATGGAGGCTGGCCGAAGGGACGCTGCTTGGCACTACTCTCTCCGGTGCTCGTGATGGGAGCCTAATGCTTGCTGTGGGGTATTTTCATGAGAAACAAGTCCTGGATTTTGTTTTTTAGCAGATTATTCCACCAAGAAGTTTGGCAGCATTCTCGTTTCTCAAAACAGAGGAATCACCGTTTTGCTTCTCCTGAAGCATTTACTGTAGGAAGTGACTGCCCTGTATGGAACAACGCTCCCAAAGCATGAATATTTCATGGGACTGGTTTTGGGGAGATTACTTATGGTTGAGTTTTCATGGCCAAGAACTAGATTTTTGTGAATATCAGCACTTCTTTGGTAATTTAAAATTTACTTGAAAAGAAAAAGAAGCAAGCCGAGGCTGTATGAGTAGAACCAAGGTCTTGCGCTCTTACAAATACCACGATAAAAGTATATTGGTTCATAAGAATACTTTGAAATATTTAAGAGAGCATCAGCAGGAAATATATACACATGTACATGTATAAAACTAGCATTTCATGAAGAGTGTGGGAAGGAGAACATTTGGGAGTCAGCACATTTCTTACCGACTACATTAAGTGCACCCAAGAGTGAATTTTTTATTTATTTGGATTTTTCTTTAGCACTACCCCTTACTGTGCTTTGGGTTTCTGGACGTGAAAAATAACAAGCTTTACAAACATACAAGTCACAAAACCACAGTCAACCCTGCTTGAGGGGCTGCTGCTGCCCTGCCAGCCCCTTCTCCGGACACAGCTGAGGGAAGGCTGGTCCCAAAGAGCTGCAATCTCTCCTCAGAACAGTCAGACCTGCCTGGACCTGCTGGCTGGGACAGTTGGAGGCTTTTTCTGCTACTTCCAGGAGCCACCCCACCGTACCTGCCTGGTGGTCCGCTCCCAATGAGAGATATTTATATCCGAATTTTCAAGGTGAGAGTTCATATTTAATGGGAAGCATCTTCTTTGTGTGAAAATCAGTTTGAAACATCCTTGGGCTTGAGTGGTGCAGAAAGCTTTGACAAAATATGTGAACTATGTTTAGTTCCTTGCATATATCAGCCTTGACGGAACATAACAGTTTTGATAAAGCTCTTATTTGGAGAAATTTCTCAGCTCCCTCTTTTCTCCCTAAACAGAATAATTAATAAACCAGAAATAACCAAAGACTACACTAGCATCCCAAACAAGCGCTCTCCCTTGCTATGAGAGCTTCTCTCAGTCTCTTCTGTTAGGATTACTCCATTTTCAGAGATCAGAAAACAGTAATTTTTTTCATGAACTTGAATCTGGTCTGGCCTGAAAGGGCCATCAAGGAATCAGTCACAAAACAAGAGGGAAAAGATCTGCAGGTTTTGTCCTAGGGTAGGACAGTCAAATTGTGATTTTCTCTTTCTTGGTTGTGCAGCGGCGGTGCCAGCGGAGCTACTCCTGGTGGCCAAGGATGAGAAGCGTCACGAAAACAGCCGGTCTGGTTTCTTCTGCCTTGCCTCGGCAATAAGCCAAGGGCAAGCTACTATTTTTTTTCCCCTCTGTCTCTCACTTCCAGGGTATTTTGCCTTCACATTAACTAGTCGAGGGCCCAGCCTGATCTCGGCCAGGTTTGTCTCCCCTCCTTGCATCACGTTTGGGATGGGCTCTCCTGCCTTGGCATCACGGGCTGCTGAGGGCTTGCAGAAGTGACCCCGACCCTTGCTGCATTTGCTTATTTCCTTCTCAGCTCTCTTTCTATTTCTTTTCAAATTAAGGTGCACAGGAAACCAGAGCAGTTTCTGATCTCTCCTCCACCTAAAAAATTAGAACATCAAAACCAGTTTTACCAGCAATAAACGAAGCTACTTTGAAAAGTGAGGCAAAGGGATCTATCTGGAGTCAGTAAGACATTGTTAGGATCTCTTTGATCGGGAGCCTTAAATGAAAATTATCAAATGGCGCTTTAAAACATACACCCTTTTGTTTGATTAGCCTGCTGCAGATAACCTTTATTAAACCTGATCTAAAATTACAGCCATGCACTGGTGGTTCTTTGATGCCTTGGCTGTTTCATTTCCTGTTTATACTATGATACACGTTGCACTAGGAGATAAAGCACTTCTGAAGGATATTAAGACATGAAAGTCCTTTGGCTATTTGCTGGCACTGTTTTGATGTTTTCTTGCTCTCTAGAAATTAGCATATCCTTTTCAAAGACTGCCTCTGATGAGAGTAATCCTTTGCCATGATGTATTTGCTAAAAGTCATAAATGATAGTATATTGTGTAAAGAAATGACACATAAAAGGGACGATGCTAGATTATTGATAATGAGGCAACTTGTGCAACTCTGCTTTTGGCTTTTATAAAACACATCTTTGACACCATAAATACATTGAGCTTATATTAATGAGGATTTAATACTTCTGAGATTTTAGAAACTTGCTTAGAGCAACTTTTCAAAAGAAGTTTTTTGGGGGAAGTTTAATGTTTTCAGTGATTTGGATAAGATAGTCTGTTAAGCACGTTTTGCTGCCTTCATAACGAGGAATGATGGAAAGGTTTTTAGCACAGCTTTGCCAGAATTAAACTGTGCTGGAGTATTTATTTTATTAATATTATAGTGTTTATTGCCATAGAAACAAGGTGGCTTAATTATAGAAATTTGCAACAAAACCTTACCTTTCAGAAACAAGAACTTTGACACACATAAAAGCAAAGCAGAAGGATCTGATATCTGGAGGTGTAAATAAGTGTTGCTCCATTGCAGCTTTGAAGTGACATTGATTTACATCACCAAAAGATCTGTCTCCTGTTGTCACTAACAAATGACCTGAGCATTTTCACAGAAGAGAAAGACATGCCTGGATGACCTAGAAAATAAGGACCGGGGTGTCGGGATGCTAGTGGGATAAGGAAGAGCAACAAGGGCTCGGATATCGAAACCAGTCTCTTTTCAAAGGCACTTTTCCAGGACTTTTCGAAGTGATGACACTGTCTAAGTTAGACTATAAAATTCCTGTAGCTGTATGAAAACCATCATAATGTTTACTGAGTTTCATTTGCACAAACACTCTTCCATCACGCTCAGTAGCCGGACGCATGGTAGCACAAGATGATCTGGACCCTGATGGAGGCGACGTGGGTCAGGCATGGTGGCATTGCCGGCTCCTTGCAGTGCGGTGGCTTTGGTGGAGTGTGATGAGGATTTACACTTCGCTTTACGTAACGTGCTTTCTGTCGAAAGATGCAGAGCGCTGAAATTTGTATTTTTCAAACTGGGTGACCTGAGTTAGTTACACACCTGAGGCTGTGTGTAACACACCTGAGGATGAGGATTCTGGTACCTAAATTAGTAAACAGAATTTGCAGCGACTCTGAGTACCTGAACTCACCCTTCTAAAAATCCAGTCCCTTATCTACACGCCTTTATGTGGAGCTGAGGCCTCACCTTAGATATCCCAGGTTGATAATCCTGCCCTCAGGAACCGAAGATCTCATCTGATATCTGCTGAAATCAATGGAGCAATTGACCGTGGGTGGCTGCTCCAAGGAGCCCCGAAGGGCATAAACGTCGCAGGCAGCCTTGCAAGGCGGAGGGACAGCTCTGCCGTCACCAGTGCCCTTCCAGTAGGCCCTGGCACAGACCATTTAGAGTTGCAACCGTGCTAATCAGCACAGGGCACTATTCTTCGTCTCTGTGCATCTCACTAGCTTGGGGCAGGAGCTGGGTTTTTATTAGTCCAGGTAGACTGCAGCGGGAGACGAGAGGAAGGGAGGAAGGAGCAATTGGAAAGGCAGAGACAAATTATACCTCCAGTGATGAAAGCCACCTTGACTGCAGTGAGGCTAAGACATTGCCAAGATGATTGCCAGTTCAGCATGTATTAAGCAAATATCTCTCCCTCCTTCCAGCTAGGCCTGCAGCGGAATTTCCTTCTCCTACAATTTGCTGGATTGAAAGTGCATAGAATACCAAAATTACTTTTTTAACGGCTGCAAAAAAAATCACAAACAGTTGACAATTCAAGAGAAAAATACTTTTAAAAAATTGATAGTATTTTTTCTGTATCCTTATCAGAAAGTCTTTCAACTTCCCTCTTGGAAAGCAAAGACATGTAGAAGGTGCTGGGAAAAGGATTTCTGCATGGGCACCTGCTGTTATTACTGCAAGCAGTGACAGGGAGCAAAGCCATTTAGGATTAGTCCCTAAGAAACGGTGATTATCAAGACTTCTTTCTGCAGGACCTTTGCTCATTGGTCTACATGCCACCCAGTAACAGGATTTGCATGACTCCAGCCAGCTGCTTGGAGAATATGTCCCATTCTAGTGCTTTACCATATGTCATACAGTATTCATGGCAACGACCATGACTCATAAGATCAGCTCACGCCTATATAAGGCTTTCTGCAAATTTGGGGTGATTTAACTAAAAGTAATACATGCAAGGCTCACGCTGAGCTCGTATTCCAACCAAAAGAAAAAGGGGTGAAGAAAGGCAAAGAGCAGAAAGCATGCAACATCCTCAAAGCCAAAGGGCTCAGTGTCTCTTGGAGGTCCTTGGCAGAGCCCCGCGGCTGTCCTCCGAGCCCGCCGCAGGTCTGCGTGGGCCCGAGCCAGGGGAGCCAGGCACTGCCCTGGAATCCGTCCCTGCCCGGCTCAGCCGCCCGAAAGGCAGCTGCGAGCGCGGCCGGACACTCCTTGCAGTAACGGCTCCTTCCGAGCGCCTCTCGGCCCCGCCAGCACGCGAGAGACAGCCAAGTGCGCTCGCCTGCCAGGTCGTCACAAGACCGGTGAGTCACGGGAGGATCACAGAGTGTTGTTCTAATAATGGAGCTTAATAACAGCCGGTGTCAAGGCAAAAGCACCTGTAAGTGAGACGGTACATAACTTTACAGCCTGGCAATAACACTGCTGGGCAGCCCAAGCTCGCAGGTCTCTGCGCTTGGTTTGTCCGTGTTCGGCCTTGTTCTCTGCAGCGGCTTTGGAGCTGCTGTGTCGCTGCCACAAGGACGGGCCATTGGTAGGACAGTGCTGCCCGGACTCTGATATCCAGGCAGATAACGTGCTCCCTCCCCTCCTCCAAGCGCAAGCTGTGAGCCTGCTGTGTGACAGCAAACGCTGCCAGCAAGGAGGCACAGCTTTCTGCCCAGACCATCAGCAGCAAAACCGCTGTGGCCTGGACCGCTGCAGAGAGATGTGCCCGCAGGATCCGTCCGGCGCAGCAGTGACCCGTCTGAAATTCATAGTCCAAATGGAGATAAGCTGTGTGCTGGACCACAGTTGGCTGCTCTGAACGGAGACTGCTCAGCCCTGACGGGCCGGTGGGGAGGAGACCTCGGTGCCCCTCAGCATGCCATGTTTGGTGGGGTGAGGAAGAGGATGTAGCTTGTGATGCAGTCGCTGATGGTCCTCTCTTGGCTTGCCAGACGTTAAGCTGTATGGTGACTCCAAACCATCAGATCCCACTTTCCACCCGTGGTCTCAGAGGCTGTGGGCTTTCCCGGGTCTCCAGCACCTCCGTAGCTCTCCCAAGCTGCTGCTTTCACTGCAGGCTCCGTGCGGGGTGCTCCTGCCCCGCTGCACTTCTACATAGCATAACTCCTCCTTCCTTCTGTCAACAAATCCCTCTGTCCTCCCCATCCTACCACTTTACAACTTCTCTTTGCTGACCTACAAGTAACTCACCCAAGCGCTGCCACTTTTACCTCGACGTTGCCAGCCAAGCAGGAGGTCCATAAAGAGCAACAAGACCTCACCAAATAACGGTCTCTAAAACTGCCCTTTCAAGCTCCTGGGGGAGGACATCTGCTCACCTGCAGGTTTTCCTGCCCATTTGCTGCAGCTGAGGATGCCCTTCGTTCCTCCTCGGCATGCTCAAGGCTGCATCCCCAGCGTCCGGACATCGTCCATGAGGTTTGATCCAAAAGGTGACCTTTCCCTTTGGAGTTCCTCCAGAAGCACACCCAACACACACCCTCTCCCTTTGTTTGTCTCCTGAGCGTTGTTACAGCGCGGTAATGATCTCAGAGGTGCTAAGCTGATAATCATCTACCTCAGCTACTCCGCACATTTTGTCAGGCACGTTGGTAATGCAAACATAAAGTGTAAAGATATCCCCTTCCCAAGGTAATGGAAAACCCGAGTGGAGATTGACATTAGAAACAAGATAGGCGGATGGAGAAGCCAAGTAAAAAGGAGTAACATCTGGTTCCGTTTTTCTTTGTGAAATTATCTCACACTGACCAAGCAGTACCTTCTCTGAAGTATATAAACGTTGAAGACACACACACATGGTTGTTATCAAATGGTATTGTGCAAAATTAAATTGGCTACTTTATGGTGAAATGGAGAAGGAAAGCAGGCATTTCAAACACATGCGTGTCTCTCAGCGAGGTCTGGAAGCGATCACGATGCAAGGATGGCTACTTTAAAATATCTACAAATAGTTAGGGCCATTCTGCGAGATGAATAAGCTGGGGCTGAATTTAATAAAGTTATCAAGGCCATAATAACACAGGGGCCAGTGCCTGAAACTAATAAGTGGTTTGGTGAGCATGAGATAGTTCATATGCGCAAAGCATTCCTCCAGCGCTGACTTGCAAAGGTAAAACACCATGCCAAATTCCTCTAACTTCACCAAGATGTGCTGAACGTCTGCCCTTTGGCCAGGTTTAGCCAGCCGGGCCGGAGGGGACATTCAGCACATTTTTGCCTGAGGGGTAGTCACAAGCTTGGCATGTCCTTCGCTGAACATAGCTTGTAGGTCCCCTACAGCAGGCACGTGTTTGTCCTTAGCATGTGTGCTCTCCATGCCAGTCAGTAGCATGTTTGCAGTTTAAGGAGACAATCAAAAAATTCTTCGCTAGAAACAATCTGTTATGTCAAATTTTTGTCTAATGTTTTTCATCGGTAGCTTCAGAGCAGGTTCCTCAGGGCTCCAGCCTCGTCGCCCGTCCCCAGGCAGAGCCATGGGACCTCGCTGGTCCCTGGAGCTGGGCAGGACACGGGGATGCCGCGCCGGCAGCCGAACGTGGGTGTGGAGGAATGTTCTCCTTTACATTCTCCAAAAATGAAATTTTCCATTTGTGGAAAATTCCACATCTCTGATATTTTTTTTTAATTCAGAGGAATATTTTAGATATGAGAAATTTTCTCTGGACTGGAAATTCCCGTTACCGCACATGTCGAGAGGAAAGTGTTCAGTTTTTCCAGCAGGCTGGTGGCAGAGCAGGAAAGAGGGCTTGGTTTTCCTGAATTCCACTCCAGGGCTCTGTTCATCAAGACACACAGCCTCCGCAAGACTTTTGTTTGGATAAACCTACGTTTCCCACAGAGCTGCAAACCTGGGCAAAGGGTGAAGTAACAACCCTACTTTTTTCTTTTTTTTTTTTCAGATTTAGAAGCAGAGACCCGAGAGCAGTGTTGGGGCTGGCTTCAGGGAATGCAATTCTCATTCCTTTGAAAATTCTTGTTCTGCCAGTTGGGAGTTTTGTTCAGCATTTCCCTTCCCAGTTTGTATTGTGGGGCTGAACTTTCTCAAGATGTTGACTGGGCGGAAAGAAGAAAAAAGGAGGGCAGATTTCATCTAGCTTGGATTTACCTGGGGAGTGATTTTCTTCCAGAGATCCTAATCTGAAACTGCTTCTTCCCGTGCCCCTCCAGAGTAGTTTACAATCTCTGACGTACGCAGGGATGGACCATGAATCTGTTAGCACCAATGGGGCTGGCCAAGTACTTGGGAAAGAGAGGGATTGGCATTTTGGCTCACGATGTTAAGAATCAGGTTTATTGCAGCCATGGCTATGCCTCAGCACTGTGCCCGGCATTGCGCTCTACCCTGAAAATTGTAGCATTTATGTAAAAACCAGTTCAGCAGAATTTACTCATATATCACCAATTTTGCCAGGGTAGAGGAGTCTAGCCGAGCTTCTGGACATCTGCTGGAACTGGTTCTGTTGCAATTAACTTTAAAACTCTCCTCTACAGCTCCGTGAAAAGGTAGGAGAGGCGACTGCAGACGTGTCCTTCAGAGGGAATGGTTACTGAGAAGACTTTCAAATTGCCTTGGGAAACATAACTCTGAGCCCCAAGTTTCAATGGAAATGCAGTAAAGAAAACCTCAAAAGGCAAACTACAAGCTCCTTTCCCAGATTTCCTTTTCCTTTCATGGCGCAAATTAGAGAATACAAACTTAGTGGAATTGCAAGCATCTAAGAATAGCTTTGATTTTCCTAAACATTTACAATTCTGTTTTATGTACATCGTCAGAAAAAGAGCAAGGAAATACAAAATGTAAATCTTTAAATGAACCTGAATACCAAGGAGACTTTACATATCTGCCTGTAAGAAATGGGATGTTGCATCTAAATCTTAAATGGGGGAATCAGAGAGTTTCAATAGCCGTGGATGCATGGAGTATAATCAGACATAGGATGTCTTATGTAGGGTCCTTCTCTCCCTCCATCCCCTCCCTTGCAGGTTGAGGAAACTCTTGTGGCTTGCTATAGATTTTGCCGCCTGCCATTCGGCTGCTTTCATGGCTCCCGAGCCTGAATCCAACCTCTATTTCAGAGAGCAGCAACAACGTGCTAAGCTGGATGTCAAAATCATCCCTGGCAAAGGGGCTGAGGGGTCACCCTCATCGCTCTGGGATGCGCAATGGATAGTGTCCCCATTAAGCAAGTAGCACGCAAGGTCTAATGAACCCAGAAGCCACAGATCTGAAACCACCCCCAGACACGGAAGATTTGCAGGAATTCTGAAGAGCCTGTTGGGCATCTTTGATAAAAAGTCACATTTACAACAGTGATATTGCTCTCAGTTGTACTGCAATGCTGAGAGAAAAGTTGAATTTGGGAGAAGATATTAGCCCTTCTCTCAGCAGGACAGCCCTGATACAGCAGAAAGCATTAAGAAAGCAATTTAAAAAACATAATGCTCAGGAAGCACCTAATTTTACTACCAGCTGGGTCTTAAATTAATTGTGTGCAAGCCGAATGTGGCACGAGATGGAAAATTCAGGCTTTAAAGTGTGTGTGCTTTTCTAAGAGCAATTTTGTTTCTTGGTTGAAAGCAAGGAGTGTATCTCATGGAAAACATCAGGTGATCAGCAGAATGATACCATGATGGATTAGCCCAGCACATACTTGCCTGGAAATGCTCAGAGGTCAGGAGCAGGTTATAACTCTCTCCAACACTGAGTTATGAGCGTGTGTTACCCTCGGTCGGCAAGGAGAGGTTGCTTTTCGGAGCGGGAAGGAGGCTGCCTACAGAAGGGTAGAGCAATGATTCACTTGTCTCAGCAGACTGAGGAAACACGTATTAGCAAAATCTTGGATACCGCAGAGGCTGATAAGTGTTACCACTCCCATTTTCTCACTAGGTAAACTGAGGTCAGAGATGCTTTTTGACTTGCCCAAGGTCATGCATGAATTAGTGGTAGAGCCAGAAACAAGACCTAAAAGACCCCGCTTCCTTTCATTGCCACAGCGTTTGCAATGGCAGATGTAGAAACATTGCAGGCCTGTTGTTCAAAAAAGAACCCATTATCCGTCTGCAGGACTTGTATCAACCTCAAGAGAGATCAAATAGCCCCGTGGTGAAAAGGCATCCCAGAACAGCTGCCTGCCTGCTAACTGGTTTTTAGGCTGTGATTTCTTCAGTAGCATCATTCCTGGTTCCCACTGAACGCTCTTAATTTAGATTGATGGAGCCATTCTGCAAAGCAACAAACTTTCACTTAGACATACGCAACTTCTATACTTGTTCAAAACAGCCAGAAATGTTGTTTATATGAATTTACAGCTCAAAGCAAACAGCTGTTAAAGCCCCTCCCTGCCCGCTCCTTCAATTTTTTTCTTTTTTTTAATCTTTTTTTTCTTTTCTGGTCAGCATCTTGTTTTGGAAATACCCCAGATTGTAATAGTTTTACTTGTACTGTATTACTTGGCTTTGTTCATTTACTGATTAAGTGCCAGTCCTGAAGTACTGCCAGATGAAAGTAGGCATCTTATAGCACTGAAGGGAACTTTCCTGAGATTATTTATTAGCGAGTCACTGTGCAAATGTTCTAAACAAACAGCAGGTCTCTGCCCAAAGGAGCTTACAGTGGGAAGATCAACGGGAGGTCAGATGCGTGGCATCTACCAAAACCCAGGGAGGAGGCTGCAACCTCGGCTGGACCTGCTCTGGCCAGAGCTCTGGCCAGGTGAGCAGCAGCAACATTTCAGGGGAACCCCAACCCCTTCAGTCCCCATGGCTTACATTTGGGGTGATTTGGGTTCTCAAGCAACTCTGTCCACCGCGTGAAGCAGCAAGGCAGCCCAGGAATGGGGGAAATCCAGCCACCATCTACTCAGCACTTTGTCCGCCCCAGACAACACTTGCCTCCTGGCTGATCTGAGGTCCAAATTTGGGTTAGTTTGATTCTCAGGCCCAGATTCACTACAAAGATCTGAGTCTTGATGAGTCTAGATGAACATTTTAACTAACTTGGCCCACATTCCAAGTTCATAACAGAACACAAATCCAGGCACTTTCATGTGGCCTGAGGTTTTGTAAAGAAAGGTTCATTTGGCTCTCAAGTTGACTTTGGTTTTGGCTGTGTCTCCTGGGTCAGTCTGGCCTGTGAGGGCTGATGTGGGCTGGCCCAAGCCCTGCCGTCGCTGTCACAGCTGGGGAGAGATCAGCTTTTGTCACTGCAAATTGCAGAGAAGCAAGAAAATAGCGGACTTCTGAGATGATTAACTCTTTGCAGACTGCGTGGCAACCTGCTACAAGTCCTTCCAGAAATTCAGTCCTATGATGGCGTTCTACAAGTGAACCACACCTCTACGACAACAGAATTTAAACAAGCAGATCACCTTGCATGCTTTTCTCGGTTTCAAGTGGTTTTAACAGTTTAACTTACATCTTGGTAAGATTATGATCTACTGAATTATTACTGCAAAAATATAAATGCCACTGTTTTTTCTCATTATTTTCCCTTGCACAGATTTCAAGGTGTAGATGCAATATCTTAGCAAAGGAGAAGGAATTTTTTTTCTGGGAAAACATGAGGGACAGCAAGTAAAAGTGAGCTCCTGGCGAGGGAAGTCCTTCGGGTACTTGCGCATGTCACCGTAGCGGCACGCCAGCTTGCTGACCAGTAATTAGCTTGGTTGAAGTCTGGCTCAGCAGATCAAACTACAAAGGCATGCATTTTTGAAGGACTTCGTGCAAGAATATATAAGAAGCCTTTCTAGGAGCAACTGCTCAAGTCTCTCCTGTGATCTCATACAGTAGACCTAAAAAGTAGATTAAGAAAAGTAATAAGCTAAAGGAAAAAAACACAGTGCTTTGCTCATTTATTTTATATACTAAGAGGAACACTGACCTTTGAGATCTCTTTTTTCCCTAGAATTCACGGTGATGAATAGAACGTATTCTGACTTTAAATGAAACAGAGTGCTTTGAAAAGACAGAAAATTAGCAACATATGGGCCAAAGGACCCAAAGAGATGAGAAAAAAGGAGCGGGAAGAAAACGACTAAAAGAAAGTTTCAGATGTCGCTGTGATCCAGCAGCAGAATATTTTAATGTTACTGCTATTAGGGGAGGTCAGACCCCTCCGGACATCCCCCTTGCATCACACGTGGCGAGGCCTTTCTGTGGGCGACGCAGAGCAGAATTTACCCTTCCTTCACTGCAAATGCTCCTTGCCCAAGCGGACCAGCGGATGCCACAGCGGAAAAGGACAGCAGGATTTTACAAACAAGGTGGCTGTCCTCTTCACTATCCCCTCGCCGCTGGGAGCCACAGATGCTCTATAATGTAAGATACAAATCTTCCCGGCCAGACTCCCAGGCACTCTTGGAGTCCTTTGATTTCGGTCGCTGGTGCTTGCCCTCAGTCTCACCTCTGCCCGGGGAGGACTCAGACATGAGGCAGAACGCCTTCTGCGCTGCCCTGGGTGGCCCTGGGCGTCCGCGCGGTGCGGAGCAGCCACCGGGTCACCGCAAGCTTCCCCAGCGAGAAGCCGTACCAGGTCATACCCGAAAGTGCAACCCCAGTCCCAGCAGCTGGCCACCACCATTGTTCACAGCTGCTTTTTCCACAGCCAGACACTCCTCGTGTGCTTTACCATGTCCACAACGCACCTGCAACCTGCAACCAGAGACAGGGCTTTCTTTCATTGCACTGACACAAGCATAGTCTAATTTTTATGAAATAAAATCAGTAACAACAAAAAAATCGCATTGACATTTATAGCCCTGAATGTTTCTCAACTTGTTTTTTGGGGGGAATTTCCTTGGTTTTCTCTATATTACATGCGAAAAGTTCAATTTCTAAAGGAGGAGGGACTGCATTCGGTAAGGGGTGGATGCTTAAAAGTAGTCTATGCCATGGATAAACACTAATTACGTGAGCATCTTCGACGGCTGGAAACCTTCATCACATCAGGAATTAGCTAAAGCAGGAGTTGAAGTATCAAACTGTTCACAGCTAATTTTGTGTAATCTTTTGAATGTTTTATCAATTGATTCAATATTCTGAATTAAATTCCCAAATACTCCCATTTTAATTAAGGTCTGGTGCAAGCCAACCAGAGCAAGGAGACTTGGAGTTAAGACTCCCAACTTTGCCCCTCACTCTCTCGCAGGGTATGTGTTTAGAGAGGCCACGTGCTGATATGAAATACCTCCAATGGAGGGGTAATTAGAGCAGACGTAGCCAACCTGCCCATGGCTGTCAATTCTCCAATGACATTGGGAAGCGCCACATTTATACGTTATGCAGACAGCTCCGAGAGACAAAGTGTTGTTTTTTTCCCAAGCTAAACCAAATCTGGGTAAAATTAACATTCTAGCCTGCTCGTATATTTAGTCCAGATCCAAGTCTGCTTACTTTTTCCATTCTGTCTCTGTCATTTTAGCTCATTTGTCTCTCAGCTGAAAAATGAAGGGAAAAAAGTCCTCTGCTGTTGCGCAAGCATGAAAACTGTTCTGTGGTCCCTAAAATACCCGTAAGCCTGTGTATCCTCTGCACACCCTGTAATATACATTACATGACCATACTTAGGTATTTGCACAGACCTGCTATCACTTTGCTTTTTTGCCCCCATATTTTGGAGTGTGTAGTTAAAAATTACTTCAGGGCTTTGCCTCCCCTCTTGGCCATTGAAAGGCTTTGCTTTTGCATAGGATGCACAAATATTTCTCAAAAGCTTTATTGCAAATGCTGCTGCCCCCTTCCAGAGCAGCACCTGCTTAAATCAGCAGAGTATTAAAAGCAATGAAGTATATAGGAAGCTGGCGACCGAAATACCCTATCCTACAACTCTCACAGTAAGAGCATAAACCCCTTTTGGCATTAAGCGTGGCCCAGTTTGAGGAAGGACAGGAGGGAAATTAAGCCCCTATGGGTTTTGGCTTCTGTGTTGGGTCCGTCTGCTAAGGTGCCACTTTGTGTGAGGTTGTTAATGGCTCGTGGATTATGGAAATCCTTTAGCAAATGGGCTCTCTGAGCGGCCCCACGTCTCAGGCGTTTTTCAAAGAGGATGTCAAAGTCCTAGGATGAGGTTTGAAATGATGGATGCCAGGGCCAGTCAAACACAAACTCCTCCAGACTTTGGTGGGACATAGCTGGCTCTCGTAAAACTTGTTTCTCGGTGTTTTATCTGGTCAAAACTACAGCCAGCTCCACTTGGCTCCTGGTACGTGGAAAGAAAGCCCACCTCAATTTCTTACCCAAACTCTCCCAGATGTCCATGCTTCTGTGAAGAAGAATGAAGGACACAGCATCCAGAGGTCACCTTAAGTCCTCAGACCGGTATCGTCCATGGCAAAGGCTTGGCACTCCCGATCCCAGCTGGTCTCGGCAGGGAGGACACCTGCAGCCTGAGGACATCAGGCCATAAACCCGGCCACAAACCGACATCCTGCGCCCTGTGCTGTCCTCTCCACCTGTTTCAGCAACAGCAACCTGCAAAGCCTCTCCCAGGCTGCCGTTAGACAACTCGTTTGCAGGCAGCCTGAGACGTTAATGAGCCTGCGACTCTTCCCACAGTCCGGCTCACGTAACCTCACGCAGCAGATCTGCAGGTGAGGGCCATGATTTTCCTCTCAGGGTCATATATCTACAACCAGCGTGCTGTTATTTGCACTCTATCTGTTCTCCACCAGTTACTCCTCTGCCTGTTAGGTCTTGCCTTGTGGGCCAGAAGGGCTTAGGGAGAGCGAGCGCCCAAGCCCAATGGTGCCCTCGTCTGGCTGAGACTCCTGTCCGATAAGTATCCACTGCAATATTCATCCTCCTCTTCCTCTCCACACCTGGCAATACCAGGAAAAACGGACACAAAACACAGCTGGCCTGGGATGTGGTTACGCATCATGTTGGAGATGGGCTGGCCCCACAGGAGCCTTTTTCCTCCCGTGCCGGCGGCTGCTTTCCCAGCTCCCCCCGGCCTCTCTGCTCCACGCTGTGCAGCACATGGAGCATGCAGCCCCAAGAGCAAAGTCCTCAGGTAATGATTTTAAGGGTCAGATGAACTCTGCCCTTTGCTTCCCCAGCGGGCATCAAGAGGAGCCCCACTGCCAAGAGTGGGGCCGACGGGCAGCGCGCGCGCCAGCCAGCATCTGCCGGCCATGGATTTGAAGTGACATCATGAGTTTGTGGTTTTTTTCCAAATGGATCTTTCAAAATTCACTCTTGTGGTTCCTTCCACTGATTTTGCTTGAAGAGATAAGACTGGTTTTTGGAGAGCAGCCAGCTCAACTGTTGACAGAGCCGTACAGTTCAGCTCCGAGCTGCAGGACTCTTCCTCCAGAATAAAAGGTCCTTTTCAGTTTATAGACAAAAATACATGAATAAAGACATATTTCATGCGTGATGTCTAAGTATATCAATCAGATAACTGGAACTGGTGTGCGTGTGGAGAAATTTCTGACGTAATATAACTTGTACAAAGAAAAAAGGCGCTTTCATTAATCCGGTGCTTGGAATGCACTTGTACACCAACAAGTGATTCAGTAAGAACTTGGAAAAACAAATGAAGCCATCATTTTCAAATATGTAGGAGCCTCCCAAATTACAAGAGCAAGTGAGTGTTCAGGATTCACAAATGGAAAGAGACTCTCAGATCCCAGGCAGGTCTAGAAAAATAACTGGAAAATGCAGAGCAGGTATGCATAAATTATGCTGATGTGTCCGACAGAAAATGAAATCAGTTCACACTGTTGTCTCTTTTTTGGGGGCAAGATGGAAGTCACTGCAAAAAATAAGATCCTGAGGATTGGAGTTTGCAACAATCCTCATGCAAATCGTCTTTTGTAGTGCGAGTACAGAAGGGACTTGCTGACTCCTGCCAAGATTAAGAGTCTCCTACATTCAGATCCTGCGTCCTGTTGAGATTTCCAGCTCATCTGTAATATGAAGATGGACTCTTCCATCATGTCCTTGTCACCCCAAGAACATACAATAATCAAAGTGCATCGTGACAAACTCACACAAATACTAGCAGTCGATTCACACTGCAAAATTCAGTTCTGGATGTAGGTTTAAATGCCCTGAAGTCTGGTAAATTTGGATTTACTAAAAAGCACTACATTAAAATTAAATGAAAGATTTTATTTGAACCAAAGAAAGGAAATTAAATTTAGGCGGAAATTCCATCATCAAAAATTCCTGCACCGTGTCTCAGTGTTTTGGCATCTACAGAATGGGAAGTGCAGTTCTGTACTCTTTGGACTTCTCCACTGTATCTTAAGTGCCTTTTGTGTTGGCATAAGATGATGGGTTAATAATATTATTTCATCTTTAACTGAGAAACATTTTCTTGTCATGGAAAATGAAAGACAGACTCTTAAGATTACTTTCACATCAATTTTTCTTATTTATCACAGGTATTTATAAGGTGCCTATCACACGGGTATCCAAGTGCCATTTTTTTCCTCATGGTAAGTTCTTTGATTTTTTTTTTTTAAAGGCAATTTCATACCAAGAAAATGAAGTTTTCATTTTAAAAAGTATTAAAAGGATTGTTATAAAAAAGAAGGAAACATCTCTCCAGGGATAATACGAAAACTATCTGCTTTACAGCTGTTATGGCCCATTCCAGCAGTTCCCTAAATGTGATCTTGCACCACTGATGGTCCATGGCATATTTGCTGGAGCTCCACAGAGATCTTGGCTTTCTTCCTCATTTTCAGCTCCTAAACTATACAGAGAGACAGCTAAAAAATACACATTATTCTTTCCTAATTCTTTTCCACTCAGGCAGCTGCTGTCCTTGACAGAGGGAAGGAAGTCTGTCAGTCCTGGTGGGGCAGGAAGGCAGTCTGTACAGCTGCAAAAAAGTAAGGAAAGGGCAAGAAAATTAGAAATTTATATCTGAGGAGAAAACTGGTAGTAATGGAAGATCCTCCCCGGGCTTCTGTCCACACAGAAGGATGCAGTTGTCCCGTCACTGAAGTCTGGCGGTACTGTCAGCTCTCGCTGGTGACAGTGTCAGCCTGGTGAAGGGGACACAACAGGCGCAGCCGAGATGAGCTCAAAGTGTCCCATTGAAATGTGGCATTTTCACACAAGCTGCAGAAGAAACTTTGTAGTTCCCTGCCTATCTTGCAGGGTAGGTCCAGAAAACGTGGCTCCAGCCACCAAAAACATCCTTGATGCTCCTAGTGCTGGATCGCGCTTGCAACGAAACACGCAGTAGCAGCAAGGGGTGCAAGTAAGCATCAAGATAAAAGAGGGCAGTTAGTAAAGGGTTAATTTCCCAAACACCAGCATAAAAGATAATAGCACGGTGTTGATGACAGTGCTACGATAGCAACCGATAACAGTGACACTGGCGATCAAAAAGACGTGCCAGTGCTTCAGGGTGAATAAACGGATTTTAGCGACTGCATCTCACGTGTTGGTAACGACAAAAGTCGGCAACTTCTATGCGGTTGAGGAGGGGGCTGAGGAAAGCGGAGTTTGCATCTTCCTAGCAGCCTTTTCGCAGGGAAGACAGGGGATCTCAGCCTGGCCGAGCCCGGACCCAGAGCTCGCTGACACCGGCCAGCGGTGCCCGCGGGCATGGGGCCGGGCGGTGGTGGAGGAGAAGCTCTGGGGCCGTCCAGCCGCACCTCTCCCTCCGTCTCTGGTTTTGATCAAGGCTGCTGTAAAGAACAGCGTTTTCAGCCAAGATCCTTGTACGTAAAGATTTAGCTCAAACCCCGTATGGTATTTATAAACATCTTAAAGTCCGCGGTCCTGGGAGCGGGCTCTCTGCCAGCGACGCGGTGGCAGAGCTCCGGCGGCCGGGTGTCACGGCGCTGCCGAGTGCCCGAGGACCAGCCCGGCGTCCTGCAGGCAGATGTTACCCCGGTCATGCCATTTCGTCTGCCGCTGCACAGCAGACCAGCGCCGTCAAAAAGGACTCTGCCCGCTTCAAAGGGAAATGTTAGCAATTATGCCGAGCTAATTGTATCCTGATAAGAACACCAGCTTCATTATTCCACCCTGGTTCACATTTTCATATCTAAGTTCTGTTTATTTAAAGTAAACACCCTCAAATTATGCTTTCTTAAAAATACAAGATACTCACGATTTTATTTCCAGGGATATATGTTCATTAGAGATAAGGTGATTTAAAAAAAAACCACAAAACTATTTGATACTGTTGATTGTAAGCAAAAAACAATAAGCTCCCCATGAAAAATGCACAAATAATGTGCCACGCAGGCCTGTAACGCCAAAAGTTCAATAATTGCTTTTTTGATAAAATGTTTTCAACTTCTTAATATTATTTTTATAGCTAGAAATTCAGCTTCAGACAATGGGCTGGGAACCTGCATTCCCTGCATGTTTTAGACAAATCACGCACTCTCAATCGAAAGCGATGGAAGAATCACTCCTGCCTTGTGGGTATTATATTTTTTAATCTACCAATAAGTTTGGTTTTTCTTTCATTTTTTAGTTTTTCATAAAGTAATTCCAAACTGTAAGCCACAACTGACCTAACTACTTATTAAAAATGCTAATATGCTTTTGTGCTTTGATGTCTGGTGAACAATAAAAGGGAGAGAGTTACTCTGGGACACTGTAATCCTTTATTTGTCACTAAGTTATGACACCCAGCAGAGCTGTGTGACAGTCCAAATCAATCATCCCCCGTGCACTGCAGGCCTTCTCTGCCTCCTGCAGAGTCTATGCAGTTTAATTAGCTTTTTTTCACACTAGCATAATGTACATCTGCAGCTTCAGCAAGAAAAAGAAATGGAGGATAGTTCACTGGGATACGGTGCCTTAAAAAAAAGTTCATATAAAAAAAAAGTCTGAAAGAAGAAACACCACAATCCTTTGTAGTTTACTTCAGAGGAGTTTGCGGTAGAAATCTACAGGACTGGGTACTCTATATTGTTAAATGTAGATTTTTTTTTTTAACCTAATAAAGGCCTTTTCAGCTAAAATCTCAGATGGCATTTAAAGCCTTGTTCTTTTCTAATGGTCTGTATCTTTTATACCTTCTTCTTGCGGTTGATCACGCAGCAGCTCGTTATCCGCTCCTCTCCCCCTCCCCACGGTAGGTTGGTACAATGGAGTCTTCAAGCCAATATTTGCTGGTTAGAAATCGCTGCCCCGACGGAAGGAGGTAAAGCCGTGCTCCCTCGCACCAGCGCCGAGCCCACGGCCGGAGCACGCTGGAAGCGGTGGGTCTGTGGTAAATGAACGCTCTCTACGGTTAGCCGAACGCAAGCCGGCGGCAGCGCGGCTTGAGGGGAGCGGAGAGGGGCTGAGCCCGCCTGGCACCCCCTCGGCTGCCTTGCCAGAGACCAAGAAAAGTCATGGGACAGAAGGTCTTCAGTTAAATGGGATTGTGTCATCCCAAGAAAATATTTCTGGCCTTATTAGGCTACGGGTCGGATCCAATGATACCAAAACTACTCGGGCGCTCTCTCATTTCAGGAGGGGCAATATCCTTTTCCAGCCATTCCATCCGATGCGAGAGAGCTTGTTAACTTGATGGCGTGAGCTAATGCCGCTTGGCTTTTATTTATCTTTTCTACCCTTTGTGTACTGCGATGAAGTTTAAAGGCATGCGCAATCATTCCTTACGCTATTCCTCTGAGAGTGACCACAAAGGAGTCACCTGCAGAACACAGCAGCTCCTTTATTCAAATGATAGATTACATTACTAGAGGCTTGTCACTCCTAATAACCTTCCAACAGAGAAATGCATCTAAGGAGATGATGGGTTGGGTTCAAACAGGAGCATTCAGCAAGAGCAAGCACTTTCCACTCCCTGGTTTCGAGGAGATGCGCCGCGGTGGACGTGCCTTACAAAGGCTGTGGCTGCAGATGGCCAAGGTCCACTGGGACACAGCGGTGGAGACGGTCGCAAAGGCTGGAAAGCGGTCAAAGACATTTATCAGACCATGATTTTGAAGCAGAACTCCGCCTTCAAATAACCCAGCAATTTGCTTACGATCTGCTAGGACTACTTACATCGCCTTCATTGCCTTTGCTCGCAGAATGCAGACGTGATCCACCAATTCTGAGCATTAATGAAAGTACAAGAGCAGCGGCCAGACTTACTGTCAAAGTCTCTCTTAGAGCTGTACTTAAATTCTCTTTTAAACAGCACCTCTCTAATCCTTCAGTGCAAAAATACTTTATCCTCTTGTGGAATTATACATATTTCCCAGTTCAAAGAGGTATAAAATATAAATGTACTTCTGTACAATTCAGCATTAATAAGGGTAAATAGTTAGTGTACAGTGTCTTTTCATCTTTAGATTTCAAGTTGCTTAAGCATTTAGAGACTACATTTGGCATTTCTTGCTGTGCTGCTTCTTGGTCTAATGCTATTATTGAAAATACTTTTATCCTGGGCCTTGGCTGGGGTAATTCCTTTAAAAAATCTTATTCCACACTCACGCCAGCAATTCTTCACTGTTTTTCCCTTTTAAAACAGACAATTCATTAAAACCGTAATATGCTGTTTTAACATACTTCCAGTTTCACATTTAACGGAGAGTTCCAGTTTTGGGTCTGGTGGACATAAGCAGTGAATTTCTTGTTCAGAAGTGACACATTTTGAAATGATCAAAATAATCCAGCTGAGCAAGCACAGGGCTGAGCTTCCCCTTGTGAAGAGTGAAGAGTAGCCGTGCTCCATATGAGAGACCCCAAGAGGGACCCCTTCTCCACAGCAATCCCTCCTGGGAATTTCAATGCAAGCATCCATTTCCCTCCCAAAGTACCCCAACCCTGGGAACACTAGATCTTCAAGGACCTGGAGAAAGACAAGCAGAGGAGAAACATCTCTCATCAACTATGCTCTCAGGAACGTGGACCACCTTGGTCTTCTAAGGAACAGAACCATAAAGTGATGCATGGACTCCTGCTCTTTATCCATATATCAAATTACTTCCATGGACACTTCATTAGCCAACGCCTTCCTCTGGCCTGGGTGCCTATGCCACTGCACTCCTGGTTCCTCTTCCTTGGGAGAGCCTGAGTGGTTTCTTTTTATTTCTACCCCCTTCCTTCCTGGCCAGAGGACACTCCTCAGCCCAAAACAGGCTCCAAGACAGGTATTGCAGGGTGCCGAGGAGTGTCACTTGATTAGAGGAAAGGATGGAAAGTGAGATGCAGCCTCACTCCTTCCTGATTCATATGCCCTGTTAGTGAGAATCTTTCAGCTATGAGGAAAAAGGAGAGTTTTAAGGCTCTCTGGAACTTAGACCATAAAATATTTGTTCCTTGTAATTCAGCAGATCATACACTAAAATAAAAGGGTGCCTAATCAAATAATAATAAAATAATTTGTAAGCCATCTAATACCCTACCTGGTGCAAGGAAAGCATTGCTTTCATGAAGAACAGCCTGAGGAAGAGGAGGAGAGGCTGGTTCTGGGAAGAGGATGAAGTGACTGATTGTCTTTTTGAGAAAGTCAGGGGAGGAGGTGGTTGGAAGCATCAACCTTCCACTGGAAGATGCCACAATGATACAATGAAGACGAGTCATAGTATTTACCCATGTTTGCCTCGCTATCATCTCCCTCAGAGAGATCCAAAAAAGAGATTTTTGCATGTTAGGGCTCCAGCCTGTGAGTTCTGCAGAAGCTTTCGGTGCTGCTACTGCCTCATTATCTCCCTGTCCTGCCCCTGTGGGAGGTTTCTGCTCCTACGGCACGAGGAATCAAAGCCTGAGCCCTGCAGAGTCTGGTAGAAAAACCTCCCTTCCTCACCCATCCCAGCAAAGCCGCTGGGTTCCGCCTCGAGTGCTTATGGTGCCGGCACAGCTCCTCTGCCAGCTCCGCGAGGGAGTGGCAGGCAGGGGGGAGGACAGATAAGAGGGGAAGTGGAGGTGCGATAACATCTCCAACCACCCCAGCAAGATTTGCTAGAATTCACCTGCCAGACCCCTTAGTCAGACAGAAAAAGGTCAGTTCGATCCATCCGTGCGGTTGGGTGGTGGCCTCCAGCAAACCCAAGACCTGCTGTTCCAGTGCGGGTGCATCAGAGGGATCCCACCCCTCTCCTGATTTTGTAGCTTCCAGTTTGCTGACACTGGAAAGGCATCAGAGAAGATAGGAGGATACTTATGCAAAGACTTCTATCAATGGGGAGGCCCATCTTCAAAGCTTTGATTTTACCAGGCGCTGGCATCCCTTCTGAGAGCTGTTCTTGCCTGGGGGGATTCCATCTCAAAGTCTTCACATCACAGGAAGGGGAGTCCTGCTTTGAAGAGTCTCACCAGCAATGGGCCAAACCTCCTATTTGCATTTCATTTTTGGCTGCATGAAGCTTGCTCATTGGCACCAAAAAAGCATTTTGCAATCTTTTTAAAGCAACAAGGTGTAGTGTTTGCTGACACAGCTCAACACCAGGACATGTACATGTGCATCCAACTGAGAAAATCACCAGCACTTTAGGCAGGTGTGGATGAGTGAATGAGAGTTAGAACAAAGTAGTGGTGCATTTGGAGTACGCATATCAAGTTGCAACAAGCAAAAGTTAACATTAAATTAAGGGATCTACTTCCAGAGTTTGTACTTGGCAGCTGGTTTGATTCCTAAAGTGAAACCATGAAGAGAATTTAAGGTTGAATTTATTTTAAGGCTACCTTGTTTGAGTTGCTTTGCTGACGGTCCTGGGAATCTGTGTCATGTTGGACTGCAGCAGAATTGCTGCTGGATCCTCGGCACTGCCATTGGGGCTTGCCTGGTCAGGGAGCAGCATCCTGCAATATTTCAGAAGTACAAAAAGCATTATCAAAGGCCATTCAATCTTGTTTTTAACTTCAGCTTTGTCCAACTCAGAGTTTCTTTAATTTCCTAAAGGTTCTTAGAATATAGGGCACTGCTGACATAATCAAAGCAGCCAAGTTTCCTGGCTCAGACACTGTCTTTGACCTTTCGGTGGCTCATTTTCCCTCAGTTACTTACTTTTCAGTGGAATTGCAGAGCTTCACCCTCTAGTGTCTGAGGAGGAGTTTGGAAGGCATTTAAGAAATGAAGGTCATTAGACGTTACCTTTCCTGTTGCAAGCCCTTGCATGATGCACAGAGGATTATTATGCCATTGCCCTTTGGTGTAAACAAACCTTAGAGATGTTCTTTGCAACGCTTGTAACCAGAACAAAGCCTTTTGCGTTTTTAAAACTTCTGACATAAGAGAGACTCAAGGAAAGCCTATTTACCATGCATAACACAAGAAAGGTTCCTGAATAATCCAAGACAAAAGGTCTATGCTGGGAAAGTACAGAGGTGGGACTGCTGGTTTCCCTTTTATGAGGATCCCCAGATTCCCCAGTTCTCCATTTGGCTGGTACAAAGAACCTGGAGCCGCTGGTTCTCCCTGCTCTGCTCTTGGTCCATAGAGGACTTCAGGAAGATGCAACAAATTTTATGTCAAGTTCAGAAATACCTTGTGCAGTGGGTAACCTTTAGTGCCTGGGGGCAGGTGGATAGAAAAGGAGGTTCCCAGGGCGGCAGAGCTTTACACTCAACCCTTAATACATAAAGAAACAGCTTTGAACTACGTGTGACTTGGGTTCTGCTGCAGAACAGATTTTTTCAGTTGGGCTGAGCTTGAAGCCAAGGACATGTCAGCATATCTGTTGAGGGGGTGAGAACCTCCTTAGAGCTTCCCATGGAGCAGCCCAGAGGCCAACGCCAGAACACGGCTGTTGTACCAGCAGGATTTTAAGAACTTTCTAGCCCTGTTGGGCAGTCCTGTGTCCATCTCGCAGCCCCCTTCATGCGCGTTGCAAGAAGACATAAGCAGTAAAGAGGAACAAAACAGAGCTCGTTTTGCCCTGCTTCCCATTTTTCAATTATTTGCCTTGAACCTCCAAGCACAGTTCTGCTGCAGGAGACCACGCAGGAGACCGCTCTTGCCCCTCGACGGTAGGTATGGGACCGGGCTGCCGGTGGGATGTGGCTGACAGGTAGTTTGCAGAGCGCGCTGCTTTCCCATCACACGTGCGGCCATCAAAGCCCCGCGCACAAAGGCCCGGCGCTCGGCTGCGGTTTCACCCGGCGGGTCTGAAAGGGCAGGTCTCCTGCTTCTTTGTTTAAATGCTGGCCCATTTGTTGACTCGGAGGCACCCACTCCTTAGTGGCGGCAGCAGCAGCGAAATCATATATCACTCTAATGAGCGTCCCTTCAATAACCATTGCCCTGATTTTTGATACCTGGAGAGAAGATGCACCAGCTAGGGAAGAATTTATCAAAAACACGCCACTGACTAGACATCAGAGGGAACCTCAAAGGGACAGTGAACTAGAACAAAGAACAAAAACATTTACAGAAGTGCTACGCCAAAAAAAAAGGGAAAGGAAAAAACTGTACTAACAACAGTAACAAGGTCAGCTGTAAAACCAGAATTAAAAGGCACTGCTGGGGAAAAGACGACGACTCAAAAAAGCACCAAGAACTAAGAACACAGCTTGCCAATCAGATCTATACAGATTCCCCTTGATATCTTCCCACTAACAGGCTTTCCTGCAGGACAAGTAAAAAGTTTAAGCGACTGGCTCTGGGAAGGTGGGCCAGAAGCGGGAGAGCAGCATTCACAGCTTTTAACACAGATCTTCAGGTTCTGCATCAATGGGACCCTTCAAAGGCGCGGGGACCCGGCGAGGGGAGCCGTGCGGCAGCCGGGGGGAGCGGGAGCAGCGCTCCAGCAAGGCACCGCCGCAAGCCCCATTTAAGCCCATTTCACGATTTGAATAATTATGAACGGAGGTTAGCGCCTGAACAGACTGGCTGGTGCCCTGAGCACGTGCTGCCTTTGCCACTCCAGTCGCTTGAAGCTGGGGGGAAGCACCGGTTTAAATCGGCGCAAATAAAGGTCCAGCCCTGAGCTTCACCGACGTGGCGCTAAAATTGGGATTGGTTGAAATCTTGCAAAAAAGCATTACCTAGAGAAATAGGAGTTTTCTACTCCACAACAAAAGAATAATTTACTTTTTTGTTGAAAATTTCAACCGCTTTGTGGGAATATGAAGGTTTTCAGCACTCCACCAAAATACCTAAAGGCTTTTCTATACAGAAAGGTCATTCCATGGCAGCCCTCTTTGCCTCCTGTGCATGTGCATTCATTCCACCTTCTGTGCTCCCATCCGAAGGGGCAGCATTTTCCTCCCTCCCCGCCTTGGTGGTAACGTTCGTACAACAGGTAAGTTCTGTTTCCCTATGGTTGTCAAAACCAGCTATGCCACATATCAAAAACCAGTGGAAGAAAATCCGCTGGAGATCTTCATCCTGAGTTTTCCTGTTCCCTCGTTGCCACGGGATGCAAAGGTGATTCATAGCAAATACCAGTACCAAACTGTGAACATTCTGGGCACAGACGAAAGAGCAGCTTTTGGAGTCAAGGCGGCTTCACCATCTCTGGGCTCCTAATTTCTGCCTACAGAAACTTCAAGAAAACTGAGTCAACTTCCCCCAGAAGCAAGAGGGCTTCTATCTTTGAAGCCCTGATGTGACCCCCACCACATCTGGGCAGCACACCACATCTGGGCAGCACATCACATCTGGGGTGGAGATGTGCTTAACCGTAATTGTGTAGATGGAGGTTTTATGTGCCCTGGGGCACCTCCTCAATCTCTGCACACTCCATCAGAAGACACGAGTCTCCGGTTGGCTGGTGTTGTACCCACCAGCCTGCACGGATCTCCTGCATGCCCTGAGGAGTCCAAAGTGGCACAAGATGCCTACACTTAGGTCACTGAGCTGCTCCCGAGATACCACAGAGCTTGAAATATCTTCCACGGCAATACACACTCTGCATAAGCCAGGGAGCCAGTTACCACGGCTCATCGGTGGAGAAGGACAGGTACCTCTGAGGATGATGAGAGCAGCCAACCTTCGCCGCTCGGAGCTGCTCCTAAAGGAGCCCCTCTCTCACTGGGAGCGATGCAGGGAGCTCTGAACACCAAGACCAAACATTAGGCAGCGTATAGAATACCCTGTAATCATACACCTCTCACCGATATCTCTCTAAAACCAGGACAGCCTCTATGAGCTAATATTGCAGGGCTGAGTAGTAATATTTCATTTTTAAAGCAGGTCCTGCTTGCTTTTTTCCCGGTCCCTTCCCTGCGAAGCTGTGCTTGTTAGCGAAAGTGAAAAGACCTTTGATTTCTATAGCCAATGTTAGAATGTGCATTTCCCCGTGAGAGCACCTGCTTCTCGTGTTTAATGAGTAAACACAAGGAAACAGAGGCTTGAAGAATGATTGTTCCCAACATCGTTACTTCCGAATGCAACATTAAAGAGAAGTAAAAGACAACAGCACAGCAGTTCTTTGTTTTTCCACCACTCTTCCTAAAAAATATCTTTAATGAGACGCATTTGAAGTCTAACATGGGGCCGTTCTCCTAGATTATAATTGATAAATCTTCCAAAGTGGTATGGGGAAAGGATTGTGTAATAATTACTTGTTTCTTTTGAGGAAATAAATAAAATATGAAAAATGTAATTACTAACCAGCAAAATGCAGCAAGCGGGTTTCCCACCGCTCCGCCGACCAGAGTGTGCAGAGAGTCAGGATTTCAAAAGTCTCTCTCCGAGTTCAGCATGACACACAATGATGTTGCTGCTGCTTGTGTTTGTTTTCCAAGTGCCAACTTTTCCAGTCGGAGTCACTGGTTCGTTTGAAGTCCTCACATTTATTCCTGTGCCTCAAGTAATTTTTCTTAAAAAAGGAACAAATTGCTACCCTTGTCGGGTGGGTGGTGTGGGAGTTGATTGCCTTCAGAGTGGCAGGGAGGGCTGTAGTTTCACCTAACGCCATCTCCAGCACAGCTCGGCCGGGGCTGTTCCCCATGCCAGTCTGTGCTTTGGGTTCCCAGCACTGATCCTGCTCTGGGAGAAAGCCCCCTTAGGCACGCGTAACCCCAAAGCCCATAACAGCAGCTGCCACAAAGGGGTTGTCGGGTCCTTCGCGTTCGTGCACGTCCTTGACGCGGCAGAGACCTGCTGGCCTCGGAGCTGGCAGTCTTACCACCTCCTGCTCCTTTCTCGGTAGCGTAATTCTTGCTCTGGCTATTTTACAGATAGGCAAAACTCATTGCAAAGGTGGCTAAAGACACCTAGACTGAGAAACTTGCAGTTTCTGATGAGATGCAAAGCTTTTCATGAACTTTCAGCAATTGGTTCCACAGAACGACCTTGTCTCTGGCCGAGCTGTATCCAGTATCTACTGGGAATGAACCTCTTCTCCCCTGTATAGCACGGAAAGTTCACGCTCCACCTCGATCATTGATTGTTCAGAAATTCTCAGCCTAACCCACATGCAAAAGTTTTATTCAGCCTTAAACTAGTTCAAGTACCAGGTTTCTCATTCTCAGATAAAGCTGTCAAATATGTATTCAAATATATATATACTCATGCCTTCTAGACCTTTTCCTTTTCTTGCCTTTTTAACCATTGCTTTGAACAACAGCATGCAAATTTAATGGATTTAGAAGACTTCAAGCCAATTCTTCCCTTCCTAATTTTGTAAAATGTTATCATAAATGTTTTATGGTGTTTAAAAAAAAAATAAATCTTTCCTTAAAGTAACAATTTAAATTTTTCATGCACAATGAAGACCTTTATCTTATTCACAGCTGTCATTTTCCGTTTAACATCACAACACAATATTAATAAAAAACTGCAATTGGATTGCCTCAAGCAGTTTTTGCCAATTTTAATGTATGGTACAGCTTTGTTCCTTTCTATAGAGCACCCTTAGATCTTTATTCTCCAAGAACATCATTTATTGGTTTTTAGAGTACACCTTCACAAAAAAAGGGTGACTTTTTGATTCAAATAGTGTGTGGTAAAATTCTAGTGATTAGCAAATTATAGTAGTTTTCTGAATTATAATCACTCAGTTTGGTCCTGGCCCACAACCTCCAGTCTGATTAATACCTGAGCAATCCTCAGCAAAGCAATATAATGTATTTCACTACGTGAAACCGAAGACAGACCACAGTACCACACCTGACACGCTGTCGGCAAAACAAACCTTTCTTGATTGAGGTTCTCCCCATTCGCTGGTCAAGAAGAGCGTTGGTCTATGAATAAGGTTGAAAGGCCCTGAAAACTCTTCCTCTCAACCTAAGCTGAATTAATCCTGGAGCGACCCAGAGATGGGGCAGGAGACGCAGCCTGAGCACAGGGCAAGTGGAACACCTGGGAATGGTCTCGGTGACGGCAAATCCCCCGGGACCGAGGCTGTTTCCCACAGTGCTGAAGAAATGGATCTCTTGGGTCTCCCCATTGAATAGATTTGCAGCTTTCCAGACTCTGGGCTCAAAAGTGCATCTCTTTCAAGTTCCCAGGCAGCAGATTTTCTCTCTGTCTTTTGCTTTTGAGAATTCTAGGAGAATCTTCCATTAAATACAAAGATGTTTAGCCTTTTAACCCTCTAAACGCGATACCACAGGCTCTAGTGATCTATTGTCAGTTAAATTCACCCTCTACACTCTCTGCTACAGCCTCTCTCTTGTACTTTCTTCCCTGCTGCGTGCACTTATCCCTGCATTGAAAATATGCTTTTAGACGAATACACACTATTGGTTATTTTTAGGTATCAAAGACATTTTTCTCAAGATCTTTTTTCATTAATTCACTAATTCACTTTTTTGTCTTTATCCCATTTGCCCCATATTCTTTATTATCTCTTAACCCTGATGCTCAAAAGGTGTCAGCACAGATTAACAGGGAGTCTGATAGCTTCTGGAGAGCAGCATTTCATGTTCTCCTGCATCCTTTTAATCAGGTTTAAAGTCTTGTGGCCTTCTGTTTAAGTTCAGTTTGAAAATAGTCAGCAATCCTCAGAAAGAGCAAATAAAACACATCAGCATCCCTTTTTTCTATTTTGACACACATTCCGAACGCACAACAATGCAATAGGAAGTAGAAAAGAAAAACATTTTAATGGGAAAGTCTTGCCCCTTCGGTTGGTTCTATAAATAATCTTGCTTGAGTTGGTCAATAAGAAAGGAGGAATCATAACAGCGTGGCACAAGCATGGCACAGAAAATCTTCCTGTCTCTTCTTCTGCGTGGCAAAGTGAAGTATTGAGAGCAAGAGATAAGTGCTGCAGAAGATGTGCCGTAGACCTCTGGAATGGACATCTCTGGAAATCCACAGTAATAGATCCCAAACCTCAAACTCAAATGCTTCTCTGCTCTGGGGTTTTCAGTATTCAATCCTAGCAGTGCCTCTGAATTTACAGCTTGAGTCCATCTCAAATCACAACCCAGTCTTAAGTAATACATTATTGTAAAAACTGTGACTCTATCCCCTATAGACTGCCTGCCCCAGTCATAGCTTCTTACTCCCAATTGCTTCTCCCATGCCAGAATGAGCAAAGGCTGAGCTAGCAGTTAAAGCAAGGGATTGTGAGCTGTGGGTCTGGGGTCTAATCCCAGCTCAGCTCCTTATATTTTGGGAAAACAGTTTCCTTTTCTGACCTGAAAAATAAGGCAGCACTTTTTTATGCCGAGACTTAGTTCATGACAGTTTGCAAATGGCTTTGACATCCCTAACTGAAAAGTACTGTAAAAGGTCAGAGTATCATTATAAAATAGCTAATAACCTCTTCTTATTTTCTATTGCTGGGCCTAGCTTAAGAAAAATAAATTAAACTAAAACCTCGGGAATCTCAGAAGACTCATAAGAAACCTGAACTGGCATAAGTCTTTCCCATATAGATGTCCCAGCGATTGATTTGGACAGGAGCAGCCCTGAAATTATCTCCTCTGAGAGTTTCAGGGTGTTTCTCAAGTCGGAGAGACTAAAGAGGCTGAAAATGATGTAAAGTCACTTTGCCTTTAGGAAAGCGGACAGCAACGGCAGAACTGTACAGCCTTGGGAAGAGAGGACAAATTCAAAGGGTACTTCTGCCATTATTTCACGGTTTGAGCAATGCCTTGGTCTTCAGATAGCTGCAGCGATGGTGGTAGACCCAACCACACAGCCTGAAACGGCTCCGCACGGGGCACTCGGGTAAGCCCAGGGTCCCTGTCTGCGCAGCCGGCGTGCCGAGGTCACACCAGTGCTGCAGGGAAAGCGTGTCCTTGGAAAGCATGAGCAGCTTTCTGGAGAGGTGGAGACCAGAAGGCTTACTTGCTGCTCAAGCCCAAGGGTGAGCGCTTTGGGAAGACCACACTAACGTGGGGCAAGTGAAGCAAAGGACTGCTGCAGCCCTGTCACCCTCCACTGAGCTGCTGTTTTCGAGTGCCTGCATTATGTTTTCTGTTGGTATCCAAAAAAGAGAAGAAAAAGTCAGTTTATGCTAAGCAGCACATCCTTGTCACCCCACCTCTGCCAATCACCAGATAAAAGGAGTCATTATTTTAAGACCCCTGCAGATGTCTGTCTGTCTTTTGTAATGAACTCATGAGCAACAGCGACCATCATGGCTCTGTTAATTGGAGCACCCACCGAGCCGGCTTCTGAAAGGCGCTTGTTTGTGTCACACGAGTGTTCCTTCTTCCAACAGGTTTGGTTTACAGACAGACATGCACGTCTGCACATATTTGGATCCAGGTGGCTCCAGAAAGCCAGGCCAGGCTCCTTTGGGAGATTTCTTAGCACATTGTCTTTCGGAAACCTGCACTGCGTCTCCTCCCGGGGCTCCAGGGAGGAGGCTGGGGTTGACAAGGTGTCCCATTAGCTTTATGGAAACCAGTGCAACTGGCCACCCAAGCACTTCAGCTCCTGACTAGCTTCCACCTGCAGCAATAAGCTCAATCAGGTAATTAATACCAGCTTTTACTACCTGCAGTACTAGAACTGCTATGGAGAAGACAGTTTTGTTATTTTTTAAAGAGCTTTTATGTGGTTACCAGGGCTTATGAAAAAAAAAAATCCTCACCCCCTGATAGCCGTCTGTACAACTTGCTTTGTATTTCCCTCCTCCCCCTACCCCCTTCCATGACTTTCACGCTTTCAAGTCATGTAACGTTTCGACATGGCACTGGGAGAACAGGGGAAGAACAGAATCATCACAAAGACATTTGAAAACCCAACAAAACACTTCAGCAGCAGGGCTGAGTTAGTTAGCAGCTTTGTTTAGTTTGATTTCATCTTGAAATTTATTTACCAGCAAAAACTTGGCTCCAAGATGCCTCATCTGGTTTTCCACTGAGGATGTTTCAGCCTTTTTTTTATTTTTTTTTTTTTTCCCAAGAAACAAGGAAAAGAAAAAAAGCCCAAACCTGTGGTTCTCCAGAGGGAGCTCAATACAGCACCTGGCCCAAGTTACGGGTATAGTTGGTGGCTGAGCCCTAAATTAGAAAAATAACACATTTCTTCACCCCACTCCCATCCCCACTTTGCCTCTTCTTTCTTTGGTCTCAATTACTGGGCCACCCCATGCTCTGCTTGGAGTACAGAAAGACCAGAATCCAAAGATCTAATTTCTATTTAAGCCACTTTCCCTACTTTTTCCTATCAGCCCTTTGAGACCCTCAGAGGTGTCTATTTAATAGATAACCCTTAGCTCAGGAGCTTGGGTGACCTTCAGAGACCTAAGCTGGACTCAAGACTGCCTACACAGAAGATCTGGTCTAGACCAACACCCTGGAACTTTGAACTTCAGCTTGAAGTAACTTTCCCTACAGAAATGCTTAGCCAAATTCAGAAATTGTGGAGGTACTTCATCCCAAGTGATGCAAAAATCCAGTCAGCTCCATCTTCCAGTTTGATGGATAAGTCCCACCGTGGGACTAAACAACTCTTTGCTCTGCTGCAGCGCGTGGTTAGGAAGTGATACTGTCTCCTGGGATGAAGTTCGGAGCTGGGAAAAGGGTGCTAGGGAGAAAGGTTTTACCCCTTGGGAGGCAAAGCAAAAACCTCAGACAGAGGTGGCTGAGCCTGGAGAGGATTTGTCACGCGTGGTCTGTGCGCTCCTGCACTGGGACCAACAAGCTGTGAGCCTCCTCGCAGACAGGAAACATCAGCCCTTGGGTGCTGAGTGAGACACCAAGTTTGACGTGGTGGTAGTGGGATCCTACAGGCAGACGGCAATGTTGAATAAAAGCTGAAGTACAGGTAGCCTGTGTTGTGTTTTGCTATGAATTGCTTGCAACGATTCTTCTACTTTGCCCAGTAACTTGTTGATTGTCTTCAATACAACTTTGGGAAATATTCAGTCATTATTTAAAGGCTTTAAGTGATAGGAAATCTACCACACATCTGAAAAGGATGTTGTGATGATTAATTACGCTCTGTACAAAAGCTTCTCAACTTATTTCTGCTTTGACCTTTGGTAGCTCCAGCTCACTGGATCTCGCTATTCTTTTGTCTGCGAGTTTAAAGGACCCTCCAACTAGAATTGATTACTGTGAATAAAGGGACCTTCTGCCGTCTTTGCTACTTCAAAATGAGAACAAGGTGATTTCTCAGCAGTATAATCAAGGGGAACCAGATGTGACTAGTTGCCATCTTGCAAAAGGAGCACAGCTGGATCCAAACACACACACACCTGCTGAAGTAGCACAGCTTTCGCAAGTGTAAGTACAGGCATGAAAACCATGAACAGAGGAAAGAGGAGCTGCATTTAGCCACGGCATTTGGTTTTACCATGTCTGAATTTCGTGCAGGTTTCTCAGACGGCCGGTGATTTATTCCCCCTCCAGCTTTCAAGAAGGAAGCAGCATTTCCAAGAGCAGCCCAGAAGTGCAGCGGGCAGAGCGGCCCCTCTCCAGGCCTGGGGAGAGATGGCAGGAGTTCAGGCGTGAGGAAATCAGGGCTACAACTCTGAAGTGATCAGACAGCCACAAATTACAACTCAAGAAGGGATGTCTGGACCCGAGCACACAAGGGGTTTTGTTTGTCTTTGTTTTTTCTTCTTGTTGTTTTGGACTTTTTATGAGCTAGCACGATGTTGCCTCCTTTCTGAAACTAGGCTTAGCGGTCAAGGGACATGATGAAAGCTGGAAGTCAAGGCTGACAGTGCTTTTTCCTAATGTTTTAGGAACAGAAAGAAATATGAAGAGTCTACACAGGGAATAGGAGAGTTGTTCTAGCACTGCACATCCCACGGAAAAACTGGACTCAGACCATGCTGCCTTCCCCCTTACCGTCAAGGGAAGGTACTGCTCAATGCAAGGCGGGAAGGTGTAGTTGAGACCTTGGCAGGAAGGAATGCATCGCTCAAAAGAAGTGGTGGGAAAGGCTCTATCTTCAATTCTTCTGAATAAAACATTTATTTTGAAATAAAAGTCTGTTTCCTGAGAGTCATGTTAAGATCAAATGTATTAAATGTCTGTCAGCCAAGTCTGACCTTACTTTGAGGGAACGTTGAGGCACACATTCTTCTGAAGTGTTTAGACAAATACGTGAGACATCAGATTTCCCAAATGTCTGCCTTATCTAAGCTAAATCCCATTTATTTCAGCGGAACCGAAGAACATTTCTGTAAATCCTGCAAGGCGTCTTCTGATTGTTTAGGCACATAAATACCTCCAAAAATGTGTGCCTGCAGCTAGGATCCATCTTGCCACATGCAGACCAGGTGTATGGTCTTAGCCAGTCACGTAAGCAACTCCTATAATCAGTGAAGAGAGTAGCGGACATCACCATGGGGCATGCCCTCAAACCTCCCTTGAACATCAGTCTAAGGACTAATCTGTCTATTCATTGCAGAGGGAGCTGAGATGTCTAATTTCAGCTGCCTAAAAAGTCAAAGTTAAATGAGACAGATCCCACCCTCCACAACTACATTGTAGGGATGAGCAAGTCGTGCTGGAAACGTACCGCAAACTGTTTTCCCCGAATTTGCAAATGGGAAAGTGTGAGAGCACGCAAGGTGCTTTGGGTCGGTGTGTTGCAGGAATGCTCAGACTTCACCAGCAGACAGGCTCTCCAGTAATGAAGCCTGAGGTTTAAACCCTTGAATGTTACCCAAAAGCAAATTTCAGATCAAGTATTTTAAGTATTTTGTTAGTCAATCATCTAAGTCATTCAGGAGGAAAGAGAAACGATACCATATGACAGAGCTAATTTGCCAAGACTGATGGAACAACGAAGTTTAACTCTTTCAGAACAACCGGAGAGAAGAAATAAGGTACAAAGACACGAGCAAATAGTTTGGAATAATATATAGAGGTGGTATCCTCTATAACTGACCATCTGGAGCTACATTGCCTCTGCTGAGTCGTTCTGGTAAACCCTCTGCTTCAAGGAAAAAGTTCAGCTTCTTTTCTTTAGACATCAGCATTGAAAACATCAGTTGCAGCCTCAGAGCAACCAGTTTGACTGGGAAGTGAAAGCAGTGGGGAATTGTGGCTCGCTCTGAAGCAACGGAGCAGCAGAGGATCACCTCAAGGAACATGCCAGCAAGTTAGCAACACTCCCCAGAAAAGGCCGCTCTAACAACACAACATTATCCATCACGCCCTCCCGAGGACAGCTTTACAGCCGTTAGGAACCAGACTGGTAATTACAACACAGAAATATAGCACGCAGAGTATTCGGAGACCAAATGGCATGGGGAGCCAGCAGCCTGCGGGCAAGCGTTTGCATTCCCATCTCCGATGTGAGCAGGGGCTGGTTCTGCTCTGGCGCTGGCCTAGAGTTGCTCAGCTGAAGCCAACGCAGCTACACTTATTACGGGGGGCAAAAGACGCGGACTCAGAAAGCCCGCACGGGACACACGTCGCAGGCGCTTCCCTTGACTTGCCGTGCCTGATGGAAGCACCTCCCTGACAGCCGGCTGGGAGCAAAGCATCCCACCGTGCCAGAGGCAGCGTGGTGGGACGGGGACTGGGGGGGGACCGCTCCCTCACCCTGCAATGCTAAGTGTGCACCGGGCCAGAGAAAACGAATGGAAATGCTCTGCTGCTGGCCACGCTTGTTTGCATCCAGTGCGCTGCTCTGAGCAGCGACTTTAAACCCAGGCCTGGCCCCAGGAGGCTGTACCGGGATCTCCCTCCATGTGCAGGGACCTAGGGAGTCGGGGAGAGCCGGCGCCTACTATAGTAGTTACATCTTGAATTGGAAGAACCCCGTTAATTACGACTTTGTAGGGAGGTTGCCAATGGGAAAGAACTTCACAGATGCAAGAGCTGTGTCTTACTCCATCCCCTCCTTTTATGTTTCAAAGATAGGCCAAATGATCTGGTAGCATATGAAACTATCAGCTCCTAATTATTCCCAAAACCCTTGGTTCTTTCTGCATAAACGGCGAGAGTTAAATTCTCCCTGGAAAGGTAACAGAGCACGGATCCCAACATGAAAATAGCCAAGAACGCAGGATGTTTGCAATCTGTGAGAAAGGCCTGAGACCCTGCATGTCAATATTTAAAAGTCTGTCCAAAATCGTGAGTTCTAAACTTAGCTCCAAACATAGCACATACAGATCTGAATCTGTTTTGTCTCTGGCAAAACACGCGTTCTGCAAATTTTGTTATTTATTCATCTCATTTGTTTTCCTTGGTCATCCCAGACACAGGATGGGAATTATTTTCAAACAAGATGCGGGGTAGCTGTAATTAGTCTTCTATCACTGCAGGAAAACTGCGTTCCACGAATGTAAGATTTGGAAAGATGGTGTGGAGGCTTCCCAAGGCACCGCTGGCATCCAGCGCAGCGGGAGGCGACGTCAGCGACAGCTCCCCAGCGCAAAGGGACGAGACTGCAGCACCCGCCTCAGCCTCCGCAGCGAGACAGGCTCTGCAAGAGGCCACCAGCTCCGAGATCGGGTCCTTCACGTCAGCGCACGGCACAGACGGGTGCTAAACAGCCCACACGGGGTATAGTCCACTTCTCTAAGATGCATTTCTTACAGTAACCGTCACGTTACCTTTAGTTTTCATCAGGACTTCCAAGCGTACGTAACAGTAACTGCGCTTCAGTGTTCGTGACTTGCCTGCTTTGGCAAGGTCGTGGCTTATACCACAGGCTTGACCACTGCAAGGATCTGCCCAACGTAGTGATGACTTCCAGGGTGGCTGGGAAGCACAGTAAGCTTTGTCAAATACCAGCTAAGGACATCACTTCTATTCCCAGTTCCCTTTTGATTCTTCCAGTACCGGAATCAAGAACACTTTGACTCCTCAGAGCAAAGCATAACTTCAGCAAAGGTCCACAAAGCTTCCCAGAGAGGCAGGGCTGCTTGAAAGGCTCGTTGGAGAAAAGGAAGGGAGTAGCACTAAGCGTTGGTGGCAGCTTGCCCAGGTCCCTCAGGAGAAGCCCCAGGCTGGGCAGATGCACGGCTCGGGGCTGTGCTGGAATGACAGCAATCACTACGCCAGGCAGGACAAAACCTAAAGCAGATGAGGAAAAGTAATCTGGGCTCTGGCTGGCCAAGAAAACAAATGGAGATCCCAGGACACAGCCTTAACGCAGACACTAAAGACACTCCCCACACTGCTGGGGGCCTGGCACGGCACGAAGAGGCCAAGAGCATCCGCTGCAGCACGGCCCGTGCCGCAGAGCGCACGCAGCATCCCCCTCTTCCCCAGCCTGGCACCGACACCACGGGCTCGCCAGCCGGCCAGCTCTCGCCCCGCTCCCAACGGGAGCGGCTGGCAGCTCAGCTTTTCCCAGGCCTTCGGTACCAGTGGAGCAACCGCTTCATTTTATTTCATCGTTCCCATGATATCACTAGTTAATTGTAACCAGCAAAATTCCTCTCGCTGTGCCTCTGAGGGCCAGAGCCGGCCCGGGGGCAGCGAGCATGCTCCTCCATGTTAGCCAACGTGCCTTTCAAACCATTTGCATTTCAAAACTTCTGCGCTCAGGCAAATTGCTTTTTTCTAGCCATGAGATCGGTTGACAGACACCCTGGGTCCAAGGCAGAGAAGGGAAGGAAGTCTTGGCGCAGTCACAAGGAAAAGGCAGAAAGCTGTGTTCAGCGTGCTTGAAACCACCCAAACCCAGGCTGAGGAGGGACAGATAAGTGCCAACATACATCTGTGGCAGGCATAAGCTTGCATGCAACATATAAAACTAACGAGATCTAGTCAACAGTTATATATTTGGCATGAAAAAAGTGATCCTTTGGAGACTTGGATTACATCTCCATCACCCAGGGGACAAAACCAGGGGTGCTGGTTAAAGCGAGCGCCCCGTCCCGCTGGATCGCAAGGAGAGCTCACCCACGCCACGCTTTGGTCACCTCAGCTGGGCAAGGATGGACAGCTACAGCTGACAGGAAAGGTTATTGGATTAATATTTGTAATTCCTTTGAGGAGCTTGGGTTACAAGCACCACTAGAGGAGGGCAAAGTGTTATATTAGCAAGTGCCAGTTCTCATCCTCCTCTCCAGGTCTCTCGCAGGTGATGTCTGAACGCTGCACCATGCACAGGCTGCTCCTGCAGCTCAGTATTTTCCTTTCTTTTGCATTTACCCTAACTGAAAACTGAAAGGCGGGAGTGCCAAGCGCCTGCAATTCAGAGGGATCTGCTTTCTCGCTAAGCGGAGGCAGCCTGGATCTGCCCCGTATCTCCTTGCCGCTTGCTTATCAGTGAACTGAACCTACTTTAATACCGGCACAAGAAAGGGAAGAGGCTTGAGCTGGAACATGGGTTCAGCCCAACGCTTAGATCCTGAGAATGGAAAACTCAGTCCCTGAAGAGGAGAGAGGCTGGATTGTGGTTTCTAGAGGGAGAAATTTAATACAAGCTTGTAGAGTAAATAAACTGCAATCTCATCCCTACGTCTAGCGTGTGAGAATCTACAGTCCCAAGCAGCGAGAAAGAAATCCTGTCTTTAATGGGTGCTGGAGCGAGGAACAAAGCGAAACCAGATGCAAGGCCAGGATCAGCCCAGCCAGGCGGGCGGGCACCGCGCTGCTCCTTCGCCAGGACTCCGCGCGCGCTGGCGGCTGGCGCACGCCGCTACCCGCGGGCAGCCGCGCGCTCGCGGGCTGGAGCCAGGGACGGGGACGCTGCCTCCTGCCTCGTCCCCCGCCGGCGGGATCTGGCCCCGCTGCTCCCCTGCTCGCCGTGGGTGGGGTAGGAGGCAGCTCGGAGGGGCAGGGACAGGAAATTTCCCTAAATCCTCTTTAATCCCTAAGGACACTCATGTGTCACAGAGCAAGAATCAGCCTGCAGAGCATCATTGTTAGCTTAAAAAAAAAATTACCCACCACAAACTTCCCCTGCCATAAAAAAAATGAGCCAAAACCATCCCAGAAGACCAGTGTTTTAAGTCAGTGGCCAGCTCTGTAAACTGTTAGTCCTGGGTTTTAATTTCCTGAAGTGTCTCATTCTCTCCCTTGCAAAAGGGAGCCAGAAAAATCCTCTTTCTCTCCTTCTCACAGTTGCTCTTTGAGTAACGCTGTACCTAACAATTATTCAGGGAAACATTATGTTGACATTACTGTTTAGAAAATAAAAAAGGGTTTTTAAAGCTAGAGAGTAACATCGTGACCATACAGCACTAGTGAATGATTAAAAATTTAGATGACTGCCTTTGAAACAATAAAAAGCTTTCGAAGCTTCTTAATGAGCAGCTATCAGAAATAAAGCATTTAAAACTTCAGAAAGTGCCTCTGTGGAAATTTCATTGTCTTTGATGCTGTAAAATAACTGCAGGGTGGATTCATTTCAAGTTCTTTTTAGCATACTGGTCGTTTAGAAATATTGGGAGATATCTTTCTTAGCAATATGTGGGGAAAACAATGTCTTGGTCGCTTTCATTTATCTGCAATTTGACAGGAGTGCAGTTTATTAACTTGAAAAGAGACAGATACATTATCTGAAACACAGAGAGTATAGTGGGTATTGCCTCCTTTTTATACCAGTGGGAGTCCATGACACTTTGAACTTGCTCACCATTAAACGCCTTCCTGAGTTGTTGAAGAGGCCTTTAAAAAGGGAGCCTGTGCATTTATGATGTAAATTCGTTATTTTGACAGTCTTTGAAATCTGTCATATTCACATCCAATTTAATGCACCGCAAAAATTCTTTTCTTTTAAAATACTTTTCTTTTAAGATTTCAAAGCCATTTTCATGTAGAAAACTATTGTTATACCTAATATATCCTGAAAGTGTTTTAGCAAAGGAACTTATATGATTCTGTTTTAAGTCATGTCAGGTTTTAAAACATGTCATTTCTTCAAATAAGCTTTGACCATGCTATCTTTTTTTTCATTAGTTAAAGTGCACTTGATTTCCATGGATACAATTAGTCAGGATATATGCTATCGTATCATCATCGAATCAGATGGGGTTCTTTCAGGCTGTATTCGGCGGAGCAATTGCCCACATATCTGAGATCAATACAGACCGGCACACAGGTAGACAGATGCGGAGAGATGAGGGCTGGTTGGGAAAGTCGAGAATTATACTGAAGCACAGCATATTTAATGAAAGCCTGGACCGGTGGGAAAATTAGACGGCTCCTTTTAAAACGATGAGCTCTGAGTATTTACTCTAAACGCGGAGTGGGGCAAGGAGGAGCAGGACAGGAGGAGGGCCGAGCAGCATCTGATGAAATCCAAGTTCAGTTTAATTTTGGTTGAATCCAAGCTTCATGCATTTCAACTCAATCTTCAATCCAAACAAAGCTCCTTAGGCTCGCTAATCCTTATTACACAGTGGATTTTAGCTGTACCTGCACTTCTTTATCAGTTTGCAAGATATTTTCAGCCGGTACAGAGGTCTTCATGCAGCTCTGCTTCAAAGCAGTGTACAGAGAAGGTTCTGTGCAGAGTTTCAGAGTGTTTACAGATGCCTTATCACTTCGGGAGAGGAGGTTGGTGGGCAGGGGGAACATATTTTTCCAAAGTGGCGCAGAATCCTCCTAATCTAGGGATAAAATCAAGTAAGAGTTTCAAAGATCTTCTACTACAAAGGAAGGCATTAAACTCACTCATTGCCTGCCCAGATTCTGGAGCTGTTTTGGAATACATGGAAATATGTCTGTTATACGAGGGAACCTTCCACTGATGGTTTAAGCACCATTTCACATGTCCCCAGTGGCTGGGTTTGAAATGCAGCGTATCACGAGTGAGATAAACCAGGAGAATCATTACTTCAGTGGCATTTAACCCTATAATTGGGTGCTTTTTTCAGCACTGATTTTATAAGGTCACCCTGTTATTTCCTTTGCTGGCTGGCTTGTGATGGTGCTCTCACATGTTATTACTCTCTCCCATCACAAGGAATGATATTTCGGGACTGACAGGGCGAAAGATTTGTAAGGACTGTCCTTTCCCACGCTGTGATTGTCTGAAAGCTTCAAACTGTCAAAGGCTGAGTGTAAAGTTGTTTTAGATGGTGTCTCTGGGGCAGAAATCACACCTGGTCTGGGGATGGGAAAGAACTATAAGGATCTGATCATTTTATAGTTAGATCGTCTCGTCCCTCTGCAAAGGTAGGATACACTTTCCTGATAGAGCTTGTATCAGATATTAAACCAATACTACACTTGATCTCAGCAAAAAGGCCGTTAAATCTCACAACTTGAAAAAGGAAGCTTGAACCTTGAAGCAGGGAATCCTGCAGTGCTTGCTGCCTGCTAACCCGATGGCCTGGCTGTGCTCGTTCACAGAATTCATTTCTGCTATCATTTCCCCGAGTTTCGGATTTCGTTGGCATGAGCAAAACCTTGGGCTGCATGAGGAAATACTTTGAAATGGTGCCTAATTGACTTGGGTCTGGTTCAGAATATAGTATGCCACATAAACCACCATAACATCAATCAGAGGGAGAAAGGATGCCCCCATGTTTGGCTCAAACTACAGGGTATTTCCTTTGCCGAAAACATTTTAATCACACTTAAGTATAGGTTTGCTGTGGCAAAAAAGACCGACCCATTCCAGTCGTTGATTTTTCCCACAGAAGGAAACTTCTGTAAGGCAGCCTGTCCAGTGAAACGTCCCAGGGTTCGTTGCACCAACTTCATTGACTTCACCAGCCTTATCGTATCTCTCCTTTTTTACTCTGCACTCCCACAGCAAAAGGCATGCTTCTGTGGTCTGCGAGAGTATTATTTCCATCCAAGTTTGATGATATTAAACTTCGTCTCCGAGATCTACACTCCCCCCTCTTCTTCCTGGGTTTTATGCCCTTTCCCATCGCCTCCCCTTCTCCAATTAGTGCTAGTTAGCTCTGATACCGCCTCCTGGTAGAGAAGAAACAGGAGCCAGTTGTTATGAATATAAAAAAAAAAAGTTATTTCAAGGAGTCTGCTGAAGACAGACAAAACCCATGGTTCCCTCCAGCATGCCTGCCCCGCACAACGGAACCTGTCTGCACCCGAAGTTCTGGCATCTTCATGCCTCACCACTCTCATAGGCAAACTGCTCACTTATTTAATGACTATCATTGTCAAACATGACTGTTGGTTTTAAATGTCTCAATTTTTGGTCATGCAAGTGTCAGACATCTAACATTTTCAGTAAGTTTTGAGTGACCTCTGAAAACCAGGGCCCCAAATCTAAGCAATCAAACCCGCATTTGGAAATCCACGCTAATAACTACTGTTATGAACTAACCAAGGGCCTGATCCTGCCATTATATCAACAGCACAGTGACAACAACACCTGGTTTTAGGCTGATTCTAGAAAAAGTGAAGCTGCAAACTGTGCCATTAGTGTACATTTCTTGGTAATTCCAACTATGGCAGAGTCACTGCCTGGGCATGCAGCGCGCAGTCATTAATAGCAGTTTCAGTCATCATCTCCATTGCACGGGGCATACCAGAACCTCGCTCTTTATCTTTCACTTCCCATGAAACAGTAGTGATTTGCTCACAAATATCAGCAAGAGAGAGGAGGAGAAAGGGAGGAAGAGCGCATGCTAAGCCATTCTGACAAATCAGACATACAGCAGGAGAAAGGATGAAAACTGGCTGAGAATGAAAGCACTGTTCTCCAAGAAAGCTGCACAAAAACTCAGCCATCTTATGGCATGTTGTAGATCAGTCTCACACTTGTGTGCATACAGCTGCACAAACACCTAAGTGACAATTATGTCCCAGCTGATGCCAGCCTTAATTTCTAATCTCTTGAGATACCACCTCTGGGAATAGTTACAAAACCAGAGTTTTACTGGAATGAGGTTTCGGTGATAATTCCAGCTGGACAAAGCTAGTTAGTGAATCACACGTAGACGTCAAGAAGAGTAGAAAGAACCTTCCCCATGCAGCTTTAGCCATCATTCCTCCTCTGTCTCACACAAGAGGGGCTGTGAGCTCACATGTATCGCCTGATGGCAGCCCCCACGTTATCCACCACAACAGGAGCTGTTCTGTATGTGCCCAGATCCAAATTGGCATGGATTGAGGTGTTAAATCCACTGCTTTTAACCTTAGGTGAGAACTGACTGTGAGAGCAGAGCTCCTAAGAGTAATGCGTTTTGGCGAGAAATCCCAGCTAACAGGCAGGCTGATGAATCCTGCACTCCCTGCAATTTCTAAATGGCTTTCAGCAAAGCCAATGTCCTGCCCAAAAGGGAAAAAACAGCTGCTTCCAGGGAAAAACACAAGGAACAAATGTTATCCTGTAGCCCTATGTCCCAGACTTGCAGCCGTGTGTCCAGATCCAAAGTCCTGTACTTCTGGGACTGGAAGGAACAATGACTTGCACTCATTTAGGAAAGAACTGTTCATCTTAATGCAAATATTGCCCAATTATGTGAAAGGCCTCAGCGCCTTGGACACACGGCTGCAATTCATGAAAGAATCCAAACAAGGCAAGATCAAGGAATCCTGATCTGTTGTGCAATGCAAGACAAAGAACAAATATAAAGAGTCACTAAGGAACATCACGGCATCGGGAGATACGCCAAGACATCCTGATATAGAAGCTTAACCGTGCCTAAGGGCAACTGCGAAGGAGGAAATGTTGTGGCACAGAACCACCCCGTCCGCGGTCCTCGCGGCCTCATGCTGCTCTGCTCGCTCGTCTCCCCTCGCCACCTGCGCGCAGACGCACGTGCCCGGCCCCGCCGCCTGCAGAGATGCTTTCGGCTCGGCCAGGCTTCCCCACCACACATCTTTTGCCAATATCCACTTGATATTTGTGCTGTTTACCATCTGACTTTTTTCTGTCCTCTGAAACAGAATGCAAATGCAAATCCTGTGGTTAGGATTGTTGAAAACAATAAAAGTTGTTTTACAAAAAAAAGAAAAATCAGAATGAAAACATAAAACTGAGAGGCAGCTAAATATCTCCCAGACAGAAAGGGAAAAAGTAAAACTGCAACAGTGGGTTGCAAAAGCAAAATCCATTGAACTTAACAACCCTAGCAACGCATCCCTTTGTTTATGAACCATCTGAAGCAAGTTTTACCCTACAAACTCCATGGGGATCCTTGATTTCTCCAGCCAAACTAACTAATTTTCCTAAATCGCACTAAAATCTGGTCATTTGACCTGTCACTCAGTCTGTCCTCCATGTAAATAAAAACACCCCATAGTTTCAATCCCACAGAAGACCACAAAAAGAATGACAGTATCCTAAGCAAAGAGGGTTGTTATGTGCATTCTCCACCAGTGCCGCTCCGTGCAGTGCTTTCTGTGCAGGAGGAGCACTGAGAGTCCACCTTTTGCAGGAAAAAAAATCTTGAAAAAGACCAAGGGGAAAAGTATTTTTTATATCTGCCATAGATATTGGCCATATTATAGCCTTATACAATATAAAAAGATTGTCATTTAGAGTCGCAAGTAGGCTGAGGGAGGCAGTGCAACTTCACAGTGCCTTCACCTTGGAACCCCCTTTGCACCCAGGTGCCGTACCCTGTGTCACGCCGTCCCCTGCCCCCAGGTACTGAGTAACTTCAGCTACAGCTGGAAAAATCAAATAGAGGCCCCATTAACACAGGCTATGTCAGGAGCAAAGTCTGGATATAAATATAATGGAACGACCCCAGTGGTTACGCGTGTCTGAGGCAGACTGTCTAAACTAGTCCATGCAATCAGCACCGCTACCAGGACTGCTATGGGAAGGAGATAATCTCCATCGCTTGCCCCTTTCTTTGTTTCACAGCATTTTACAGCTAACACATCATCTCTTAAATGACCAGTTTCTGCCCAAGCACCTGGCACATTTAACGGACCAGGGGTACACAAACCCAAGGGGGAGAATCTTACGCTATTCCTGTTCCACAGACGGAGTCCTCATCCAGCTCCTTCGTGGAGAGAGACACAGGGATTTTGTGCCCCCTCTCTCGTGAGCAGGATCCCCTGTGCCCCTTTTGAGCACCCAAGTCAAGCAAGTGGCATTGCCCCCCAAGGCCTTCAACAGTCTGTACTCCATGGTCACACATGGACCCTGGAGACCTGCCTGAGGGGACACGCTCCAATGCAGACCCAGGACTCTGACACACATTTGATGCCCACTTGGTAGACTTCATCCTGTTGCTTTATAAGCAATGAGGGAAAATAAGCTGGAGAAAGAAGGAATGATGCTTCGAGTGGCCAAATGCAGCAGAACCACTTAGTGACATGAAAGTTATGGTTCAATTTGTATTTTAGGAGATATACAACGCAACAGGTTCAGCGCTGCTTTCCCATCTTCACATGAAACTCCAACAGCTTCAAAGCCCCTACTTGGGGCTGTTTCCTTTCTCTAAGAAAGCTTTTGTCCACCAGGACCAGATGGAGATCCCAAACCTCATCTAAAGTGAAGCTAACATGCCAGAGACTACATAAAGCAATAACCTAAATGGGAACGCTGATGCTAGCCTAGGCTTTAAATAGTCACAATATCCCCGCTGTCATTTCAGTGTGAAAGATCGTAAGCCCAAACAGACATACAGTACACAAAGCTGTGAAAGAACCTGGCACTTTTTTTTAATTTCCACATTTTTTATAACAGTATTAGGTCTGTTTCTGCAGCTACTAAGGTATGACTGACTACAGAAGAGGTTTGCCATAAATAGCGTAATTGTATTTGAAATTCATGTCATGTAGGTAAGTGTGACTGGGCACTTCAGTCCAGAGACACATTCCTACTGAGTGAGTGACTCAGTCCCAGGCTTCCAGTGTCTGTAGCTGGACGTGATTCTCCTCCAGACATTGTTCCAAATGATCCATTTACTGAGTCACTCCTGTAAATAGGGCCATGGCAGTATTATTTGCAGGAGAAAAGCCAAGGGGAGCAAAGAGAAAAGTTAGTTTAGAAACGTAAGTAGATGTAGACTGGGAAGCACTCTGTCGCAGTCACCCATCCCGGGGGTGCTCAGTGCAATACCACGTCCACGGGAGCCCCAACAGCCACGAGCTCAGCGCTGCGTCTCTCCCCTGTGAGCCGTTGCCCATCCTTCGCTCCTCGTACTGCCCAGGGTGGTGGGGCACGCACCACAACGCCGGGGCAAATGCCATTCTGCAGTTTGCAAGGCTGGTCCGGGGGTAGCTCACATCCACCCCTCTAACATATACCAGGTGCAGGGACGCACGTTTGGTGGGAGCATATTGCAGCCACCGAACCGTCATCAGCCCAGACGCTTCCCCTGCCGCCTCGTGCCTGCGCCCGCTTGGCTCCGCAACCTGGAAAAGTCCCAAGGCACAAAGCCGGTCTTGTAGGACCTGCTCCGGCTGGTTTCTGCTTGTGGGGCCTCTTCTGCGAAAACACACCAGCTGATTAACGAAGAGTTCATTAAAAAAATAAGAGTTAAAGACTCCATTGCTTGCACATCCACACCCAAAGAGCACGCCAGCCCGGGGTATAGAGACTGTGGCCTGGCAGGGTCATGGTACAACAGGCAGAAGTGAGAGCTGGAGGCTGCAAATACGTTCCAGTTTTTATGCTCATTTTCACGACTAAATTCTCATTTATACGGAAGTCTCTTTAGGTGGGCAAAGTGATTTAAAAGGGCTGCAGTGGAAGCCACAATCATGTTCATGATCTTTTGCTGATGAACAAAGCGAGCTCATACCATGCTATTTGTCCCCAGGGCTCTGACCTTATGGAGGCTACTTAAAGTAGCACCATTAAATGCTGGGGACTTCCAACCTGTGTTGTACAGCAGCTTCTGGGCTACCTCTAGAGCCACATTTCCCTGGGGTCCGAGGGTACTGAAAAGCCAAATTTATCTACTGAGAGGGGACTAGATTTAAAGTAGTGGTTGGGGAAGCCACGTCTGTGCCCCACCTGCAGCCAGGACCCGGCTCTCCACAGCTGTGCGGGAGTGCACTGTAAACACTAAAGAAACAGGTGATTTTGTGGACTAGAGGATTTTCACTGATGAAAACCAGGCACTATCAACCTACTTATCCCACCTCATCTTCTGCATTCTTAATATAGGCAAATTAGCATTTTCTCATATTTCCAGCACTGCTCCAATGAGCCCCTGACGGAAGCTGTGCTACCTCCTTCTGTTTTACTTCAGTATCATCTCCAAATCTGCTCCTTATTCCCTCCGGGAAACGTTTTGACCCACAGCCGTCCAACTTGCCTCTGCAATGCAGTTTTACCACCAAACACGCACCCTCTGGTCACCCCGTCGGTGAACCTCTCCCCGCATTTCACCTTGCTCTGGAGCGAGGAGAAGCTGAGGTCCTGCTGCAGGTGGATCTCCTCCTCTTGTGCAGCCAGCTGAGCCCAGCCCGGGGAGCCTGTAGCAGCACAAAGTCCCCGTCGCTGTCCCCAGCTTTCCCTGGGCCTGGGCATGCACGTGCTCCTCCCCGCTGTGCGCACGACTGTGAGGTTTTGTAGCAGCAATGCAGGTAAGCAGCAGAAAAAAGGGGCTTGAGCAGATTTCCCGTTGCGAGAAGGTCTCCCTCTCACCCTGCGTTTGCCAGGAGCCGTGGAAGGATCTGCTGATACTCAACCTCTCTGAGTTTTTCTAGAGGAAGGGGGTGGGGGGAAGCATTTGTTCCCCAGTTCCAGATTTTCTCCTGCACTTACATGTTTGTCCATAAAAAAAAAAGGTTCTCTATTGTAAAACTTGTCAAATGAGACCACCCAAGTGGCTGAAGGGAGGGAACTGGGAAGGAGGAAGAAATGCCTTGAAAACCATTTTCTTTTTGATGGTTTAGAAAGGGAATTGAATGTTATTGTCTCACTTTAAATATGTTCTTTATGAGGAGGTCATGTAGCAGGCACATAATTTTCTAATTACAACCATGCAGATAACATGGAAACAAAATATATGGAGATTTTCCAAAACAGAGGACGCACTTTCAAACAATATCCTGTACAGTTCCTCTTCCAAGCCCCAAAATAAAGCAAAGAGTTTTACTCAGAAGGAACTAGATATAGTTGCGAGTTGTTAAATGCTTCCTTTTACCCACTGTTTTATTGTCAACGGGAAACCTAAACTCAATCAGTCACTGGATAATAACTGGAAAATGTTGCCTGGACTTTGACAGAGCTTTCTTAGGACATGCCAGTGCTGTCCATGGAAAAAGCCTTGTCCATGGACAAAGTGGGTTACAGGAAGGGAGGAATCCAGACCTGCTGTAACACCACCAAGATCCAGAGTTTTCCCAGCAAAACTTGCTCACCGTGAATTGTGTAGGAAGGGAATTGCACGATCAAACCCCATTAAATTGACAGGAAATGAAACTTAAGTGAAAACTAGTGTTCATTTTTAAATGCCTCCGCCAGCGCTGGGGAGAAAGGAGGGGACCTGGGGCTTTGTTTCGCACGCAGAGAGCGGGGGAGCCACGCGGAGAGGCGCGGGGCGAGCGACGGAGCCCTGCTCCCCGCGAGCCCTCCGGAGCTCCTGCCGCAGTCGCCGCGGCGCGCGCCGCTTCCCGCCGCCCGCTCGCCTGGGCCCTCCCTGCTCGGCACCAAGAGGCTTCTCCCCGGGATGCTGTGGTTTCTGTCCCTAGCTTGGGATGATGTGAAACCCAGCGTCTTCCCCGCTGGCAGAGGAAGCAAGGTGTGGAAAGGGAGGGGTGCCTGCAGGGAAACCCACCCCACGCAGCACCCACATGGGGTCAGAGGCCCTTGCAGGGTGGAGGGGGTAAAGCGCATCCGTAGGTGACCGCTTTTCTACCAGTGCTGGTGGGATTGATTCCCCCTCCTTCCCCAGTGCTCCAGCTCCCTGACCTGGGTTTGCTGGAGAGAAGCGAGGTGTCCCGCACCGTCCGCATGCCCTGGGACACCTGTGGTGTCACAGCCACCAGGCTGGCCGGCGGGGTTAGATGTGCTCCGGGCAGGACCCATCAGTGCATGGGTCCATCACAATGCCAGTCTCTCTACGGAGACAGAAAGCAGTGGGAAAGGGCTGGGACCATGGCCCCAGGATGCCCTTCTTGGTCTGTTCCACCTGCTGAGATTGAAGGAGGGGATGTATTTGGGTACAAAATGGGGTCACAGATGATCTCCGTGGTTTAACCCATCCCTAACTTCGCCTTCTCTAGAAAAAGCATCCTGTCAACTGCACCACTGATATTGATTTTGTGCAAAGCTTCATCTCTGGCATCAGCAGCGGGACTTACATCTTGAGGCACATCAGAACACCCTGGGGAGCACCAGGATGGAGCAGGGGAACTGCTGACCAGCCCAGGACTTCTCCAACAGAAAAAACCTTCTCCTCATGGGATGGCACGGTGACTTGGTGTGTTTGTTCACAGGCTCTCCAGCATGCATTTCCCCAGCAGACAAAAACCTTAAAGTGTCACTCTGGCTCCATCCAGCTGGATTTGACCATAATGAGTGTCCAGGGTTTTCCAAAGAGGGAAATTTAAATGTGTCTACAGTGCCACTAAGCCCCTGCTTTGTTTATCTAAGATGCTCAGGATAAAGGCATGTGTCTCTGGTCTCTCTGTATCTGAAGTAACATGGTAGCATGTAGTCGAGGGTGGATCACTCCTAGGCTAAACTGTTCTGGTTACAACCCTGTATAACAATAATTCATCGCAGAGCGAAAGGGAAGGTGGGCTAGATTCTGAGCTCCGCTGCACTGGAGGAAAGCCTGATTTGGGAGAACCCAAAGATGCCTCTCTGGTTTCCTTACTCACAGCCCTCCATGTAAAAAGTAAACCCATCCTTCTCCATCACATCTGTTCCCAATACTCAGGACTGCAAACTTAATACATGCAACAACTTCAGCAGTTGGGAGCTCCTGACCAAGTACAAAATAACCCTTTATGGCCTGAAGTAACCAATCTACCTGGTGCAACCAATACACCTACTGCTCTTGCTAGTTCCAGTTACAACCCCAAGTAAAGCTCAAGCAACCTGACTATCCTTATGGCCTTATCTTTAGAAATGTGGGCAAGGAATATGGCTTCATAGATTTGCTCCAGGAGCAAAAAAAAGGAAGAAAAAGCATTGAATGAAACAAAAGGAACCCACACTGATTAAAGAAATAAAAAGAGCAGCAAAGGACAGAAAGAGAAGGCAGGAGCACACTCCAGGCAAAATAAACTGCTCTTTTTGTCTAACTGTTTTCTGTCTAAGCCTGCCCAGCATGAAAATCCCCCTTTTAAAAGAGACAGAGCTGGAATTCACACCTGTAAGCTGGACCTGCTGCTCCTGGCATCGGGATGGTCACAAAAAGACTCAAGTCAGCTCGGATCAGTGTCAGTGCAGCGGGCACATAAAGAGAGCTGAGCCCTTCCCTTTACACTGGATTACTCCAGAAGAAAGCTGCATTTGTTCGAGGTGGGCTGAATAGGCTTTGGGTTTTTTGGGGGAGTGGTGGGGGTTTTTTTTTGGTTTGGGTTTTGGTTTTTTGTGGCTTGGGTTTTGTTGTGGTTTTTTGTTGTTGTTGCCCTTTTTTTTTTTTTTTAAAGTAGCCACTTTGTATTTATTTCTATCCCCAAAAGGGAGAGGAGCTCCACAAATCCCCATTAGAGCTTCCCTGGGCAGCAGCGAGGAGGCTGTGTTCAGCCTCCTTGCGCAGGAGCACAACCCACCATGATGCTCCAGCAAACCACCCCTCCCCAAGAACCAGCTTTAACAGATCACAGTGGATCAGCCGCTGACGGACTCAATCCCAAACTCCATTCACTGATCTCACACAAACACCACCAAATCTGTTCACTAGAAACAATTTCTAACCTGGAGATGGTACTGTGTCCAAGATCCCAGCAAAACCGCTGCTTTTCTAACACTTCACTGCCCATTTTGGGCTTAATCCTGGTCCCCATCTCAGCTTGGGAGTGCAACTTCAGACCCTGCCACACAGTGAAAATATATGCAAATAATACCATGTGATAATTGCAGGAAAGAGAAAGCAGTAATGCCCACAGTGCTGCACTGCTCTCCTGTAACAACCCCACCAGCCAACCCAACGAGCACAGGGACCCACGACGTGGATGACCCCACGTGTCACCCTGGCTCTGGGGAACAGAGCTGCATCTGGGTGCCGATCCTAACCGCCCTCGCAGCCGGGAACCAGAGCCCCTCTCGTGTGGCCATGCAGCAGCCGTGCCAGCCACCGATGCTCACGCCAGGTAGAGACTTTTCAAGCCCATGCCCTCACCTGCAGAGGGAAGAGGGCAGCAGGAGGCAGATGCTCCTACCACAGCTCCATGGAAACACTTAGGAGGATCCACAGCAAAGCTTTCACCAAGGTGTTTTGATATCTTAACGTTGTACATCTTCATGGATTTTGGGTGTCATGGGACTGTCGGGTACCCACAAATCTGGTATCTGTGCAAGTCACCGAGCACAGACACACACACACACGCTCCCTCTGCGGAGGGGAGGGCTGGGCTCTTCCTCTGCTACCTCAACCTCCCACCCAAAGCCATGACGCATCTCAGGATGCATCGTTTCCTCCTGATGCTTTACAGCAGACGACTCCCCCAAATCACATTCAAAGGCACTGAGTGGAGTCACTTTTCCTCCCAGTCCTAATAAACCACAACAGGAATTAACAACCAATAGATTGAAGCTGTAATTTCTGTCTTCAGTTTGGGACAGATTGAAGCCCAGCATCTTCCTCATTCTGCACATTTCTTTTTGCCAGGCAATTCTAATGAGGTCAAAATTATTTTCCTTCCTTTGCTCTAATCTCCTCAAAGAACAAAAAGAAGTATGAAAAGAAAACACAATATTTATTGTAAATCAGTGACTTCTGCATTAAAATGATCAAAGTGTGTTTGCTGCACACTTGAAGTTCAGATGCAAAGGGATTTCCAACTTAAATAAATAAAAGATTGTTTTTCTGTAATGCAAATTGAGAAGGAGCAATCCACACAAAGTAGTCAGACATGCTCTGCAGAAGGACTGTCCCACTCCTATACCCCACATATTTTGCATGGCTGATGCTCTTAATCTTTTCAAAAGAAACACCACCCCACCAGGGCATGCTAATACTTGCCAAGGGGGGGAAGTGGACTCTACTTGATGTATGATTACAATATGCAGCTTAATAATATGATTTCTCAGTTCAGATATTGATCCTTGGGAGTGAAGCAGTGTTGGGAATAGAGCGAAGCAGGGGGTGGAGAATTATCTGCTGCCTGTTTTCTCATCTAACAACTCCCCAAAGAGACAGTCTTACCCATCCCACATACCCAGGCGTGACAGGAGATCAAAACTCGCTGGGGACACGCACTGTGCCTTTCAGGTAAGTTATACTATTATTAATGATCATAAAAGAAGCTATCAAGGTATTTTGCATTTCTTTCATCTGGCAAGCCTGAGAGCACGTTTATTAATTGAGGAAGCCTCACTTTTCTGCAAGGTAGATTCTAGTGTTTCCTTTCTACATCCAGGAAACCAAGGCACAGGGACCACGCTGAGTGCAGCCCAGCCCCGAGCCCAGCACCGTCATGGTGCAGCATCAGCCTCCTGCAATGGGGCACAGGGCAACCGCCCCGCTCCCCCCCGATGGAGGGCAATACCCTGCAGACACACCCAAAGCTTGTGCATGAAAGCAGACTTGAAGCCAGGCTGGTGTGAGCTAGACAGCACTGCTGAAATTTGGAAAATATTCTATATTCCTGAAAAAACAGTATCACTTGTCACCTGGCATTGCCTTCCTTCAGCCACTACCCTCTTTGCACCATTACCGTGCTGCACAACATTAGCAGTCAACATATTGAGGTGCAGCATACCAGCACCCTTCATCTTTCAAGGGCAGGCAGCTAAAGCTGGGAAACCTCTCCTAAGTGGGAATGGCACTTTGGCAAATATCTTGCCTTCTCCCTTCACGTGTTTTCGGAAGTTGTTCTGGTTAACCCCCATGACCACCACAGCTACTACCATCTCGTGTCTTTCATCTCCAGGAGACATATGGAACTTCACTGGAAAAAATGCCCATTGAAGATTAGGGACATGTTCATGTCACTATGTCCAAAGGGCAGGAAGGGGATTAGTGCATCAAAGTGACTAATTAGGGTAGCGGGTTGTTTCTGAAGCAAGACCAGCTCCAATTCAAGGGATGTGAAGTGGAAGTCGAACCTGAAATATTTGTGGCAGACTCTTGGATCCTGTGAAAACTGGTACATATGTTTAACTGCATATAAGTAGGTACTCCTGTTAAGTGTGTGAAGCAAAACATGTGCTTAAGTGTTTGCAGAATTCAGGACCAAATCTAAAACTGATGGGTAATAGGGGGATCAAAATTTGAGGAGAATAAGTTCACTTGCCCTCCACAGCTTCAAGCAAACCATTTCCCAAGATCCACTAAGAAGGTTTAACCACAACATACTCCAAGCTCACTTGTACGAGTTCAAACTTTGTCAAAACTATCACAACACCAGCCCAGCACAGCTCCAGGCCCTGGTCAAGGATCATGCTGCAGAGCTTCCATCCAGACCAAAACTTCTCCAAAGTTCAGGACTCTTCTGTCTTCCCTAGTTTATAGCTTCCAGCTCCACAACACCCTTGCCACAGACCTTGCTCAACCCAAGTACAGTCTGCGACAGCCTGTAGGTGACCACCACCACCAAGAGCTGAGCACAGACACTGTGTTTTTAAGTCAGCTACAGCATCATCTGCTGTATTCCAGCTGGCAGGAGCAGCGACGGACTCAGCTCAGCAGGATGCTGTTTGTTTAGCTGGAAGTCTAGAAGATATCTTTTACTTATGCATCTGGGTGAATGACTATATTAACATTTAATTTTTGTCAAATAGAATAAAAATAGACACCCATATACAAATTACACATTGCTCTATGTATATTGTGTACGCCATAATTAGCAGGTAATATTCACTCTTTAATTTTAAAAAAGTTATGCTAAATAGAAGGATTTTTGCTTAATTACAGGCTAATCCTATTTCCTCAGAACATGTGATATTTTCTTATCTCCCAAAATGGAAAAGGCACATTTAAACGGGAAGTACATGTGTGTTATCCTATGACATACAGATTCACAGAAGGGTCTCAATTTTCTATAGAGCTGTTCACTGGAAAACAGCAAGGCAAACTCTAAAGTATTGCAGCCCAGGGGGCAAAGGAGGCACCTTGGTTGGGACAGTCCTTGCTGGAGTCTCATGGGTCTGCCTTACATCCCACTCAAGGCCTCCTACGTGACACTAACCATCAGCGAGCCTGGGGACGATGGCTCCTAAATTAGATGCTCTGACCGTTGTCTGAGGGGTTGACACACAGACCCTCATGCTGCAAGACTTCAGTCTCTACTGCCAAGCAGCAGACAAAAGCTTTCAGGAGAAGAAACACACTGAGGACCACACATTGCTGCAGCAGAGACCAGGGGAACATCCCTCATCCTGGTGCTCACCACAGCCTTGTGTCAGGCACCCAAGGTTGGCATCCTCGGTGCCGTCTCCCACTGCGGACAAGGGAGGTCAGGCAGCCTAGTAGGCTTTTCTTCATAGACATATACGTGACATCTTATATCTTGCAGCAAAGCATTGGCTGCATTTGAAGAACGGGGTTGGCGCTGGTTAAATAAGACATCCTACTTAATGTCCGTTATTTCTCCAAAGGCCCGAGGAATTGAAAATTATAACTAACTTAACCTGAAGAAGTCTTTTGGCTGTAAGAATTACCCTGCTAAATTATAAGAGAAACCAAGGTCCAGAGAAGCAAGATAGGGAACCTTGCGCTGGATCAGCAGTGGTGCTGAAAACACCCGGGCACCGGCTGCCAGCACCTCCCTCTAACCACTGGACTTGGTGGCTTTTGTGTTTCTCCTTTCCATTATGCATACCCTTCCCTTTTCCCTTAATGATTTAGTGATGTTTGTTCCCTCACACTGCGCGCAGACCTTGCAGATCAAAATAGCCAGTCATCTAAAAAAAATTCTTTATCCTTTGTTCTTCAAAGAAACCAAATAATCTCAATCCTTTGAGAAAACTCAAAGGGTGAAGGCAAAGCATCAGGACTGATGAGAACAAGAGCGGTGTATCCCCTGATGAACGAGCATCTCTAGTGCTGTGTGGTTATTAAAAAAAAATTCCTTGTAGTGAAAATTCTTGGGTCAATTACTTGTTGCCACAGGGAGATTTCCTAGGAGTTTTATTGTTATTATCACTATTCAATGATTATATGTAGCAACACAAAGGTGAATTTTTATGTGAAGAGATGCAATGTTTGGTAAATCTTAAGCAACAGAAAGTAGAAGGGGGTGGAGTGATGGGGGATCAAAGTCCCTGTAATTCCTATAATGTTTTGGAGCCAATGTTAGCCATTTACTGCTGCTTTCAGGGTCTGAAGTATTTTTCCTCATTTTGGAATGTTAAAGAGTGGGACAATAGCAACCAGCCAGATAACCACAACATTTCTGCAGAAAGCAGTGTCTGCTTCCGACAGCACCATGGTCTCGCTGCCCCGTCCCTCACTTTGACAGTGGAGGAAAATGCATCAGTTCCCAGGGGACAAAAAAATAATCAAGCCACAGTTTTCCAGAACACACCATATTGTCATTTTGAGAAGGACACAGATCTCTCCAGACTGAGGACACCGTTTCTAACCATCATTTGCCTCCAGCTTGGTTTTTGCCCATCCTATTTTGGAGTGCTTCACACTCTAATAACAGCAGTGAGAGAAGCAGCTGTGTCCACACCTCAGAGCCAGCTCCCATCCACACCAGTTACACTCCAGTGGACAGAAACAAATGCAAAGCGAAGCTGAACGATGCTCCTACAGATAGATCCCCTCACAACAGAAAGGGCCTTTTGGATCCAAATACAAATCATCTATAATTCCCTTTTTAATATGGGTATGCACACAGGGAGCACTTCCTTTGCAAAAACTTCCTCCAGGATGTGGAGGGGGCAAACACTGGTTTGCTTTTTCTTTCTAAGGACAAAAGAGAGCATCAGAAAGGGAAAAGGCTAAAGCGATTCCTCATACACCATGGGCCGGTGCCTTCCTTTGACAAAGTAAGGAGAATGTTAACGCTAGTTCTTTTTAAGAATGAAAAATAAAGCACAATGTCTTCCTCCCCATGGCGTGCGTTGCCATGCATTTTCCAACCAGCTACAGCAGAAACGCTCCGATTCACACCTGGAATCTGCACGGAGAGCACAGCTTTGATTCGAAGCACCCGCTGCCTCAGACTCCACCAACAACCCCAGGAGAGGATTTGCAGATGCCAACTCCTCCGGTGTAAGGGACAGCCCGGTGCCAGCTTGCTCGAGCACGCAGCCTCCATCGGCACGAGCCCTTCGCCAGGGCAGGCGGCTGCTCCCCCGGCACCGCGCCGTCGCGCAGGGACCGCGCGCAGCGACGGGAGGGACGATTCGCGAGGCGTTTACCCCATCCGGTTTTCCGCACGGCGGGGGATTTGGATTTTGCTCTCTTCATGCTACTGCGACGCAGGACCAGCGCTTTTCCCAGTAACTTGAACCTAATCTCCCACTCCTGCTCGGAACAAAATTTGCACATCTGAGCCACGTCCCAGGGGACCCCAAGGGTAACTACAGTTACTCACAGAAGCAAAGGAACTTGCCATGGCAAGTCTGGCAGAAGCAAGGCCAAAAGAAGGAATGGCTCCCGTTTAACTGGTTGCCTGCAGAGAATTAATCTAGTAAACGCATGCTCTGAAAAATATACTTTTATATGCGAGGGCTGGTATGAAATGCTGTCTGGGTATCAAATAGGAAGCTGAAATATGTCTATCAAGCCAGTTACTCTTTGATCATCAGAAGTCACTCATCATTTACACATCACAGGAGGATGCTCAACTCTAAAAGGCACACAGTCAGCCAAAAAGGAAGAAGAATCAGCTCAGTATTTTTGTCTTAAAGACATGCAGCCATGAAATAAATACCAAAAAATAACCTAGTCAACATCTCAAGGGCGGTGGCATCTTAAACAATTTATGCATATTTTACACAACTATTAACTCTACTGCTCACCAAAGAGTCAGAGGTGGTTTCGTTCCTAATGTCGCAGAGTAATCTCACTTCCAGTTCCTCTTACAAAATCGTCCTGCAGGATCTCTGCTGCATTATGTACAGCCTCTCAAGAGCTGCTCTACAGCTGAGCGACAGGGCAGTACTGCAGAGACATGTTTGGTGTCTGGGGGCCTTATTCTCACCATGCAGACCATGCTTCAGCAGCACTGGGAGAAAAACTTTCTTGCACCTCCTCGGCATCAGGAAAGCCAAGGAAGAGCACAAAATACAGACTCGCTTCGCTTACATGATCAAAAGTGAGTGCTGTGCAAGGGATTTTTAGACTACCTGGCTCACAACACCCTCAGACCAACATCATTCAAGGTTAAACAAAAGAGCAGACGGCTCAGAGGGAAGAGCCCTCCGCTCTCGCGCGGGTACCAAGACGCGACGCGCGCGCTGTAGGCGGCGGGAGCTGGGCTCTCCTTGCACTGCCAGGGCTGCGAGCGGATGCCAGCCCGGGCGCAAAGCACTGGCCCTGCGCCCGGAGCCTGCCGCTCGCCGGCGCACAGCGCCGCGCACACCGCTCACCTGCGCGGCCGTACGGCGGCTTTCGGTCCGATAGGAGACACCACCGGTCCCATCATCCTTTGGCTTCATCGGGGATTCTCACCAGAGCGGTGACCGCACCGAACTCGCTACCGCCGTCACCGCAGCTGAGCAGTCAGGTGGAGGGACGCAGTACCGGGGTTCTCAGCCCCCCACAGCCCAGGGAAGGGGCCAGGCGCTGCCGCGGCCGCTCTTAAGAGCGGATCACTGGGCCAGGCTGGGGCAGGTGCTCACAGCCCCGTCAACGCAAAACAAGAGGCACCTGCACCGCCCTCCCCTCCTCGCCTAGTGTGCTCACCTGAGCCCCCTCCCCGCTCACCCCTCCTCGGCGAAGGGAAGGGCATCCCTACCCACACCGACCTCCTCACCCTCCGCCGGGCATAAATCAGCTCCGAGTGCCTCGTCGTTCAAAGCCCGTGTCTGGGAAATGTTTGGTACAAAACCCCACGCTCGCTTGGCTCGTTGCAAGTTCAGTGTTCAGCTGAGTTTTGCCCAAAGCATTTTGCTCAAGTTTGCAAACTCCTTGAGCAAACCTGGTCCCAATTTCAAGCTGGTTTGAACTCAATTTGAGCTGATTTATAGTTTGGCATTAAAAAACAACAACAACAACAACAACTGTTCTTTAAAATGGCAACTTTGACCATAATTTATGTGAGCCCAGATGGAACTTGGTGTTTTCAATTAAGTTTCAGCTGGATTTTGTAATTCTAGTTTTTTGTTCAAACAGAGAGTTAGAGCAAAGCACAGAAGAAGGAATGGAAAGCAGCAATTAATTCACATAAAACTTAATGGGAGGGTAGGTATATAAATGTCTTGCAACACAGAGTGGTGTCCTTCCATGTATGTCTAGCTGCAAATGAAAGACAACTGGAAGCGTTGCTTTGAGCTTGTTCCTGTAATGCTTGGCCAGGATTTCCTTCCACATGCCAGACCTCACCTCGTAGCTCCCCTGGACCAAGTGTGCCATACACAGCACTGTAGTTCAAGCCATTTTGACACTGTCTTGCAGCTACTTTCCTTGAGATCCCAGTATTTTAATAGCTAGGATTAGATCACAGTAAAAGCTGAACCTTTGACATTTCTTCCTAGCAAGTAACTCACAAATTGATGCTAATATTTGACTGTGCTCAGTGGAGACCGAATCAATACTTAGAAAATTCACTCCTCCCTGACGTACCGAGGCTGGGTATTTTGTTTTTACAGGGGAATATCTGGAACCTTTTAATGGATTAAAAATAAGTTGCAGTTGATGATTTGTTTGCGAGGCAGAAAAGGCTTCAAAGATACACAAGCGGATTAAGCAGAAGCGTTCAGATGATTCACAAGCTGATACAGGCCACCAGTCAGGAAGCGTCTCAAATGACTTGCTCTTTTGTGCCCGCATCAAAGCACGACCGAATGACTGGCAGCTTCCCTTCTGGCCGGCCGCCTCGGGGGACCGAGGTGGCAGCAGTGTCACTGCAAGGAGCGAGGTGCGTGCGGTCTGGGGAGAAGGAAGGGAATTCGCCGCCTTCCTCACCCCGGTGCATTGTATCTGCAGTTTACAGGAGAAGCTTATGTTAAAGTGTGTTTTATAGCCATAACCTTCTCCTCCCATTGTTTTTCTGCCCTGCTTGTTCTTTCTTCATCTTCTCATCCCTGCTTTATCCTATTTTTTTTTTTTTTGGCTGGGCAAGAGGAAGCCATGTGAATGTCAAAGTCTGCAGCTTGGCCTCCGGTCCCCTCTTTGTCCTTGCCTTATAGCCGGGGCTCCTACGCCAAGAAATGCCATCCCAGAGGGCATGGTGGGGTGCCTGGTGCTGAGGCGAGGGGCAGCTGAGGGTCACCTTCAGGGAGTTGGATTTATGGCCCACTGAAGACAACGGGAGGAACACCACTGACAGAACTGGGTTGCGGATGAAGCCTTGGGTTGACCAATTCGAGAAAACATAAGTGAAGGGTTGGATAAGTCAATTATCTTAGCTGTAAAAGTGCTGCTGGCAGTCCTGAATCCATGATTGCTCTCTTTTTCATTCTTTTTACCCTTATTCTGAAGCTGCTGGGGGGAGAAGGGAGCTTTCCACAACCTCAGTCCTCCAAACCAGGGTAGAGATGAGCAATGGCAAAGGTGTGGGATAATGGCTAGCTGCAGCTACTCAGGAGCGATGCCGGCCTCGGCGACCCAAACAGGCTGCACCTCAGGCAGAGGATCCTAAGCTGGCCCAGGGACACCTCCTGGTTCATTCCTCCACGTTTCAAGGAATGTGCATTTCCCAAACTGAAGGAGGTCAAACTTTTACTCAAAGGCTGCCGAGAAGAAGTTGGACCACAGGCAGATGCAGCTCACCAGAGGGGATTTGGGTGGCTCTGGGGCCTGATTCTGGAGGCCAAGGGTTAAGCCCATTGGTCTTTGCGAAAAGGCTGCAGGAGATGAAGCCCATCCACATTAATTCAAGGCAGATACACAAGCAGCAGCCACACGTACCATGTGGCAGCAAGAACCTCCAGAGTTTGCAGCAAAGGACGGTGATTTAATGGAGTATACTGTGAAATTAGCTAGGAAAACTCCACATAAAGGGAGGAGAGATATTGCATATACAGAGTGTGAGATCATTATATTACAGAGACTTTCAATGCCGTTTCATAAGGAGACACAGAAAAAGACCTTACAAGAGACTAAAAAAATCCTGCACCTCTTAACATCCTGCACTTTTAACCAAAGGCTTAACTTGCACACAGAGCAATGCTTTTCATATTTAAATCCCATCAGCATGACGGCAGGCCAGGAGAAAATATATCCAGGCTTTGGAGCCCAGCTATGAAGGGGGAACATATAAAAATGGGGTCAGCTGGGAAAAGAAGCTGACAGAAACCCCAGTGCAGCCACCAGTTACCTTTCTGGTTTTGAAAGGCAATAAGTTACTCTGTTCTATGCCTCCTAATGTGGATCTGGTGCACCAGCCGCTCTCTGAAAGAGCCGGAGCTGCTCCCCAACCTGCCATTAGCAGGGGACGCTTGTGCCCAAGCCCCTGTGCTTCACAACGGTTTGTACCAGAACTGAGCGGAGCTGCAGTGGGGATGGGAGGTCGTGTAGGTCCATGGCTGATCCTTCCCGTGTCAGCCCAAGTGACTTCTGCACGGGGCAGAGCAAACGAGGGTGGCCGTGGTCGCCTTCGCTGCCTCTGCCGGTGCCTCTCCCTCCTGCCGCCTGCCACCCCGGTTGCGCCGCTCAGGCAGACCCAGCGCGAGAGCTGGCAGGTTCCTTGCTTAGCAGTGCCTCTGCCAAGCACTCCAGCCCTTCTCCTTTCGGATTCATGCTCACAGTGCTCTCTCCTGTACTTTGGCACTCCAGCACACAGGCAGCTTCCAGCTACTGTAGCTGATACTACTTTCATTTGCTGCCAGAGAAAACTCTCAGCCCGCAGCTCTGACCAGCCGTTGGGCTCGCAGCTTCCCAGCTCTCAGAGGTCTTTCAAAGTAGCTCGCTCTTTTGAGTTTGGTGAAACCACTGGCTTTGGTGAGACCTGCTGCTTCTCTTTGGATCCGGGGTATCTCTTCAAATAAGCGAAGTCCCTCTGCTCATGCCCATGGTGCTCACGAATCAGCAAATCACCCATTAGCACGCAGGCAGTTGGGAGGAGATCGTCCTACCTGCCAGCCCTGTGCTTGGGCCCTCTTGTGCACCTTCATCCTGTGAATCACAGTAAGAATAACGCCCAGAATGAAGATGAACACATATCTGGTCCTCAAGTGGAGTCAAAGCTGGGAATTGGGTCTGGAGCTCCACCTCCCTGAAGCTCTGCAAGTCCCAGTCCTGGCAGGTTTGGTCTGGATCTGAGTTCAGGTGCGCAGCGACCAGGGAGCAAGGGAGGCGGAAAAGGGCTCACAAAGGAAATTCCAGTTTATGAAACGATTCCATTTTAGTGTTTCTAAACTAATTTTTAATTGAGCATTGTGAATAGACCCACCAGAGAAATGACTGGGATAGGTACTATGCGCTTGCAAACACTCCATGCAGGACAGAATATACAAGCAGAAAATACCAGTGGTGGATGTGGGGCTGTGGTGACACAGCCTCCTCCAGCTTCAGGAACTGAGGAGCTCTTGAGAGAAACGAGCTTGCACATATTCATCAGGATCCATTTTCTCAGAGACAGTTTTGTTGTAAGTCCCCAATACTGGGCTTTAGGAAGGCCACTCTGTCAACGAATACGACAGCCATTACTCTTAAGGAAGACTGATGAACAAGCCCTAAAGAAGAGGTGTCCTGGTGAGGTGATTACTCAGGTTACCATGCAAAACCAGCAGCATCGAATATAAGGATCTGGGAACAGAGAGCTTGTTCAGGTGACTGAAACTTTCAACCATGGAAAGGAGGACTCACTCACTGCACAGAAAAGAACTGCACGGACTTTTTCTTGCCGGCTCTTCTCCCTTAGTCTCCCAGCTTCCCTGCGCATGGTGGACATCGCACAACTTGCTGCAACTCTGTACACACTGAGGCTTACAGACGTCTTCCTGACCCACCCAGGGTGGCCGTCCAGGAGGGTGCTGCCAGCTCACCAGAGTGCACAGTCAAGGGTCAGGTAGGGAACTTGTCTCTAATATGTCTCAAAAGTTTACCTTTCCTAGCAAGGCTAAAAAGATGGCATCTAATTAGACAGGAAAAGTACATCAAGCTTATTAACTAATTACAAGGGAAAGTCCCTGCAGCAGATGCCTGGATTGCCTGAAGTACTGCCTACTCTTAACTACTAACTTTGAAAAAGGATTCTGCTATTCAGGCATTATTTGGTTGCAAAAGCACAATAAAGTCATTTATTTTTTGCCATGTCTATCCAAACTAACCGCTTACAGCTTTTGTAAAGCGTGTGTGTGTAAGGCAGGGGACTAGGGGCATGGGAAGACATCCTTACGGCTGCCTGGGACCATTCACAAATGGCACCAGCTGCCTTTGAAGAGACCATCCAGTACCTGACGCACACGGTCTGGGCTGCAACTGGTATCTCCACAGCTCTGTCAGGAGCAAAATATTAAATGGCCTGAGGGATGAGGGCTGAAGCATAAAGTTATGAAGCAGCCAAGAATAAACTCAGCCAATAACCTCCCTATGATCAGCAGGAGACCTTCCCCCTTTCCTTTCTGGTGGGAGCCGATAAAGCAGGAGAGGGAGATGAATCTTGTGGCTACTCCTCATTGCACCAGATAAGGACTTGAACTAGAAATGTCATTTATATCACTGAGCACCCATTGTTCCTTCTGAACCGGTCGGTGAGGCACAGCTGTAACTTTGGGGCTTGACTGGAGACATTTGTCTACAAGGACTGAGACTCAGAGGTCATTTCAGGTAGCCCACTGAATGGTCACGCCATGGAAACAGCTGTTGATCATCAAGAAACCTTCACCAGGATCAAAATGGTGGCGGAAGGAGTAATTCCCAAATACCACTGCTGGGAGATACAGGTGCATACAGGTGCCTCCAGGCGAGTATTAGGAATTCAGTGGCTAAATTGAAGTGGGGGTAAAGCTGCACAGACTGGGAAGCCAACAGGACTTTTTCATTGACCCCATGGGTCGATGCGAAAGTGTTGTGAAGCGCACGCCTGCACGGCGGGGTTAAACTGTTCAGCGGTGTGGCCTTGCGATGCGCTGACAAACGGAACTCAGCAGAAACGTACCGTGCTGCGCAGAAATATTTGCAAGAGGTGGGCTCACTTCAGAGATTACCAACTATATTTTTGTTCTTTAACTGATAGTAATTGGCTTGCAACCTGAAATAATACGCTCTCCAATTCTGCTAGCGCAGAAAAGCAGGAAGGAATCTTGGCCAGCAACAAAACAGCAATTTTCACATGATCTCCAGAAAGTTGCGCAAAGCCTCGGTAACGTGACCATTTCTCTCCTTCCCTTACAAGAGGATATTTTGCTAATTAACAGAGTAAAGGTGTGACTCAGAGAGAGCAGATGTGGTAGAGTTTGGCCAAAGTGTTTAGCTGCAATGATGGTGGATCCATCACGGAGCGGGTCCACATCTAAACCCTGTTTACCATCCTGTGTTGCACAGGACCTTCAGGCACTTACAAGCTAATTCCTTTCTCCCGGCGTGAGGGAACAACTGCGAGGGCTGCAGGGGTGGCAAGGAGCAGCAGCACCAACAACGAACAACACGGCAGAGGCGAAGGAGAGGCTGCTTGTGGAAAACGCAGGCCTCAGGCAGGGATCAGCTCTTGGCTGTGGGGTTCCCGGCCACGACAGTCACCCCAATAACACTTCCTCCCCATTAACTCCTGAGGAGAATTGGAGAGGTTTCAGACAACTGCAAAAAAGGACCCAAATTTTGCAACAGCCCGTCCCAACCCGAACTTCCCAAAGCCTGAGGGACCTTGGATCCTCCGTCAGGAAGAGCAGCTTGAGCTCACCACCGCCTCCCAGCTTCATCCCTTGAGAAAGAGGCAACGCCCTCCACCATCGCCCCTGCGCAGGAGAGCTCTTCGCATGTTTGTTCCCTGAACTACAGGCGGCAAACCCTAAATATTTTCCCTCCTCCCCTCTTGAGGCTGAAGGAATGCCTTAAAACATTTCTAATCGTATGATCTCAGCTGTCATATGACCTCAGCGAGAGAACATGGCCAAATTCAGAGGAAACTGTTTGCTTAAACCTATCATTAGCTGTTCCCTGCCCCCCCCCCCTTTAAATAAACAAACAAACAAATGAAAAACCCCACAGCCCGTACGGGTGGTGGTGGTGTTTTCCTTTCCCTAGAAAGCCTGAGGAATTGCATGGTCAGGGAACTTCAGCTATTTGAAGACGCCGTGAAACCCACACCGCTGGCTGACAATGCGTCCCTCTGCTTACCGGAGCATTATCAATAAGGAAAGTCATAAATCGCCCGCTGAACAGGAACTCAAAGACCAAAGTCGTGTAACTCAAGCGGGCTCAAAGCAAAGGAGCCCCTTTAGTGTGAGGGTGGTCTGTATAAAGTTGGAGACACCTGCTAGCAAGTCCTGAGACACCAGCATCTGTGTAAACTTGCCCCCTCCCTGCGCCCACAGCCCTTATAAGGTGTTGAATGAAGCAGTTTCATGAAAAAGGCTCTGTTTGGGGCAGTTCTAAGGCTTACATATACCTAAGTAAAACAGAGCCGGTGCTGTGCAGCCCTGGGATGGATTACCAGGGACCACAGGGAGGCCCATTAATTATTGTGACAAGCCGATCTGCTTGCTGACTGGTGGCTTGAGTTGCGTGCGGAGGGGTGGGTGTACGTGCGGTAACAGCCCTCTCTGCGCGCGGGTTTCGGGAGAGCACAATAAAGTCGAGAGGATCTGAGGAAACCGGAGCGTGGCGGGGGGAACCCGAAGCTGAACGAGCGCGTCCACCTGGGGCCGAGGGCCGGTGGGGTCAGCCCCGGCGTCCCGCGCATCCCTGGACCGGGAGCGGTACCCCTGGTCCTGCCGCAGCGTCTCCCGCCTGCGGCAGCGCGGCAGCGCGGCAGCGCGGCAAGGGAGTGGGTTGGCAGAGCAGATCTCGGCCGTCCGGATCGTGGTCCTTCGCCCCCTCAGATCAGCAGCAAGCAGGATTTGAACACTAATTTATTTTTAATTGGAAAGCAAAAGCTAAACAGTGGAACTTCTACATACAAGGCCATCACACTTTCTTATGAATTAAACAGTGGAAATATTTTAGCGCTGGCAAAGCTGAAACCTGGAAATACCAATATTTCACCAAAGCAGTTTTTTAATATGCAGAAGTGTCGTACGTATTACTCTGAAGTTTCTAGCTGTAGGTGAAATCTTCTCATCATAAACTCTCAATATAATAATGCGCTTATCTTAAAGGACATTTACTTTCCTGTGCTTACCGGCTGTATTTGAATTGTCGAATGAGACTTTGCTGAAATTATTAAAACCTAGAGGTCACAGAGAACCCGACTTGAAAATGGGAACACACATTCTTTTGTCTGAGCAAAAGTGCATATTTGGAGTTTTAAATGCAAATTTTTTTGGAAGAAGAGTCGCTTTTCTGGCAGTCGAGTACAGACAGAGCATTTGAAAGAAGGTTCTGCTTTAATTTTTTGACAAGTGCTGTGCACAGATACTCTGCTCTGCTGTTAGCGGGAAGGGACGGAGCAGAGCCCCGACCGCAGTGCAACGGGGAGCCGGGGAGCCCGGGGAGGGTGAGCGGGGCCCCTCACACAACCCCTTCTGCTTATGTTTCTGGTCAGCATTTTACAGCAGGTCCCCCCAGCTCCCCAGGGCAGATCGCAGGCGACCTGGCAGCCTGGTCCCTCAGGGAAGGCTGCGGGGAGAGGGGAGGGCTGTGCTGGGCGCCATCGCCCACCAGCCCTGCGACCTCCGGCTCTCGCCCGAAGCCCCGGCGGGAGCCAGGCTCCGGCCGCTGTGACACCCGCACGGCTCGGGCCGAAGAAAGGCGGGCGGTATCTGGCTTATATACTCTGACTGCAGGAATGTTTTCTTTCTGAGGGATAAGGCTTATCTGTTTCCCTTGTTCAGATTTCCTTTTAGGGGGTTCAGCGAATGGGTAGGAAAGGGAAAGTAAAGATGTTCAGCATCTCTCTCAAAAAAATCCTCCAGTAAAACCACCTCACGCAACGTTTGCAGATTAGCTGTAACCTTCCCGTTCTGTGCTGGTTCTCTGCGGAACGTGCCGTGGTGCATCCCAGGACATGCTTAGCTGCAAGGCCAGACCATGCCAAAAATTCTCAGGCAAGGAGCAGTGAGCCAGCCGGCTTGAAAGAGGATGAGAAGCAACCTTGCCGGGTGCCGAGCCAGGTCGGTGCCTCTGACTGCGTGTTAGATTGCAGCGCGGGGAGCAAACCCTGCCCGAGCAGAGCACAGAGGTGAAAACAAAAGCCCCAGGGCTTTCGAGTGCAGAGTTTTCCCAACACCTCTCAGTTACCCCTGTGCTGGGCTGGTTTTCGGTCTGTACCGCATTGCACCAAAGCTTCAGAAGTTGCTTTTATTCTAACGAGGCTCCATTCATTTGAGAGCTGCAGTGAAGAACAGGAGCGGTAACGCAGGGGCACGTTTGTAACAGCCGGCACGGGTGCCGATGGGAAGTGCACACGGAAGCTGCCTCTTCACAAGCCCCACCGCAGGTCGATGGGCTCCCGTTTCACAGATGGGGACACTGAGAGCTGGAGTCGAGAAGAGGATTCACAAGGGGTTCCCAGGCAGAGTTTGGGAGTGCAGACGGGGTTTGGACCACGTGCCCTTCCACCAGCTGAGTGCGGCCAAGTCCATAACCACCAAGCCTCCTGGTGCACAGCGGGGCTGCTGGCCGTCCCTCCCCGCCTGTCCTTTCTCGCGTTATACCATCCGGGAAAAGGAGCCGAGAGATGCCGGAGTTCAGATGTTCAGTATTTTAGCTGCACAGAGCTGAACATGAGATGCTCGAGGCAAGGGGCTTCACCTACATGCCTCACAGAAGGACCTGTGTCAAAAAAGTACTGCAGCCTCTATCCCAACACTTGAAGGCGAGCACAAACAACACAGAGGTGACTCTGAAGAAGAGGGGATGGAAGAACATGATGCACATGATGGCAGAGCAGATCTAGGAAGACATTTCCTACCATGAAAGGCCCTTCCCTTTCCTTCCCTCCTTCCTCTACTACAAAAGATGTGGTTTGAGGTGTGCAGACTCCAGCCCTACCTGGCTCCAGCTGGTAACGGAGGGCAGTGACGTTATTATTGCTACGCTTGCCAGTGCACCTGCAAATACACTCCGTTTTCTAGCCCACGCTGAAATCCAGGTTGTTCACCTCCTCCCAGGTATTTCACCTACACAACCTGAATAATTTTGCATAGATGTGCTCACGCTCGCCCCTTCATTTCGCTGTGAATCCAGTCCCATCTTCACTAACATAATGCAACCTGACTTAACTATGACATGCTTCATCCTAGCGCCTTCCCAGCGAGTAGGAAGGCAGTCACGCTGCCTGCCAGCTTCACACCCTGCTCGCAATCAGCAAAGCCCGCTCCTGGGCTCCGTTTCATGCCTCCTGGAGAGCTCCTCGGTGCTGATCTGAAGTTTGGATGCAGTGTTGTTTTTATATATAAATGACATTATGACAAATGATGAAGGATTAAATTACACTTCAATCAAATCAAGCCAAACCAGTAGGGATCGAGGTCCCAGTGGAAAGTATACACGGAGTTCCTCAGCTTCCTGATTTGAATGACTTTGTTCTTCTTCCAGAGAAAGGGGGGGGTTGAAGGAGAAGAGAAGGGAAAGGGAGAGGAGGGGGGAATTTGGCCTAAAATGAAACATTTTCCTTTTAAGTTGAATATTTGAAAATGGCTGGGAGGAAAGAACTGAAACACTGTAATGGCTGATACTGAAGAACAGCCTGGGACTTTTGCTTTTCGAGAACAGAAGCCAGGGAGAGAGCTGTGGTGTGAAAAAGGCAACGCTGTGTGCCTTGAAGGGGAAGGTGTTTGCAGCAGCCCATCTCCTGCAGACACTGAAAACCCCCTGCAAGGCACTAACCCAATTAGCTTTGCGAAGAGCTGTGCTGTGAAAAGGCAAAGGCACTGACAGTGGTTTTGGTAAAGGCTAAAGACAGCTTCACTCTGCCTTGCACTCCCATCAGAGTCACTTTATTATCTTTGTATTGCCAGATCTTGCAAAGGTTGGCTCAAGAGCCTTTAGCTCTGCATCTCTGTCCAGCTAGAAAGCCTCTCTTAGCATCGCGCTGGCTTGCAGCGCTGTTTTGAACATGGGAGCATTTCTAAATGCTGCAGAAATAGTCATTCCATGAATGACTCTGCCTGTAGTAGGCAGGTAGATAGACAGACAGACAGATACTGTGCTCTAGGATTTGCATTAGGTATTTTGCTCTAGAGGTTGTATTAAATACTACCCACTGCATTCAGATTTCTGGGTGCAAATCTTGGGTATCGTGTACAATAGATCCTGTCAGTGAAAGTCCAAGCAAGTCAAGCAGAATACGTCAGGGTTTCCTTTGGCTTGATGGCTGACTTAACTGTGACCCCCCAAGGATGGCGGCAGTCTGATGAGCTTAGACAAACTCAAAACCTTCCTGACAGAGGAGGCCAACATTTCAGAAAGCGTTTCTTAAAACTTTGGCGCTACGTCTGCATGTGAATCACATGCTGCCTGAGCCAGAGTGGGTAGAAGACCTTTTCCCATCTCCTCATTTGATTATTACTATCCTCAAACAAGAAGCACCATCAGCACATGGTGTCTGCGGATCATCCATTAATCTGCAGAAGGAGTGATGGACACGTGTGTCTCTGTTTACAGGGCAGTTCACATTATTCTGGTCATAAAAAGTGTGTCAGCCGTGTGTGTACCTGCTAGAAGACCCTCTTCCATTTCCAAAATGAAAGTTTTAATCTTACCAAAATTAAAGGCAAAAAGAACTCTCCAGCAGGGATAGAATATCACTCTCAATGCATGGTAAAGCCACTTCCACTGAAAAAACCCCAAAGGCCACAAAAGCACACACATGCACACACGTGCTCAGGCACACGGTCCAGCCTGCAGCTCGACAGGATAAAAAGCAGAAGATCATCCCTTTCTGAAAGTCTATTTGCTATGAATTTTCTCCCTGTAGTAATAGGCTTTGCAAAGTATTTTAAAGAATAACTTAAGCAATAATTCCCAGGAAACCATTTGTTACCTATGGTTAACGTCCAATCTGTTCACATTACATCTCAACTTTCTGACACAGAAATCAAGGAGAAAACTTGCAGAAATCAAGATCCAAATTGGTTCAGCCTCTGAGGATAATAAAGACTTAGAAATATGTATAAATTTAAGTGGTTTTGAATAAGGACATCATTTCAAAAAGCAGTTGAATTGTTACTTTGAAATAAGCCATTATTTTCTGCTTTTTTAAATTCCAGTCTTTAACAGGGGATGAGATCCAGACCGCCAAGAACCAAGGAGAGTTTTTAATGCAAATGAAAGGCAGCATTTAAGAAGTGCAAGTGTCCCATAATAGAGCCCACACCAAATTGCCTGCTCCCAGACCTGCCTGGAACACCCAGGGGTCCATCCAGCCCAGCAGATGGGAGCAGGAGGGCTCGGAGGCCCTGTCCCCCCCAGTGCTGACCTCGTGATTCACGAGGTGAGACCTCAGGGCTCCCACCACTGCCCCGTGTTCAAACCAAGAGCACGGAGGAACTGGAGCAGCGGGGATGAGATGGCAGGTTGGAGATGTAGGCACATCCAGCAGAGGATGAGGCTGCCCCACATGCTAAGGGGCTGCCCCATGGCAGGAGGAAGGTGGGGAGCAGGGAGGAGACCTGCCGCAGCAGAGCATGGGACAAGGGGAGAGCATCAGCGGAGTGCGAACGGGAGCTGGCCCTTGACAAAAGGCCCGATTAGCCGTCCTCTCGCCAACAAACAGCCCCTCATCCCAACTTTGTCAAAGATTACTCAGAAAATAAAAGGGCCACAGGATTGGAGGGATCAACCTAAGTCATGTACACCTATTTAACAAGAAATCTCATTGATAAGCAAACCACCTGATGCTTGCACAGCAGAAAAGAAAACACCTGGTTCTGCCTGTGGGTTGATAAGCCAATATCTTTAATCTTTTTTTTCTCTCTTGATGACTGAAGTACACACTCTGTGCGGCCCTATGCTCCAGCCACATTGGTAATAGTAACAAAGCTTTGATGTCCCCCTCATTCAACAGAATGTTGTTTAGTTCAAAGCGAAGAACAGAGGCAATTCTTTGCTTTTAAATTATTAGCTCCCTAAGTCTTCTGTAATGATATAGTTTGACTGAAGTGTGCAGTTTATTAACTACATAAAGACGATATTATTAGAGCGGAGAAAGGCAGCCGAAAGTTTTGCCTTTCAGCTCAGCAGCAGGGGTTTTTGATACTTTGATCTCAATCAATGCTAAATGTCTTTGTGAGATAGAGGGAGCAGCAGAAATTACCTTTGGCACCATGACTACATCAATTATTTAGTTCTTTTTCTTATAAATTAAAGTGTTCTTCAACTTTTACCCCAATTTTTTCTTCTTCTTTTTTTTTTCAGTTGATTGGGGGGAAAAAAAAAAGCTGACTGGAAGAAGTCTGGCTGTGAACATTAATAAAAATCCCACTGACCTTTCCCAATCCTGGTCTGGAATGGTCTTCTCTGGGGTGAGGAGATGGAGTCATGTGAAGAACAACAGCAAAAGGGTAGCTTGGGGTAATGCGCTGTTTAACCAAACGACTGCTTAGGTTGTTATTGCAAATTTGTCTACGTCTAGCCTAATTTCTTTTTTTTTTTGGTCTTTTCCAATATTGCTAGCATGAATGCAGCTGGAAAAATGGGACACCTGATGGAAATAAAAGGATTGCTCTAAGCAGGATTTAAAGTGTTGGCATTTACTAAAGTTCCTTCCATTGCTTCCAGCACAGTGCAACAGAGAGAATGTTCAGGAGCAAGAACAAGGCAGCCCCACCTTGCGTAACAAGGAGGATAAACGCAGGTCTCCCAAGGCTGACAGCAGAGCTTACGAAGAGCCAGACCACTGTACCTGGAGCTGCAGCAGGTGCCTACACACTACATGGTGGATGCACTAACTCTCATTAAAGCCGCTGGTGTCAGGTAATCCCACTCATATGTAAGATGTCACCCAATCCTACCCATACAGAAGTTGTGTCCAGTCTTGAGTTAGTCCTCTAGAGCCAATGGAGGGAATAAACCATTTCCAAAGTTGATTCATCCCATCCTAAGAGGGGTGACCAACTCCTTCCCTGGGGACAGAGGGAAGCCAGTCTGATGGGACTAGAGGTGAGTGGGGATAATGCAGCCCAGTGCTTCTGCTGGATAATAACAAATGGATAGTTATTTCAGGGGAATTTGGGCTCTTTTAATACTCCAGGGAAGAGACTAGGCTGATGGCCAGAGACCAGACACAAGAGAGGGGGCTGTTCCTGCAACTTTGGGGACAAAAGTTGGTGGCTGGGCTTCAGTGCTGTGGTGTACCAGAGCATGTTAGAAACCACTGGAACCAAACAGAAACAGCAGGACCATGGAGATGCTGAGCAGCCGGCTTTACACCAAGACTGAGCCCAATGCATCTTAAGGATTTAAAATACTGTCCTTTGGCCAGAGAAATTTTTTTGTGAGTGAGAAATAAAAGAAGTCTTTGCAGAGACGTTGAAGCATGAACTATGGGAACGTCAATATATTTATATGTAGAACATGCTGGAGGACAACATAATTCTGTTTTCATGGTGATCAAAGTTTTGCAAGAAGGAGGACTTGAGACAGTGTGCTAAGCTGCTATGGCAACATGAATTTTAAAAAGTAAACTGACTTGCAAAAGCTTATCTTTTTCTCTTTAGTGTGGTGCAGAAAAGATCTGGGAACCTCTACCCTAAAAGGGATCCTGTGAGGTGCTCACCTCTGCTCCTGGGCCAGGCGTATTGCAAAATGTATAAAACATATCCCTCGCAGCAAGGGGAAAATTCCCCTGGTGACCGAGTTTCTTCCTGCAGCCCTGAGGCTTCGGCACCCCAAAAAGCCAAGTCACGATGACTCTTTCATAATACACGTATCGTAATTCAGATATTCAGATGTTGGGGTGAACGTACCGTGAACCACTTCAGTTCGACTGACATCCTATTCTGGGACCCGAGTAGGATGTAACGTGACGCAGCCCCTGCACAGAGGTGAATTCCACCCACAGAGCACCGTTTCCAAGAGCATCGCGATGTGGGCTCGGCTTACATCTCAGCTTTCCAGCCACCCTCACAAAACGTAAAGGCAGCGGTGTCAGGAACGTTTCGGATGGCTCCTTTCACAAGGGGATGCTGTGAAGAGCTGTCACGCTCTGAGTCAGCTGTTCTGCCACGGCTGGCATTTCAGGCAGGAAGAGCCTGCTCGCAGAGCTATCCCAACCATGCCGCCTGCCAAAACCACACTGGGAATCTCATGGGAACGAGCCCTCTCTGAAGCCAGCTGGTACTTCCTGCTCCTGAGGCCTGATCCTGCTGGATGCTGAGCGTTCTTTGTTCCATTTTTAAATTAACGAGACTTGAGCAATGCACAGTCCAAGTCTTCAGAGAAAAAAACAGGTCCTCAGTGCTTTTGGCACTTTGGCTGTACATCCCAGCTGGAGAGGAGAGAATGAAATGTCAGATTTAAAGGGAGATTTAAGAGATGCCGATCGCCTGGAAAACAGATCTGTAATTCGGACATTTTACTCAGGTTCACCAAGCTGGCCGTGCCCCTGCGTACACCTCTCCTTCCACCCTGCAGGCCAGGCGCAGCATGGCGTGTACCCCAGCCCGCGGCACAACCGCAGAGCAGCCCCAGCCGCAGTTCAGCAGCGCAGCCGGAGCAGGGCTCTCCCCAAAGTTGGCAACCCACACCGCAGGATCCACCTCCTGCCCCATGGCTCCAGCAAGAGGCTGAGGTTCATGAGCATGGGACTCGCTCCCATCCTATCCCAACAGTGTCCCCTTGAGGTTGATGGCTGAGGCAGCCTGGAAAGAGCCCTCACGGAGGCTTGGGGGAACCCCAGAAGCTGCTCTGGCTTTTCAGGCTGGCCCCCTGCTGCAGAGCAAGCACGCAACCAAATCCCCGCAGCCGTGGGTCAGCCTGAGCCCGACCAAAGGATGCTGGAGAAGCCCACCCTGATGTGGGGTGTGGGACCTCCACAGGGGGGAGTGGGGCACGTCGTAGAACCTCACAGCTACTTAAGCACCTTCCTTTCAGGTTCATTCAAACAATATCCGAAGTCCAACCGTGCGGCCCTTCCTGCAGCACATCAGCTCAGACCTGGAGCGCAAGGAGCTCTTCCAGCACCGACAAGCCAGAGTGGGGCCACAGCCGCCCCGTGGGTCTGTGCCAGCTGCGAGCCCCCGCAGCTGTGGGAGGCAGAAGAGCGGAGCCGCTGAGGCGAGGGCACGGGGCTTCCTCGCTGCTGCTGGAGTCTCCTTTCTTCTGTCAGCCAAGCAGCAGGGAGTTTTCTGAGAAACTGCCCACAGGGAGCGATCACTTTTTCCAGTCATTAACCTTACACATCCCTCACATTATCGGAATACCTTGGATGTCTAAGTTGCTGCAGTGAGCTAATTCTTCCAGGTGACTCCAGGCAGCGTTAAATGGGCTCCTGCACAGCGAGGGGATTTGAACTGCGAGAGCTGAAAGCGCTCCCGACTCCAGCGAGTCAGGCCTCCAGCGGGGGCGAGACTGTCAGATGTCACCGTGCGAGCACGGCGTGGTGGCAGGAGCTATCTGGGGCCTCCGGAGCAGCGGTTTTCAACCTGCAGTCAGCAAGCACCTGGGGGGTCCACGGGTGAAGGGAGGAAGGAAGGAAAGCAAGGCACGGGCTTGAGATGCATGATGCAGGGGACTGTCCCCGCAGGGAAAAAATTGTAGGAGTCCTCAGGTTGAAAGAGGTTGGGGATAAAAAGCAGTGCCCTGAAGGGAGAAATGTTGGGGTGCCCCAGTGCTGGCCTCTGGGACACATATGTACCTGTCTGTCTGGATGTAATGGCATCAGGGTGTCCAAGACCGAAGAGAGCAGCCAGTTTTGGATCCTGAAGTCCTTCCTCTAATTTAGAAGATGAGTATGAGGCCAAGGCACTATTTCATTCCTTGGCAAAGATGAGGAGATCTTCACAGTCCATCCCCTGAGGAGCAGAACAGGTGACCAGAGAGCCTGAGCTTTCCGTCCCCTGTGTGTGCACCACAGGAGAGCCAGCATGGCCGCAGCCTGGTCTCCGCTCAGCAACCACCAAGCTGCATCTGGAGATGAAATGCTGATTGCCCCAGGTCCCCGGAAATAAACCCAGTGATATTTCTACAGATATTTCCCTCTGTGTCCCTTTGCAGCGAGGGAAGTGCCACCCCTCACTGGGCCAGCATGGGTGAGACCCACCTCTTTGACAATTTCTTGGTGCGTTCCCTCTTCCCTGTGGCTAGCGAACTGTACACCGCTACAAAGAGGTTCTCATGGTAGCTGGGTATTACATAGCACCAGTTATGTTACTCTAGCTAAGCACATAATTAATAAGAGTAGTGCCCAAGTACATCATGGAGAACGCATGCCTTCATCAGCTTGCAAAATTGGGACAAGGCGTGCATCTTCCTCAACAAGCTGAGGACATGTGGAGCCGAGGCGGTGAGGAAGCCAACCTGGGGAGCCGGTGTTGAGTGCCCATCCCTGCTCCGTGTGTGCCAGGAGTGCTGAAAAGGAGGAAACCACCCATGACCAGGTTCCATGGGACGGCGTTCACTGTCTCCATGGAGCACAAGCAATGTCCCAGCCCCAGACACACACTGCTGATCCACAGCTGCTGTTGGTCTCTGGAGTAGAAGGCAAGGAGGTGCACAAGAGGAACCCCAAACCAATGAGCAAAATATTAATAGTAGGATAGCTCTTATAATATGTACATAATATTAAATATAATACCACTAACTCTTATACATCACAACATCTTCCTGTCATTGTGTTTCCTGGATGATACATTACCACTGTCTAGTCAGGAGCCGCTGAGTGTCAATATTAACAAAAACAATCACAAAAGACACCATGTTTGTCTCTCGTGAGTAATAGGTGGCCACCGCTAGCGATTGCCATAGCAGAACCTGATCCTCCCAACAAAGGAGAGCCAGCAAGAGCAAACACGCATTCGTACATGAGAAGCATCATGGGCAGTGCGGGGCAGCACCCTCCTGCTCAACCTTTGCTTCGGGGCGGTGCATCTTTCTGCTCCCCTGGGAAAGAGTCTTTGGAAACAGAAACAGCCTCTTGATTTTCCCAAACTGCACTGTCATTAGAAGTGTCGTCCTGGACCTGAGGGAAATGGCGACCACTGAGCATGAGTGAGGAGAGACTTTAAACCCCACAGAAGAAGTCAGCATGATGAACCACATCAGCCACACACGCAAAGCTCCATTTACAATTAGAAAGTACAAAATAGCAACATCAAAAGTCACAGGCCACATGGCCAAATTACAGAATTATGACCCACATCACACACGTCTAGGAAACACCTCCACACTCAAACAAAAAAACCATCTTCAAACACTGACATGACGTAAGGAAAGCGACGTTCTAACACTCTTGGTAACAGCACCATTAAACACTGTGGCAATGCATCAATCTAAGTTTGGAGAGGCCCAAAACACAGGTCGGGTTTGGATCTCCCCAGGTGTTGCTGGGGTGCCATTCAAATCATGGTTTCAAAACCCATCCCAGCACTGAGAGGCCACAAAAGGGAAACTGGAGCTAATGCAGCAGTGGTCTAGAGCCTTTGCCCTTCTTGCAAAATCTCTCTTTTTGGTTTGGGTTAAGGAATGGTGCTATGTCATAGAGTACATAGCTTCTCATGAGGGGGTTACTTTATTTTCCCGGGCAATCAGCTGTCTCTTAATGAACTTGTTTTAAAATTTAAAAAATTGTTATTAATAATAAGAGGTGGACCCAAGCTGGGTACACAAACATGCCCCTATCTTGGCCTTGAAGTCTGAGTCTTACTCTGAAAAATGCCTGCAAGCTCTGCTCCAGCTGTGTTGTGTACAGTGTGCTGACACCTCATGGCCAAGCAAGTCATTCAGATAAGAGACCATTTCCCAGGATATATATACACACACATAAATTCTCCATCTGCTATAAGGCAAGAAATGAGGTTCATTTGTCAAGAAGTTTGTAATGAATAGATCTGAATATACCAAAGATAGGAAGGAAAACCAGTCCAGAAATGCTTCAAATTCTTGAATTACAAACAGATGGGTACACCAGGGTCTGTTATTCATAGCTGTGGTAGTCTGAGCTTCCTTGATGCAGAAGGATGGCTCTAATGCACTTCTTCAACAGCATGGCCCATATACGGAACCATACATGGCACACCTCAGAGTCTCAGGCCTGGAAAGAGAGGATCCATGTCAGGGCTGCATGTTACCCAGCTCTCCCCTCCTCCATGGGGCTCTCCCGAGGGCAGATCACCTCCTTCGCAGAGTCCTTACGAGCTCGGCAGCGGTTGTCCTCTCCCTCCTCAGAGACTATGGGGTAGATTCAGCTCTCCAAAGGAGCATCCATTTTTATTTGGAAGAAGCTGCGCTGTGGAATAAAAACTCATCACATATATGGTACTTTCTGATGTGCTCTCTGAGGCAGCAAACACACAGCACGGACTCTGGCTTTGAGTTTTCCACTGTTCAAACCCCAAATCCCAAAGCAAAACTCTTGGGCACAAGCCTGCAGAGATGGAAAATGAAGGAAATGTGCACTCCCACCCCTTTGAAGCAAAACTGCTGTGTGACACAGCTCCAGCACAGCCAGAGCGCAGAGCCAGGTGGTGAAGGAGCCCTCAGATTTGTGCTTCGGAGTTTATAATGTGGACTCATGCACTTGGTCAGCAACAGAAGTGGATTAAAAGAGGTTGGGGACACGTTACTCCTAGTGAGGGACATGGCCAGGATTTGGTTTCAACAGTGACAGCCTCTCCAGGCAAAAAATCCCCAATCTTACACATTCTGCTCCGGAATGACAAAGGTTTCGCAACTGTCCCTCAAGACTTCTCCCTTGTTACTTTTAGGTCTCCTCTGGCTTTCAGATCACTAAAGCAAACCTGAACCAATGCTCGAGAACAAACACAAGTGTATGAGCGGTTTTCCAAATTCAGGGATCAAAAGTAAAACCGGGGGGCTTTACACCACAAACAGGCGGTGTAAATCCAGCAGAGAGGAACCGCCAGCATGGCCTCTTGCCCATTTCTCCTCAGAAAACCCATCCAATATTGAAATCAAGTGCAAGGAGCCAAGGGGAAGAGACACTTAGAGGCCTGGCCATGATTTGGGGCAGGCAGCACAAATACCAATGGTGGGTTTTAGATGGATTTGTAGGAAAAGCAACGGTCAGCCGGGCTCACAGCGTCGCCCAGCCTCGCAGGGAGGATTCTCAGGGGTATTCGGGGTCCCTATCCCAGAGCACCTTTGCTGCTGCAAAGAGCTCGAGCTCGTCTCCAAAGCCACCAAAATAACTGAATCGCACAAACAACAACTTCTGTTAACATACATGGGGCAGCAAGGCCCCACGGCCCACGAAGCTGCTTGATGTGGGGCCAAACACAAACATATCTTCATGCCGATCTGGGGCTGTCTCGTGCAAGGGGGCCGCCACCTCCTCCGGCCGGCTGCAGCGCGTGGAGGCTCAGGGACGTGGGGCAAGAGGTGCCATGGCTGCAGGGCGATAGGCAGCGCAGGTGCCTGGCGTCCCCAGGGGGAAGGAGAGGCCACATCCCTGGCTGTGCCACACCGCACGCCAGCAGCCTCGTGGCCCGCTGCTGCCTGGGGCCAGCGCCTCCATTTTCTTGCCCAATGCCAGGGAGGAGTGGAGCCAGAGCCTGCTCCTGGCAGCCACCGTCACACATGGCCCCACAGCAGGCAGACATGCGGGGGAGATGGCAAAGCTGCCTGGAATATGAAGCACAAGGCCCACGTTAATGAGCTCATCTGATACTATTTCAACCCTGGGCTAATTACAAACTGAAATGGTCCCAGAGGCGACCCCTTCACGAGGGCTTCCAGGTGCCTGTACGGCACTTACCTGCTCACCGCCTCGGTGTCCGGCTGGAGCCGCCGCTCCCGCTCGCCCAGCGGCTGCACCTTCCCGTGGGGCACGGCGGGCACTTGGGTGAGGCCCAGCAGCCCCTCTTCAGGAACCAGCCAGAGGACAGGGCGGCCGCATGGGACTTCCCGCCGCTGGAGGGGAAGGGGCCAGGGCCGGCCCCCTCGGGCTCCTGCTCCCTCTCGGCACCCGCGGTTCTGTCTAGGGCCACACTGATGGCTGAGGGGCAGGCGATGCTGTGGGGCAGAGCCGGGGGAGGTGGGAGACACATTGATGGGGCCGGCAGATGGTGATGGCGGGATGCCAGCGCCAGCGTAGGCAGTGGGGCGAGGGGCCAGGGAGGCTTGGTGGCATGGCTGCGGGGAGGAAAAGGCGAGAGGCTCGGTCAGGGCCAGGGGCAGCACGCTGGCGGCTGGCCTCCCCAGGCTTCGTCACGAGAAGGGCCGGGTGCTGCTGGTGCTGCCAGGAAAGACAGGGCTCAGCTGGGAGGCAGCTGACAGCTGCTCCAGCCAAGCCTGGGACAGTGCCTCCCTCTCCCACAGCTCTGTCCCCTTCCCTGCCCTCCCACAGCGGGAGAGCGGAGGTGTCACAATTTCCCCATGGAAAGCAACAGGGTCAGTGCTACCGGCCTCAGCGGGTGCTGAGGGATCTGGCCCTACACCCACTGGGATGCTAGAGGAGACACCAGCTTGTCTCATTCCTTACAACGATTAAGCTCCAGGCACGGAGTCGTCTGCTATCCCGAGAATGTGATCGTGGTTATGAACAGCACAGCCGTTCATAACAGCACCAATGTACTGCCTGCTCGGGTGGCCAAGAAATAGGACACTGAGCTCCAAACCCTGATGACTGATAGTACGAGAAGCCACAGCTTGTGCTGAAGCCCCCCAGTGCCCCCGGCTGGTGCTGTGAAGTCTCCAGCTCAGCTAATTCAGCCCTAGGGATAAGCCCAAGTACAGATTCATCAGCAGAGGACATGCTGCATGACGGGGTCGTCCCCCCCCGTTTCCCAAAGACTCACTCCCATCAGTAATGAAAGCTCAAGCATCAAAAGAGAAGTGCTGAGAGCAGAGGCACATACAGAAAATGTATGCATGTACGGCAGAGAGATGACACAGTGAAGGATAAACACACTGAGACAAGACAGAGGAGGATGAATTCTGTTCTTTTTTCATTTTCTACATTTATTTTTATTAGACAGATGAATGCATGGAAGTGATGGCCAAGAAATGAAACAACATATTGCTCTGATTTCCAGTGGAAACAAACTATTTCTTAGCTGGCACAAAGTTCAGTTTGTACCATGGTCACACTTTGTACCAGGCGACCTTCCTCTTCAGGGACTGAACAGCAAGGGCCTGAGGAGCGGTACACTGGGCCGTGCCAGCTTATTCAGCCTATAAGCAGAACAGAGCCAGCTTCTGCGAGCTGGTGTGGGACTACTGTTTCACAAGCACAGCAACTCCAGAGCATGCAGCATTAACCCATGTCAGGGGGACAGCGATGCAAAGCTGAGATGATGAAAAAAATCAGAGAAAGGAATGGATAGAGAGAACATAAAAAGCAAAGCTGCACACAAAACAGAAGTAGAATCAGAGGGACTGACTGGAACACACAGATTTGCTATTTATTATTTATACCCTGACTTGATCTTCCACATGTTACGACGTACTGGCAATCCCAACATGCTCAGTGCTCCATGTTATACAAATTCTGGAGAGACTGTAGAGCTTATCACATCCAAGTAGCTTTGGACCAATGCTGCTGAGTTCTTGAGTACCCTTCAGTGCTCTTATGTCAAGGTAGGTTGATGATGCTCAGTACCTCACTTAAAGCCTTGTGCTTTTAAGCAGAATTGAAATATTTATGGTCTGAGCCTGCTCACCCTTACACCGGCAAAATTTGCCGTTGCTTCCACTGGGAATTAGAGCTGAGACTTAGCAAGCAGACCTTGACATCAGAGCAAAAGACTCATGCAGCTTGGTTTCAATTCCTCTAAGAAGGTTTATCACCGTTAGGTTAACTGAGGTCATGAAAATCTCCCTAGCTCAGCTGCAAAGCGAAGGAGACTAGTTCTGCAGTGACACCAGATCAGACCATGCAGCCCTGACCCTGCCTCTGGTAACACACACAGGGAGGGCAAAACCCCTGTTCAAAGTTGTTCGGGACGCAGCTATCGCCTATCTGCCTGTTCGCGAAGGGGTGGTCTGCATGCGCCCCGGTACCTGAGGGCTCCCACTCACATCCAGCTTTCTGAACCTCCCATTTCCTGCAAAATCATACCAGCAGTAAAAACAGATGAACAGTAACAAACAGAGTGAAGAAGCTTCCCAGGCCTCAGTCCTTCCCACCCAGTCCCTCTGCTTCCCCTAAATTTTAACAAACAAGATTAAGTTTTTCTGCCACTCCAATTATGGGCTTTGCAGGAATCTTCCCACTTCTGGTAATCATTGGCCTGGTCCAGACACACGGGGGTTTCCCAGCAAAGCCTGGAATCTCCCTGAGCTCTTTACCACTAATGCAGTATTTTAGGTTGCCTCATTCTAAAGAGCAAAAAAAGACAGCAAATGAGGAAAAAAAAAACACTACTTGAAATCAGCTCTTGACATCCTGGTTCTTCTTTGCCTCTGGGCTACAAGCCAGTGACAACTGGAACTACCTCCTGTTAGTTTTGTTTGGTGTTTGTCTTTTTTTTTTATCAGCAGAAAGTAGAAGAGCAGGAAAAAAACAAGACAAGAGGTAGGAAAGATTTGATAAAAGAAACACAAAGCCACGGCTGCATCTCTCAAGCCCTCCTGCAGGCTCTTGCAAGAGACGGCTCTCTACACCTGCACACCTAGCTCATCTTGCGGGGGAGGCACGGGGAGAGCAGAGCTTTCACTGATCATCTCTGACGTGCTGGGAGGGACTTGGGAGTGCCATTAAAATTCAAAGGGTCAACTAAACTTTCAGAAATGCTCATCCTACCGTTCTCACAAGAAGTCTACCCCACTCTTCTGCCTGTGGCTCCATTGCACTGGCAAGGAGGTGCAGGATACTTCAAGTGAGGGGTGCACACCCCTCAGGGGGTGGCCAGGATGCACCCCTTGGAGGGGTGCATGTCCCCCCAAGAGGATGGAGGCCAGCACGGACCCATGGTGGGCCACCTCACCCTGCTCCCTGGGGGGTCATCCACCTCTGCTCTGAGGAAGGCTGATTTGAACCCAAATGGGATGGCAGAGCTTTACTCTGCCTTGCGCCATCCCATCTCCTGGAAGAGCAGCAGGCACAGAGAGGTGGCCGGGCTGCTCAGCCTCGGTGGGGGGATGGCGGGTCTTGCAGCAGCCAGAAGCCATCCCCCCACCGAGGTGAGCGGGGAGCCGGAGCCTTGCACCCCAAGTCCAGCACAGCCAGCAGCCTGGCTCCGGCAGCACTGCCAGGCCTGACATGCCTGGGAAGTCACATTTGCTGCTCCAGAAGCCATGGAAACGTGCAGGAATCAGGCTGCTGGCAGAGCCGGCCTGGGAAACCTAAAGCAGCACTGACACCTTCAGGAAGGGGAGACGAAGCTCAACATCAGCCTTGGCTTGTCTTTTCCCTGCACTGTGCCCTGCGGGGCCCAGAGTCTACTTGGGAGGTTCCTTCTTCAGCTGGCTCCTGCGATCCAGCTTGCTCATGACCTGTGTGATGTCCACGGTCGTGGCAGCTTCTTTGGCTTTGGCCTCTTCCTCCTGCTGCCTCAGGATGATGGGGCTGGGGCTGGAGCGGAGGTGGCGGCGTCCAAACGGGAAAGTGGAGCTGGGCAAGAGAGTGAGAGAAGAGCAGGGCGTTACTAAAAAGTAGAAGGGCACCAAAAACTCACCCCTGGTAAGTAAACCTACCAGGAGAGCAAGCTCAGACAGAGACAGGTATGCCACTGTCACCCTCACAACAAGGGAGCACAAATGTGGATGAGGTGGTTTAAAGCGTGACTTGGTGACTCAGTGCCACACATCCGCTACAGAACTGCTAAAAGCATAAAGTCAGTCCTGTTCCTGGTCCTCGTGAGGAACTCCAGGGCCAGGAGAAGGCCACTATATTACTCCTTTTGTTGTAAGCATTTGCACGTAACTAATACTCAAGCGTGAAGCCAAACTGCCATCGGTGGAATTTTTTCTAGCACTCTCAGCAAGATCAAGATAGGGATCAGTATGAGTGTTTCTGGTGTCTGCGATACCCCCAAGAGACACCCGCTACCTGCTTCAGCAAAGCCATTACCAGAAGCAGCAGAAACAAGCGTTAAGCCACCTCTGGATGAGGTACTAGCTCTTTAGCTCATCTAGGATGTCAAGTATTGTGTCTCCAGAACAGGCACGGACAAACGCAAAGGTAGCCACCAGGATCAACCAGCATCTGCCAGCGACCTTGTGATGTGTGGCTCAAGGAAACACTAACCAAACCCCAGGCAAGTCAGCAGCAGGGGTTTTTCCACTGACTTGAAATGGGCTTTAGACGAAACAATAGTGTGAAAGTCCACGATTCCTCTTTCTTGCTTGCTACGTTGACGAGTGGAAGCGGAACAGAGAAAGAAGCACACCACCCAGTCTGGCTCTGACATTGCACACTCAGCTTTAAGAAGCAACTGGAGTTCAAATGGCCTAAATTTGCTATACAACCTTCATCTTGGTCAGAAAAAGCCATTTCAAGCCTGTCTCTTCTACAGATGTTTACCTTGTGCCAGCAGTCGTGCACAAGTAAGATGCTGTTTGCTCCCATGTGGCTGCCTGTCACCTTCACTTCACAGGGATAAGTGGCCCTGTCCACGCAGAGCTGAGCAGGACCCATGAAGGACCCTGTGGTGGCTCTGTGTCTCCTCTAGCAGCCAAGGTTTTATGGGCAGGAGTTTCCCCATGCCCAGTACACAGTGCTCTCTCCTTCCAGAAAAGGAGCCATGATTAATTCAACATCCACAGCCTTTCTAAACAGACCCAACAGACAAGGCAACTGAGCAATCGTCGATTCTGACTGCACACAAGCCACTTCCAAAAGCCTCACAAATAAACAGCATAATCAGTCTCAAAGCAAGCCATCTTTTTAGTGAAAAATTTTATTTAATTAAGTGAACATCTGAATCATAGTAATTTTGCTGCAACTCAGGCTTTTTCTACCCTTGCTACAACAAGAAAAAACACAACCCACAATTACATCCAGCCTCACTTGCCTTTTTTTGACAGTCTCTTGTGGCACAACAGCCTTGGCCAACATTTCCTTGTATACTGGAGACTTTAAATAGCGGCCATAGGAGTCCTACTAGGAGAAAAAAGAGAAACCAGTAGTTATGAGCTGTGAGCACCCTTATTAAAATCACCACCAAACACAGCTGCTCAGGAGCCAGGGAGGCTGGGAATCGAATAATTTCACCCAGAAGCCCAAGGGACTTTGCATCTTTCAGGAAAATGTAGCTTTTTAAACCAATACTCTTTCATCTTGTAAAATTCCCAAGATTTTCCATCTCACAATAAAGCTCCCCAGGTAAAATCCAGACCAAAAGGTCTGGACTGAGCTTAGCCCAGGCCAGTGGTGTCTCGCAGTCATTACAGGGTGAAGTGCTCATGTTTTGGGAGCTGAACTTTTCAGCAAGGGGTGAAAATCAGTATCATTCTCCTGCTTTCAGTGTCAATGTGCATTAGCTGCTGCTCTGGCCCATAATGCTCCTTCTTGCTTAAGCAGATTTTGCACCGCTCATAAGGAGGAGTTACAGGTTATTCGTGGTCACCGTGACCTAATGAAAGCCATGACATATTATATGCTGACATCAGCCTGCAGTCTGCTGCATCAGTCAGTCCTAAAAAAAGGTGCCCATCAACATAATAGCAAAAAAACATGTGAAAAAAACTCAGTAAAACGTGAGATGGGCCATGTCTGGTTATGCTCTTGGTACAAAACTCATGCAACTATATCACAACTGCTACTACCTTTCCCATCCACTGCTGAAATACAGCTGGATTCATGCATTCCACCATAGGGATGCCCGATATGGCACACAAAGTTGTACTAAGTGAGTGAAGTGAAAGATTTGTTCCAGCTTTGAATAAGCTGGTGACCAAGCTGGTATTAGAAAGTAGGACTTCCACTTGTAGGACTTGAACTCCACCACCTTGGAGACATGCTGCCTTAGAGGGAAGAAGAAGCAGCAAAATACAAAGGCCTGAACCAGTGCTTGCTTAAGTCAGCAAATTTGAGGGATTTGCAAACAAAGGCCACTTGAAAGTGACTGATAGCACACAAAGGCATGGAAAGGCCCAGAGAACTGGAATCCCTCTAAGGCTTTGGAAACAAATAACAAACCTTTTTCATCAGCATGTAAATGTGGGTCTGAGCAGCATCTAAAACATAACGATGAGGGTGCTTGAGGCCTTTGACAGTGATGCCCATTGTTGTGCCATCGATGTTAATCCAGCGCCTTGCTCCTGGAGCCAGGAAGAGCCTGCAAGGAGGAGGAATCAATAGTGCCATTAACAGCGGGGGAATTCCGGGAAATTCCTCTGTCTGTGCATGAAAAGAAAAGTCCCTTCAACTCCCCACCACAATTTGCTGTCCCTATCTTGAGCAGTCAATCTCCTCTTCAACAGTAGACATGCAGTCAGTTCCTCTTGCACCATTAACACACAATATAAACCAAATTTTAGCCCACTGGAAGCAAAAAGGGTCTCTCCACTCTCCTCGCGGCACTCCCAAGATCTTTGCTATTCCAACACCTCTATTTAAATTACATGCTAAGACCTAAATGTAATAGTGGAGAATGGAGAGGAAAGGTAACTATATAGAATCACAGAATCATAGAATCTTTGGGTTGAAAGGGTTCAAAACAATACTTACACTTTCATATTCAAAAGCTCCTTTCCTATGTGGGGACAGAGGACAGCCACATTTGATGACAGCTTACAATGAAAAGTCTCAGGAATAAATCATTTGGAGAATGACAACGTGTGGAAGAAGGTGATGGGACTCATGTACAAAGAGTTTAAGAATGTAAAATTTTCACTCACTTGTAAATTTCTTCCGCTTTTTCTTTGACCTTGGATTGATCTCCGTACTTGAGATCCTCACAGGCTTCCCAGAAACTCAGATTCTCTCCTGCGTAACGAGGACACAGTCAGCAGAGAGCGAGACTGAAGAAAACACAATCCCATTTATTAACTCCTAAACTGAATTTGTTTGACTCAATACATGTTGGTCCCAATTCAGTCTCTCCAATTCTTACAGCCACCTTTAAAATCCCCTTAGGATTTTTTCCCTACTCTCTGCTCAGGGACAAACACCACCTGTAAGAGCTTGTGAATCCAGTCAGTTCCAGCTTGCCTGGCGCAGTCCCTCTGCACAGGGAGTGCCCTGGGCTGTATTTTGTGTCCTGTGCCACTAGATGGTATTGCATGCACTGGCTGCACAGCCATTGCCTCCAAAGTCACTTCTACTGCCTTTACGTTGTGACTTTGTCACTGTCTCAGCTCACAGCACCTACTGCAAAGGCATGGATTTCCACCACTGCTGTCTCAGCTGTGCAGCCTCCTGCTGTGTGGTCTAGGCAGGGACAAAGACAGAGACACAGCAGACCCACCGCTGAACTCCTTCTTCAGGAAGAGCTGGAAGTTCTGACGACCTTTTGGGTCTCGTATCAGCTCACTGAAGTTGAGGGCCCATCGCTCCACACGCATTCTGGTGGGGATTTCCACTCTGCACAGGTTGAAAACAAACAGCACTGCCAGTTTCATGTGGGCCATCTAATTGGCAGATGAATTAAAACCAAAATGCCCTTTGCTGGAATGCCAAGAGACTTCTCAGCACCCTGTTTTCCAGATTGCTGTAATGAGCTCCTGAAGTCAGCCCACTAAGTAAGCCATAATTAAACCACTTGGTACACAGTGGGATGAGGATTTATCTCGGATTTATGCTGCTCACAATGACGGCCCAGCTTTGCTGGAGGTTTGACTCAGTCCCATTCTGGAGGAGGCACTGGTTGTTGCCCAAAGCTTTGCTTCTCATAAAGGCATTCTGTGAAGGTATCCTTTGGGGCTGTCTAATGGGATATTATCACTCTAACAGGATTGCTGGTCTCAAATGAGAACCAGTAATATGTTGTATGTTTCAAGCCCAGAGATGCCACTGTATAATTAGCAAATACTATCTGAATGGAAAACCAAGGGAGACCTCAGAGAAAAGACGGACTGCCAGTATGTGCCTCCAACCCAAACCCTCTCATAAGAAAGCAGCCTGAGGTGTGTGCAAAGATCAAGGACCAGTAATCGAACCCTGAATTGTTACACTATTGGCAGCGCCTAATTTAGCAGGGTTAACGCTAAACCAAGCACTATACCTGAGCGTAACTGGTCATATTCCATTTCTCTGCTAGAAAACATGGACTTCACTCACCAAGGGGAGGATCAGACCAACTCAACAGGGGCTGAGTGCATACTCTCATCATCAGTTTAGGAATTTCTGTAATGTTAAGGAAGGCTCCACTTCAAGAAGATAATGGTGGAAGTTCAGCAGGGAGTACTCCTAAGAGACAGTTTCTTTAGTGTGGCCAAGCTAGCTCAGAAAGGGAATGCTTCCCTGCTCATAAGAGACCAGATATCATGACGAAATCAGGGATTCCCTTTTCTGATTTCTATCTGCATAAAGGTCAGTGTAAACCACAAGCTGGCAAAAGAATACAAATACATACAGTTTTGCATTGAGATCCCAGAACTCGGGGTCATCTGTTATCCAGGGGTTGCTGGGGAGACATCCAGACAGGATAGGATCATTGGAGAGGAACTGCTCAGAGTACTTCACAAGCCTGCAAGTAAATCCAACAAGATCAAAGTATTAATTTGCAGGCAGAATTGCAGCCAGCCCCATTACAAGCAAATAAATGGTTGCACAGACTATAGATATCTTCAGAGGTGCAGCCCTATCAGCATGGGGATCTGGAATGTGGCCCCTGCCTTAGTAGAAAAATGGATTCATTAGCTCAGTTAATCTTCTCCATTTCCCAAACAGTAATTTCCTGGTTGTCTTTCAAAGCAGTGATTTTGTCAGTTCAAGTGCAGAGAGATACAAGACTCTCTTCCATCACCTCCTTTGCCTCTTCATTTCAAGGAAGTGGGACTAAGCCCCCCAAATGGCTTCTGTTTCCTTCTCCAGCCAATTAGCAAAGCCCTGATCCTGTTCTGCTTTTGTGCCTCACATTATAGAGAAGAAAGAGCCACAGAAGAGGCAAGTACTGTATATGCTCAGGGTGGGTTCTCTACAGCCTTCCCACGGGGCATGGGACAGCCGAGGGAGCTCCGGGAGAGGTGACGGTGCTGAGGGCACATCCTGGCTTCTCCTTTCCTCCGCTCACCTACCGCACGGCTCATTCCTCTGCAAATGACTGAGGGCTTGGCACAAAGCAAAAAATGTCTCTGTCCTAGCAGGAACCAGACAAACACTTCTTCTACCTTCTAAATTGGCCAGACTTGTAATTAGAGCCCATTTCACTAATGTCCTGGAAGCTTTCTCCTCCCTTTTTCACTCTTGAAAAAAATAATCTGTTTTCTGCATTTAAAATTCCTTCTAGGCCAAACTGCTTTCATGTGCTCAAAGCTGGGAGTGCACTGTCCAAGGACCCATTGCTAACAGGCACCTTGGCATAGATCCTGCAATTATACAATGCTGTTGCACAAAGCATACCACAGGTTTGGCACAGAAGTGCTCGATCCTATCTTCTCACTGGAAATGCCAAGGCTCTCACTGGAAATGCCAAGGCATTCAGCACCTGCATAATTCACTCCAATTCATATATTCTAATCAAGCTACAAATCTAAACCTGTCAACTCAGGTAACATTGCTCTGTCTTTTTAATGATTAGTTCTTTGCAGCTCCTCCTAAATCAATGCAATGCTCTGATGCATGTGCATTATCTCATTGCTGCTCTTATCCTCATCAATAATAATTTGATTTGGACCCAATCCTGCAGCTGAGATGGAGATCCAAATTTCCTGAGGATTTTTTGATCTAGGTGATAGGCATTATCCATCAGAAGACTACAACTAATGTGTGAAAAGCTCCATTGCCAAACAGTTAAGCACCACAAAATTCCTGGAAGGTAGCCAGACGTCCCCAGCTCCGGCTCACAGTTTGGAAAATTGAGGCAGGAGAGTTTGAACTGACTTGGGAGTCAGTGACAGATGAAATGAGCAGAACTGCTGGTGCCTTGCAAACTGTGGTTCTCAGAAGACAGCACTTGCTTCCCAGACTCTTCCTCCCATTTCATTCATCCACAACCATCTTCTCCCAGGGAACAGGCCTGAGCACCTTGTTTATCTCAGATTCGATATGGATCTCTGGGTGGCAATCGCTATGTAAAACAGGCTGGTGGCATGGACTGCACCTCTAGGCAACTGGCCAGCACATAAAATTCTGGGTAAAAAATGCCTGTGGCAAACATACTAATGGCTAATGCTAGGACTGGGAGTTTTGCACTTAATTGGCTTCATCGAGAATCTGATCAGGAAACTCTCCCACCGGAAGAGGAATTGCTAATTGCTTGGACATTCATGGAGAAGCATGTGTTCCTTCATAATACAGAATAACCAGAGACTTCCTCAGTTCTTCTGCCTTCTGGTGAGCATTGCCATGCAAGCAAGAACTGGGGCTGTACCCAGCCCATCAGGCTGGGGACCAGCGACAGGAGGGTCAGTCTGTCCCCGCTGCTTACTCCTCCCACACAGCGACAGGCACAGGACAGACACACTGCTGCATCCTCGCAAAGCAGTCTCCACGCAGCTGCTTTTCCAGGCTGCGGAGCTGTGCTGGGTCCCAAGCACCACAGTCCAGCCCTGACCAGGCTGAACGTCTCTTGATTTCAGAGGTAATCTCAACTGACTGGGTGCTGCTCTACAGACACTCACGGCAAAGCTCTGCTTAGCTCCAAGGGAGCCTCTTCATTATGACTGGGATTCTGATCCCTGCTCTGCCTTGTGCCTCCTGGCCCAGGCAACACACAGCCCAGACAGCACAAACAACACTGCGTGTGGCCACCACATCGCTTCTCCTGACTGAGTCACCAGCTGCCAGAGCAGATAGCTTAATCATCTCATTTGGAGATGAGTGCTGAAGACTAATTAATGTGTGGAGAGAAGGAAATCAGGACTTACCCTCCAAGAGAGACAGAAGATTTCACTCTGGACTTCATGATGGCCTGCTGATAATACATGATCTGAGAGGGATCAGACACGTCCATGGTTAGGAACATGGAGATGTGAAACAACGCCATCTCTACCTGAACTTCAAGCATGCCCTCTCCAAGGTGATGAGGCTAACTACAACAGGGCCCGCTGCTTCCCTAATTATTGGATGTCCAAGGAATCAGAGATTCCCTAAACTGTGTTAGTAAAATGGCTGTTTTCCCTGAGCGCATTGCAAATGTCAGAAAAGCATTTTGCAATGTGCAAATAATTAAAAAGCACTTCCCATGCTATATACAAATTGGATAATAGCTACCATTCTAGGCACCTACAAATGCTCTGGGTGATTTAGCATGTAATTATCATTGATCCTTGGCTGCTTCTACCCTGGCGCCACTGGATGTATCTCCTATGATTTCCCCACCACTAATTTTGATCTATTGGATTTTAGCTCTTGTGTCTGTCCTTGCTTGAGCCTTCCCGTCACTGGGAGAGCTGCTGGCTGCCTGCAGTGGGAGGAACTGTCCTGAAAGCACACTGACCAAAAGCTCCATGGGGCAGAGACTCTCCCAGCCAAACCCTGGTGGTTTTAAAACTGCTTATCCCCTGCAAAGGGGGCTTTGAGCCCCCACGCAACACTGATGTAAGCAATACATACAGGATGAACACCTTGAAGTGAAGGAAGGACCACTCACCTCTCTCCTATAAACATCCATAGTTTTTTTCTGTAAAATAAAGAAGCAAAAACCATTGAATTGACGTGGGTACTTTCACTCACCTTTTTTGAGACATGAAAACACCGTTGCAGGGCTGCTGTTGTGCAGCACTCTCCAATTAATTCTCATTACAATTAAAATCAAACACAGCAGCTCAACTAAGCAGGGTATCATCAAAGCTAAGAGCATCCACACACCGTAAATCGTTCCATTAGCTGTATTTACTGTTTAGCATTGCTTCTTCCATCACAGGCTGCCTGTATGCCTTCAATTAAGGGGTTATTCTAATGGAGCTAAAATAGATTCGTTTACGAGACACAGATTAGATCATTCAATATTAGCTAAAGGAGACAGGAACCAACACATTGCAAAATATAAACACCACAATTAAAAGCCTCAGAAGCAGTATCTGCTGTGCAAAGGGTGCTTACGTTGTAATTTGAATAACTCAGACTATGTTACATGTCATCCACAAATGAGCAAGCAATTGAAGGCAAGAAATTAACTGCAGGGTGTTTATTCACACAGTTTCCTTTGAAGCACAGTTACTTTATGTGAAATAAACTTGAGGAGGGAGAAGGAAAGACAGGCTAAGTCAGGGATGCTCCCAGCAAGCCTTTAAAGGCTTACGCAGCGTTTCCATTCTTCATCTCCCGTTTTAGCCAACGGGATCAGAATTACTCTGTCAAACTAGCCCTGTGGCAGACACAGGTCTGCAAACTGCCTTGGTGAAGTGCCGTTTGTGAGCGATGAGGGCTGAAGCATCCGGTATCGAATGCCACAGGCAGCCTGCCTCTCCCATCTTCTCACCAGAGAACCTGCACCCTGAGCTGCCCCTATTTTGGGAAAGGCAAGACACTCTCCCAGGGCTGCTTTGTGAGGGGACCATTGTAGGGACACCAGTGCAGATTTGCTTTTGCATTTTAACCATCGTCACTAGTCCTGCTCAGGAGGGAGAAACTATTCTTTATAATGGAAGAAAAATATGCTGAAACTTACGTTGGTTTTGAGAAAGCACACTCACCATTTCAGCAGCAGGAGCCAGACTGCAGCAGATCAGCCGATCTGTATAGCTCTACCATGAAGCCAGCCCATCTGATCCTAACACAAACCCAGTCTGGCCTGTGTAGTACTGACAGAAATCCTCACTGTGGCATTGCAAAGGGAGGAAGCTTTTTCTGCTGGTAATACCATGACCAGCACTGAATGACTGCAGCACACATAATCTCAGCAGGGGCAAACAGGAAAGCAAACAGTAGCTGCACCAGCAGCAATGTTCTGCTGGCCACACTCAAGGAACTGCATGCAAGGGGGAGGAAAAAGCTCTTGGACAACAGGATTGTTGGCCACAGGGCTGTACAGCCTCCGTTGCTGATTCAAAGCCTCCTGGGAAAGCTTATAAATGATGGAAGACACACAGATTAAAGAACACCTTTTCACCCTGCAGCTGCACCCCTGATGCCAGGCCAGCTTCCATGTAGGCACCATTTCTTCCCCTCATTTCTACAGTGTCATCGTTTCAGATAGACTGTTGAAATGGCGGCGGGGGGGGGAATCACCAGCTTGTGCAGAGAAACTCACTGCATTTACTGTCCTAGAAGTGTTCTCTTTAGAGAGCTTTGTTTCTGTTTCAGGCCAGCTATTTCCTGCACAATAGGAGTTCACTACCTCCTTGGGGAACCCGAGATACAAACCAGGCCCCATCAGATTTACAAGTGCCAGCTGAACTGTTCCATTTGATGGAACTTAAGTGCGGCTAGGGCATTTACTTTAGGAAAATCAACATGTTAAAATCGTTAGATGGTTTTAAAAGGCCCCCTCATTTCTTCCTCTGTTTTGTCAAGTGGGTGCCTTGGACAGGCCTGGTGCAGTGGGGCGAGGAGAGGTGGATGCTGGCAAAATGGCTTGAAGGCAGCTCACGTGGTAGTAAAGTTGTATTATCTTCTACATGGGTCTTAGAGGCAGGCAGCACACCACACACACACACGAGACAAACAGCTGGTGAGAAAGAAAAAAAGAACCCAGTAAGTTAATTGTTACATAGAGCAAGAAAGGCATGAATTAAACTGCCATCACTACAGAAAAATCATATGTGGGCAAGTAAAAATCAAAGCTAATGCCATGTCTGCAGACAGGAAATGATTTTTTTTGAAGGTGCATCCTACACCAAGGATCCCTTCCTGTCACAGCCTGAGTCCAGCTTTCCCTGGTCCTGGGAAAGCCAAGGGGCTTTGGTGGGGTGCTGCAGGGTGGGGAGAGGACTTGCCACGGCTCCCACAGAAAAGGGGGCTATAGCATGAGAAAGGCTGAGCATCACTGAGTACTGGCACACACTGAACTGGAGTGGAATCAAAGAAGAGTCCAGCACTGAAGACCCTATTGAGGGCTGCAGGTGCTGGCTGTGCTCAGCCCTTTCCAGTTCTCAAATCCACAGTAAACCAGGAAGGATCTCAGCTATTTCACCCCAGAGCTGCAGATCATTTCATTTCCCTTTCTCCCACAGTGCTCCCATCACCACTTTCCAGCTTCGCTGCTGGTACAAGGGACCCTGAATACTCTCTGTGTCCTATTGAGCACTGCCAGTTGTCCCCACCATCCTACCCATCCTTAGGCCCCACTACTGACAGTGGCAACGCCAAAGTGCCCTCTACCACCCACCACCCTCCCTCATTCGGAAGGAAATAGTATTTGGAACAAAAGAGTCATTTCTTATAATGAGATTAATTTTGCAATGCCCTTAATGAGTGACTTATCACAATTACCGCGGATAAGCTCCCCAGCCCTGCAGGCTTCAAATCAAAATGGCAATTAGTGAAAGACCTCAGTCTGTCTTTGGCAAGCGCCACGAGCCGTTAAACATCCTCCTCCCCGAGACACACAGCAGCACTTGGACACCCCGCACGGTCTCGTCACACCCCGCCGCCACCAGCCGAGCGCTCCCCACGCGTGCAAGCAGCGGCTGCAAAGCTCAGCTGGGAGCCAGCCAGGACCTGCTCAAGAGCCCTGGGTCTGGGGCTGATCCACAGGGCTGAAGCCAGGAGCTCCTACAAGAGCTGCGCCATCTGCTAATTTCCAGCTAGCCATTCGCATGGGCCTCCCCTGCTCTCCGTGTGGGTCTTCCTGAGCACATTGTGGAGATAACGGTCATTATGTTTTTGCCTGTCTGGCCATCATTCAGGCTTACAGAGGCCGTAAAAAGCCAGACAACAGCTTTTGTGTCTATGCCCAGATGGGGCTTGGAGTGAAGAACAAGCACAGGCCACTGTTACACAGAGCTCATTTTGGACCGAGGCACTGCAAATCTGCCCCGAATGCCGCAGTACCCTCAATCCGTGCGCGCAGCTCGGCAAGCTGTGGGGACGACCACGGGGATCGCGCGCACAGCACCAGCCGCTGAGCACGGGGCAGTGCCAGCACAGCTCGGCCTCCCTCCGCAGCTCACTTTCCTGCAGCCAGAGCAAAAACCTGGGGGCACGGCCTCTCTGAGACTGCAAGGGCAAGCAGCACTCCAGCATGCACCTAGCTCTGTTTCTGCACACACGAACACCTCTTCTCAGGTGCAGACGTGGGCCTTTGCCTACACGCAGCCAGCTGGGAGCCCTGCATGCCAGAGGCAAATTCTGAGTCTAGCATAAGATCGTCTCAACATGCATCTCCACTGTGCTGGTGCTTCCAGCCCAGCAGCTGCAAGTCAGATCTGCAACAGTCCACATGGCCAGTTTCGTTCAAATTGACGGTTTTCCCCATCTTATTTATCTGCTTCTGACCCTGTTATTTCAAAAGATGTGATGGAAGCAGCAGAACTTACACATTTATCGGGCAGCCCGACTGACAGAAATGTATGAAATGAAAGGCCAGCAATGACTACGATGATCTGTGGCCGATTTGACAACAAGCCAGGGCATTTCATTCAGTAGCCCCTGAATCTAGCACAATGATTTTTGGCTAAGCTAAAAGCACCTTTTAGAAAGGCTTTCTGGTTACAGAAGGCAGCAAAAGCTGCCTGCAGGCGAGTCAGCGGGCTCCGGCAGTTGCCTGGTAACTCCCCGAGCAGTGAGGCTCGATCTTGAGCCTGAGACCTGGGTAACAAAAGGCTAAAGCGTCCCTTAATTAGCTGTTCAATTGTTCAATGGATGGCTGCTTCTGCCTTACTCCTCCTGCCCAACTACAACTCCTAACTCATTATAAGAGCAAGGGACACCCATGGGTGAGTAATAAAAGTGCCTTTCAAAGGAGTGCGATATTTGGCTGAGCACCTGTTTATCCCCAGAGGACTCTATCAATTCAGGAGGGAGCAGCCAAAGGTTCTGAGGCAAGTGAGAGAGATGTTCATGCCAATATCAGCTTCAAAGAAGTCACTCTGATGTCAGAAATTAATTATCACTGGGAATATTTTTTCTCAGCTGTCAAGATACAAGAAAACTAATTGGCCAACAAAGTGAAGTTAGACTGAGTGGGAACAGAGACACAAACCCAATAAATGGGTGCTAGACTCATGCACTCATTTTCTGCTCTCATCATTTCACCTATGTCAGAACCAGAGGCTGGGCCCACAGAAAACATCAATAAAACTCTGCACTGCCTTCAGCAGGGTAGTATAGGGCCAACAAAGCACAGTTCAGCTCAGCATTTACCAGCAGAGCTTGAGCCATCCTTTCTGCTCACCAAAGGCTGTTGAGCCACAGGTGTTTGTGAGAGCAGCCTGCAGAAAAAAAACTAAACAAAACAAAAAACACGAAAAAGCTGCTAATCCAAAGGTGGTTCTATGTGGGCTTTTGGCTGTCTCGTGTATTGCCAATTGCTCTTTCAAAAGCAAAAAGAGAAGCAACAAGAACCTTCCCTCTTCTGCTCAGCCTCCAAAGAGGAGACACAGCTCAGAGACCAGTTTCAAAGAGACAGGCAGTGAAGTCACCCCAAAGCTGGTGTCTTTTGGCTCAGGGCCTCCTAGGAGTCACCATCTCTCTTATGTCCAGGGTGGGAACTGAACTGAGATCCTTCAGCTCACTTCCTCTGTACTACCAAGCAGCTGGCAGATGGCTACGGGCTTTCAAACCGTTTGCAAACCTAAAATCTCCTTCCATGTCAGCTGTAAAACTGTGGGCGAGACATTGGCTTACTTCTCTTTTCCATCCCTCTCCCTTTCCTCCACTCCTTTTAAAAAAAAAAAAAAAAAAAAAAAAAAGGCTTTCAGCAGCTGCTACTTACAGCAAGGAAAAAAAAAAAAATACACCCCAACCCTACATTTTGCTCATTTTCAGTCTCTATAGCAACAGAACACAGTTGGCCAAAGCAATTTTCCTGCCTCTGGCTGTTGAGATGTTTAAAGGCTGTTACAAAAATGAGAAGTTGTGGGAATACAGCGAGTGTGATCACAGCAACATTTGCATTTAACTGCTGAGAGACACTTTGACTTCACTTCCAAATGAACACCATTAAGTGCTCAAATGCAGGATCGCTTAAAAGGATGGACAGAGAAAGAGAAAAGCAGCTCCAGCTCCTCATCCACTCAGCTCCACTGACTGCATTTGTCTTACTGGACCCCAAACCAGTCCCACCCAGTTACAGCCTCCATGGTCTCTGTTCATTAATTCTATTTCTTTATGCTGTACAGTATGCATTCTTAGGCAACATATCGTGTCTCCTATCCACCACACCAACTTCTCTGTCTTCTTGCCACATGTTACCCTTTCGGAGGCGTTCTGTCATTTTATTTTAAACCTGGATCTTTCCTCTGATCCTTTACACCCCACAACCCCCCACAGTACATTCACCACTAATAAAAAGGCAGCAACAAGCATCTGGAGGTAGAGGATTCCTTACTTCAGCTTCACCAGCAGAGAAAACATGTCCTGTAGCTAAACACTCACACTGGCTGGTGAGGCAAGAAAGCTGACAAAGTATTTTCAAGCCAAAAGATGCTGCCAAAGCCTATTCTGAGGGCCCCACGCCCTGGACAATGAGACAGCTTCAACTTCTGGCCCATTTGGCTGTCATGTCTGAGCTGACTCGCTGAGGCTGCCCAGGGACATTGTCTGGGTCCTCCCAAACAAATTCAGTAGGTGTAGAAAAAAATCCAAACCTGTCTCACCTGGTTTACCTTATTTTCATTGGGATCCGTTGCACGATCTAATCCATACTCTAGGACGTCTAGCATGCCAGGCTGTTATGAACAGAAACACCAATAGCTTTGTAACTCATTTGTTTTAAAGTTCGTGGTTCAGACAAATGCATGAGCAGACCCCCAAGCCCCAAAGGGCTCCACTGCCAGCAGCTCCCAGCCAGCAGTGCCCCAGGGGAGCTCTGCCCCCTGAATCTGGCAACGCTCCCCTCCAAGCTACAGCCAGACCTCCCTCCCTTGAACTCTTTGAGAGCAACCAAGGAGAGAAGTGTGGACTCAGGGCAGGCCTGGGCTGACCCCTTCCCCAAGGAGAAGCAGCAGCGTGCACAGCCCCCAGGCCATGCCCACGGTCGTGCCATCAGCCTGCCGGAGTTTGTCTCAGGTAGCTGCAGCGAGGGCACCACTGACGCACTAAAGCCACACGCCGACATCCTCTACTTACAGGAGCTCGGTTCACAAGCCAGTAGGCTCTCTCTTGGCAGTCCAGGGCGTACCTGTCTGCCTTCTTCCGCTCCTTCCCAGCTCTGCAAAGCCAAGAACAGGATTTAACTCTAACAGGGGAATTCATTAATTTTGCTCTTCTAAAACCAGTGGGATGAGAAAGGGGGCACACCTCCAGCCTCTCCTGCCCCGTGGGCCCCAGCCTGACTGCGCGATGCTCTGACACAGCCTTCTGACCACATCTTACCCCAGCTAATTCTAGACTGCAGATCATGCTGTTTACATGGCCACACATGACTTGCTTTTGAGAAATCATCATCTTCCTGAGCTCAACTGGGAGCAGACACATCCTCTTTTCATTAGACACGCACCCCTTTGGTAGAGTTTTATGCTAACAACCCGCTACTTGTGGTCAGTCCTGCTGCCTAATGTTTATCCATCTCCAATGTCCCAGGCAGTATCTGAGGACTGCCACACAGAGATACATCCCGGACATGTTTCATCCCCATCTCACAGTAAAGGGGGGCATTTCTCACAGAAATTATTTGGAAGTGGGGCCAAGCAGTGTTCCCAGACACTAAAACCCAAATCACCTCTATTATTAAATAGAAGAAGCACCAGCATGGTTTGGGCTTGGACCAAATAATTCTTTCCCAGACAAGTCTTGGGCACAATCTGGGACTTCGCATGGGCAAGGAAGCATTCCCAAAAGGCTGTTTGCATGTAGCCACCCGGCTGTGGTTAATAGGGTGGATGCGGGCTGTTCTGCACCAGTCTGCCCCAGCATCATCATCAAGCAGCCTCAGACATGTTTAATCAACTAGTTCAGACAGTTTTGGTATCTAACTTTAAAACTGCATTTGGCATCTCTTAGCCCAATTCTGACCTCAATTTACAAGAACAACAATCTCGTGTTTTAATGAGACAGTTATCTGATGAGCTGTATTCTGACGACTTGGCTACCATCCCAGTCAAGACAGAAATGCTGCTGAGCAGCAGAGGCAGTGCCTGCCATGCTGGGTGGTAAAAAAAGGTAAAAGGAATCCAAAGAAGTAGGAAAGATCCTATCTGCAAAGGAGTAATCCCATCTCACGCTCACTAACTTTCCTAGGAATTTGAAGGATTCAGCTCCTCAAATCAAGTCAATTTGGCTGGGTGCCTAAGTATGCACTTCAGAGTTTTCTCCAGAAGTCCCTGCTGGGAACATTTACTGATTCTTCATTCACACCATTCAGTTCAGCTGTGAGACATGTGCAAGCAGTAATTGAATCAGACCAATAACAGGTCCTAAGTCCAGTGGCCTGATCCATAAATGCTCATGGACAGCCCTGATCTAAAAGAAGCCATCTCTAATGTGGGTTTGCACGCTGAACCATTAAACCTCGGCTTCTTCATGGAGTCACATCAGGTGCAAAATCTAAACCTCTCCTTGCACACTTACGCATGTGCAAAAACCATCTGCAAAGAGGCATGCGCATGTGTGGGCAGGAAAGGCACGCACCCCCGCCCGTGCTCTAGCTCTTACAAACCACACCGATTCCATGCCTTTGGTGGACAAATGCCAGGCAGGGAGAGAAACGCAGGTGCAGTGGGCGAGGGTGAGGCTTTGCAAGCGGGTGTCCAGTCATTTGGAAACGGCTGAAATCCTTCACACACAAAGTGTGAAGTGAACAGTTTCCTTGCTAAGTGGAGAAACCCCCAGCTGATAGGAAAGGCAGGTTTGTTTCACAATCTTGAGGGGCACTTGCAAGTTCTCTCAAAGCTGCACTTCACGTTTCTAAACTGCAATTTAATTGTGTACCAAGACAGTGAAGCTCTGCCTCCTCATACCCTCCCCAATGATGCAAGTAGGGGAACACAGGTCAACTCACTTATACTGCTCTTTGGCCTGCATAATAACAAAATCCCACTTGTAGTTTATTTTTTGGTTGAGCATGTTGTAATGTTCCTGGAATAAAAATAAAATAGCAGTTAGTGTGAAAATTCTGGACAAGGCATTCCCATGCCAGGGTTTTCTTGACTCTGCATAGCTCAACTAGGCCAGGCTGGCAACCAAGCCAAGAAATCTGGATTGTTCTGAACGTAATGACATGAATTGCAACAGTTCAAAAATATCACTGCAAGGAGAGCAATTACCCCCTGCTAGAATTATCATTGACTTCAGAATATTTTCCTGTACTGGACACTTTTTCACTTCCAGAATTTTGGCTTTTGACACTGCTGGAGTAACACCTCATGCAATTGAAGAGGTGATTTTTTGCCATACTCCATTCATTAGCAACAGAGGACTAAAGCTATAGCAAACGAGGGGCTTGCAATGGAACAAGTACAACATCTCCTTACCTTTTCATATTCTTCTAAAATCCCTTTCCGCTTAATGTTCTTCTTTGCTAGGTAAATTGCTGTGGAAGGAGAAGCAAATAAGCAGTTTTTTCTTAGACCAAACAATTCCAATTAAAAATTTACCCACATGACAAACACAGGAATCTTTGCCTATTACATTATCTTCCCAGGCATGAGCTCCAAGTTCACAAAAGCTCATGGAAGAAAAATGAACTTGGTGCTTTCCCTTTGTCACTGATGCTTCATGAGCCAGTGCCCAGACTGGGAGCAGCCACGCAGAACGGGTGGCGTATGCCTTCTTGCCAGCAGTCACTCCTCCTTTGGGAATTCAGCCAGGGTTTCACAGGGCAAAGGACACTGGACCAAATCTTTAAGATGTTGAGATTCTTCAGAGTTTGACCTCCAAGTTTTCCAAACACAGGCCAGTGTTTTGTTATAAGTTCCAATCATTCCAATCTAAAATGGGCTTTTTTTATTTCCCCAGAAGATCTACAACATAACGTAGATAAAAGCCACAGAGGACGATCTTGGCATAAACAAATCAGTCTGTGAACTGCACAGCCCACAGGAGCAAACCAAGCTGATCAACCCAGGTTTCATGACCAGCCCTATAATAAAAAGCATTACAAAGGCAACAAAAAATTGATATGGAAAGAGCCATCAGGAGATACTAGGAGCCACTGCATTACGTGAAGAACGAACTCTCTCCGAATGAAGGGCTTGATCCAAATCTACAGAAAGGCAGTCTTGGGCTCAGATCCAGGAATACACTTAGCTATTCAGGGACCTTGTGTTGGAAGTCTTCCCTACCTAGCAGAATATTTCAGACGTGTTCCAGTCTGATAGATCTTAGTGGAACGTAAGAGAAGCTTAACCACTTTCTCTCATCAAGGCCACCATAAGGCAGTCACATCCAGAGCGTTCCCTCAGTTCAGCATTACTGAGAATTAGTCACAAAATAGTATGAAAGAAAATGCAAGGGCTGGTCATCACATGTGGACACAGCACAAAGATGAAGAGCAAACACGGCACAGGACTGCGTGCACAAACACATGGGCTCGCACTACACCTCCTAAACATGCACAACACTATCATTTACCATAGTCTGTGTCATCAGCAGGCCAGCTCTGCACGGGCCAGAAATAGGGGGTCTGCAGAAAAACAAGCCTTTTGTTAGAGCACAGTAGCCTTGCACTCATGCCCAGAGGTGCGCAGCACCACCCGCACTGGAGGGAGAGGGGACCTCTCCTCTGCTTTAGAGCCTCAGCTCCTTAGCTGCATGTCAGCTTGCACAGCAGTGCAGGCCAGCTACAGCAGGAGAACTGAGGTCAGACGACTGCCAATGTCAAATCCACTCCTGCTCTGCAGTCAGTTAATACGGCCAACCTCTCACTGCTGCCTGAGCACTCAGGCTGAGATGCTGGAGCCTGATATGGCACCATGTGGGAAGCGGACTCCTCATTCAAAGTACAAACAAGGATACCCTAATTTCCCATTGTAGTGGAAAGAGTCCAACCATGAACCTTGATAACATCCTGTGTATTACTGTCCTTTTTGTATATTCATTATTCAGTCTCTCCAGATCATTCTATTGTCAGCCAGCAATTCCATTTGCTACTTTAAGACCTGGAAGGGAACACACATTTGGAAGAAAGCACAGCTATTTTGAAGCTGAACAAGTACACTACTTTAGTTGAAGGAAGTATCACAGTTTGCCTGTAAACTGTAATCTGACACCCCGAACTGGGGGAACTGGCCTGTGGCTTCTCTGTGAATCCCTTCCTCCTTCCTCCTGCACACTGAATGATTAGCTCGGCTACACAGCATGGCCTCATGACTACAGCTCCCGGGGAATTGCCCCAGCTGCCTGTTTTTAAAGCTAATGCTGAACTCCCTCTCAATGGCTTTAGACAAGGTGCAACTCACTTGAAACCTGTACAGGCTGCCGTCTGTCTTAAGGGTGAGGTTCTTTGGCTCCTGAAGAGGGTAGATGTACCCATATTTGACAAACAGGTCCCCCAGGTGGAGTGCCTCTGAAAACGGAGAAGGCAGATGTTTTGATTGCACAGAAACACTCCACTGGAATTTAAAAGTGAGCTGCTACTCAGGGAGAGAAGAATTCATGTGAGAGGTTTTGTCTATGGAGACCTTAAAGTTTTACAACTGAAAGCTGAAAAAGCCTCAGTTTTTACATTTCTACCCACCTTCCTCAGTGATCTGCAAGCGTTGGAGAATCCACTGCCAAATATCATTACCTGTAAAGCAAAGAAAATGTCAGGTGCTTGAAACTGGGAATGTGCCAAAATCCATGGGCCACAACGAGACCTCTCCAGTCCTCACCCCTCACTGTGCTCCAATCCCACCAAGTGCACAGACCCCTTCTTGCACACATGCTTTCAAATGCACCATGCAAGAGAAGCAGAGATAAGAAGCATTGCTGGTCTCTCACTGGCCATGCTGTCATTCAGGCTTTCTCCTGACCAAGCAGGTATCGGTCTGTGCGAGAGGGAGCCCGAGGCAGGCAGTGACCTCAGGATGGCCCAGCGTGAGCGTGCAAAAGCACACGTGGCCTGAGCAACACTTAAAACCCTCATCATTGGCTTAGGAAGGACTTAAGCAAATGCAACAGCTTCCACGACCAGTGGAGGTGAAGCGCCCCTTGTTTTGCACCGTCTTGTGTTGAAAGATTCACTGCAAAGTACCTCCAGATTCGCAGAGCACAGTCCTGTCTCAGTTTTAGTAAAAGACCAACGACTGGTCCTCTCGAGTCCTTTAAGACACGCGACTTTCAGTGCAGAAAGGATGCCCAAGTCTCAGATCCAAGTTGTAGCAGTCACAGGATATATCAAAGGGAAACAAGATTTCTGCATTCACAAACACTTCATCTCTCCCATTCTTTTTGATGCAGTGTGGTCATTCATGCCCATAGTCAGCATAAACCTCCAGCAGTTATAGTTATATGTTCTGGAGGGCAAATATCATGAACTTCCTTCCATTTAAACAGGGCAAAAATGCACTCATTCCCTGATCAATTATTGTTTTTTCCTCCAAATGTCCCCTAGGATTGCAAATTGAGGTGTTGACCTTTCTTGACATTGCAGTCATGACTTAACTTTCTAATACGGGCTCAGAGCTCTTATCCTACCACCTGCTTCCTGAAATAGATGAAATTAAAGGATTACCTCATCACTCTTTTCTAGCCAGCTCTCTCTGTAAGCATTTTCCCCCCAAAGGTATACATTTAACATGGAGGTGTGTTTGCCTCTTCTGTCATAAGCCATGTTACTGACACTGAATTTAACTAGTTAGCTTCCTGCACATGAAGATCCAAGGTCTCCTCAGTGGATCTGTGTCCACTGCTCTATTGTCTTCACCATTCCCTCACTAAACATGAATCAGTCTCTTTTGCAACACCCAGAAACCAATCAGTATATATGCAACTTGCGCAGCACTAAAAATATCATAGTTTAGAGAGCGATGACTGCCACACAAGGAGACTGTAACTCCCTTGCCTATCAGAAGTTGACTAGAATTTATGACTTATGCAAGAGGGAACTCGTAGCAATTCTGGTTAAGGAACCAGAATAAAGCAGACAGCACGCAAAAAGGCTGAGCGCCAATGGGCATCTTCCCTCCATGTTATCTAGCCATGGACTTTTAGGAAGTGGTGTTTTACACTGGTCAGACATCAAAGAGAAGTACTTGTTCCCCCTGCACTTAATCTAGGTGGCACGTCATCTTCAGTACAGAGGAACCGTTTCTGCAGCGCTGCCTTAACTACTCGCTAACAGCTAGGGGAGGCAAGGCCAGCTCCTTTTGCAGATGCAAAGCACTCCACCAAATTCAGCTGCGTAATAGCTATGTAAGCCAGGATATGGTTTGTACTGTAATGCATGGAGGGTGCTGCCGAGAACAAGCTTCAGATGTCATCCAAGTTCTCCTTACTCTTTCGCTGACTGACTATACCCACAGGCAAGAGACTTCATCTCAGTGCCTCTGCTTCCTCATTTAAAAAAAAATAAATAAAAATTGGGGCAAACAACACACAGAGCCTACTGGGTTTTGTAAATACAGTGGGGAAAAATTAATCTGTTTGGCTAAGTTGTCTCCCAAGTTGCCTGGAGCAAGCTCACTGGTTTCAGTGGGAGTTTTTGTTCTGGCTTTCAAAGTGCGGCAGAAAGACCAAGTCAGGACGAGGAAACTTTGGTACAGTATGTGTGAATATTTATAGCAGAGGATGCCTCACAAGAGCTTTTGTGGAGGCTTGGAGAACACGGAAGCAGAGGTACCGATAGTGCCCTGTGAAAGGAACTAGTAGGCACAAAGGGACTGCAGTAAGAGCTGTCTGTAACACCATACGTGACACAGCACAGCTCCTGTCTGTTGTTTCTTCAGCCTGCTTGAAGGAGGAAAAGCTGTCATTTAAAGGCAGGGGAGCGGGTTGAATATTTTGTTCTTTTCCTGCGTACCGAAGAGAAAATGATTATTAGCAGAAAACATTCAAAGGGAGACTAATTGTTTATTGCTTATTTCTGAAGTATCATCTTTTAGTCTGACTCCAGGCTGCCTATTTTAATCAGATTTTAATATTTATCTTCATTTGTGGTCCAGCCTCACTGGTAACATGACAGGTCTGGAGTCTGAAGCACCTACTCACCTCTGTACTAAGAGAGGTCACTTGAGTTAAACTCACATGAGAGCTAAAAGCACATGACTATCAATCGTTGGGTCTCTGATTCAAAGAGCTAGGAGTGAAATGAGACACAAGTGAGAGTAAGATCAAAGGAGCAGGTACGTCTCGAAGGATGTACAGCAAATGTTTCTTGGGAACATGGGCTTCAGTATGCAGTGAGACAGTGCTAAGCCTGGGGTGGCCATGGGGTCCACACACAGCTTTTCTTCAATGAACTGCCTGGGCCCGGTCTCTTCCCCCAGCAAAGCTCTTACCTGTCACAGCGTGCGGGATGTTTGTGATCATCACCCTCTGCGTCTGCGTCTTGATGCCCGTGTCTGGATTCTGCATCTCCATCATAAGTGCTTCGATCTGCAAAGCATGTCGGGGCTGGGATGTATTACAGGAGCGAACAGGAGGGACCACCATGGCTCTGGGCAGCATCCCAGAGGGGTGTGCAGGGGAGTGCCACAGGAATGGAAGCAATGGCCACAGTCCTCTCCAAACCTCCCCTTGCCATTAGAGATGCCACCTCCAAACCATGTCAGCTCACAGTGACCCACAGCGTCACTCCCTCCTACAGAAGGCACACACAGAGCCGGGGATAGCAGACGAGGGACAGGATGTAACCACTCCATGAGAGCTGAGCTAAAAACCAAAAAACCTCTGCTACCCATAAATGTTCTTCTCTGGCTCAGTGGGCTATTTGCTGGGGCAGTAAGAAAGAAAAAAGGGGAGGAAATAAAATCTGTCCTTCTATTGCACAAATACACCAGCTATGCACAGACTTGTAGATATTGCACCACACACCAAGAAAATAAGCAGTATTTTGGCTGGAGACCAAACAGCAAAGGTTCTGTTTGTGGTCTGCAGATAATAACCAGACAGGACTTTAGAAGAGCAACAGGAAAAGCACACCGCTTTCCTCCGGGGCTGAGCAAGAAGCTTAAACCCAGGGAAGACGAGAACAGCCCATCCTTTAAGAAAGTACAGCCACCAGCCGAGCCAAAGTTTGAAAAGCTGGCCAAGGACCAATTACAGCAGGGACCAGAATTTACATGTGGGAAAGCAGACTGCAAACACAGAAGTAGAGCCCAGCTCACAGGAAGGAAGGAAGCATACAGAGGACTCTCCGGCCGCTCCAGTGGACGGCTGCAGCCACCCACCTGGGGTCTTAGCCCCATCTGCGAGCAGTGAAGCCCAGTCTCTCTGGGGATGGGGCAGAGATGCCATCCAGAGCAGCTCACCCTCCTATCTGGCAGCTACTCCTGCCTTTGATTCTTGAGGGATGTTGATGACTCGTTTTTAATCAGATGATATTACAGAGGATAAGTCTCACCCTTAGGGCCAGACTTTTATTCCTGGTTCCCAATTATCTTTTATTTTTTTAAAAGATGAAGATTTTCAAAGCTATTTTCCTCCTTTTATATTTGACTTCCTATTAGCACCATCCTAAAAGTGCAAGAGCCTCCTGCTTGCACTAGGGATCCTCTGCTCAGATGGGTGGAGTTGGGGCATGTTCCTCATCTCCTCCTTTTAGATTATCTGAGTGCCCTGAGAGCATTGGCTTTGTGAAAGATGTTCTCCTTTTTGTCTTCTGCTTCCAGAGATATTAAATCAAAACTGGTCCAACAGGACCAATTTTGTCTCTCCACACATTCATTTTGGGCGAGGCTGTAGCTTTTTAACTAGGATTAGAGGATTTAACAAGCGTGACTTGATGACACTCATGCATAACGGAGGGTATTGTCTTCACAGGAACCACAGTGACTTCGGTCCCAAGTCTTGCCAAGTTCAGTGAGGATTTAAGCCTGTAGTGACAGGATGCACTCTGGGCTTGACAGTAAAAATGGATTTTCAACTATTTTTAAAGCCAATGTCAAATTAATACTAAAATGGAGAAGACTGGTAAAATTTCACACAAATATTTGTATAAACACTTAACACAAAATATTTTAATATAGCAAAGCCAGACCCAAAGCGATGGAATATGAAGACTTTTTTAGACTTTTTAACTGAACCCCCAATTTTGGCCTCAGCAAGTTCAAGGTTGGGCATGAAGAGATTCCCATGTAGCTGCAAGACGAGGCAAGGCAGGATAGCCAGCAGACAGGGCACCAATTCAGGAAACTCAGATTCTGTTCCCTTTAAGCAAACACGGGTATCTTGGAGAAGTCACTTACTCTCTCCATAACTGCATGTCTGCCCTGCAGACATCTCTTCTTCAGCACACAGGGATGCTGGCAGTAAACATGGCACTGCTCATCACCACCGTACCGCAGTGCTGTGACAACGGGGCAGGTCCCACTGGGCTCGAGCAGGACTTGCTCCCTGCAAGTGGTACAGCACACCCTGCCCCAGCACGGGGCTGCCGTTTGCTCCCCGGAGGGCTTGAGACACGGGTCTTTACCAGCGGAGCACGAGGCATTGGCTCAGAAACCCAGACAGTCTCCCAGCACAGCATGTTCCCTCTCTTCAACCAGCAAAGAGCTCCAGACTCTTGTCGCGTTCATACCCCGCCAGGCTGCCTCTCCTCATTGGAGAAATCATATACATTAAAAAGAAACAAGTGAGATGAGCCAGGGAGCTGCTGTTGGGGGGGTGCCTGCTGCTCTGGCTGCAAACCATGCACTTTGCTGATCAAAACTCAGCCTGTCTCTTCCTTTTCTCCTAAAGGAACACTCTGCTGACGACAGGTTGCTGGCTATTAGGAGCTATCAGCACCAGCCTGCCAGCGGGAGGCCAGGAGAGATGGATAAAATACAGTGGGAACGTTTGCTTGCTTTGGTAAGGGCTCTAGCACATTTTGTTATGCTTTCAGCCAGGGAAGTGCTGTCTGGTTCGAATTTTGTAGAGCCAGAAGCCACTTCCTGACACTGGCTGATGAGTGAAGCTGTGCACTGAGGTAAATATCAGCAGGAGGACTGCTAAAGGAGCCAGGCTCTGGGGTGAGCTCACCTCCAGCACAGAGCTGCCACGAGGCACAAGCCCCACCGAGGTGTCCCTTCAGATCAACCAGAATATCTGCTCGGAGGTCGCCTCACCCCGAAAGCCACAGAGGAGGCAACAGGAAAACTCTCCATCCCCCATCTGATTCCAAGAAGTCACCAGGTTCGCGGAGAGCAAAGCAAAACTTGAACTCACAAACAGTAAGAAAAGGCATCACTGCGTTTCAGGAGCACGTGGAAGCCCCAGGGAGGGTGAGGGTCCTCTCTGCACAGTGCTTACCTACAAACGATCAACAATTTCCAGGGCACCCATGGCTCTGGAGAAGGAAGATGGATCCAGCACGGATGCTCTTCCACGGAAAGGAGCAGTGGGGGCAGGTGACTGCTGATGGATTGCTTGGGTGAGTTACCCTGAGAGCGCTTCCTACCCTTGTTTCTCCAAGCTTTACCCTTTGGGCAGTCACCAGCTCCCCAGGGTCAGGGCATCCGCACCACAGATGCATCAGGCTCCGAGTGCCAAGACTCTGACAACGCAACAGCAAAAAACTCTTCCAAGGCGAGTTCAGCCCCTCTCAGCGTGAACCCAGACAGAGGCATCTTTGCTGCAGAGGTAAGACAGACAATTTTTCCCAGCAGGCTCCAGCTCACAGCCAAGTGCCCACTCCTGGTGCTATAATTAAACATCTGCTGCTTTCTCCATCAGGAATATTTCCCCAGTTCTAGCCCCCCTCACTGCCTTGTACTGTTTGCAAAGATCATCCCTCCCTGCTCTGATTTCCGAGGTAGCAACACTGTCCTTCATTGCAACTCTGGCCTCAGAAGGCTAATTTAATTGTGTTCTAGGTCTACAACTAGCAATTGATTCTGCTTTGCACATTCACAGATGATCAGAAAGAAAAAAAAAATAAAATCATTTATTAACCGCCTAAAACTTCCTGCTTTTTCTTAACTAAAGCTAAAAGGAGGAGGCCTGTTCCCACCCAGTACACAGCGATCCCACACCCAAAGGAAGTAAATCTATGAATGGGATAGCAGGGCTGTATCTGGCTTTTTCCGTGTGCTCCCTTTTCACCCCAGCTGAGCCTCCTACCTAAACCCACAAGGCAACCAAAACCAAACCAAAGCACAGTCCCGCCTGGCAGATCACACTGCCTCTCACCAGGGCTGCTTGGAGCATGTGGCACTCGGTGCGATGCTCCGCAGAAACGCGTCACACCAGCACCTGCCCACCTGCAGTGGGGAAAGGGAGGGTGGGATGAGGCTAAGCTTGGCCTAAGGCTCAGCTCCAGCCACATGCAGGGCCTCACTTAAACAGAGAGTAGGAGTCTGATGCATAGCTCCTTCCAGCGACTACGCAATTCTGACGCTCACACACCTCGAGAAGCATCCAGGCAGATGACAGCCAGCAGCTGCTGGAGAGTCTAAGCCCAGAGAATCAAAGCCAGGCTGGAGAAGCCCCCAGGCACACTGTGGCCCCCAGGCCAGTCCTTCCCCGGTTGCAGAGCTGCCTCAGGAGGAGCCATTGGGGACCAGAGTAAGGAGGAGGCAGAGGAAAAAGGTGAGTGGCATCCATCAGCCCTGCCCACGAGGCATGAGTCATGATGCAGCTCATGTAGCACAGCAAGGAAAAATACACAGCGCAGCAGCCGCTGGAGAGCACAGCCCTGCCCAGCGCTGCCTCCTACTTTGCTGGCTGATGCCCACCTGAGGCCAGATCCCGGCTGCTGGGGCAGGCACAGGCACCAAGGGCGTGGGCTGATTCAAGCCCTCCCAGCATCTGGTCAAGCATATACAGCCAAAATGCATTTCAGAGGTGTCCTCCCTGTCCCGACAGACTTCTGTACTACTGTTCTTCCTACCAAGACAGTTTAGGAGGGGAGAAAAATAGAATAAAACAACCTAACCATTAGTCATGGGTATTTCATGGACTAGCAGGAGTTGCAGGGCCTTGGAGGGGCTCTCTGATTCCCCCATGGTTCAGCCATGAAGACCAAGGTTGACATCCAGCCCAAGCTGTGCAGAGCAGCCTCACAGCAAGTACACAGCACTGCCCACCGACCCCAAAGCAACTCCCTTTCCTCTCCCCTGTGCAATGGTAGAATTGCTGCGGTCACAAGCTGCCTGCTGGAGAACCAGCACATGGAGATGCATCGCAGCTGCAAAGCACAACAGGGCCAGCAGCCTGACAGCACGGCAGGAATCCTTCCGTGCAGCTGGAGCAAACCCACAGTTGCAGCACATGTTCCAGCTGGTGGCAAAGCTCGAGCACAGACTTGAGCAATTAAGAAATCTCTAGGATTTTAGCTCTTTGCAGATCTAAGCCTGCAAGGCGCTTGCTGGATGTGTGCTAAGCATCCTCAGCTCCCACCACAGGCAACCAGTAAACATGCTGGGTATTTCAGGGGAGCTCTGAGGATGCAGCAGTCCACATACAGACCACACTGCCATGTAACAGCTGAGGGCCCATCCACAGCTTCCCTGTGGTCTGAAAAAAACAGATGAGGAAGGAAAGCAGAGATGAGAGTCCAAGCCTTTATCTGGCAGCTTCCTTTCCTAGCGCTAACAGGTCTTAGACTTGCAAAGCACTGTAACTCCTCAAACCCTCTCACTGCTCACAGCGTGAGAGGCGCATGCTCTGTAACTGCAGTTCACTGTATTTTAACATATCTTCCCACCTGAGAAACTCGGAGCACTTTGCAAAGACTGCTACACTCCTACAGTGCAGCTGAAGCACAGCTGCTGGAGGTTGTTTTCTCAAAGCACACAGTTTCTCCTCTGCAACCCTCCATGCAGCTCCACAATGTATTACTCGGTGCAGAATTTGGCCCAGGGTATTTCCTTTGGCAGGGCTCCCCAGCCAAATTTACCTTGAAAGACACAGCACCAAAGAAAATACCTTCTTCACTTCCTCTACTGTAAGAAGTACAGCATTTGTATTGCCAGGCTCATACCGTAACACTGAATAGCCCCAAATTTCCCCCCTTTTCCCCCTGGAATACTCCTCTGGTTGTGGGCATTGCACGAGAGCTAACTACAACTCGAACAGCAACTGGCTGGCTGTACTTGTCACTGGAAATTCAGCTAATTCCACTCAACAGGATAAGCCACAGGCAGGAGAGGTGAGTGGGAGAAAAGCCAGCTTAACACTCCGCTTTTTAAAATCTGCAGATACCAGTTATACTAAATCTGGCTACACTTTTGAATGAATGCTACAGAAAAAAACCACTGAACGCTTCACAAAAATACACATCACATCCAAAAGCGTAGGCATACATCTTCCCACTCTTTCAAATGTTTCTGATCACAAATACGCTTGTTTCTGAGAAAGTGGAAAAAAGGCAGAGTTGGTCATGATACATCTTCTGAAAGCAGACATCAGCTAGAAGCACTGGAAACGTGTGCACGGGACTGACAGTTGCCCAGAACTGAACTGGGTGGCCTGGTGCCACATATGATGGTTTTTGCCCTGGGAAATGACACTGTTTTGAGGGTCTTTAGGGAAAAAGATGGTAGACAGAGAAAATGTGGCAGGAGAATAACTCAGCTGAGGCTAAGCTACAAAAATAAACAAAATTACAGTTTTATTTCCTCAGTGACTTCAGCACACATCACCCCTTAGCCACTCCGCCTGAACCACTGAGCCAGCTGAGATCCACGGGGCTCCGCAACAGGTTGTAGCCCCCAGACCCCCGGGGTTGGGCTGCCACCCCTCGGACCCCACGACCCCAGAGAGGCCCGGAGAGCCGTGGCCGGGCAGGATGCTATGCCCAGGTCCCTCCGCCCGAAGCACCGGTCAGCGCTGTCCCGGGCACCACATCGCCCCGCCCGGACACCGCCCCAAAATGCCCGCTGGTGCTGATGCCCAGAGCAGTGCGGCTGACCCCGGCGCTGCTCAGCCCTCACCTTTTTCAGGAAGGCCATCCGCGGCCGGTGGCGCTGTCCCTGGTCGAGCCGTGTGACGGTCATGGTGCCGGGCCGGGCGGCGGAGCGGGCTGGCGGAGCGGCGGCCCCAGCCGAGCGCACCTGGCTGCAGCCACCCGCCACCGCCTCCTCTCCCTGCCGGGGGCGTCGCTAGCGCTGCGCGCCGCAGCCAATCAGCACCCGTCGCCACACGCTCATTTACATGAAGGCGTGGGGCGGTGCGGCTGCCGCCTCGGGGCGCTAGTGGGAGCCCGCCTGGCCCGCGGCGGGGGCGGGGCCTAGGCAGGCGTGGAGAGAGGGGGCCGAGGCTTGGGCTGGGAGGGGGGTGGTGGCGGGGGCAGATGGTGGTGCATCCCGGTTCTGGGAGGTGCTGGGTGCCGGGAGCTGGCTGCGTGAGCCGAGCTTGGTGGTCACACTGGAAACGGTCCTTACAAAGGAGGGTGTTTGCGCGGAGCAGGTGGCGTTAGGGAGGGGGAGGTAAGAGCTGTCAAAGGCCCCCACTCGCAGCTGCCCTCCAGAGAGAGGAGAATCCCTCCCCAAAACTCTCCTAGTCTGGAGCCGGAGTAAAACGAGGGCGCCTAAGGCCAAGCTGTTGTGACTGAGCAGGAGGTCAGCAGTGCTTCAGGCATCCGCTCCTCGAATGCCGCCAGCCTTGCTCCGCTCTGCTCTGCTCAGCCTAGCCCGGCTATGGAGGCAGGAGCCAGCTGAGTGGTTTTCAGGGACTCGGTGGCATTGCCATGTGGGGAGATTGTGACTAATGGTGACCAGAGGAAGACCACGGGGTTATAGAGTGCTTCGCCATGACGGAGCTGTCTCATGCCAGTGGGTGGGGGAACAGCACCTGACTGGCAGCACTGGAAACCAAGAGCTCCTTTTCTCTAGTTTCTTCAGAAAACAGTGGAATTTCCTGCTGCTGCCCAGGGCTCGGCCCACCAGCACAGCCGGGCAGGAGGAGAGGGCTGGGTCCTCACTCACACAGAATCTAATTGTGCCAAGTGTTGCATGAGGCATTCCCAGGAATTCTTGCCAGCCGCGTGGGCATGTTGCCTTTTGCACATGGCGCACCTACACGTGCTGTGTGCCTACCTCCCTGCACGCCGCACAGAGAAGACGCACCCAGGGGAGTGTGCGCTCATGCCTCAGTGTGCGTGGTGAGCCATGCATATGCGTACTAAGCAGGCACCCGCACCACTGCATCAGCAGCAGGTCCTACCCAGCGCTGCCGGCATGCTCTCATGCGTCCTACGGACAGGTCATACAGGCGCATTTATACCTCACCTGCGTGCGCATCACACACTACACATCCATGTTTCCAAGTCACACAGGGAGCGCCCACACTTCCCACACACATGCATAACTGTTTCTCAGGGCAGTGCCTTCCCTGCCATGGTGTTTGTGACTGTTCTGATGTTACGATCTGCGGTTTGCACACTTGAGGAAAGCGCGTTGGCTCTGAGCTCAGAGCAGAGCGCTTTTTTCCATTCATAGTAATACCCTGAAAGCACAGGCTGCTTTCCCAGTTGCTTTGCTGACCTCACGGAAGTGTTTTATCTTTATCTCTGCTCTTCCCTAGTATCTGTGCACACCAGTGGTCTGGAAGGCCTTTCTCCTGTGTCTGCTCAGAGTCATTCCCATGTGGAATCCCCCCATGAGTCACAGCAGCCGCTGGATAACAGACACTCCTTACTTTCCAGAAGGCTTTTCCACCCTTCTCTGCTCTGTGCTGCTCAGTCATTTAATGATTATAAGTAACCTCTGTCATCCCACATGCTAGTATCAAAGTTATCATACCTTATATGCTAGTATCAAAGTTATCATACCTTATGCTTCAAGGCATCAGCTGATGGCCAAAAGGAGAGTTCTTCACACGTTTGCAGTGTCTCATAATTCAAGTATGGAGGTGCTGTTCTGTTTCTTGAAACCAAGCTTAGATCCCGGTTGCCTTCTGAACTGGCAAAGGTGATGGAAACTCCAGTAGCATGGCTGGTCCTGGAGGCAAACAGCAGGAGAGAGGGAAGTCAGAGTGGAGTCGGAGGAAGCAAGGGGAAGGACAGTGAAGGCATGCAGGCATTTTGGTGGTGCCAGCTAACAAAAGTGATTCCATCTCTTTTTGAGAGAGACAGATACTGGCAGGACAATGGGATCTCTATTACAGGTAAGTAATTCTTTTGAACATAATATCAGGGTAAATAGCACACAAAAAGATGTAGCTGTTTCTTGGTTTTGTAGGCAAACCGGGAATGCTTGTTATGAACTACAAATGGTTCCTCTGAGCAGCAATTTTCCTTGCCCCTCCTGGGTGGTGGAAGGACTCAGACTTTTGAAATTCCACTGAAGAATATAGGTGTCTTATTCATGAGAAACATTTGAAAACTGGGTCTATGAATGAATTCAGAAAGAACAAAATTTCTTTACAGGAGATCCAGGACAAATAGCTCTGAAAAGCTCAAGCAGAGGCATGAGCTCTTCAACCTTGTGGAGCTCCAAAGCTCCTGGTAATTTTAAATCCTGCTGATCCACCACAGACAACCCCTCATAGATCAGGTGTGGATTTTTTTCCGTTTCTAGTCTTCTCTGACAAGCTAAAATAAAGCTTATGGATATTTCTCTCTCCATTACAAAGCTACCTTGTGTCTTTGTAGATGTCTAATGTAAATTCAGCTTTGTTAACATCTGTAAAAGACCCAAAGCACCAAACACAAGATCAGAGATGAACCACATTTCTCCTGCTGCCCAGGTGAACTACCCCAGCAGTTAATGCACTATGGCAGATCTTCCATGTGAATCACGAGGCATTTAAATCAGATTATGCAAGCTTGTAAAGGGCAGACACTCCTGGGCCTCTAATCACAAAACCCCACAGTTGTGGAAACCAAACAATTTTACAGTCCCTGACACAGTGAATTTGCTGGTCAAGAAAGCAAGGGGCTTGAACAGCAGGGAAGAGTGGCAGAAAGCACCGGCAGCAGCCATGCAGACTCCCCGCTGATTTCTGGCTCCTCAAGTTAGTCCTGGCCTTTTTGCACCCCAGATAATGAAGGAGGATGTTTCCTGGGGAGTCTGCTTTACCTCCCAGTGCCTGCTTTCTACAGTAAATGCAGTGCTATTTATGTAATTGCAAGTTTACATGGATGTTCATACCCCGTGCAGGAGATACGTGCCGCTATAGTGAAAATACGCTCTGGGCCAATGCATTGCAGGGCAACAGTGCATGTCCATGTGCTCTCCAGAGCCCACAGATCCCTCTCAGCCTGCACCCCAGACCACAGAGCGTCCCCCAGCTGGGGAGAGGTCTGGTGAGAGTTGAATTTTGTCCCGCTGTTCCCCCTGTGAAGCCCCCACAAGTTGTGATCGTTCTCAACAGACCCACTCACAATTCTCGATAGTTTCTCCGGTGGAAAGCACTGCAGAGGGAATCCCCCCTTTTTTTAAAGATCACATTTCCTACGTGGTTGCCCCTTCTTCACACATCAGAAGTTGAATCATACAACACAAAAGGCATGTGGTGAGTAAACTACCTTTCTATCTAAGGAAACTGGGGACGGCCCTGAGGGGAAGGAAGGGGTAACGTAAGTGAAGCAATGAGAATGTTACTGCGAGCGTGGCAAGCGCATGCTGTATGCAGTTCCTTCCAGGAAGGTTTCAAAGCAGTTTATCAAAATGAAAAAAAGTGCAAACTGTGGCATAATGAGAGACATGATTTAATCTCCGGTCTCCCAGCAACGCAATAGTTAAAGCAGTATCTCCAGAGTCCATTGTCCTGTCTCGTAGGGCACAGCACTCAAAATGAGAAGCTTCCTTAGCAGCCACATGGGAAGAGCTGTGAACACGAATGGGCAGCATTCGCTTCCCGTCACTCCTGGACTTTCCAGCAGGAAAGCTAAGGAAAGAAGTGGCAAAGAGGAAGGAAAAAAGCAAAACTGAGCAAGACCTTACGCACTCTGCCTTAGAGATGAAGCCTGACTGCTGGGATGAGAGGATGCAGCTGGGTTAACACCTGACCCAGGACTGAGCTATTTGGCTTCCCCTGCTGAACTGGATGATGCTGAGCCCCCCTAAGTGTCCCCTCGAGGGAATACCACCATCCTCAGCGCAGGAATAGCCCTTCCTGTTCTGTAGCATGCTGAGAGGGCCATGCCCCTGTCCCAGAAGATTGGGAATGGTGTACCTAGGAGGTTTCGGAGGGCTTGCCAGCCGCTGGGAATGTGAAGGACAGAGGAGGGAGGGCAGCACTGGGAGGAGGCCAGGGACTACCCAAGACTTAGGTGACTTGGGCAGCTGGGTATGTGGAACGACAGTATTTGAGAATGAGGTGACAAATTTGAGAGAGCGGGGTGGCAGCAGGCAGGAGTGGCAGGGACCTACACCAAGAGGGACAGCAAGGAAGCAGACGACAGGAGTGTGACGGTTATACAGGGCAGCTGGAGAGAGAGGTCGGAGCAAAGGGAGGCTTCACAAAGTCACCGGGTAGGCAAGTGGCTGGGGGAAGGTGAAGTGAAAGGAGGAAAAAGAGGAAGGAAAAGGGCAAAACAGACTACCAGGGAGGACCAACAGGAGATGGAAGCCACCTTGAAAGGAAGCCCAGGTAGCCCTAGGAGACGCTTGTTTGTCCTGAAGCAGTCCTGGCCTCTGGTGAGCGATGCCCCTGGTTAGGACAGTGATAGTGCTGTTGGCAGGCACCAGAATCACTCTTCACTTATTCATTCGTTCATTCATTCATCCTTTATTGTTGCCACCCAGGTTTTAGGTGCTTCTCGCTGCTGGCCTAGAAGGCAAGGACTCATTATGCCACCCTTGCGCATGCTTGGCTGTTGGTTATCTTCTCTGTTGTACGACCATGATTTTCTTAATCTGCTTCTACTGCTTACAGCACTTTTTTTGGTGCTTTTTTCACTGGTAGGTGTTAATTAGCTTTTCAAAAAGCAGGCAATCAATATTGTTTCCATGTTTTGTTCTTGGCTTCCTTGTTTTTAACTCTCTCCTTCACTAAGAGGCAATAAATGTTAATTTTCCCTTAGCCAGGACATCAAACTTTTTGAAGGAAAGCACAAGTGCTGTTACTAGCTTCACTTTGCGGACAAGAAGCATGAAAGGAAAAACATTCATAGGATTTTCATTCACCGAAAACTACTTAACTCCAAAGGGAATTGTAGAAACTTGGGACTCCTCTGCATTTCTGAAGGTGAGAGCTGTGTCAAGCCAGCCAAGATCACTTAGTTTTAAAACTTGGACTAGAGCACAGGAATGACTGGCTTCCACATCTGTACCAAGACCACCAGGATGCGCTTCTTGGATGACTACGAGTTTTATACCACATCCTGCTCTCCTAGGAGAAATGCTTTATTTTTTTTGTAAGGCCATATGGAATAATTCATGTGGAATTTATCTCCATGTGGGGCCATCCTCTAACGTGTGAACACTGATACTCATCACCGATTTTGATGAAGGAGGGCATTGCAGTTGAGTCAAAGTGACTTGTCCTTGTGTTGTACTCGTCTCACAGTTTCCTCAGTCATTTCTTCATTTTTCTAACAAGATTGTTAGAAAAAAAGCATAAGGAGAGACAAATGTTTACTGTAATTTTTGTGTATGTAATTGTGTGTATGTGATTTCCACAGTATAGTCTTATAAATAGCCATGTCAGAAAAGCACAACATGGACATATGTGCCTGCAACACACATGCACGTTGTGCTTGCTTTTCAGTCATATGTGTTTTGTCTCTGTCCTTATGCCTACAGAACAGAACCAACACGTCAGTGGGCTGGTACATTGAGACCACAGACTTGCTGATCTGACCATCACGTTGCACGTTAAGACTTCTCTAAGTAGTTTTGAAAAGTTGCATCAACAACCAAAATAATACAAGTTACTCTGTCTTTTTGCCTTTCCCCTTATGGACCACATCTTCAGCCAGTGTATTTCTTTGCAGGCAGCAGAGTTTTATCACTTTGCACTATTGTAACTGATTTGCATTCACTAAATGGTGTAATTGATAGCAAGTTATTTTTTTTCACAACTGACACAATTGTGCTCAAGGATGGGTCACAAGAGAAGTGGAATTTTCAGTCGCTACATGCCCCTCACCCTATTATTTGCTCTACCCCTCACATACAGGGTTGCCAACTTCTAGGAAAATCTTACTATTAAGCACTTGAAAATACTGTCTTTTTTTCTTTTAACTCAGTAATGGATAAAAAGTTCCATTTGCTTTTTAGCACTCTGTCTGCGTGCAGCCCCCGCGTGAGGCCCAGAACCGGTGTGTTTGTTCAGCCTGGTGCCGTATCCCAGCAGTACTGGAAAGCTCTTCTCAGAAGAGCGAAGAGGAAGTACGTGCCGAATTGTTCAAAGCGTTTTGACGAAACTATTTTCTTTTTGTACCGAGAACAAAAACTGCTTAGCTGGCAAGCTTCATCCTGCCCCCCTGACCGAGGGCTGACCTCCCCCGGCCGCTCGCCTGTCCGTTTCCCTGCAGCGGCTGCAGGGCCGTAGCAGAGATGCCGCCGCCGGGACCGGCTGGCCTGCGCCTCGTTCTCCCTCACGTGTCACTTCGGTTACGGCTGTGAACGCGGCCCCGCCGGTAAGGGAGGCGCAGGCAGGCGCAGCCGCCTCCTCCCGCCATTTCCTGTGAGGCGCCGCTCGTGGGCGGAGCTCCCGCCAACCGCGGTAGCGAGCCGCTGTCACGTGGCACACCCCCCACCCCCCCGGGGCGGGCTCCGGAGGAGGACTGGGTGCGTCACGTGACGCGTACCGCGGCTTGACGGCGGGCAGCAGCGCCCCGCGGTCACGTGAGCGGGCGTGTGAGGGGGGAGGGAGGGAGGGCGTCACATGGCAGGGAGGGGCGTGCTGTCGGGGGCGCATGCGCGGGCAGAGAGCGGGCTGGTGCGGGCCGGGCCGGGCGGCCGCTCCCCTCGCTGGCAGTGCTCGCTAAGATGGCGGACTTCCTGCCGTCGCGCTCCGTGCTGTCGGGCTGCTTCCCCGGCTGCCTGCTCACCAGTGGCGAGGCCGAGCAGCAGCGCAAGTCCAAGGAGATCGACAAGTGCCTCAACCGCGAGAAGACATACGTCAAGCGCCTCGTCAAGATCTTGCTGCTGGGCGCGGGCGAGAGCGGCAAGTCTACCTTCCTCAAGCAGATGCGGATCATCCACGGGCAGGACTGGGACCGGGCGGCCCGCGAGGAGTTCCGAGCCACCATCTACAGCAACGTGATCAAGGGTGGGTGAGCGGCGGCGGCGGGACCGGCCCGCGCCGCGAAGCACCGGGACGACGGCCTGCGGGGGCACGGCCCGGGCGGGGGGGGCTGGTGCCCTCGGGGCGGGAGCGGCGGGTCCCTTGGGCCGGTGAAAGCCGCGGGGTCGGTGCCTCCTCCCGCAGGGTCGGCGCTTTCCGTTCGGGCGCCTCACCCTTCCTCCCGCCGAGGACGAGTGGCCCCGCTCCGAGCGCGCGGGATGTCACCCCTGCCGTGACGGGGCGGCCCCCGCCGCGGGCGCTGGCCCGGGTGCGGCCCGCCGTGCAGCGGAGGGCGGCTTCAGCTCTTGCCGTGGGAGCTGCGGTTTCAGTCCGTAAGGTCCCGAGCTTTGCCATTTCCTGGTAATGCGATCGCAGTAATGAGCGATAATGGATGGGGGGAAGATGCACCTGAAAGCGGGTGAGGATGAGACGTGTCCAGTGCCCGCGGAGGAAGCGCTCTCTGCATTTCACTTCAGTGGAAGAAGCATTGCCATCGTGTTGGAAACTGGGCTGACACATCAATTAACGGAAACCCGCACATAGAGCCACTTTTCATAGATGCATTGCCAAAATCTCCACACATGGTTTAGGAGTGGGCCCTTGATTTCACTGCTGTCAGCCTTATTTAATTGGTCATCCTTACTTATTTTCTCTCTCTCAGAAAAATCGCTCATCAGATTTTCGGTTTGGATTGTGTAATACCTTGACAAAGTCTTAACTAAGTTTCTCAAAACAGCAAAGCGTTGTCAGACCTCAGCCCTGCACTTGAAGGGGACTGAGGGCCAGTGATTTTTAAAGAGAATTGTTTTACAAAACTGTTTGTGAATCAACCCTGGAAAAACTATAAATAGCAAGGCAGTAGAAATCACGTGCATGTATGCTGACCAGGTTATAGTTTATTAATAAAAAGTAAGGTACTTCCTACTCTGTGAAAGTATACACTTGGGAACCACAGATCTTTTTTGGAGGCTGCTTTCCTGCAGTCACTGCTTTTGACAGACAAATTATGGAAAGAGAATGAAGCTTGAAAAAATATTTGGCATTGAACAAATACGTTATTATACAGTCTTTTTTTACTATATCTTAATTTCCTTATACCTCTCCACATGCCTTTACAGTTGCTTATTCTCTCTGGAATTTTCTTTTTATTTTTTCATCAGTAAATTTAGTACTAGAATTCATTTCCCTGCATTTCCCTTATCAGTATGAGCACAATGTTGGTGTATTTTTAAGTCCTTTTATAAGCAAAATCTAAAATACTCTGTTTCTTCTAGAGTATATTTACCAAAACAACAACCAAAAAAGTGTCGAGAAGTCTTTAGGTGATAAAACATACTTTTTAGAAAGTGTTAATATTGTCTTCATATCTCTGAAAATGTTCAAGGCAGTGATAACTTTCTACAATTTGATATAATGAGATAACAAGTTCATAAGAATACAAAGACTAGGAAAGCTTAAAATAAGCCATCGGATGGTTTAACATGCTCTGCAATAAGCTTTTAAACGTACTTCATTTGTCATGTATTCGTGCCAGGTGAAAGAGTGTGCTTGGTAGCACAGATTGGGGATTTAGTAATTAAAGATAGCACTTTTTCACGAGTTAAACTTATACGATGGATATTGCGCTGCTGCTCATGGACATGTTTTTCTGGTAGCAAATAACTGAGTTTTGATATTAGCTGAAAATGCAGTACTTTGAGTCAATTTTTCAGAAACTTTCTGATTTCTTACTGGGTGGATGGTCTATTGAGCTTTGACCGTACAGAGTAGGTGTATGGTTTGAATCTTTGCAGATCTGTAGGCTAGTGAAATAGTAGATGCTGAGAAAGTCTAATTGCAGTGCTCTTTCATGTTAAAGGTGTGAGAGTCCTTGTAGATGCCAGAGAGAAACTTCATATCCCTTGGGGAGATCCTGCTAACCAGAGTAACGGAGATACGATGATGGCTTTTGATACTCGGTCAGTCACAGTGGTGCAAGGCATGGTGGAGACAGCAGTTTTTTTACAGTACCTTCCAGCCATAAGAGCTCTATGGGCGGATAGTGGTATCCAGCACGCGTACGACCGGCGCAGAGAATTCCAGCTGGTAAGATCTGTGTTTCAGTGTTTTTAACTGAGTGTGCATGATTCTTTTTCCTGTGTTGCTTTTCCATAAAACACTGATCAAGCGGCCTCCTTATAGATCTTAAGCATTTTTGAATGGTAGACTGTTACACTGTGGTATTGCAAACAGATGCATTTAGCTCCTCCCCTCCCTTTTTAAAAAAAACAAGAATAATAAAGAGCTTCTGAATAATTGTCCTCATTTCGTATGTGAGAAAGCTGAGGTATAGAGGGCTTTTATGTTTTTGTAACAAAGCCAGTACCTGTGTAGTGTTTTTACCATATGATTATTTCCACCCTTTGTTAACTAGTGCATCAACTTAAAAAAAACCAAAACAAAAAAAAATGGTTTGCAATAAACAAAGACTTAATAGTAATGGGATTTTTAAGAAAAGATATGCAGGGGTTAATGACAAGAATTTAAAAACCACTCCCTTCTCTATTCCAATTTGAGCAATCTAGCAAACATTCCCTCTGTATACTTCCTGTTTAATTTTGAATGTCTGTGTTAATACTCATGTAATGAGATTTTTGTTATATTGAAGTTCTCAGCTGAAGGTGGAATATACAATTTAATAGTGGGTTGAGATGCAGTATACAATTCAACAGTGGGATTGGAAAGGAAAAAGAAATGTCTTGATTCTTGAGCTGGAGCTTTAACTGTCCATATAAATGCTGCAAAAGGAAACGAGGAATTTAAGTTAAATTTTCTGTTTATTGGTTCATAGACTTGTGCACTAAATGCCAGTGGCATAGGGTTTTGTGGGGGTGGGAATTGAGAACCTTAAAATAGATTAAATCTATTCTTGTAGGTCTCTTAAACCTAAGTGGCTTTGTGTTTTTATGTCTTAAAAATAACCTTTGTGTTAGTGTGAATCTGAACAATAGCTGATGATGTCTCTGTTGAGCTATTATGAATGGTTGTGTAATTGTACTCTGACTTAAATAAGTTGTGTAAATACTCTATAAATATGTATTGCCCTGATCCCGGAATGTCTTATAGAGGTTGCAGAATGGGCAGGTGCCTGTCACCTGCCCAGCCTAGTTCTGAGCTGGGTAAGTAAGTTTGTAATGAGACCTGTTGCTCCTTTGTATTTTGCCTTCAAAGTTATCATAAAAGGGTAATTGCTCTGCTGTAGGCAAGGTCCTCTTCTGGTGCAGATGTGACTTCTAGTGACGCAAGTGCTGTGCTGGAGTGATCTGTTTTAAAATCTGTTAACTAAAATTGTTTTGTCTTTGATTAAGCATGTTTAGTGCTTCAGGCTAAGTAGCAAAGGAAAAGGGAGCTATGACTATTTTGTCGTCTCTGAGAAGTAGGTTCTTTCCATAACTGAAGAATGTGCAGAGTTTCGCTTTGAATAGGATTTGAAGAATGTGTTCTTCTGAATCCAACAGGAAAAAACAGCTGTTGCTTTCTTTTGGAAATCCCTAAATCTGTATAATGTCCTCTGCAAAAATATATATGGATCATGTTGTGTTTTAGGGCAGAACTCAAGGATATTTTTTTAAGTGCTCTTAACAGTTGAGTAATGTCCTAATACTAACTTTTGAAAGTAAGGTAACTGCTTTATTTATACTTATATTGCTTTATTTCCTAAATCCTTTCCAAATTTTATCCTGAGATATTTATGCCAAGTTATAAACATTAAAAAAAAAAAAAAAAAGCTGAATGATGTCATTGTATTGAGTGCAAGCAGGGTGATTGGTGCTGGCCAAGCGTGAAGTCTTGGTTTTACCCCTCTAAGCTTCCAGCTTAAGTTATGAGAGAGCTCCACGTGGGCGGCGGAATGGCGGAAACCTCCTGAAAGCAGTACATGTTTTTGCTGTACCTGCTGACAGGCTTTGTAGAAGAGGTTCAGAGAGTTTAGATAATGTGCCGTAATGTGGAAGGAAGACACAAATGGTTAAGGAGGGAGTGACAGGCGTACCCGAGTCAGGAGATAGAACAGGGGGAAGTTGGAAGAAATGCAGACGGTTCTGCAAGTACTGACTCTTGAAGTAAGGATTCAAGGCTGAAAATTGTTAGCATTGTAGAGTGGGGAATAAGAGAAGAATACTGTTCTACTTCCAGTTGAACTGCTTGTGGCAGAAAATGTAATGAAAGATGAGCTACCAGCAATCATTAGATGAGTAGGAGAGAGGGAAAAGTGGCATAAGAAAAAGTGTAAAATGCTGGGACTGAGCATGGTAGAAGAGTATTATTTGACTGTATATACTCTTAACTTCTTTTCAGACTGTTGAATGAGTTTAACTTTTTTCACTGGACCGAGTTTGACACTGCACTGAAAAACATGGTTCATATTAAGAGAGCACAGGCAGGAATGCTGGGAAAGTATTGTGTATCATGGGAATAGGACACTTTGGGGCAAAGGTAGAAATGAGCAAATGAAGAACAGAGCAGTGACGGATAAGGAGTGAAAAATGTTGACATTTACATAGAAATTCTATGGAGATAGGGAAGCAAGAGTGTGTAGTTCTAGAAACCATTTCTGGCTTGGACAGATAGGAAATACAGAGAAAGAGGGTTTAAGATTAAAGTTTCTGCATGCATCTGGTTAAAACTTAAGAGATACATACATTTGTGAGAGATCATTGAGCTGTTCCTGCTTTTTTCATTTTTCTCCATCATCTTTCGCTTACAATGCCAGGGATGATGCTAGGAGCCTAAAGAAACAATGTGGTCTTTTTATAGCAGCATGAGAGGGGAAAAAACAGAACTTTGTTGTATTTTAACGGAATTAGAAATCATGCCTAGTTCACTGGAGTGTCCTTCCTCATTTTGTTAACTTCAGTGGTCATGGGGATAGTCAATACGATTTATTTTCCTTGGTATAAAAATAGGGGCCTTCTGGCCACTAACAACAGTATTTGCGGCAATTCATTAGTTCATACTTGTGTAGTGCTTTAAAACTGGAAAGAGGTAATTACAGCTTAGTATAATATATGCTGCTTAAATACTTCTCAGGTGGTTAATATTATAATCCCTCAAATTTTTTTACAAACTGAAGCCACTCAGGTGATAGTTCCACTAAGACAGTTAACTAAAGACTGGCTCTGTAGCTTAGTTCCTGTAACTTACACTTAGGATTCTGGTCATCCTCAAGCTTTCTCTCCTTCATCTACTGAGCTTATTTCTCCTATGGCCTCTAGTCAGATGGCTAACATGGATTAGTTACAGAGTTAGTCTGTGTTAGCCTAACGCTTCCTGGTATCTAATTAACATTTCAGATTTCTTATTGCAAGTTGATTTCTGGTAAAAATCTCCTGAGATGACTTTGATAAACACACCCATTATCTTAATTCTACAACATGCAAACCAATTTAACTAGGCATTTCCCAGCTTTTCTATTTATACTCGTGAGCTATTTAATTATGTGGCTGTAAAGGTTTGCTGTTCTCACTGAGACTTTGAGGCACTGGCAGCTGAGGAGTGCCTAGTGCTGGTGCTGCGTATCTAGTAACACCGAGGAAAGCACTTCTCTGTACGAGTACCGTTGTACGCTGCCTCCCACTTGAGTGCGTTTGCTGTGAACTTGCATTTCTTGAATTTGCTGTGAGAGTTGTTAACAGAGAAGTGTTTTGAGGTAGTGTTCTGGAGTCCTAGTTCCCTGAGAATGAAAAAGTGGGGAGAAAGCAGAGTTGCTCAGATGCTTGATAAGCTTTGAATGTGTTAAAGGTTTGATCTTTGTTAGAGGTAACTTTTGGGTGGGTTTGGATGTTTGCTACCAGCAATTGTTGATCTTCAGATAGATATTTTGCCCTGCTTGCAAATTACACTGAATGCTGTTTGGGTTTTTTTTGTGCCACAAACCTGCAATGCGCAGGGGCAGTGACTTTATTCTGTCTGCATTTGCATAGAACTGCAGACATAGAAGGTACAGTAAGGATGATAGGATATGCATATACCTCTGGATCCTGTTTACTTCTGCGACATGTCTTCAAGAGCTAGATCAGATTATAGAAGACAGGAAAAGGCGTGTTCAGCTTGAAGTTGTACTGCTAGTTTTGCTGCAGCTTCTCTGTAGCGTTTTTCTTTTGCAGACTAGTATTTTTGGAGAGTGTTCTTCAGCTTACTGGAAGATTGTATTTTAACTTCTTCTGTTTGGGCTCTTCTGGATTCTATCTCTGAATATTGGTGGGGCTGTCATACACACGAGAACATTAAATTAGCTCTGTGGGAAATAACGAGTACTCAAACGGCTGTTGCAAAGTATTAGCAAAATTTACCATTCTTTCAGGTGCATAGGCAGCACATCCTTGAAATGTGCTTGATTATAGAGTAGAGATCCTGCGGAGGTCAGTGGTGTTGGAAGCTGGACTAGACTGCCAAATGTTGAGGTCTTCCTCTTTCTCAAATGTGGATGCCCATCTTACGAAAAAGTTGTGAGGTCAGTACTTCTGCGTCTCTCTGAAGTCACAAGCGTAGAACCTGAAAGAAGACAGAGTATCTTATCTAGGGTTCATTAAAAGCATCTACACCATATTTGTGACACTGAATTTCAGAAGCCTTTCAACAGCTTGTGCCCTCTGTAATGTGTTGATATTCCTCTCAGTATTCATCCTCTGCAACCTCCTCACACCCCTAAGGTGGAAGGTAGAGATGGCTTTCCCCTGTCCTTTTCCCAGATCTCTTGGTTCTGGGATTGGGTGTTTGGTTGTCCTGCTCAGTTTCTGCTTGAAGTATGTAGGTGGTGATTCTGTTGGGTTACGCTTGAGTGCATAAGCTGTCGGTAGAAAGTTTCTCAGACTGATAGAAGAATCTTCTTCATTATGAAGAAGGCTCATATGAGATCCAGTCACCCAGTGTTTCTGTGAACATGTGCATGGACTATTTGGGTGCTTAATCATATAATTCAGAGTTACTATATTTAAAAACAATATTGTAATTACACTGAATTTTGCTTGAATTTTTGTGAGGAAAAACAAAAAGCTGCTGCTTTGTATGTGTTGAAATATGAACTATTTTCCTTCTTTTTCCCCAATCAATAGGTCTGCCAAACATCATATAGCAGGATGGCATGTGTACAGTGAGCATGACTCCTTAAAGCCCTTGGAAAGGTTAGAGCTACTTGCCATCTTTTGGTCTTTATGTGAAAAGGATTTATCAAAGCTTGTTGCTATAACTATGGAAAGAAAAGAGCTTTACAAATTTATACTTTAAAATGAGTCATTCAAATCCTCAGAAAAGACTTAGAGTTCATGAGGATTTGCTGCTTTTCCTGCCCCGATGACAAGATAATGCTGGCTTTGAGTTTGTATTAATAAGGCTCCATATAGGGATTAACACTAGAGTCAAACAATAAGGAGGCTTGTTCTTGCTCTTGGATTGTGGCCAGAAACCCTTCAATGCATATGCTAGTGCTTTGGTAATGGGGATTGACCATAATATTTTAATTGAGCTGAATGGTCCTCAGGTAGACTTTTACACTAATTTAACACAAAATACCATTTTTTCATCGTTTTCCAAATTTGGATTTCTGTTTCGGCTTCTGGGAGTTGGTGTGCCTTGAAAGGCTGTTTCTGGGACTGCCTTCTTTCCTTTCCACCATTCTTCCTTTCCTGCCTGCTGTTTTTCTTTTGTTAGCAGTTAAATATTGAAGTGTTTGGAGAAGAGTGGTCTTGTATTGCCAATTGATGTAGAGCAAGCTGGTCTGATTTTTACTGAAGAAATCTTTGCCGTAATGTTTTCTGAATGTTACTATTTTTTATATTTTTCTTTTTTGTTACTATTATTTTTAAGCACAGATGTGGCTCTGGATTGAGAGATCTTTCAGTGGGAGCTGTCTTGATGTGGACGTGTTATCCCAGCACACACGTGCCAGACAGCAGCATGTCAAGCTGTCTTCTAACCAAGAACGCTAGCAACTTTTTTGAGGCCTGTGCACTACACTTAGCTTGTACCAGTGTATCTTTTCCGTGTGATTTCAGTGCAACCTCTGAGGATGGAATTCTTAATTTAAACATGATCCAGATACCTGTTTATGAGGAACCACTGCTTTTAAAATGCAGGCTTTCCCAATACCGTGTGGGAGCAGAGTAATGTGTTCTTATAGGTACTCTTTCTTGAACAAGCTATGTTGTGTTAATAATCGCATGCCTTAATTTCCTAAACATTTTGTTGCAGACAACTAAAAGGTGATGTACTTTCTGCAAAATTTGTATTTCTGTAACTGAGCCTTGATTAAATAAAAGTAAAATATATGTGGCCTCCTGAATATGCCGTGCATGCCAACAACCTCTAAAGGCTTCAGCGGAAGAGACTTTCTTAGCCTTTCACAAGTCTTGAATATGTGAACCTATTCTCAGCAGATTCTTTTAAATTGGACAAATGTATTAGCTGAGCATTTGCTGCTTCTGCTGTTTACAGCATGAGGAGACCTTGGTACAAACATTCATTCAGAGCCCATTTCCTTGCTGTCTACCAACCTGCGAGATACTACATGTTAGTACCTGTAGAACTGTCTCATTACTTCACAGAATTTAAATGTAGCAATGGCTACACTGTACTCTGTCCATTTAGAAATGACTTACTAAATATAAACCCAATCTACACTACAAAGTTCCAGTATTCATAGCTGTCAGCAAATCTCCATGCTGGCAAAACATGTGGTATGAATGCAGCTGTGATCTTCCATCTATCTAGGTGAAATTAATTTTGCACCTGAGGCAAAGACTATGGAGTGATCTTTTTCATATGTAAATATGGGATCCTTTAGGATTAAGGTGTCATGCCAGGGGCAGTGTTGATTTGTGCTCCTGTTCCCTAATTTGAGCTTACTGTAACAAGACTTCAGCCTTAGAGGCTAGTTAAGTCTGCTCTCACTGAGCATGTATTACACTCAGGTTGTATTTGGATGACTGTTTTGGCTGTCTTTATTGACCTAAACTTCAGTTACTGATAAATGCTATTTATATGTTCTGAGTTCATGCTGTACCTCTTATGCAGAACTAGCAAAGTGGTAGGAAACTTTAGCTTGTGGTAGCTGAGGAACTTGCTTAAGAAAATGTGAGAAAACGTAAGTCCAGATGACCTGACTGCGTAAGAAACGCAATAGAGTAACTGTACTAGTGTTTTACATAGAAAGCAAGGTAATCTCCGTACCAGCATTGTGTCTACTGTCTCTCTTTTTTTTTTTTTTTTTTTTTTTGGAAGTATCTAAATTTATCACAAATCAGTTGAAAAGTTCAGGAGGTGCAGAGCCTGCCCTTTTGCAGAACAGCGAGCTGTATCACTGATGGTGCTGGTGTAGTCTAGCCGATACCAAGTGATATCTTGCATTGCTCTGGAATATGAAGTCTTTTTTTATATCTTAAAGGTGAATAAATGGGTCATAGAACACAATATTAGTTAACTCAGCAGCCTCAAATGATAAATGTATTTAATCCAAATAAAAATCTCTGAATAGTCATGGAGACTACCCCTTATATTCTATAACGGAAGTAGTTTGACAGGTTGAATTTAAATGGTGAATGTTTAAGACTATGTCAGCAGCTAAAGAAGGTCCTAAATTATTTCCGATATCTTCTCTACTTGCGTGTCTGTGTTAATAAATATCAGGTAATGCAGCTGAAAAAGTTGAAGAATTTTAACTACAGAAAACACCCTGAATTCTATATCATCACAATAACTGACAGCTCCAACTATTTCAGAGAAGAAAATTTTTGGACTTCAAGAGGCAGAGAGCTGCCTTTTACAGCCCTTAATTCACTGTACCATGCTACACACTTCTCCCTCATGGTCGTTCATGCCTTAAATTTTTCCCAGTACTTCATAGTCTCCTCAGTTAAAATAAGTGGAATATCATGCTCCTCTTCAGTGACTTAACCAAGGAATTGAAAAGATCCCAGATTCTTCTTATGGATGAGAGGTGCAGGAATACATAATCACACATGAGTTTCTGTGTCTTTTTCCTTTGTTTAATGATGCCAGAGAAATAATTTTAAACAAACCGACGGGAGCCTCTGCAGACTGCCTGGAAGCGCTTCTCACTGGGCACATGACGGTATTTGATCACCCACTGGTGACCAAATAAAGAGGATGCAGAATTTCCAGGCGAGGAAACACAATGCACTGGCACCATCTGTAATTTAAAATAGCTACACAAAATACTGTGTAAAAAAAAAAAAAAACCAAAACCAAAAAAACCCACCCCAACAAAAACACAAAACCCACAAAAAACCCCGCCACCAAACAAAACACATGAAAAACCCTACAAAAACAAAAAAAAACCCCACCACCCTCAATGCAGGTGATCTGCTGAAATTTTACATGTGGATGGTATTGGGACCTTTAAACTGTTTTCACTAGCAAACAGATAGTTGCTGTAGCAATTAATTTCTAGTTAACTTCTAGTATCAAATTCTACAAGTGATGTGAAATGTTTGCAGCCTTTTGGATGTTGCTGCTGTTTAGGGAGTCTTGTGTACTGTTATTTTAAGTGCTTTAGACACAGCTTTTACTATTTTTTAAAAACACTATTATTCATCTAGTGACACATGTAGATCTTTCACAAGACCTAGTAAATTATCACTGAATCTTGTCAGATAGCCTGTAACAAGAGCTGATATATTAGTATGTCACTTGTTTGCAAACAGAAATACCAGAACTTAATTGAAATGGATTCTGCTAATTGAGTCAGAGGAAGGAACTAAAAAGCATTGGTCATCTGGACTTCTCATGAGACTGAAATAGGAACTAAATGTATTTTAAAACTGAATCCTAGGGATACTTAAGTGCATGCATTGATATCTAGTTTAGGGTTCTGCTTTTGAAACAGTGTGATTTAGTTTACAGAGTATGCAGTAATGGGCTTTTCAAGCATCTTAAAGTTAAATATGGCCAGTTTTAGTGCTGATATGTTTCCATATGCCAAATATTTGTCATGTTTTTGGGAGCCTTTGCTGGTCTTGTACAACTTGGAAGCAAGTAAAGCTCTAAGTGATGGATAGCAGATTTGCAGACTCACTACTGCTTCAGTGTTAGATTAAATGCAGTTTGAGTTGCAAACACATGAAGTCATGGAGCCAATGGGTCAGTGCACTGAAAGAAGAGCAAATGTTTACAGTCTGGTTCCAGTCTGTTTTGTGTGCAAAACATCTGAAGTTTATATAGATGCTTCCCAGAGTGTAAATAGTAATTGGGAGGTGGCTGTTTCATCTTGGTCAGTGCATGTTTTCATATGACTTCTAGGTCTGCATGTGTGCCATGACTTGGAATATTTGTTTCCTCAATGAAATTTGAAAATCTTCTGCAAAGTATCGGTGTCTTTCCGAAAGTAAACTTTCTGGAAGAGGAGTTTGGATTGTAAATACACACTGAGGGAGAGAGTAAAAAGGTCTTTGAAGAAAGTAAGTTCACCTGATCTTGTGGACAGCACATCCTAATTTGCTTTCATGGATTAATTTCTGTTCAGGTTCTGGCAAACGGAAGCACCTTTGTTAGATGCTCTGGTTCCACACATGTTGTGTCTTATATGCCATTTATTTAATTTCTTAAACCTGGCCCTGATCTCTAGAAGGAGCTGCAGTAGACTTGAGTTTGCTTCATATTTGGAAGCATTGGTGATCCTAAGGAAAATGACATGCAGGATAAATGCCGTGTATTCCTATGGTATTTTAATCATGCGAAAGAGTCTCAGCAGACTTTTGGGTTTAGCTCTTGAGTTGTACAAACGGAGTATCACTTCATACAACTCAAAGCTATGCAGTTTCTTAAAATTCCCATCTGTTTGTAGAATATGGCACATCCTGGTTTCCAAGTAGTCTTTCAGAATTAGTTAGAAATATGATAACAGAGAGCCTTGCATGGGGCATACTGTAGTTCTATAGGTTTTAATGGAATGTTGTTTCATGCCTAAAAGCTGTAGTGAGTTTTCATGTTTTTAAGCAAGTTTTGTTGCCAATCTGGCAATTACATCCCTTCTTCAGGAGAGGGGAGAGGTACCTAGCTAAGAAAAATTAAATTGGATTTTTTCCCTCTTAGGAAGTAATTCAAAACTGGAACAGTTTGCTCTGTGGTATACTAGCATGCAGATTAAGTTCTGTTTAGTATTAATCATATCTTCATTTGGTTAACTGGGATAGCATGTTATATCTGAAACAGTGGAAATGCTCTACTGATTGGAGAAAATACGAGTCTGAATTCTGTAAGTGAATGAGGCACTTTGAAGGGTAGAGCAAAACTGAATTCAGTGCAAGAAGGAGAAACAGCTGATACAGGAGCTTTATTTGGAGTATTTCGTTCTAGAGTGACTTGATGTGTAGCTTGGCTTACCTCCCCTCTTTCACTCGCCACTGTTTGAGTATGGCAGCCACAGGAGATGCTCCTGGGTACCCAGCAGCTAGCAGATGCTGCCAGGTAGTTGTAGTGGAAGAGCTCAGGTTGGTGTGCACTGTCTTCTTCCATTTGTTATCCACATTTTGAGAATTATGGATTAATTGGATTACACGTAAATAGGGGATAATAGATTAAAGGGATATTATTGGGTTAAAACCCTTCTTAAACCCCTTCACCTTTCTTTAACGTCATTATGCAAGATAAAAATGTCAGTCATGAGATAAACTTAGCGTGAATCCTCCCTTTCTTGGTGCTTTTGTAGCTTCATTCGTTTGAGCACCCTCCACCCAATGTGATCCAGCTGTTCTGAATACAAATTCTGCTCTGCTACCAAAAGGTTTTACAAAAGATTACCTCTGTGAGTCAGAATTTCAACCTTTCTGGTTTTTAGGACAGATATTGTTTGTGTGACTGAAAGCAAGACAGGTTTTGCTCCTACACCGCATGATGCAGTTCTGATTGCTTTGAAAAAAAGTTGAACACAACTCGAGCTGCACACAGGAAGTGCTGAAAAGAGGAAATAGGATAGTGTTCTCAGAGGTAGGATGAGCTGTGACGCATTTGTAACATGTATTGGTGGAGAACAGGATTATTTTGTGCTCCTGTATAAGCAAACGTAGCTTGTGTCTGAAACTCTCCAGTCTTACAAAGAAGCAGCAATTAATCCCAATGTACTTAAACTTTATCTTTGCAAATGGGCAGATCAGATTTAAATGACTATTCAAATGATTGAGCTGGAGGGAAAGAAGCTAGGAGATCCTGAAATGTCTGATCTTGACATATGATATCTGTGCTTTCAGTCCTTTCAAGGCTGGCAGCAGTGCCATTTTAATGCAGTTTGTCCTCCCTTCTTAGCAGGGGGAGGGATTGGTTTAACAGTTGCCTGGTCTGCACATGGCTGCAATAATGCTGGTGTGGGCATAAATGGGGACTGCTTTGTTTTGAGGGGACTGCCAGTTCATGCTGGTTTTAACATAACTTTGGCCATAACTAACACTTAGAGAAAGGAAACATACTTCTCTCCAGGAAACATGTGTTGTGTTAGCACACTCTCAAACATTTTGACCGAGATTTGCAGTTTGGTAAGTAAATACACTGCTGCTTACCTCAACACTTCTCCCTAAATACCATTAACACCCTTATTGAAAATTAGTTATTGTATATATGCTTATTATTAGTGTTTCAGGAGTTTATGATAAAATTTCTCCTTAAACAGAGAACACTGTATCAAGCATTAGAGCATAGCACTGGCAACTGGGAAGCAAATTGTTTCCCCTCACTTTAGGAGACACCAAGCAAGTTGCTGAATTGTTGCTATAAAATAGGGAAAGTATCTGGGTTTTAAATTCAGTTTCTTGAATAAACTAGTTATAGGTATGTATGTGTAGAAGTTTTGTCCTGTTCTGTTGACTGGGGCATGTTTGAAAGAAGAATCCTCATTAGAAAGCACTGGGAGGAGTGACCAGTGAGAGAAGTTAATTTGTAGAAACACAAAAGATGTGAAGGAACCAAGATTATTTTATTTACCTCCAAGTCTGAGGCCAGTGGAAGAAATGAGACCAATTCAATGTCTTGACATAGGTTTTGGTTCAACTTCTACTGGTCTAATAATCAAGACAATTGTGGATTTGAGATCAGTAATTTAATTAGGACTCTGTGCGTTCACAGGATAAATGTATCCCCTGGATCATCTGCCTCTTTTGTGTAATGTTACAGATGTCCCTTGTTTGGATGGAGGGGGAGGAGGTTGTAGTGTACTCTTAATACCTCTCCCACTAGGAAATCTGCATTGATTTGACTAAAACATTTCTCTACTAATTATCGCTGTGCTTATTACTGAAATTTCAGAAGACATCTGGTGGAACTTCATTAGCAGCAGTATTGATTTGCAGTCAGTCTTCTTTTGAATCAGCTTGGGTTGGGGTGTCAAGAAAATAAAGTTTAGAGATTCTTTTCCAAAATCCTCAGATATGAATTTATCTGAATTAAACCTCTAACGGAAAAAAAACTATACATAATGAAGCGTATGCTATAAGGATTACTAGGGTGTTGTAAGATGCAGAATTTTAAGCCTCTGGTTATTCCTCCGTCATCTTTCTTCCTTCAAGCATCTTTTCCCATGTTATAGATGGTTTGGTTTGTGTGTCAATTTAGGCATGTACATGCCAGCCTAAAAACACTGTAGTTACCTGTTCTTATTCTAAACTAGGTTTTTAAAAAAGCTTTTTTTTTGGTTGTCATTTTTGTTGGTGTGTTTTTGTGGGTTTTTTTAATGAGATAAAATAGGAAAACTTTGTTTCTCTTTTCCCAGAAATTCAAGGAAGGTCAGGAAGATACAATGTTTGGTAGTTCCTAGAATTCTACTCTAGAGTTACTATGTTATATCTCCTATTTTCTTTAAATATCTCATTTATTCTTTCAGATACTTAATAAGTCTTGTCAGTTGAGTATGTTCCACAGAACTTGCAGCCAAATGCAGATGGTTTGATAAATTGTATGTTTCTTTCTTTAAACCTTGTGATGACTAAATCTTTATTTGATGCCTTTTCTCTCTCTTTTTTTTTTTTTAAGTGATTGCTATTGGAAAAAATGTAGTGTCTGTGTTCCCCTAGAACAGCTAAAAAGCCATTTGGCTATGCTAAGGTTTCAACAAATCATATTTAGATTGCTGACATTGTCTTCATGGAAACCAAATAAATTGGTGCCACTTCCTGGGTTTAAAAGATGTGTTCATCTGTTGTGTATTTCATGTAGGGTTGTTTTTTTTTTCCCTCCCCCAAAATATTTTTGTGGTTACTTTGCTTTAGGCACTAAGCAGCAACATTTTAGACAGTAATCTTTCTCTGTGCCATGTTTTGTTTATAGAAGATAAGGAATCTGGTTTACTTCAGAAGACCACGCGAGCAGCTACAATATAGTATTGTGCTATAGGTAAATGACCAATATGTGCTGTAATCCTGTCTTTGTAGAAAGAGTGCATTACATAAAACTTGAGATATTTCATTGTACAGGCATGAGCAAGACTAGTTTAAAGAAATGCAGTGTTGTAAGGGAAGCTGATGTAACATCAAGTACCTTGATAAGAATATGATTTAGTTGTGTTTTCTTGTAAATCACTTGTATGTTCACGATAAAATGACTTGGCTTGGCTTTCTTCAGTAAGGATCACAAGACTCCAAGAGGCACACAAGCTGTTTTGAGTCAAACCTTTCTGAAAATGGAATACTTGACAGTTGTGAATAAAGTTATTTAACAGTCAACTTGCTGTGGTTTACATGCATTTCTGAATTAGGAGGCGGCTGAAGGGCTGCAGCTGAGATGTGTATACTCCATCTGAACAAAAAAGGGCATCTTCTACAAGCAATCAAAACGATTACTTAAAATCCAAGATTCTGGTATGATTTATTTTAATTCTGTATTAAAGAAGCAAAAATGCAGCCACCTAACACTGGAAGGTCTTTGAAGCTGCTGTGCAGGCTGTTCATTCTGTTGTATTGGTGTTTCTTCAGGAAGTTTGCTTTATTACAGTATGTAAACATGCAGATGAGAAATGCGATCAAGCCTGCATGGCTGTCATTTCTGTTGGCATCTTTGGGCCTGTGCTTTAAGTTAAGTAGAAGGAAGTGGGCAGTGGATGAGTAAGGCGCAACGGTATGGTTCCTGCAGTCTAACAGGTCATTGGTAACTTTCAACCATGCCTCATAAGTTTGCAGTTCAGGACTGTTTAATTGGAAAAATTACTTTAAAGGGTTCACCTGCATTTAAAAAAAAAAGTTCACTTGTGAAGGTCTTTGATTAGTCACATCTCTTACGTATTTTTAACTAGATCTTTAATTTGACTTTCCATGTGCTCACAGAACATGGATGTGAAGACAATGGGAATGTAATGGAGAACTATAGTTTTCTAATGGGGGTAGATCCTGCAGTTTCTCAGTCTCCTACTGATTTTGTCACTGGCATGGCTCCTTTGTGGCATGACTGTAGGAGATTGACTGCTGTAACAGCCATGTGGCAGGGGCTGGATGCGGTGAGCCGCACTGGAGTTAGTGGGGCAGAGTGGGGAAACCCAGTTTCTTTTTTCTAGTTGTCTCGGGTAAACCAGAGAGTTTACAGTTTGTCTAAAGGGAAATTTTAGAATGTGACAACTGTCTGTTGAATGTAGCCATTTAAATATAGCCACTGTCATCGATTTACAGAGTGAGATCTAGTTCTGTATCTAATACCAAGAAAAAGTAGCCTAACACAGAAGCTGTCTTTGGACAGCTGTTGTTGTAGAGGGCTGTGAATAGATCGCTTTCTTACTCAGTTTTAATAATTGCTGGCGTTAAGGCTTTCCTTGGTTGTTGTGTCGTGGGTTTTTCAGTGGATTTGTCTTCATTATTGCATAAAATACATAGGCTCACCCCTTTGGAAAAGGAGCCGAAGTCTTGCTTGGTTGCTTTGTAATGCCACCTTTTTGAAGCTTGTTTAAAATGGGTCAAAACCCTTCTGTTCTACAGTAGTGCATTCTGATAACAATCTGTTAGTCGTGGTACTTTGCTGTTCAAGAGTATCTGTAGTTAGCAGAGCTTAGCCTGCTAATATGAAGATGTCCAGGTCAGATAGATTACCACTAGCCTTGTAGCTGTATGATATGGAGGAGTGTCTGGAATGTGATGGAAGAACAGACGATGAATTTGAAGCTGTCGTAAGTTCCTGATGTCATGCAAATTGATACAAGCCAATGATGGAACAACTTTTATCCTTAAATACAGAGTTGAGTCATGTTGGCGGCACTTGCTTGGTGTGTTTTATTAGTTGTCTGAATAGATTTTCATAAGGGAAGAACCCAGTGACTGAGCCAAAGATGTGGAGGAGGGAAGCCTGGTATGTCGCTGCTTTATTGATTGCTTTTATAGTTTAATCTCTTGAGTTTCAGAATGGCCACCTTGATACTTGTCTGCCATTGACTTTGATACATGACAGCCTAGAAAGCTAAGCAGTCTTCTTGGTGTGCTTTCTGGCAGTTACTTTGCTGTTGGATGTATGGCTCTAGAGTGTTGCTGTTGCTGCAGGCCAATGTATTTTGCATTCATGTTTTCAGGAAATCCCCTCTTTTGGGGGGGATTCTGGAGGTGTTTTGTGACCTTTACAGGCTGTGGCTTACTTGTCTGCTCCAACTGCTCAATTCATTGCAGTAGCAGTAAGCCCCAGGACTTAAAGGAGAGGTAGTAATTCATGCATTCCAGTACTGTGGAGTTAATGCTTCTTTAGGGAGTAGACATTGCCATAAGTAGTATAAAAAAGAGCTGTCTAAAATATATGTATGCATGCACATACACACACACACATGCATACTTAAAGCCTCTGAGGCCCAGGTGTTCTAGAATAAACACCTCCACTTAATGAGTCTGAAATCTGGCTGATTTGTATGTAGTCCTGTGGGGAAGGGACGGTTGCTGGCTCCTCCTAGGATTTAAAAAAGAAATTAGGTCTGACCTTAAACTTTATTTTGTCTTAACATTTGGCTACAGACAGTGGTCTTAGTACTTGGAAGGCCTGAATTGTGATCCTGTTACTCCTGCTTGGGAAGCTTGATGGATTTGTGCAACAAGGTTGTGTATTTTTATTTTCTGTGAAATAGGAATGCTCTTCCCCCTTCACGTTCCTTACAGGATTAAGGCTGGAGCAGATTTCTGAAGTGCTGAAAAAGATGTACATATAAAATTCTTACTGCTATTATTGCAAGCAGTTGCTGCTGTGTGCCACCAGACTTTAGAATGGTTGGTGGCACTGCTGCAGTTTGTCACCCTAGAGAAAATCTGGTAAAGTTAAGCCAGATAGAATGTAAAATAAGGTAGTTGATCTGTGTTGGACTCTTTCCCTGCAGGTGTGTCAAGTGCAAGTGTCGACAGCAAGGCATGTTGCAACCAAAGTCCGAGTCTTGCCTAATTAAAAGTTGATGTTCAAATTGCACACTTAAAGGTGCAGAATCTACTTGTATTATGTAACTTTTTATTACCTGGAAAACTTGCAAAGCTACCTGGCTTATGTGTCTGCTGCCAGAACCCTTTTTGGACTGTTATTTACCCTACCCTACTTTACTGCTGCTTAGATGACACAGTTTAATATTGAGGTTTGATATTCTTCCTAGATAAGTTTGCAGAGTTCAAATTCAAGTGAGGGGAAGTCATTATCAAGGCGTAACTGCTGTCCTAATTCACTTGTCTGGCTGAGACGTAGTCACCCCAGCCTTGGATGCTTCATGAATTTCTCATCAAGAAAATTCAGTCAGAATTCTTGCTCTTCCATCTGCAGAATGAAAGCACAGATGATTTCTTTTCTGTATTTACTATGAAGTAAGTTAACAGCTTTGTAATCAAGAGCTTTCAAAGGGAAGCATGTTTCTGCTGATGCTGAGAATCCTAATAAGTTACTACTTTCCTTTGCAGTAAATTCAATCAGTATATTACCTGTTGCTAGTGAACTCGGGTTCAGCACCATCCTTGTAAGAGTTCTTCCTTAATCCCAGCACCCTAACAGAGTTCTGGAGGGTTGACTGTAGTTCAGGCTTACAATGAAAAATCTGATGTTCTGCTTTACTGGAGGGATTAAAAACTGCAGTTACTATTTGAAAGGACAGTGATGGCTTGAATCTGGAAGGTAACCTGTAGAACAGATGTGATATCATGCAGCATGGCAGCATGGAGTGCTGTTCGTTACTCCCAGAGTAAGGAGTTCTTGTCCAACTTGGTTTGTGATAGGAAAGTTTAGTAAAATGCTTCATCTGTTGTGGTTTTTTACCCTCTATTCTGCTAGTCATTTGCTATGCTCAAGGGAAGTACCTGTATGAATGGGATCATATGGCAATGCAGTTATAAATTAACTTATCTCCAGTGATTAATCCCTGTACCTGAATGCCTGTGTGCTCAGACTTTTCAAAGGGTTAGAAGAATTGAATGTATCTTTTCGTAATGAAGGTGTGGTTGCTTCGTTGATACTCTCTGTGGATAACACTGTAGGATTTATTTAGCACTTCTAAACTTGGAAAGAATTTAACTATTATTAATGTGCCTACCTATGCTTTTAAGCTTAAATATTAACTGGCCTAAAAATAAAATGTCAGTTGTGTTCTTCGGATAGCTGCTTAAAAAAATGGTAGTGATTAAATGTTTCAACACTTAAATCTAGATTAAGGTAAATTAACTGGACTTCAGAATGTAAACAATTGGGATCAAGTGTGCCAGTTATTTAAATGACCATTTGCTTTGTTTTTAGGGAGAATCTGTAAAGTATTTCTTGGACAACTTGGATAAACTTGGAGAACAAGTAAGTTTGGTTTTTTTTCAGTCATGAGTTTTAAATAGTTTTTGTGATCTCTGGGTTTTAACCAGATGAAATGTAATTAGTGTCTACTCAAATAACTTTTTCTTTAGTTAACTTTGACTGTCCCATTATCCCAGCAGTTCATCATGATCATGTCAAAAACACAGGGTAACGCAAGGGCCAAGAGACTTTACGGAAATAAAAAGTCTGTAGAAATAGAACCAAAAAAAAAGGTTAAAAATGCTTGTCCAGTCAGAGGATTGTTAAAGTAACATTCAATACTAATTGATATCCAAAAAATTACTGCTTTTGGTTTTGCATATCCAGTTAGAAACACTACGTTAACTCAGTGCATAGGTCATTGGTATCTTTCTGTAGTATCTACTTTAAAATAAACAAACTTGGTACAGAATAAAATCTCTTTTCTCTGGGGGAAAAGCCGAAACTTCCGTAGAATACTTTTTGATAGAAGTGTTGGTTAAACCACGACACTGCTTGAATAATGAAGTTGTATGCTGATACTCATCAGCGGTGTACTGCAGAAATGGCATGTGGAAAAACTGTGTTTAAAATGGGATGCTAGCTTGAACTCCATGGGAGGCAGTTTCTCCATGGTCATTTCCAGCTGATGGCTAATAAATGATGAAGGAATCCAAACCACTTCAATTGAGTCTTGTTACATCATGCTTAATTTCATTTTTCTTTTTCTCTTTAACAGATAAAAAACTATTTTAAGCCAGACTGTTTTTCTGCTTTGAAATGTCACTTTTTTCACTAGAGCCCTGGTGATCATCTTGCAGATGATATGCTTCCCAGAGATCTTGCTTGAGAACTCCAGCACTCGCTCTCTAAATTTTGATTTGGTCTTGAGTTATAAGGCAATATGAGAATTTCACGCACTTTAATGAACTGCTAAACTTTCTGCTAATGGTGGATTTCTCATGGTCTTTGAATCCAATGCCACTTAGGTTTGAAGGGTTTTGGGTGTTGTTTTTACACATTTATGCACATTTGGGTAAAGATTTTTGCAGCTGCCTTTCAAAGTCCTTTATTTGAAACCCTGGTCCGTTCTGTGATTAAAGTGTGAAACTTGAAGTCACTAGTTTTTTATTATTTTTGTATACATACACACATATTGTAGGTCCAATGTTGCTGTGGGAACGCTGAGCTCTGAATTACAGCACTTCCAGTTTAAAGTTAGACCAAATGGTGTTGAGAGACAGAGGGGCTCATCAAGATCTGCCGTCGTAGACAATGTTAGGTCTTTGTAGAAAAGGTGCTAGCTAAGTTTTGTTACCGGCTGAAAGATTTGGTAGGTTCTTCTGGTTTATTCTTACCTATACACAAGATTTGTCTAATGATTATTTTGCCAAACTGTATTAATGTAAGTATTTTACTGTTCTTATCTGTTATCTGATACAACTGAGCTGGCCTGCAACTAAATTGCATATAAACAGATAGACCTGCGATTCACGTGCCTCTTGCCAAAAGGGAGCTGATGGTAACAGCATGTAGGGAAAAGAACTTAATGTTCAGATTTAATCAGATCAGCAAAAAAAGAGTAGCTGGCTGACATATACACGTGGGATCAGCCGGATTCCTTGCAATGGTTTGTTGTTATTTCTACTGCCAGTGCAGACTGTGTATTCAAAATATTTCATAGAGAAACATTGCTTTCCATGGTGTCATTGGATCTTATTCATGCCTTAAATTCTAATTTTAACTAGGCAAACGGTGATGTGATAGCCAAAAGACCTACCTGATAACAAAAAGAAGTCCTTTAGAAGAAAACCGACTGTAGTGAATTTGAGGAAGGAGACAATGTGGGCAGAAAGCAGACGTTCTGTGTCAGTATCAGTCTCTGTTCTTGGGAGGAGCTGTGCTTGCAGGCAAATAGAGCTGCACAGAAAATAAAACAAAAAAATAACAAACCTTCCCCCCTACAAAAAAAACCCAAACAAAACCAAAAATGGGAAGAAGGTGGAAAAGAAAACAGTCAACATGGAAGACCAAGCAAAGTGTAGAAAAGGAGAGTGTGCTTGGGGATGCTTGCAGGAGAAGTACCAATTGACAATGGCGAAACATTGAAAGGACACTGAAAATAATACTCACTGCCATCTCGGGAAAATACTCACCTAATGATGTAGCCTTCAGATACAGAGAATGGGATCAACAGTGGGAAAGGGCCTAGTTCAGAATTGCTACAGTGGCAAGTTGCTAGTATCCCAAGGATCTCTGCATGAGAGAGAAAACATAATTATCCTTCAGAGAATAGCTAAAATACTGGGAGATTCTTGGGAGTTGTATTTAGTTTCCTGCAGCCAAATGATGGCTGTATACCAAGCACTTGACTTCCAGTGCACTCATTTGCAGACTGTTGCATCAGAGTAGCCATTATCTGGTATAAAACATGGTAGGTCTTCTGTGCATGTGGAACTTGAAAGTACTTTAAAGGATTTTATTTGTGGTTGCAAGTGTGGCAGGAATTTAAAATGAGTAATAATACTCAAGAGGGAATTTGTCAGGAATTCTAGGGATAAGCTCCTTGTTCTTGAAAGCTTTACTGAATAAACCGTACAGGCCAACTCCCAGGACAGTTTGCTTTATGCTCTTGTTTCAATATTGAAGCTATATATGGTTTTGCTATTGATTTTATTTATTTACTTACTTTAAGAATTTTAGTCACTCCTGAGCTTTCCTAAGACCTTTTGGTTTTGTTCTGAGAACTTGAGACTAACTTCCCGAATAACAAAAGATTATATGTTCCTGCTTGAAAGATGGAATAAGTATTGAACCTGCAACTCTTGCCTAAACGTTAACAGTCAGCTTTACTCAAAATCCCTTCACGTGTACCCAGTGGCATTACAGAATCACAGAATTATTAAGGTTGGGAAAAGACTTTAAGATTGTCAAGGCCAACTATCAACCCAGCACCACCAATGCCCACTAAACCATGTCCCGAAGTGCCACGTCTACATTTTTTGGGGGAACTTCCAGTGCCTCCAGCACTCATTGCTCTATTCCTCTGATTGTTTTCCCTCTCTAACAATTTTTGGTAGAAAAGACCCAAGATAAATTAAACAAATAAAGAGAAAAATCTTAGTACCCTTTAAAGTTGCTTCTTTTAATCAAACATGGGGGTGGAAGCATGTGTCTGTTGCTCAGTTTGCAGAGAACAGGATACTGCTTTAGCAGTTCAACTCTCCTGCAGATTTAGGTGGTGTGGGTTTTGGATGTGTAATAGTACTACAGCAAAATGGGCAGGGTGGGGAGCCTGTGCTTCAGAGAGCTGCTTTGTAATTCGTGCCATGATAAAAATCAGTGCCTTAGTCATGGGCAGCTCGAATGAAGAAACCTGGGAGTTCAAACAAAACAGTTTCTCTCGAGCTAGTTTCACTTTTGAGCTTACATAGTAAAGCAAAGTGATCCTTGAGTTTGTGGAACTTTACACTCATTTCATGATTTTTAAAATTCCTTTCTTAAAGGCTATGGATCAAATTCACCCAGCTGCCTTAATACTGGTATTAAATAGCCATGTAGGTTGTATGTTTGTTCCCCCCACCCAAGCTTACTAGTTGAATCAGACTTTCTGGACCATGGTCTTACACATCTTTATAAAAGCTCTGAGTCTCATAACTGGCACTGTCAAAGGAAGATCATAGATCATTCACTAAGAGGAGACTAAAATTCCAGCTCTGAAACCTAAATCACTCTCTCTGAAGTTCTGATAAATGCTGGAAAAATGTAAGGAAGAGTTGCCATAACAAGTGAACAACAAAGCTTTAAACTTTAGTGTCAGCCAGCTGTCTGTTACAGATGCACTTTTTAAATAGCAGAAGGACGTGGTCCATATGCAAAAGTGTAATTCTAAGAATGAAGAAATCCCCAATATAAGTCTTGAATTTCATTGCTGTCAAAAGAATTCCTCATCCTGTTAGCGTCTGCATCCACTGATGATGACTGTTCATGTAACAGCCAAAAAACCAGTATAAAACCACTTATCCTGCCTGTTTAATTCTGGGGGGAAAGGTGGGCTGGAGGACTTCAGGGTACAGCTGACTCGCATGCCCTCCTAGGATGTATGACTGGGAAAAGGCTGTTGTCCTCAGCTGCCTGTTTCTTCTCCTATTCTACTAATTGCACAGTCTGTTTTGGATAAAATCAGGCTGTGTGAGCTCACAGGTGTGGCACACAGCTAACAGAAGTGACATTTTGGACCAGTACAGCTGGATGCAAAAGATCTATGGCACAAACAGAGTAGGTTGCTTAGGTTTCGCCTTTCTGGCACAATTGATTGCCTTAAAAATTACTTGGTGGAGGAGCTCTTTTTTCTAGAAGCAGTCGTGCAGTATGCATGGGAGGAACTGAGTGCCCACAGTTAGAATGGGATACTACTGTGAGAAACCTGTTTTAGACCCTGTTTGCTGCATTGCAGTGTTGGCAGTCAGTGTGTTTCCCAGCTTCGTGGGAAGAGGGTGAATGAAGCATAAAGTAACCCAGAATGAGGGAAACTGGCATGAGGAATTGATAGTACACCTCTCAGGTTGTTTATGGGTCCTTGTCATGTGGCAAATGGAAAGCTTCAGTTCTCTGGGGTACATGTTTTGATTTAATATTGGGTGTGTTTCCTGCTTTGGACTCTAGATCATTCCAAATGCTTCAGTGTTAGCATATAAATATACATACATGTATATGTTTATTGAAAACATCATGCTGTTCCTCTGCAAGCTTTTCTTTCAGTTGCAAGTCAGCTGTGATCACTGTGCCTGTGACTTGTATCCTAATCAGCAAACTCTCCTTAATTTTTTTCAGGATTATCTTCCCTCACAGCAAGATATCCTGCTGGCACGAAGACCCACAAAAGGGATTCATGAGTACGACTTTGAAATAAAAAATGTTCCTTTCAAAATGGTTGATGTAGGTGGCCAAAGGTCAGAACGGAAACGTTGGTTTGAGTGCTTCGACAGTGTCACATCAATACTCTTCCTTGTTTCCTCGAGTGAATTTGACCAAGTCCTTATGGAGGATCGGCAAACGAATCGCCTTACGGAATCCCTGAACATTTTTGAAACAATAGTCAATAACCGGGTTTTCAGCAACGTCTCGATCATTCTCTTCTTAAATAAGACGGACTTGCTTGAGGAAAAAGTACAAAAAGTGAGCATCAAAGACTATTTTCCAGAGTTTGAAGGGAATCCCCACTGCTTAACAGATGTCCAAAAATTCCTGGTGGATTGTTTTCGTACTAAACGCCGGGACCAGCAGCAGAAGCCCCTCTACCACCACTTCACCACTGCTATTAACACAGAAAACATCCGGCTAGTTTTCCGTGATGTCAAGGATACCATCCTTCACGACAACCTCAAGCAGCTTATGTTACAGTGATGTGCAAAAAGACGTTTTTATTTGAGTAACTTTTGTGTGGGTTTTTTTTTAACTAGAAGTTTACAGCAGGAGTAGAGAAATCCAGATCCTGTCAGACTTCTTGGTATGTGGCTAAAAGCTGCTGCTGAACACATTATTGCCAATTTCTGCAGAAATTCAGGCTTAGTCTCTTCCAGTGTAGCTTCAAGTTGACTCAAGTTGTAATTTTATAGCAGACCTATGTCTAAGTTACCTGTAAAGTGATAAATTTGACCTTTTAAGAACGTGTGTATTGTCCTAGAAAATTCATTCCACCTTCAGAATTCCAAGTCCAAACTTCAGTGAAATTGTTGCAACTGTTAGACTATGGCAGTAATTTAAGTGGGGGGAGGAACGTTTCACATCTAACTTCATTATGAAGACTGTGATACCATAGCTGACTTATGATTTCTCAGGTCTGTCATTGGTTAGAAATCCCATAAATCCCCTAAATCCCTTGCTGGAGTTACCTATTTGAAGCTAGGATTCCTGGGTGTAACATACTTCCTGTTTAAGTGTAAATCTTTGCATGGGGTTTTACTAGGAGATGCTTTAAAAATACTTAGACCGGGAGCTTCAGACATATCTGGCAGGAAGTACTAACGCAGGCAGAAGTCTAGTGATGAGGAATTAGTGAATGGCACAGTACACGGTTTCACGCTGTTGCATTGTACGTACGTCTTGGAGCCATGGCAAAGCACAGAGCACTATGATACGGTCCTCTTGAAATTCTGATGTGGGAAGGGGGAGCAAGCTAAACTTGTATTTCTTATCTTCACTAACCAGATGTTACTTGTAGGTACCTTACTTATTCTTGAAGCGCTTTAATATAGCACTGGTTTATTTTTACTTTCTTCATGACTTCTTACAGTGTGCCTCATCTTACTCAGTAAGCATTTGGTGATGGATAGAAGTACTTGCAAACCTAAGTGCCTCCTTGTGTTCTGTCCTCCTATGGTATTTTCAGTGGCCTTATGTGAGCATATGTGTTCCCAGCAGAGGCCTTATATAGCTGACACCATGAAGATGAATGTTTTCTTCTGAAAAAAGGAACATGTCACAGCAGAATGTGCTTCAGCTGATGAGGTTCTGAGACTTTCCAATTGAGTCTAGCAATCCTAAGTGTACTTGAGCCAAATATGTTGCACAGCATACTCCAGAGTGCTGCTTGTGACTAAGAATATTTTACCAAAAGTTCCATTGCAGTTTCCTCCTTTTTTGGGGGGGCAGGGGTGTGGGGGGTTGTTACTGTTGCCATGTGATTAAAAAAAATAATAATAATAAAAAATACTTCTTGTCCAGAAATCCTCATACCACACCACATACCACAAAATCCACCACCACACAGCATACCACAAAATGAGAGTAAGTTGGTGAGCTTGTGTTTTAAAAAGTAGTGCCACTACCAGGTTTCCCCCAGACTGTAGTGTCATGTAGGCAGTTCAGCGTGCCACTTTGCCCCATGGAACTGGCCAATTCCTGTGGATGTTGATGCTGGCCAATACCTTCTTAAAGGAATTTTTATTAACATACCGCATATGTGGCAAGCGGTGTGACATAATATTCTCACTGCTTGGAGCAGTGTCCTTGCTAGAACATAGGAAAGCTGCCTGTCTTCTGAACTTAGCCTTTTACTTACTGTGATTGTAAGTTGTATTAACATCTCTGTACCTCGTTCTCCTGTCAGTAGAAGGGGAAAAATGTATTTTTATTTAGTTAGGTGCTTTGAAAGACCTCTATTTTTTTATATCATCCAATGAATAGTCATAAATTAGTCTGCGATTTCTGCGATAAGGCACTATTTTGGGAGGAAAGAATTCTGGAAAGAGCTTGGGAGAAGTCACGGTAAATAATCTAAACATGAACAGAAAGTCTGGGTGCAACACTGATGTCAGGAGGATTAATATAATCTTTAGAAGGGGATATTTAATGTAAATTTTGCCTCCTTACTGGACATGGGTATGATTACTTTTGGTTTGGCGTCTTCAGGTCATATGTGAGCAGTTCAAGAAGGATGATGAACTAGAGACCTCAAAAAAGGCTAGGGAGGCTATTTAAAGGATCGGACAACATGCCTGTAATAGGAGTCCAGACGTTCTCCGCTTCCCTCTTTGGAGAGAGATGAGGGGTTGATTTGGTTGAGCTACAAATGCTTACATGGGCGGACAACAAACCTCTGTCTAGTAGCCTTAAGGTACACTGTTGTAAAGCAGAAATTGAACACATCCATGCCCTTGTTAGTCAACAAGAGGACTAATAGGTTTGATTTTTTCCATTGCTGACAGGTGTCTGAACAACCTCCTTTTTTGAAAAGAGACTTATCTCTGCTCTGATTAAAATAATTAGTTTGGAGACGGTCTGTAGTATGTGTTTTGTGGAGTGTCAGACTAGACGATTCCAGAAAAGACTAAAGGCTGAGTAGTGGATGATATGAAGATTACCGGGAATTTGTCTAAAGAAATTTACAAATTTTATGTAAAATGCTGATGAATTTTGTGTCAAGGGACCTCTTAATTTACTAAAGATCCTCAAAACTGATGTCAGCCTAAGGATATAGTCTGTATCACCAAGGCACTGGGCACTTCTGATGTTAGCTAAAGTGGGAAAAATAGTCAGCAGGCTTCTCTCCTGAACCAACACCAAAAAAATGGGTTTAGTCCTTTCAGATCCCTTTCCCTGCAAACACCAGGGCCTGTAAGATAGCAAGGTGCACCCCGAAATGTTGGGTGACCTCTGACAAAGTAGACCCTGGTAGATAAGCACTATATGAATCTCAGGCAGAAATGAATTATTTTAATGAAATGACTGAGTAAAATCACTCACGTTTCCTGCTCCCACTTCTGCAGAGGGAGTGAGGCAACTAACCTTGATGTAACTGTTTACATGGTTCCTATGTTAACATACTGGCTAAACAAACCGAACCAACATTTGGCTTTTCCACCTTCAGACTTGCTCTTCATTAGCTACCTGAAAAGGAGCACAGTGTGTACTGTTGTATTTCTTTTTAGATTTGTTTCTAAATATTATTTCTTTATGGCAGGATATCATTTTGGTACAAGAGCTGAAGGATCGATGTTTTGAACAGACTGATTTTTACCCTGAAGTAAACAAATGAGTCACAGGTGACTAGTAAGAGTGAAGCTTGTTCATGTAAACTAGTCTGTGGTACAAGGTCAGGACATACGTCTAGTGAAGGTGGGAAAGCAGGTAGAAAATCAAGTTTCCCAAAACTTTCTTAGTTCTCTTTGATGGAGTGAGCTCTGTTAAAAAGATCACTGGCCGAATGGAGATATACCACTGTCTTGTACAGCCTTCCTGTACTTGAAGGTGAAATTGGTGTTTTAGCGACTGTTCTCTGCTGCAGTGTGTTAAACTCAGTTGATTGATACCTGAAAACTGTGGCTGTTCATCAGGGCTTTAAAAATTTTTACTTTTTTTTATGTATTGTATGTGGGAGCGTAAGCCATCAGTTTGTGTAAAACTTAAGCTTTCTTCTAGAATTCCTGCTCTAAAAAAAAAAAGTCAGGTGGGTTCATTGATCTCAAAGGCTGTATATTGGTCTAGTAAGTAGCTTTACATTTTGCCCATCAGAATTACTCTAGCAAATTGCTCAGATCAGGCGGGTATTTCAAGCTTCATGACACTTGGCTAGTTAATAGTGGTTATCATCAGTCCCAGCTAGCTTGGTCAAACTGCATCTGCTCATCATGTTTGGGAGCAACTCACTGCTTAACGACCAAGAACTTGTGGATGTTTAACATGTCCATTGCCATCAGAAGACTTCTCTGGTTATTTCTCTTTAAGGACGGTTACAGAAGGTTCATTTTCCAACAATAACATTTCGTGTTTCAAATTGATCAGAAGATTCATGCCATACCGAATTGTTCACAAGTTAACTTTACAGGTCTTGTCTATTTGATGGTACCATTAACATAGTTGTTTTTTTAATTACACAGCATTGCAATACAGTGCCATTTTGCAATTTCTTTGCATTGTACTTGAAAATAAGTTGAATTGCAGACTATTTAAAACTGCTTTCCTGCGCTTTCAGTAGCAGTGAGAGCTTACCTTACGTGAAGCCTTTATGTAAAAATATATTTTGTAACAACCTCATAGATCTTTAACAAAACCAAGATTTGTATTAGCTTTGTATAAATGTTCGTGGCTTACAATTTTATATGTTTAACTTTTTATAAACTTTCCAGGGACTACTTTTTATTGTAAATTTTTTTTTCTCCTTGCTTTAGTTTAAGATTGGCAATAAATTATTTCTAAGGGAAGTCTTAGAAGAAAAAACATCACTTCCTTTTTATAAAACGGTTAAATTGAATAATAGTTTAAAACCTCTTACACTTGCCTGTACATTGCTCTGTACATACTCTCCAAAAGTGTTGCCTTTCAGCTATTAATATTTGCCTTGTGTACAAAAATTACTGACGATGAATAAACATATACAGCCTCATGTCGGTGTTATGCATTTATTTTTTCAAATTAATAATGTGTGGAGGCGGCCAACTGACTTTTTTTGGTGGTTGGCTCAGGGCAGCTGTTTTGCTCCTGCTGCTTCTTGTGTTTCAAATAAAATAGTAATAAGAGTTACTCTCTGGTCTCAGGCAAGCTCTTTGCTAAAAGGGCTGGTCCAGGTTCTTGCTCAGCCTAATTGCTTTCTCTCCAGTAGAGGCAAAAGGAAATTGCTGACTTGCACTTGACAACCAGTTTGGTACTCGGCGTTTAAAATATTGATGACACACGTGTGTGTCCTGGCGTAAGTGGCAAGCCTCTGTATAAATTATGTATCTTGGTATTGCAGAGTTAGATTTTTTTTTTTTTTTTTTAAAGCTGTTTTCTGAAGAATCCAGCCGCTGCCTCCTCTAGCAATGGATCACTGGCTGTTTTGCAACCGGCTGCAGTATGAAGCAATGTTTTGCAGCAAAACACTGATTTCTCCTTGTCATTTTTTATAGGCCTGAAATGCTTCATTTTCCACAGCAGCCCTTGGATTTGGCTGGCATGCTGTGGACACTAAATCTCTGAAAATACCCTGAGCAAGTCATGGTTGTTCACAGAGTCAGTGTGCAACATTAGCATTTGTCCTGATGATCGGGCTACACAAACTAAAAATTCTTTGTGTGTGAAGGTTGCAGCGGATTGATGGGAACCTGCACGCTCCCCCCTGGCTCTGCGTTGCGGGGAGCAGAGTTCACTGCGGGAAGGAGCCTCCTCCGCTCGCTGAAATTGGGAGCTAAAAACCTGTCAGAGGCCCTGACGCTTAATCCTGGGGGATCGCAACCTCCTCTCCGCCACTTCTTTGCACTGAAGCAGTTATACCAAGTGAACACCCTTTCTGATGTTGCTCTGACTTTGAAAACCGATCTCTTCAGGTTTTTTTGAAAGCTTTTTTTCCTTGCATCTTACTCCCTGAGATGCAGTCAGCCACCCGAGGAGTAAAACTAACAACGTCTAGAACTCAACAGATTGTGTTTGGGGGTGTTTTTTAAGCCCAACCTTACAAGTGTAATTGCATCAAGGTTCATCGAGGCTCCTAGTGAAGTTCTTGGTGCTAAAGCTCTCCTCAGAAATAGGTTAGCGGTCCTGTACCGTTCAGCAGCAACTCGCAGAGCCTGATAACCTCACGGCACCGATGTGCTCAGTGGCTGACAGCGGCGGGGAGAGCCGTAGGACGGGCAGGGAAGGAGCGTGCCGCGGGGCTTGCGTGCACAAGTGGAAGCTTCTCCGCTTTCACAAAGCTCTTGACTTAACAAAACACCTCATTGCATGTACTGCCGAACGTAGGTTGGGTTTTCGGGCCTCTTCCTTTCTGCTACAGTAAGCCGGTGGTTACACGATAACTGACATGAGGGAACGGACATGGCGTAGGAGCTTTGCCGAAAGAGCTCCCCCGGCTGCCCCGCCGGCAGCCGGAGCCGGTTTCGGAGCCGACCTCAGGAGTCCCGTCCCTGCGGGGGAGCTGACCTGACTCTGCAGCAGCTGAAGGGCAAAGTGCTGGAGGAACGGCTGCCAGCGAGCGGGGCCCTCCGGGAACGCGGCTGCAAACGGGACAAGGGTCTGTGCTGGCGCGGACCCTGCTGGTTTCTTCTCTAAGACACAAGCAAAAAGGTAATAGCACCGAGTTACTTCTGGCCAGCGCACCTAATGCACTGCTTGGCTGCGTTTTCCACACAAGCTAGAGTGTTTTCACTGTGTGTGAAATGCGAATTACTAGATTAAATTAATAAGAAGGGTCCGGATAGACCGAGTCCCACAAGGTTCTGCAGTAGTGTTTTACTTGTGCCTAACTTTAGATAGTACTGGATTTCTTTTCTGTGCTTTCTTCCCTTGTGTTTCTGTGCACGCTTAAAGATGCGGGGCAAGACGTTTGTTCCTGCTGGAGTGCGGCTTCCACCATCAGCAGCCTTGTGGGCTCTTCGCGCTCACTATTGCTCCCCAGAGAAGCTCCTGCAAGGCCACAGAGCGAGCCCCGCTCTGGCCTGCGAAACGGGCCGCGACAGAGCCGCTCCTGACGCCCGAGTTCAGTGAACAAGCTGCAGAGGACTTGAAGATAAGGAATCAAAACACCTAGCGGAAAGGAGATGTGCGCTGAGACGGGAGACGCGTCCCGGCCCACGCGCGCAGCCAAGCTACTGCCCCGCTTCGCTCCGCGGGGGAAGCCGGGAGCTGGATGAGTTGTTGGGCGCTAGGCCTGGCAGCGCTGGGTCTGGGGGAGCCCGTTGTAAGCAGAGGTCCGCCGCGGCGCTCGCGCCTTCATGCGAAGGTTAATATCTGAAGCCCGTGTCCTCCAGCCGCCGGCTGCAAGCAGCAAGCTGCGCGTTCGCTGCTCCCCGGGCAGGGGGGCTGCACGGCGCGGGGGAACGAGGGAGGGACATGTTTGTCAGCAGACGCGGTGAGTGCGTACACCTCGTTTCTCTGCCTGGATGCTTTGAAACGTGGTGACCCCGTACGATGACACCGATCAGTGCAGGCTGGTTTTTATTAAGTCAGGACTCACAGAGCAGGAGGAAGCACAAGACCCTACGCATCCAGCAAAGTGAGTTTTCCCCACTCCCAATTCCACTATTCAACATAGTGGATCGTGCCTGTACAGAAGGTGCCGACTCCCTTCCCAGGCTTCTTCCCACTGACAGGTCGCGATGCTCAGAGCCAAAATCCCTGCCTGATTTCCAGTCCTCTCCCCTGTCCAGCACCAGGCCAAACCTTGGATGGCTTTTAGCCGTGTCGCAGGCTCAGTCCTGTGTTCTCTCTCATGTTGCCTGCAGCCTGGAAGACCGTCAGCTTCTCTTACATAGAAGCAAGCCACTCCTTTACCAGATTCAAAGGGGAAGCAGTAGTGGGAAAAAAAAAGGGGGGGGCATGTATTTTAACGTTAACACTTCCCCAGACAGCCTTCTGCACTGACTGAGAGGACGAACGACTGTTTCCATGTTGACCGTAAACCGTGCAAATGATGTTTGTGGGATGACACCAGCCATGAATCATTTACCTCCAGCAACTCGCCGCATCAGGCTGTTAGGGCAGTCAGCACTTCCACAATTAGTGGGTGTGATCACCAGCCCTGACGGGAGGTTCGACTCTGAGGGCTCCGTGTACCCGCAGTCTTTGCCTGGGAGTTCTTCTTTGTCTTCAGCTTTTATAGAAAGAAAAGGCAATATCTACAAACGATACAGATCTTTATGTGGCTGCCTAGGCATAATATTTTGCACTTTTTCTGTATGAGCTGGATCCTCTTACATTAATCCGAAGTCTAATAGTGGGAGCAGCTGTGAATCGATGACCATTTCCTGCTGTAAGCCTCCATTTTTCCTGAAGAAAAAGGAAGCAAACAAAAAAACTTCAGTGAAACCAGCATTTTCGAAGTGTTATTAACATTAGGATTTGCAGGGGAGCAAGTTGAGCAAGCCTTCAGCAGGAACAGCCTTCTTACATCATGTCTGGCATTTGCTAAAAATTGTTTAGAATTAAGGGGAAAACTTCCTCTTTTATTCACGCAGATGACCCAGGCAGTCTCTCCTTCGCCCCCCATCCCCACTTACAAAACTGCAGGAGAAACGGGGACGTGATGCAGCCCGTGCCCAGCAAAGCGCCGGGCCTCCGGTCGGCTGCGCCCAGGCCGGCTGCGGGCGCCGTAGAGCGCCGGGAGCGCGCAGCGCGGCGGTGCCAACCCCTGGGGGAACTCCCGCTTGATGTAAACCTGTGATGCCCTTTCTACAACCACAACCAAACCAACCTCAGAATTTCTCGTCGTCTCATCTGCCGTGCTCCCCAGCCTGGCTGCCGCCTGGGAAGGGGACGCCAGCCTGACGTGCCTCCCCCAGCTCCGCAGCCACAGCCGCACCGGCTCCCCTTCCCCCTGCGCCCGGTGCTGCCTCTCTGCCGATGGCATCGCGTCTCTGCTCGCAGCAGGAAATCTTTCTGCTCTTCCTTCTCTCACCTCTGCAATACGCAGGGGGTACTAAGCACTTTTTTCCAGCATGCAGCCATTCCTAAATCCGCCTCTTGTTCCCAGTGAAATATCGCCTTTCACTGCACTTGGAAGAAAGCAGTGCACAATCGTCTCTACAGTCTTTCATCTGGGGATGCCACCGGAGAAAGGGAACATTTTTACATGTGCAAACGTCAGCAGCAAGTCACCGAGGCTTTCCTTGTCATGCCAAAGCGCCGATTGACACCGTTGCAAGATTTCTTCCTTTAGAAAAGCAACCCCAATTTCCTGAACTGGTAGGATAGATATGCGGGGAGTATTTAGGCATTTAATATTCAAATTAATTGCCAAAAGTAGCTTCTCTCTAAGAGGCTAGCAAGGTAAAGCGTTTTGGTTTTCCCTCTTTGCAGAAGCAGGGATCGAATCGGAAAGCATCTGGACGACAGCCAGCCGTCTCGCCGGAGCCAGGCTTTCCACTCCGTATCTCCATACCCCGTCTCATTTGCTTGCAGCAAGACAAATGTCTGTGATGATGCCAAAGCAAGGGGAGCAGAGGAGGAGAACACGGTCTGGCACCCTTGCGTGCTGCCGTGGCTCTCCTGGAGGTGGAGGTTGGTGCTTCCCAGCGGGAAGAGCCTGCTGTCCCTTGGATGCGAGTCGCTGCCCACGTCTAGGGAGCGTTCTCGGAGCTAGCGCCTTCAAGAGCCATCCACAATCAGCAGGGAGAAGCAGGCAGCTCCAGAGAGCAATTCTCAGCCTGAAACGGTGTCCCAGGTGGGTCGGGGAGTCACTCCCCGGCAGCGCCAGCAGTGGCCAGCCCAGACCTGGTGTCTGCGCTCTCGGACACCTCCAGTGAAACGAAACCTCCTCCGCCCCAGCATCTTTGTGCTGTATTTCCCTGCTAAAGAACGGCAGCATGAGCGTGTTAGTGCAGAGCACTCTTGAGGTCCTCAGAGGAAAGGTCTCGACTATCTTCGTGCTGAGGTTTGTTTTCAAGGCAGGGTCCTCCAGCACCTCTTCGTGGCGGGGTCTCACCCACCCCATCGCCACGTTCCCCTTTGTGTCACTCACAAGCCGTTGCAAATAAAGAGCTCCAGATCCTGGCAATGGCGTAGGAAATAACCCCACATGTTTTACAGATCCTTGAAAGCAAAAAACATCCTAAATCCTCATTTAAATTCCCACTTCCATAGCTGGAGCTCTTTGGATGACACATTTCTTTAGCGTGGGCTGATTTTTTCCTCCATCTTCTGATCAGACAGGATTTCTGTTTGTGCAGACACGAATGTCACCCCCATCTTTATGTCTCGCCCTGCGTGGGTAAACTGCCCGGGAAGAGCTGGTAATGCGATGCTCATGAAAAATAGGCCAGAGCTGAAAATATTCGTGAGAGAAACAGCAGATCTGCAACGCACAGCTAGTTTGTTTGACTTAAATGGCAAGATTATTCACTGCACACAGGTCTGTTTGAGCCCCGTAGCATTTTGAAGCACGCACAGGGCGTGACGCCAGCGGTACGCCACGTACGCGCCCCAAAAAGCGTCGGAAACATCTGAGCTGTCTCTGCTCGCTTCAGACCAAATCGTCGCGGAGGAGCTGCGAGAAGGAGGCAGAACCGCGGTGATCCGAGCACAGGACTGGGTTCCAGGAACATCTGAGCACTAAATATAGCAGCCGCGTTCGCTCGGCCGCTTCGGGTCCAGCAGATAACGTCCCGCTTCGGGACAAGGCTCGGAGGAGAAATTGTACCGCCCTGCAGGGAGGTGTGAAATTCAGCCTCTCGCACCACGTCAGCAACGCTTCCCGGGAATCCCAAGATCCCTGTCTTTTCGCTGGTTTAGTTCTCTCTGAAATGCGTGAGAGAATAATGAAATTATAAGGGGGGAAAAAATAGAACATTAATGTACGTACGTTGGAACCATGGGCTAATCTCTTCCTCTGTCTGAACATAATATCTCCCAGCAAACTTCACAAAGGTTTGTAAAAGCTGCTGAACACAAAAAGCATCACGAGTGTAAAATATTGGAGCTTTTCTTTGTTTGCTTGCTTTACAAAAACCCCAAAGAAAATTAGGTGTGTTGGGGAAATGCTGCTTCTGGCGGGGGCATAGAGAAGACGCACCTATACAAACCAATAAGCCCAGGAATACCTCCGGTTATAGTGTTTCATAGAAAAAAAGTCTCCTGGTCGCATGGATGGAGGCAGGTGATCCCCTGAAGGGTTTCAGCTCCGTGGTGAGAGCGTGGTCACGGTGCCTCTCACTCACAATGCTTTTTTCCCCCATTTTTGCAAGTTCTACACCAATTCTCCTCCAGAAAGGGTGATGCTCTAGTTACAAAGATCATGAAGGTCTTCTTCACTTGCTGCTGCTTTCACGCAGGTCTTTTAAAACTTTTAGGTTAACAACTTTTAAATTAGCTGTATTAATAAATAAGCTCTGTTTCTCTCACGCACACACTTTAAATTAATATTTGCAATCCTATTGTAAATACACGCTGAAAAAAACCCCAAACTGGCAATAAACACAGCATGCAAGTCCCGGCACACCTATTTGCCTTGAATTTGACCAGCTGTTTTGGGGATGCAGAGCTTCTTTCTGAACCGCAAGCTGAATTACAGCTCAGTGTCATGGTTTTGTCCCATGCTGATGGTTTTTTCGGTGCTGCAGGTTGTGGGTAACCTTGTGTTTGCGTGTTTTTAGCCTCATGTATTGCCTTGCTTGGATGTGATGGCAATAAGCAAGGCCCTTGTTCTGTGGCAATAGAAGATACCCAGTATTACAGCAGTTACTGCAAACATCTGTATTATGCATTATTTTGGACCGCTGCTGTGTAGTTCTGTTGTCCTATGGCAAATAACAATGCAACAAATTCTTGGAATTATAAGGAATTTGTAAAAAAGTTACATGTATAGCTGTGTCATGTTATAAATGCCATTTAGCAACAAGTACATATATATTTTCCCCTGAGAAATTGATAGAAATTTGAAATCCATTAAAAACTGAATTAAGCGGGAATATTACTCCTCTGAGGAAGAGCTGTGAAGTGAGTCAGTTGACTTAACTGATGAACAGAGGGGACTTTAGGCTCTTTGTTGCTCGTTAGAGTGGAGATGCCTGATACAAGAAGGTTCCCAGTGCCTTGGGCTCAGAGAAGGGCTGTGAGTGTGCTTTAACGCTCCTGGTCTCGCCGCAGTGCCCGTACCTCTTTGTTTCTGTAATTTTTATTCCCATAAGTTGTTCCATTGCAGCCAGCAGGATGATCCAAGAGCGGCGAGCTCCTGCTTCATACGTCTGCAAAGTCCGAGCTCTGCCGGCCGTCGAGGCTGAGCAATAAACTCCCTACACTGATGCAGTGGTCAGCTGGAGGTTTTGCCTCTTGTTGAGCTTAATTATATAGGATTTAGGTTCTAGCTTCAACAGTAAAAATCAAACTCATGTCAAACCCATTTAAGACAACTTTTCTTTGGGTATAGCAGTAAAATCTACTGTTTGGATATCCTTAATGGTGATTTTTATCTGATGTGGTCTACTAGGAATTTTGCTGAGCCCGCTTACTGTCCACAGATCTAGGACGACTCTTTCCCACTAGAAGTCAACAGCAGATTCAAAGCATCTAAATTTCTTACTGTCCTCTCTGCTTTTGTAAAGTAATATTTCAATGATCTGTGAACCAGAAAAAAACCCCAAAAATCTGGGCTGATTTGTCCTGAGGCCCAAGTCTGCAAAGAAAGCTTGGTCTTGAAAGTCTCCCTTTGGAATATGATTGTGTCTGGATGCTCAAGCTGTCCAGCTCAGTGATGTGCGTGTACGTATGTAAAACAATCCTGTGTGTTCACAGATCTTCTGTATATTGCTGCTTGTTTCCTGAAAACAGCCTTTTCATTGGCGGTTTGGGGTTTTTTTTCAGGGGACCTCTTGAAATATCTAAAGAAGAAAAAGCCCAGAGATGCTTTTGGTATTGTGGGGATAACTCTGATGAGTCTTGGAATTTCACCATTGGACCAGCTGCTTTGACGAAAGAAGCACAACTTCTAAGTGCCGAAAACGAAAGTGACTATCAAAATAGGAACGATCAGCCCAATAATGGGAAAGGTGCCAAGTGACGCTTGCTGTTGAAGTGTGGTGGAAGGTGAGCAGGGATGCTCGGTGCCTCGCGGTTTGCTTTATGCAATTTTTAGAAGACTGATGAATTTCCAACTCATTAAGTTCTAGATCACTTGGAAAAGACAGAGACATGGGTAGCATCAACTCACTGCGCCGCTTAGCCACCCTTTCCTTTGCCAAATTTCCCACACAGATAAAATGAAGGAGGGGAATTCCTAAGAAATGCCGGCTGCCCTGTTGCTTGCAAGTGAACTTTTCTGCTGCAGAGGGAAAAAAAGTGTGCTGGATTGTTTGTACATACTGCAAATTCTCATTACATGTGAATGACTGGATAGAAGATATTTTGCTGTAAACTGAAGGCAAAGAGTGTGAAAAGATGTAGGGGAAAGGGAGCCAGGCCCGAAGCGACCTCATGCCATGGTCAGAGCGCGAGTTTGCCTCCTTGTCGCAGTGGGATTCTCTGATGCCTGAACCTTACCAGACATAAATGAGCTCCCTTTAGACCTTCCCTCACGAAACAATGTCTGCGTTCCTTAAAGATGTCGTGTATTAGACTTTCCTGAAGCCGTCACGCTTAAAAAGATTTGCACAGTGGCAGGGTGACCGTGCAGGCTCGTGCGTGGGCACGGACAGCGCACCCCCAGGGACTTCAGTGCGAGAGAGAGGTTTGAAAATCTGAGGAACAAGGGTGGCAGCGGAGGCCGGAGCTCGTGCTGCCTGTGGGAACTTTAGCATCCCAGCCGCAGCCTCTCTTGAACCTCATCTTTTCCGCCCCGTGGCTGCTGTGTCTCTGCTCACCAGTGGGTCAGCTGTGTTTCGGCAGGGTCAGGTCTCTGAGTGCCGCGTGATGGTAGCCCATGCTGGCTCTCTCGGCTCTTGCAGGTGGTTGGCATCGCCCAGGAGATGTCTGTAGTGTGTCACGGATGGGGGGAACAGCCGTGGGGAAGGACCGGCTCAGGCGTACGTGGGGGCTGCAGCACGCACGGGTGGGAAACTCTCATCCCACCGGTGTTCCCGCTGCCGTAACCAGAACGGGGCACCGCAGCTCAGCGTTGCCCGCGGGGGTCGGCAGCCCCGAGTCACGCTCGGGTGCCCCGTCCCTCGTGGTACCCGTCTCGAGTGGCCGGGCGGGACCGGCGCAGCCCCGCGGGGGGCCGGCAGGGGGCGCCCGCCGGCCGCGCAGCCGGGGCGGTGCTGAGGGGAGCGCGGGTGGCGGGTCGCGGGTGGGACCCACGCGTGGGGGGGGGGGAAGCGCTTCGGGCCCCCCCACGCAGCGGTCCCTCCGCTGCCCCAGCCTCCCTCCCGGGGCCCCGCGGCTGTGCCGGGGGCTGGGGGGGGCAGCGCGGAGGCCCACGCGGGGGCAGCGGGCACCTTCCCCCCCCGAGACCGCTGCGGGTGGATGTCCGGGCTGCACCGGCCGCCTCTAAATTGCGGGTGGGGCCGGGCGGGAGCCCGGAGGCCAGCCCGCCGCAGCGCGGAGCCCCGAGGGTGCGGGGGAGAGGCGGGCAGGAGCGGTTACTGCGCGCGGGCTGTCCTTCAGACCCGACTCATGAAACTGGGCAGATTCGTGGTCTCCGGCACTGCCCGTGGCTCCAGGCACCTGGAGCAGTCGGACCGACGTCCCCGGACCTCTGCCCGGCGTGTCTGTGCAAGCCGCGGGCCGCTGCGGGCTCCGGCGTTACAGAGACGCGTGGGGTGCGGAGAGCGGGCGCTCACCCCAGCCGGCACCCAACCTTTTCTCCCCTCCCCTTCCCCAGCTGTGCTGCTGGCACCCCCGGCCGAGCCCTCCCGCCGCTCACCCCTCCGTGTGGCATGGCTGCCCACCCCGGCGGAGCGGGTTCCAGTGGCACAGCTGCCCCCCAGGAGAGACCCTGCTGCCCTGCGGAAACCAGAGCCTGCGAACGTGAGTCGCACTTCTTCGAAAGCGTATCATCACCCCTTCCCAGGGCCTGCTGGAGACAAGGGTGTCCAGGAGCAGCCTGTTACCACCAGAATGCCCTGGGCAGATTTCTGGCCAACCTTCTCATAGAATCATTAAGGTTGGAAAAGACCTCCAAGATCATCAAGTCCAACCGTCAACCCAACCCCACCGTGCCCACTGAATCATGCCTCAAAGTGCCACGTCTACACGTTTTTGAACGCCTCCAGTGAAGGTGACTCCACCACCTCCCTGGGCAGCCTGTGTCAATGCCTGACCACTCTCTCAGTAAAGAATTTTTTCCTAATACCCAGCGTAAACCTCCCCGGGTGCAACTCGAGGCCGTTTCCTCTCGTCCCTTCTCCGTGGGAACCTTGTGCCTGGCTGGACGCGTGCCCGTCGCACGACGGGGCTGACCTGCGGGGCTCTACCTGGCCCCGGCCTGCGCGAGCTCTGCCTGGGAACCGGCTGCTCACGCGCGAGGCTGGATTACAACATCGGTGGTGTGCATCAGTCAGCCTCATTTTTTAACTTCCTTGCAGGATGAATTTCACAACCCCTACGTTAGTTTGTGTTTCAGCTGTTGCTGTAGATACTGTAGCTTCTGTCTGTGCGTGTTTTCTTGTTTTTCTCATCTTTCTATGGTCTTACAGACGTAAAAACTGAAGGAGCACATAAATTCAGGGTTTCCAAAGGAAACTGTGGTCTGAGACATGCAAAGAAATGTCAGTGGTAGAGAGTTATACTTGTGGTTAGTAACTGTTTATTTGTTTTTGCTAAGTAGAAGCAGGTGTTACAGAAAAGTCAGGGTATTTGGGGAAAGAGGCAGAAGGCTTTTGTGCTGGTCACACGGCTTGGGGGTTGAAAACCTTCTAGCCAGTATTAACCATATTGCTTTTAAATACAAGAAGGAGAATGCAGTGGAGAGAGCGCATGATTCTGCTCTAGTCTTTTAAAATCAAGATTAAAATCTTTCAACTTTCTTATATCATTTTCACTTAATGTACTACATCTTGAAGACCTTATCAAGGAATGCACGAAGACGATAGCGAAACAATGGCAGGAACCCAAATGTGTTCACCAAAACCCCCACAAGCGTTCAAGGAGAACTGCAGGTGGTTATTAAAACGCCTTGATCTGCTGTAGGACTAAAGCATACATACAGAAAAGCTCAGGTATTTAAAGGGTTACTTTCTGTCATTTACGATGGACTCTTTTAAAATTTACTGTCTGACAAGAAACTACCAGTACACTAAAAATTCTTCACTGAAAAGCTAATGTTTGTATCATCTCTCGGCTGACACCGGTTGCTAACGTGATGCTACAGTATTTGGTCTCCGCTGATGCCACGTGTATCCAGGAATGTTTGTCTTCATCACTCTTGAACTCTCCTTTTTTAAATAGGGTCTGGGGTGTGCTGTATCACACACAGCTGCTGGCGACTCGTGCTGTTTCATGCTCTGCATTTTATAAGATGCTAATAATAAAATCACAGGAATGAGAGTCCCTGTGTGGAAGTAAAAGGGTATTCGCAGGTGAGAGGAGCAGCTACGCTGGGTGTTGGGGTACTGGCACTATGTGGGGAGAGACAGTCTGTGAGCAGGCGACACGTGCCATCCCGAGAGTCTCCAAGTACCGGATCTGTCCATAGTGCGGGTTGCCAGGAGAGGAGCGAAGTCCGGTTGCGTCTAAGAGTTGACATGAAGATCAAGAGAAGATGCCTTGAACTTTGATCCAGGCTATTTACAGTTTCTCTTTTTTTTTTTTTTTAAATCAGGTTCCCAGATTTAATTGGCGCTTTGTGTGAGAGGTTTAATTTCCTGTGACAGGATGTTATTTTTAATTGCTGTGACCAGGATTTGGTTAGGCTTCCGTTTCTCTTTACATCACCTAGGTAGGATGCTTCCTCCTCTGTGCTGCTGAATTGACTCTCTCATACCATGGCCCCAAATCAGGTTGACAGGGGAGAGTTCCTGCCGTGCACAATTTTCAGGATTAATTTTTGCTCTCTGCTTCACAGGTCCACTTTTGTGCCCCCTTCCTGGTCTTGCACACTGTGAGCAATTGATTTCTCTGAAATGTGTGAATTATCTGCTATTAAAAGTACGCACCGGAGTGCATCCATATATATTTAAGAAATTACTCTTTTGAAATAGAATCACTTATACATTCTGATATTTGTTGCTGTTGTTTCCTCGCTCATTAAAATGGAATTTTACATAAATCTATAGTTGATGTCTGGTTATCACTGTACACACTGTACACGGTTCGGGCCCCTCTGCTGCACCGAAGGTGCTTTTTACCAAGGAGAAATCCAACACGTAGGTCAAGCTGCAAGGTCGGTGTCTGGTCCTTGAAGACAAGCACCAGGGTTGAAATTCCTCTCGTGTTCAAAGCTGTGCCAAAGAGATTGAATAAAAATCTTGGAGATGTGAAGGTGCCAGTGCAGATCTAGGAAGGATACGGGTTGTCTCAGTGAAAACATTTTCTGCACCAGAGCTCGAACGCGGTTCAGTATTTAAATATTTGGGTGATCTATTTGCATGAGGATTTGCTCTAGCTGCTGTCGAGGGAGTGGGTTTCCACCTTCTCTTTTCTGGGCGACCCGGATTGCGATACTGCAAGAAGCTGTGAAGGGCTCTGGCTCCTCACCGGCGGAGGCAGGAGGAGAACAGCCAGCAAACGGGAGAAGCAGCAGAGACTCTGCCTTCGTGCCCGTACCCTTCCCAGCACGGTTTATTTAACGTCTTTCCTTTTGGCAGAGCACGGGGAACTGCAGGAGTTACCAAAGGAGGGAAAGCCTTGCAAGGCCGGTGGGCTTCCGGGCAGGCCAGGCTGGACACGAGTGTCGCCGAAGCTGTGGTTCGGGGTTTTCAAGCGAGGGCCGAGCCGAAACCTCTGGCTGGGTGACGTGCAGCCCATGTTTGATCAGAAAAGGGCCGTGTTTTGTGAGCAGCGAGCGAACGGCTGCGCGGCTGCGGTGCCAGGGCTTGCCGGAGGTCGCGGGGCAGATTCCTCCGGTGGTACCGGGCAGATGGGGGTGGGATGTGCCCCTTCTTGTGCCCGCTCTCACCGACGGGGGATCGCCGGCGGGCCCTTGGCTCGGCGGGGACGGGGACGGGGAGGAACGGGGCTCCCACCATCACGCCGTGGCTGGGAGGACTAAAACATGGCAGGCAGCTCTGCACCGTGAGGGCATGGGCTTTTGCTTCGGGCTTTTCTGCCTGCGCAGGGGGTAACCCGGCGCGGCACTGCCTCTCCCCGGCAGTGCCGAAGGGCCTGGCGTCCTTCGCTGCGCGTCACCAGCGGGCAGGGGCCCACCCGGCGGCGCGGGAGGCCTGCAGCGCCCGATAGCGCCGGGGGTGCCCTGAGCGGGGCGCGGGCGCCAGGCCGTGCGCGGCTGGTGCCGATAAGCCCTTGTCGCCGCAGCCCGGGGTGCGCGAGGGAGGACGACACGAGCGGCGGGCATGGGTGTGTGGTGGCTGTTATTCGGTACGGCGAGGGCAGGCTCGGAGCACGCACCGGAGGCCTGGGGCTGCAGCGCGGCTGCGGACCTGCGAGGGGAAGGGTTGGGTAATTTTGGTCGAGTGCTGTGCCTGGGAGCAGATAAAAGGCTCCCGTGGCAGGTCTGTCCAAGTAACGGTGTCAGAATCAGACCTCGTCACATCGCTTCCCGTCCTCCGGGCAATCTCTGCATCCGTCACCGTGCTATTTAGTCATCAACCTCCCGTCAGTTTACACCCACCGTAGGGAACCTTCCCCACCATCACACGCGGTGTGAAGGTGGAGCGGCGGCCACGAGTGCGGGCCGCCGAGCTGTGGGCCGGGGCACCCTGAGGGGAGCTGGCCCTGCTCGCTCTGTCCCAGGGTGCTGGTCTGGAGGGTGCTCAGCAGAGGGGGGAGGGTGCTGGGCTTGGGCAGGAGCATCACCCCGTTACTGTGCAGGGCAGCGCTGGCAAGGGAAGGCCCCCGGCAGTGCTATAGAACATCCTAAACGGCCTTCGCTCTTCACTGGTGATTTTGGGTCCTTGCTCCGTTTCGCAATGTCGAAAAAAAACAAAAAAAAGACACATCAACAGCAAAATGCAAAAGCCTTGATGTGCCTGAAGTGCTTCAAACGCCTAATCTTGATAATTTCCCGCAGCACAAGCGTAAACTGGTGGAGATTAAAGCGAATTAGCGGAGCAGAGAGGCAGGACGGTGGGTACCAGTGTCGCTGAAGCAGGAGCGCAGGGTGATGCTCAGCGCCGCGGTTTGCCGTCGCCCGACGTGGTCTCGCTGCTGCTCAGGCTCTTTGGGGCTGGTTTGGGCCGTTCCTCTGCCAGGCTGACTGCGGCAAGCGGCCGGCAGCGGATAAAGGAGAAAAAGACGTTCACGACATTAATGAAAGCTTTGACAAAAAGGAAGTGAGGGAAACTATTGTCTCCTCGGCCTTATTCTCATAATGTCTGCGTGTAATAAGTCTTTCGGTTATGCTTGTGGCTTCTGTGACAAAGCAGTGATTTAGGGGGCTGTCTTTACAGAGGCAGAGCGGCTCACACGGGCCAAAGTGCTGCTGAGTAATATTTTACCACAAATTGTTGTAACTGGAGCTTGACAACTGCAGTAGGAAGGAGGGTGGGGGATTGCATTTGATTTATTAGGTGACTTACTGCAATTTGCAAGAGCGAGCTTTCTGCTAGCGCAGCCACGAATTTGCAAGTCCTGCAAGTAAAAGCCCACGTGAGGGAAAGCGGGGAGGGGAACGCTCCGTGTTTTGCTGCCAGGATCCCCAGAGGTCACCTGGATCGGCGGGAGGCACGCAGGCATGGCGGCTGCAAACCGGCTCCTCGAACTGACGGCATCTTGGGATGCGCGGGCGCCTTTCCCGCGCATGGCCGGTGCGGCCTGCCAGTGGGAACCAGGGTCCTGTCTTTTGGTGAAGACATCAAGTATAAAATAATTCCTCTGGGCAGCAACGCTTTCTCTCTCAGCCTTCAAACCCAGCCAGAAGTTAAAGGGATGTTTTCCTAAACCCGACCTGTGAAGCATCTTAAAGATGAGCTCTAAAGAGGGAGGGAGGAAGGCTGCTGCTTGGGCTCACATCACTCCGAAAATTCAGGTCATGTTTACTAGGGGCAGCTGGAAAATGATGATCTCAGATGCTAACAAGTAACATCTGAAGGGAAGCGTTAAAACATTTCAAGCTGTTTTGTAAGCACCTACTTTACTTTTTTCCAAAACCGGTTTAGCTATTTTTAAAGATTCATTTGCCCCCTGAAGTACCTGATGTCGGCTTATCTGAAATAAGTGGAAAAGAACAAGAGGTTGCCCTTCCTTTTAATTTCAGATGGAAAAATGCTTATGTCTTTTTTTTTTTTTTTAAGAAGACCCCAAAACAACAAACCAACCCACTGTACAGCTTCCTTTCTGCTTCAGAAAGGATGGATACCTATGGTCTGAGGGCTTTTCATCCTTCTGCAAGCTGACCTTGTGGGATTTCCTTTATTTACATTTGGCTGGCACTGGCCTCAGTGACTACAAGAGTTTATACAACCACTTTCAAGAGGAATACCGAGGCTTGCAGAAGTGTGTTCTGCCCCGCGTTGTCCTCTTACTTACTGGTACAAAGTAGATATACAACGCTACTGAATAAAGATAAGTATTCTTGTTCTATTTTGTTTTGGCCTTAACACCTTTGTACCAGGATAACAGAGGAGGTCATGGACAATTAATTTAAATCAGGTGGGGAAAATTACTTAAAAGTTGTTTCTGTGCAGGGAGACATCCGATAGTGTTACAGTTCTATGTGCTTTTATTTAGGTGAACAGTGTGCAGCCTTTGTAATGTTTTTTTTTTGGGGGGGTGTTTTTGAGGAAGCTGTTGCAAATGGTGTTTGTTCACTGCTGCAATTGAGCCAGAGTCAAATTCAGAGACAGATTAGCTTCCCGGGACTTCGGTATTTGCGTTAAGTCTGCGCCGCTGGCAGGCGTGGTCACCTCTGTTCTAGGACTTTTACAACCAGAAGGAAAACAAATTGCACTTAATACGTATCAGTGGCGTGATGGCTACTTCAGTAAGTAGTTCATTTGCAAATCTAACACATGCATCGATACGTGGAATTAAGCTCCTTGCAGGGCTTGGTGAAGCTAGGAGTTATGGGCTAAGCGGGGAAGGGCGTATCTCAGCTGGTGTAAAAAGAAATAAGGTTTGAGGGAGAGAAAATTGCCCTTTAATGCGACTATCCTGCTATTTAGTAGTAGGATACAAGCCGTCTAGCCTGGCATGGTGAAAGTATTCTGCAATTCAGCGATGATAAAATAATTACATGATTGCATGCTTCTTGAAGACGTGAGGCTAATGTTCCAAAGTGCCACCAATTCCATTACCACTCAGAAGAAGAAAAGGCTCCTTCTAATCAGGCCTCCCTGGGTAAGGGTTTACAAGAGTACCCTTGAGGTCAGCACTAATCTACCAGCTTCCAAGCAACTCATTTAAAAGAACGTAGGATTGCCCAATTTGCAGGGAAAACACGCTACTCCAGGCGGAGGAAGCAGCATGTGACGGCCACGCTGCCAGAGCCCTTCGGGGAGGGAAGGTGGTGGCCAGACCCCACAACCACCCTGCGGGGCGAAGGCTGACACAGCCTCCTCCTAGGGATGGAGAAGAGGGAGAGGAGGAAAGTTTGTTTTTTTTTTTTATTAAAAAAAAAAAAAAAGTTTATTGCAAAACTCAGTGTTTTAGAGTATTTCCAGAGTCCACTAGGTACGTAACAAACAAACCAGTAAATCCTGCTCTGAACGCATTAAAGCCTGCTTCTGGGTCTTCTGCGCCCGCACACACACATACTCACTCACTCCCCTGCTCGTGCCGCTACACAGACAGGAACAGAAACGTACTGTGAGGTCAGTGACAAACATATTATTTGATCTGTATTGGAAATGGTTGTAAAAAAAAGTTACAGTAGAACCTCGCAAATCTGCAGAACAGGGAGCTTCCACACACACGCAAAACCTGGAGGCCTTATTCCACTTCCAAGCAGAGTTGTAATAGCAAAGTGCTGTAGTGAGGTCTCGTATCACAAAGACTTCAATAATCTTACAATTATAGTCTACAGAACATTTACCAAAACGCTTGAAGTATCATAAATTAACAATAAATAAAAAGTACATCTTAATGCAACATCGTTATTTGTTCATTTACTCACTGATTCACAAGACTCTAGTTCTCTGTAAGGGGTCTTCCAGTCCTGGGTGCAACGCAGCGAGGTTCTGCTGGCCGTGATAAAGTGCTGAGGCAGAGGAAGGACGCGAGACCGCGGGTCTCGGGCAGTGAGGATGATTGCTCTAGCCACTTGGTTGCAAGACTGCCTGTTTCAGTTCTTTATTTCTCTCTTTTTTTTTTTTTTTTTTTTTTGACATCTAAGACAGAAAAAACAAATCAAGCCCCTTCTCAAAAAGAGTTGGGTTGGTTTGTTTTTTTTTTTCTCTACAGATTGTCCCATATTTCTATGGCTGGTAAAATACAGACAGGTCAGCATAGCAGTTAATGCGTGATGCCACTTCCACGTAAATACACAGAAATGTTGGTTTGGGTTTTTTCCAAACCAAAACAGACTTGTTTTATTAGTCCCCCTGAGTTGCCTAGAGGCGTTAAGATGCATATAGGTGGGGCAAGCAAGCTTGTGTCACCGTGAGTAGGAATCTCTCCCATTAAGACTAAATGAACAGCTAGTACATTGTCTCTTATCGTTCCCTTCACACCTTCAACGTGCACAGGCTCCACTGCATTACCCCCCGAAGTCAGGAGCAGAAGAAAAGCCTCTCACTGACTTTTGGGGAGCAGGGAGAGCCGGGGAAGGGGGTACGGCTCAGACCAGCTGCCTGGCACCCACAGAGTCAGCGGATGGGGGGAGCAGGCTGCGAGGGGCTGGGTAACGTGAGGGTTTCCACGCTCATTGAGTGGCGCGACAAAGATTTCCTTGTGCACCTGTAAGTGAAGGTTTCGGGTACATTAAGACACACTGGGCCAAACCCTCCCTGCGGGGTGGGCTGGTTATGGCAGCGGAGCTAGGTCCATTGACACCAGCTGAGGCCTTATGGAAAGAGATGCTGGAGCTGTAGTTTTTTGGGGGTTGTGGAGTTTTTTTTCCTTGCTTTTTAAATAACAACTGTGTTACCTAAGACCTACCTATTAAAAACAGCTACACTCTATGCTGTAAGAGTAAGTTTCCCAACAATTTCACAAGCTAGCAAGACAAGATAGGTATTGAAAAGATTGATGGAAAGACAGCTTTCCATTATGCAAAAGATAATTTTTCCTCTCCCATTATTTAAGCTAACCTCCTTTAACAATCTTAGAATAAGTTAATAAATACTAGTTAAATTAGAAACAGTACATCAGATCTGACTATCAATAGAAAAACAGTTCTAAGGATACCAACTGGGAGAAGAAAAATGATCTTATGAAATATCTGCAGTAATAACTGGCCATAAAGACATACAGAGCCTCCAATTTCCCAGCATTTGTGACGTTCAAGTTAATTAGAAGAACATTAGCAATGGTTTAAGTCAGCTACCTAGCCTAGCCTCCTCCTCAAATCTAAAACTTAAGTCCATATTCTTCCAGAAAAAGATTCAGTTGGCTACTGGTGGTGTATGAAAGGCTCATCTCCAGGTCATATCATTGGTTTCTTGTCTGCGTGGAATTTGCAGTAGGGGATGGGTGAGGACAGTCAGAGGCTGAGCTGCTTCTGCTGTTGCTGTTCTCAGTTTTTCTGGGATCAGTCAAACCTTTACCTATGTTTGTTATCAGGAAAGCAGGAGTGTGCATCGCATCTTCATGCTAGACAGAAGTTATTCTTATGTGGCTATCCGTATTTTCTATGGAGCTTTCCATTGTTGATTAAAAAAGTTCTTTCTAATAATAAAAAAAAGTTGTTGGTAGCAACTGTTCACATTTAAAATTTCACATTCTCGTTAGAATGTAGTTTTAAAACGTGGAGCAGAGCTGACGTTTTCCCCAGTCTTACGCTGAATACATTAGATGGAGAAGGAACAGGCTTCTTATGCCACACTGTCACAGGCTTTTCCTGAATTTTCTGCTTTTCCAATATCCATTTCAATGAAGTCATCTGGTAAGTCTGGTACGACCTCTGCTGTGCTCTCCTCTGTGCACTGCTGCTGGCGGTGGCACAGCCCAGCCTTGCATGGTCTCACCAGGGACAGAAACACAGCACCCAGGACCATGCCAGCAGCACAGGAGTAAAAGGCTGAGCTGTAGTTCTGTGTCGTATCCACTAAGACACCTACAGAAAACACATTTACAGCAGTTAGCCCCAACTGACTCTCCTTCTCCCTTGCCCATCCATCCCTCCTATAGAATTTTTAATCCAGGTACCACTGCATCATTTTATTTGCAATCAAAACTACCTTAAAAAAGTAAAAAATTGTGTTCAGGGGTACGTAGTGTTGTCTTCAGGCAAATCAGAAGCCTTCAGGCACTGCAGGGACGCTAAGCCTGAGATGCACGAGGCATCTATTTATTATGCCAGAGACTTCACCTTTCTGCAGTGTATGGTAGAAACACACACACAGTGAAAGCAATGCGTTTCTGCCGTTCGCTAGAGCCTGAAGTGATCCCGTTTTTAGGTTTCTAACAGGATCAGGGTGGCACTGCAGTGTTTTCCTTCACTCTGAGGTTCCTCAGTGGAGACTGCCTCATCTGTGGGACTCTGCAGAGCTGCACTGCAGCAGTCTTCTGGCTCCAAGAGCTACCTAATACTAGTTGCAGGGCTTTTAGAATAGTACTATGATTAGTGCTGCCAGAACACTTCCTAGACAGAGCTCAGCACCAGTAGCTGTCAAATATGTACGAGTTACCTGCAAGGGGTGGTCCGGCCAACCCAGCTAAGCTTTGAATGAAGACGTAGACTCCAGCAGCAGAAGACATCTTTGCGATGCCAACCACGTCGTCTTCTGCCAGGAGGGGAATATGCGTGCCTGCTACTGTTCCAAGCATGAACCCAAAAAATATGCTACATGTCATCAAGCCCCAGAATTCAGAGGCAAAAGGGAAGGCAAACAATGCTACAGACAGCAGAATAACACAGATGAGTTCGATGTAGATCTTGCGGATAGGCTTTTTGTTGAGAACCCAGCCAGCTGAAATTCTTCCAAAGACCTCTGCGATCGCCATGGCCGACAGTATGTATGCAGAGTGGTCTTTGCTGATGCCAAGGCTGAGACTCAGGGGAATGATGTAGAGGGAGGGAGCGAAGAAGCCCAGGGTAGCAAACAGGCCAAATAATGCATAACAGATAAAGCTATAGTCTTTCATCACAGAAAAGTCCAGTAGTTTTGTTTTTGGTTCTGGAGGGGTGCTGTTATTTTCAACAAGTATCTGTACGTGTTCCTTTGGTTCTTCACTTTTCGGCTCTGCTTTGGTGTTTCCAGGCACATTGCTGGGTGAGGTAGTTATTTCTACTCCTGAGTCTATGGACTCTATTGAGGTGCGTGTTTGCTCGTTTTCAAGCATGTACTTTGTCTCCGTGGGTTCCTCTGGTGGCTGCACTTTCACTTCTTCTTGCTCTTTGATGATAATGGGTCGCAGCAGTGATCCACAGATGACGATGCTTAGCTGTAGCACCCCAACAGAAAGGAGGCTGTATCTCCAGCCAATCTGCTCCTTCAAAGCAGTAATTGCTGAGGGAAGAGGGCAGAAGAAGAAAGTATAACTAGAAGAGCCTGTAGTTACACCAAGAAGCTATCTGAATTTACAGCTAGGGGAGTAACTGGAGCTTCATCACTAGAGCTCATTGCTGAGGCTGAGCAGGGGTCCCTCCTGGTCCATCCTGCCCAGGGCCACCCAGGGGTCTGTCACCCACGTTCCTCCCCATCAGCTGCAGCAGACAAGAGCTAGAATTGCACTTAACATCTGGCTAGCAGAAGCTACTCTCTAGGCAGCCACTTTTGACATCCCAGTGAATTTGGGATGCGCAAGGACAAAGGTGGTGTTATTTTTAGTGAATGAGAGCAAACTCAACATCAGAGTTTCCTCTTTCAGCTGACCCCACCCTGAAGCTAGCTACTAGAGGAAGTCTCCTAGCTCTACTCAAAGGTGCATGTCACTGCTTAATTGCAAGCCGTCATTTGCAATCAAAGCATCTTTGCAACTGGTATTAGCTGAAAACAAGCGTGCACAGCAGAGGACAGGCGGTGACAGGGTACTGACAGGGACATGCTGCCTGGGGACAGGTCCCCAAAAGGCTGGAGCAGTTCAGCAGTCCATGCTAAGCACAAGCCCGCTAACCTTTAGGAACAGTTATGTGTACTGCAAGCGTTTTAAATAGCTGAAGTTTCTTGGTCTTATTTTTAGCCTACTAGATCTATATAGGGAACCCCATGAGCTGTGTATCAGTGAGGCATGTCCTGCTCTGGCAGGCGATGCTGGGGAGAGCTCAGGCATCCTTAGACCAGTCTCTAGGATTACTTGTAACCCTGTCTGCAGGGCACGAGTGCCACGGGCATGTGAGCAACCACCTGCGGGCTTTATCAGCTCATGGGAAGGTCCACGAGCACCAAGTCAGTATCAGGGCCTTTGACTGTCATTTGTTTGGGAAAAGGACTAGGGCAGCATTGTGCTTTAGGCATGCACATAAAAACTCACAGCATTTGGGCACTGTACCTGGTGCAAAGGAGAAGACAGCAAAACATTCCCCTGTAGATGCCACTGCTGTGACCAGCGAACGTCTTTTGTCAAAATACTGTGATAAAATGGTGACAGTCGGGAGGAAAGAGAGGCAGTATCCAAGGCCTGTGAATAAATGCCAAAAATTGCCATAACAACAAGAAAGGGAGGGGGAAACACCGATGCAAGAACACGTTAAGCCAGCTTTCCCGGTGGCGAGATTACAGTATCATTTCGGCCAACTCAGCAAGTCACCCTGGAAGAAAATCATTGGGGAAACCAGTATGTTATTTTTTTTAAACTGGAGTGGGGAAAAGACAAAAACAAAACAAAAAAAAAAAAAACAAAAAACAAAAAAAAAAACCAAAAACAAGAGACCCAACCTCCCAAACCTGCTAGGTAATGCCTTCTGTGCCTGAACAGCCAGCAGGGTCCACTTTGAGGACCTCGTCGGCTTAAAAAGTTTAAGCCTGTAGCAACTGCTCCCCTAAGCAAGGCAAGCTCCTGGCCAGACGTGAGCAGGACACCCAGGCCAGACTGGAGAGCGGGAGGAGGGAAGAGAGAGAGATAGAAGAAGGAGAGGTTAGAGGATTTGACCCTGTGAACAGCTTTCATGTCCCCAGCAATCCCAGTCAATGAGAAGCAATCAGTACAGCTGCACTAGCGCAGTGGCCTGCAGGACCAAGTCCCAAGGTGGTCTGCAGGGTGTGACAGGGCAGAAAGCCAAGCCTTGAGCCAGGTCATCACTTCTACCAGGAGGGTGAGGTCAGCTCAGAAGGGGCAGCAGCATTTCTCAAGCACTCCCAGTATCGTGGCGAGTAAGACTCCCATGCCCAGAGCTGCCCTTGTGGGAAGCCACAGAAGCGGGCAAAGCGTTCGGCAGGTACAAATAGGATGACTCACCAGAGATGACGCCGATGGCAACATACATGTCCACAACAGTGCGGGAAAAGGAGGCGGTGACCATGCCAGTGCTGATCAGCACCCCTCCGGCCATCACCACGAAGCGGTGACCAAAGCGATTGCTGAGGACCGTTGACAGAGGAGCTGGATGGACGGGAGAGGAACAGAGCCGTGGTCAATACCCAACTCAGCAACTTCCCCAGCTACCATCTCCTTCAGAGGCACTTCTCGTACCCCTGCCCAGGTTCCCCTGACATGCCACCTCCCCTGGCCTCACACAGCAGAGCACCGCCCCAGAGCCATCCTTGGAGCACTGCACAGCTCACAGCACTTAGGATGCGCTAAAAAAAAAAAATCATCAGAAGGGACTAAGACAGGCACGTGGCAAGCCTGGGACAAACCTGCAGCAACATCCACAGACACCCGTGGATTTCAGTGGGGCTCAAGTTATTTCTCATCCATTTCACTACACTGTTAGGTTTCAAAACTCTTGTTTTCATCCCTTGCTGATGAGAGCTGAACAGCTGGGCCAGGGCCAGGGCCAGCAACACAGACCACATCCCTGTGCCGCACAGCAGGAGGGCACAAGATGGGGCTCAAAGGGACTCCTGGGCTGAGACAGACATTTCTTGGTATTTCAGGAGCACAGAGCCTCCTGTTACTTATGATGGAGCCGTTAGAGACACGAATGTCACAAGTATCAAGTCTTCATATGCTGAGTCAGCAGTATGACTGCCCCTTGCACTCGCACTGAACACCTGTTACTCTTACCTGTGAAGGTCTGTACAAACACACATATGGATATTATCCAGGATATCCTGCTGTTGGTTTCATCAAAGCTTTCCATCAGGTCATTAAAGAAGACGCCAAACGATTTTATAATGCCATATGTTAGAGCTTCCACAAAGAAGAACGCAAAAGCAATTGTCCAACCCCATCCTCCATCAGGCACTTTAGTATAAACATTGGGAGCAGCACACGGCATTTTTACAGCTTTGACAGTCATTTTTGATCTGGAAAAGAAGGGAGAAAGAGCCAGGCATCAGTGTAAGATGAATTTTGCCGAGGGAGGCACGGCCTAGCAGCTGTAACACCCCTAAGGCACCGCTAGCCAGTCCCCGTGCTGCTGAGGGATTAAATGCAGGAGTTGGGCTGTAGTTTCTGCCTTCGTCACCCCACGGGGCTCGTTTCTGCTGGTGCCCTTTGAGCCCAGCACCTAAAACTCTCCGCTCAGCAGCTGGGTGAGCTGTTCCCATCGGCAAAACCCAGCGCTTGCGAGCTGTCATCTGGATGTCTGTGTGTGGGGGTGGATGGATGCAGTTTGTGGAAGATCCACTGTGGGACCCAGCACGGGCTCATGGAGCCACAGGAGCGCCACAGGAGCTCCCCAGGAGCACCCATCCTCCCCACCACACCCTCCTGCCTGGCCCGGGGTGGCCGGTGACACCTCAGTGCTACCCATGTGCTACAGGGTCAGTCAATGATACAACCCACCATCGCAGCCTGCGGTGTCGGTGTCCCAAACGCACTGAGGGGCCTCTGGGACTCGGGGTGACTCCTCGGGAGCCTGCCTGTTCCCCAAAATGGCTGCTCCAGGGCTGCCCACAACACTGCAGCCTGGCAACAGGGGGTGGGGACACCCCCGCTGCCACCAGTTCCCTCTGCTGTCACCTGCAGCCCCCGGGGTCCCCATCACCCCCCAGGGCTGGAGGAGGGTGAGGCTGAAGGCCCACGGGCTGCGAGGGGGCCAGAGGGGACCACCCCGTGAGGCACGGGGGGTGGGGGGGTGTCTCTTCAGCCCCGCTCCGCGTCGCCCGGGGGCCGTTTCTGCCCTGCTCCTCGCCAGCCCCCAGCCCCGCCACACCTGCGCGGGGGCACAGGCCCGGGACAGGCCGCGGCGCTGTCTCACGGCGGCTGCCGCGGGAGGGGGCTGCGAGGCGGCCGCTGCCCCACGCCCCGTGGGCTGCCCGCGGCCCCACGCCCGCGGCGTCCCGGGCACAGCGTGAACCTGCGGCTGGGGCGGGCGGCGCGTTTCCTCCCCCGGCAGCAGCAGCAGGCATTTCCCTCCTCCATTTTATACTCCAGATCATCGGCACCACTTTCCCGGGCAAAGAACGCCAGGGCGGCTCCGGCAACCCCCCATCCCACTGGGGAACTTCTCACGGAGGACCAGGCGAGTGCGTGCGCGTTCCCAGTGGCACCGGCACCCACCGGGGACCCGTGAGCGGCCCCACGGGAGCCTGGCTGGGGGAGGGGTGAGCTGCAGGGGCCCAGCCAAGGGGTCCCCTCAGTGGGGCGGGGGGTGTCGGCCCCCCGCCGACCCGTCTGTGGCGCTGCGGGGAGGCCGAGGCGGCGGCACGGCGCCCGTGGGGGACTTTGCCGGGGGACGGAGCGAGGCGTGGGCTCCAGCATCCCTCGGGTTCTGCCCGGGCTCTGCCGCAGCCCGGGCCGGGCGGGGGGCGCAGACAGGACCACGCCGTGTGCCCAGGCGGGGGCTGAGCCTCTGCCCAAAGTTTGGGGGAAGTGCCCCGGTACCCCCCGAGAGAGGCACCGGGTCTGCGATGAATTCCTGTGTCACTGCACAAGGGACGCGGGGAGATGAGATTAGAAGGAAGCACGCTGTTTAGAAACGGGGGGAAGAAAAGGAAAAAAAAAGCACCAAACCACAAACCTCGGTGTATATTATGTGCATTTAAAAATTAAAAGAAATTACGATGGGGGGGGAAAAAAATAAATTGAACTGCCAGAGCTCAGGGGCCGGCGCGGCCCCCCCGCTTCCCTGCATCACTTTCCGAACATTTCAGACCTGATTTCTGCATCGCCACCGCCGCACCGGCTCCTCGGCGGGCGCCGGGGCCGCTAGCTAAAAATAAAGGGATGCGGAAAAAGGGAGGGTGGGGATGGAAGCAAAAAAGACAGGAAAAATGAAAAATAATTAAAAAAAAAACCAAACAAAGCCCTCCTCCCCCCTTTCCCCGGGGTCCCCGGGCGGGAGCCCACTCACCGGGCGGCGCTGGGTGCTGCGGCAGGGCTAGGGGCTGCCCATGGCCCGAGCGGGCGGGCGACCCTCGGCGGCGGCGGGGCGGCGAGAGGAGGCGGCCCCGCTGCCCGCCGGCCTCCGCTGCTCCCGCTGCCCGCGGCGGCGGCTGCTCTGCGCTCGCTCCCAGCCCTTATATACCGGCTGGAGCCGGTCTCCGCCGGCGGCTCCGCAGCGCCATGTGCGCGCCGGGCCCGGCTCGCCCCAGCGGCGGCGCCGGCACCGCGTGTGCGGCGGAGGGGGCGGCGCTGGCGGCGGGGCGGTGCGCCCCCCCCCGCCCCGGCCCCGGCCCGGCCCCCCCAGGCCCCGGCCCGGCCCCCCCAGGCCCCGGCCCGGCCCCTGGCCGGCACCTGCCGGAGCGCTCCGGGCTGCCCCCGGCCGCGCTGGGGGCCGGGGCCGGGGCGGCGGCGGGCGCAGCGGGTCACCGCCGGTTCGGCCGAGCCGGAGCCGCGGCCCCGCTGCGGGGAGCGCCCCGCTCCCCGGGGCTCGCCGGGCGGAGGAGCGGGGGCAGCGCAGCGGGAGCACGAGCCCTGCCGGTGCAGAGAGCGGCAGGGTGGAGAGCGGGAGCCGCCCTCGGTGAGCGGCACCGGCAGCGAGTTTGCGGCTGGGAGCCGAATTTTTGAAGCTTTTTGCTTGCAGAAAAGGCCTCGGTCCCCTTATGGGAAAGGGGTGAGATGGCGCAAGGTGGGGTGCAAGGAAAGGGTATCCCCGCACACGTTAGGGCCTTTGGGGGGCCTGACCAGGGTCCGGCCACCTGCCTCCCTCCTGGTCCCGCACAGCGGGATGCAGTGCCAGGAGCATCCCAGGTTCGGGCTCGCAGCGGAGCAGACAGTTGCCGTCCCATTTGCCATGTGAGGTGCTGGGGACGGGACAGGAGCAGCTGGGACAGGGCCGAGCACACGCCAAAGGCCCATGCGCCATCTCTGAGGATGCCAGCATGTGCCCAACCCCTCTGTGATCCAGCGCTGTGGGCAGCGCATGTTGCATTTTTAGGGGAAAACATCGTCAACCTTTTGTAGGGAGCTTAAAAAGTAGCGGCTTGTGAGTCAAACTGGAAGCAGGAGAGACTGACTTGCCACCTATATGGATGGGAGAGGAAGGGAGCCGGGGGGTCAGACATCTGGCACAGGGAGCACTGGGCGGGGGTCTGTCCCATACCCAGCAGTGCCTGGCAAAAGGGGATGGAACTAAAGCGATTTCCCCTGAAATCAGTAAAAAAGAGGAAAAAACGGACAGCGCCACGTTTCCCGGCTCACTGTGCCACAGCCATTGCTACCACTGCGACCCGGTGCTGGGCTCGCTGCACTGGGTGCGGACGGACGCTGCTGGGAAGGTTTCAGAGCCTCGCATCATTCCTTGGGGCTCATGGGCAAGTGACTTTTGCCCTCAGGCAATAGCACAGGGCTCATAGTGGGGCGGGGGCTGGACCAGACCCTTCCTCGCCTGCCCTCCTGCGCTGGCTTGGGACCCCACCGCAGTTTAACACCGCTGGGTTAAAGTGGAACCTGGCAATTCTGGTTCATACCCCTGGAAAAACTACCCAGGTTAAAATGTTCCTTTAGTGCCTCACCCGTCAGCAAGGGCTGCTGCGTTTGATTTGGCAGCAGTCCCTTCTCTTGGGTTGGTTTTTTTTTTTTTTTGGTCACAATGGGAGTTGCTAGCGGGGCAGTGCAGGTAAGGGCAGCGGGGGCAAAATTCTCCAAACTTCTGACAAATGAGACAAATTAGCTATTGTTTTCACTCAATAACGTCAAGAAAGCTGCTTCTGATTTCTCGCAGCAATGCTGGTCCAGCGGCCGCTGCCTCCAGCAAGCTGCTGATGCTCTTGTCCTCGCCAGGAGGTTTCGGCAGCTTCATCCCTTGCAGTCCCATCCTAAGCAAGCTGAAAACCAGGTGCTGGGCCGCGGGGAGCGATGGGGACCGCGTGCCGTGGCTCCTTGGGAGCCTCGTACCACCCCGTCCTGCAGGAAACCCCTTCCTCTGCGGGGTTCTGCCTTTCGGGGGTACGGATAAAGGGCAAACACCTCGGCTGCCCTCAAAGAGCCGGTAGCCCGTTACACAAGCTTTTTCTTGAGAATGGGTCGCCCCCCCTGAGCTGTAATTCTTCCTGGCAGCAACAGTGCAAGTGGTTATGGGACAACAAAAGAGCTTTGTGCCTCCAGGGGAGAAATAAGAATGCAAATATCTTTGGCATGAAAAAACAAAAGCGATTTACTCCTTGGTATTTCTTGTCAGTACTTTGCATCTGTCTCTGCTTCACCTTCTCATTCCTTTCCTTTGGGCTTTCCAAGTGCAGTAAGGCTTTGGGGGAGCAATGGGGGCTGGAGGGGCTCTGTGGGAGGGAGGGGGCTGGTGGCCGCAGCCTCTCCGGCCCTGGGCTTCGCAGCTTTGCTGTGAAAGGCTTTTTCCTCCATGTTGTTTGCCCACTTTGGGGGGATTTGCCTTGCTGCAGCTTGGCCTCAGAGAGGGCTTGGCCGTGTCTCACTGTCAGGCTTTGCCCCAGCACATCCGTCATGGGTCTGTCCTGTGCCTGGCAGTGCCTTGCACCAGGACGTGCACCTCCATCTTCCCGGGGGCTTCTGCACCGCTCCCGGCCTGGGCGTGTGGCTGGTGTTTGAGGGCTCTGTAAACCACAGGGAAGGAGAGCAAGCGTCCCGTCAGTGGGCATAAATCAGCCGGGAGCTGGGAAACAGGGCGGGCTGCAAAGAGCAAGGGAGCGCGGGGCCCTGCTTTCTGCCACCGGATGGCTCAGGGACTTCCAGTTCATTTATTCTGCTGGGGTTTGCCCAGTCCTGCTCGGCATGTGTAATGTTTCCTCTGAAAGACCTAGCAGCTAGAGGGGTGAAAAACATTCTCCTGTCTCAGGAGCTGGCAGAAATCCTAGTAAATCTGCAGAAGTATGTTTTTGTCAGTGCTGCTTATTCTGCTGAGGGAGCTAGTATAAACTATTCCAGTAGAAAACCTTTTCCTGGAATAAAGTCTTGACTCTGTTCAGAGCACTGTCAGGACAGTTGTACCGGGAACGGAGCTTTGCTGGTAAACATGCCGGGACTGCGGAGGCCTAACGGGGCAGACGCAGAGTTCGTGCACCCGCTGCCCCACGGACAAAGCCCTCACGAGGCACCTGCTGCCCTTTGCTGTGCTCAAATCGAAAACAGAATCTGTGCATGGTTCGTTTGGAAATGAAGCAAGGATTTTCTTTCTCCTCCCTGAAAGGCTGGCTGTCCCTGCCGGGATGTGCCACCGTTCATCCCCTCCAGGCTGTGACTGGGCATCCCCCGGTGGGGTCGGGGTCAGCGCCGTGAGCCACGCCATGGGGGCACATCCCCATCCTACGTCACTCGGCAGCCGTGGGGCCAGCACACAGCTTGAGCTTCTGCTTGCCTGCCTCAGTTTCCCTGACGCCAGCTGGCATGAAGGGTGATGCTGGGAGCCCCCGAGGTGGTCCTGGGGTAACAGCAGCTGCCTGCTCCGCTTTGAATTTCTCATCCCCTGCTGTGTCCTTATCTCCCCGCTCCTCGCAGCCCCGACAGGGAGGCCTGCCAAGGCTTTCGGCAGGAGAGCAGGGCCGCCGGCACGGGTTTGGGCCAGAGACCAGAGCTGTGATGCTGCGGGTGGGGTGCAAGCCCCAGGCACTGGCAGGGCACGGCTCAGTGCGGCCGGCACAGCCGGGCGTGCTTCAAAGGGTGGCAGGTTTTTCTGGGCTCCGGCTGCTGCTTTGCTCTCCAGGCAGGCGTGAAAATGTGAAAGAATGTGAAAAATGTGAAAACGATCGTGCTGGCCCCAAGATTTGTAAACTTCTGGTTAATGTGTAATAAATACTTGACAGATACTCCCAGCACTGGGCGGGCGACCACGGCCACTCACCGATGGTGGTGGTGGCATCCCCCAGCCAAGGAGGCAGCACCAGGGTGTCCTCAGCAGTTTTGGGGCTTTTCTAAACTGGTTTGTCTGGTTTTGACTTATCCCTCCTCTTTCTGTGAACCGACTCGCCTGGCTTGCAAAAATGTACTTTATTTTATTTGTTTCATTCCTCCCTGGTACAAGGTGCGCGCTGTGAAGCCCAGGGGCGCAGCGTCCAGCCCGAGCGATGCCGGCACTCGCGGCCCAGCGCTGTTGTGGCGAGGAGCACAGTGCTGGTGCCAGTTATCTGGAGTCCCTGGTTCCTGGGTGTAATTCTGCCCAGGTAGCTCAATCGGGCTGTAACCACCGGTGCAGTATTTCCTGCTTGGTACGAAGTGAGGTGCCGGAGCAACCATGTTCCCACCATAGGCAGTCTGGGAGAATCTCTTCTGAGTCACTTATTTTTTGCAAAAATAGCTACAAGATGGTCCTTCAGCTCTGCCTGGGTCCGGTTGTAGCAAAGCAATAGGGGAACAGCGGTGCTGCTGGAGCGCAGGCCCTGGGCCGGCAGCAAGCGAGGACCGGGGCTCATCCCAGGGAGGCTCCCCGTGCCTGCCCTGGCACTGCCGGAGGACGTGCGCAGCATGCCGCGGCGGCAGAGCCGGCACAGCCTGGAATCCCCAGGAATTTGAGAGCAAAAGGATCAGAGAGGTGCCTCTGCCGAGGAGCTCGGAGGAGAGCGCGCTGGAGTCGATGCCAAAGGATGGCCTCATGCTCCACTGGGGTTCGGACCCGCTGTGGATGAGGACGGTTTGGCAGGAGCCGGGCAAGAGCTGCGCCGGCGTGTCCTACCTTCCGTGGGCTGTGTTCCACCTCTCTGTCAAATGGCCTCTGAGCATCAGAGATCAAGAAGTTTCGTCTGATGCTAATGCATAAATTTCAGCCCTGATGACCTTCCCCTGTAATTTAGAGCGAAGAGAGTGTCCTTTGAAAATGGTTTGGATTGTTTTTGTTAGCCGTGTCATCCTGGCGTCCCTCCCCACAGTAAATGGAAAGGACGGAGGTTTGTGGGCAAACACGGGTTCGGCTCCCTTGGGTTTCGCTCATTTTTTCTGGGTGGCTGCAGGTGCCAACGGGGGGTCCCCGGCACACGTTGCGTGGGGCAGGACCCCCCCCCCGGGGACGGGATGGGGTCCGGCATGATGCTGCGTGGCGGATGCTCAGAGAGGCTGGGGTTGGCGGAGGGACCGTGCTCAGCCTGGTGAAAGGGCCCAGGGGCTGCTGGATGCCAGCGAAGGTACCAGAGGGTAGGATGACATGGTGTGGCTTCCTGGAAGGGGTGAGCACCATCTACCTTAGGGATGGCTCAGCTGGGTGGTTACGTGGGGCTCAGCTGAACTTTGTCCCTTTATTTTTCCCCCAAAACCAGTTCCAGTGCTGGGTGCTCTCCTGCTCCACGCTGCCCGGCCAGAGGGCTGAGGTGGGGCTGAGGTCACCCTCGGCCATGCCCGGGTTAATCCATGCTGTTCCTGTGAAGCTGGTGGCTCAAGTCCATGCTTTCCCTGGTCCAGCTGGGCCCAGCCCCTGCCCAGGGCTGTCGGACTGAAGCAGGGTTGCGCCTTTCAAGCCCCCTTCCCCAAAGAAACCCTAAGGGCTTTCCAAGGAAATTGCAAAGGGAAATTTTTATGGGAAAATAAAGGTGACTTGGCCACTGTCAAACATGTCGACATACCACCATGAGAGATGAGCTGTGGGTTTGCAGGGGGATTTTTTCCCCTTTTTGTTTGGGCAGGGCTATGCAGCCTCCCCTGTGGCTCAGCCCACCCCATTAATTCACGTACCGAGACCTTCGAGACCCTCGGATCGAAGTTTATAAATTGATGCTCTGGGCTATGAATTATGAATGGAGTCACACCCCTGATCACTGTAGTGCTACGCCGACAGTCCTGAAGCTGCTGATCTGAGCAACAGCCCAAAGCTTTTAAGATGTCAACAGCGAAACCTGGGAATAATTTGCTTTGCCAGCTACAAACCGCTTGGCCTACAGATGGGGCTCATCGTATTCCCTCTCCTGCCTCCTCCTCTTTTCTTTTCCAGTGTTCCCTTCTCGCCCTCCTGGTTTGTCTTTGTGAATGTTGTCCTGCTTGGCTGTGTTGACCACCCCATGGGAGCTGCATCCTCAGCGGCATGTTCCTCCCCCAAGGTTGCTGGTGCCAACTGGGGACATCTGCCACAGCGCTGGTCCCAGCTGGGTCCTGGTGGTCCCCCAGGCCGTCCCCACCCAGGCGCAGGTCCCTGCACCATCCCCACAGCCAGTGCAGGGCTCCTCACGCAGGGCTCAGTGGGGTTTTGGAAAATCTCTGCAGCTTCATCTCCCTTTGGCCATAACTTCATGCTCAAGACGTCGTATTTCATGGCTCGTTCTCTGCCATCGGTCTTTGGGGTGTTTGTCCTTGAACCTCTCCACCACTGGAGGCCAAATCCTGCACTAAGCAGCCGTGTGTGCTTAATCCCTTAAGCCCAGGTATCTCTGGGGTTTATCACCTTCTGGGTTTGTCTGGATTTCTGCATTCCTGCCTCTGGGAGTGGCTCCCTCCCAGCGCCCCATGGCCGGCAGCGGGGCTGCTGCCCGCACGGGCTGCGCTGCCCGCTCTGGTCTGCCCGCAGCAGTGGGGCAGCGTGAGCAGAGCCAAATTTAAAAAATGAGCTTCAGGAGCTTGTCAGTTGTTACAAACAAAGGCAGGGCCCTGGACATTCCCCCCTCATGGTGCTGTGCACCCTGCAGCGCTGGGGCGGGAGGGCGAGAGCCCTCAGCAAGCTGGAGGGAGCAGCGCTGCTCCCCAGGGATGCCAACAGCGCGGGAAACCATCCCAGCCTGAGCGACGGATGCGGGAAAAGGGCCCTCATTGTTTCCAGTCCTTTCCAGTTGAGCCATCACGAGCCAGGCAGCAAAAAATACAACTTCAAAGGCAAAATCTCAATGTCTGGATAAGGCGCTCGACCCCGAATGGAGGGCTCCGGCAGGTCCTGACTGCGTCTTGTTTCTCTTGCACAGGGGATGCTGTCGCTGTGCAAGGTGAAGGATGGACTGAGCCACGGCAGTTGTTTACAAGCCTGAAGCGAGGGAGACCAGCGCTTCGGCGAGCCGAGGAGCAGGTCTGCGGGGAAAGGGCCGTGTGTCGGACGCAAACATCCCGCCGGCTGCAGCGAGGAGCGACGAGCTGCTGCCGCAGATCGAGCCTGCTTCTGGAGGGGAAAATACTACTTTGGTTTGGTGTCTAATTAGATATTTACCAGGAAGGAAGGAAAGTTAAAAATAGGGTGACAGTGACTTCAAAGGGTGTTTTTGACTTCTAAGAGTAACACCTTTGCCGTCACTGATTGCAGGAATATCAGCTGTGCCTGCGGTGTGAAAGACAGAGAAGACATTGCAGCTCAGTCGGTAGCCAAGGGAGCAAACCCGGACCTCCCGGCCCGGCCCCGTGGGAGCAGCTAAGCAGGGGACATTTGCCTCGCTGCGAGGGCCCGCAGAGAGCTCAACAGCGTCCGCAGGGACGCAGCGGAGGGTGTTTGGGGAAGACGAAGCCGCCGGTGCCCCAGCGCGGGTGGGAGGGGATGTGTGGCACCATGAGGACCCCCTCCCCGCGGGCAGTGCTGGTGCTTGCCGCAGCGCTGGCAGGGCTCTCAGCTCCCCGTGCGGTGTACGGGCAGCCCAACTTCATCATCATCCTGGCGGATGATGTGGGCTGGGGGGATCTGGGGGCCAACTGGGCAGAGACGAAGGAGACCCCACATTTGGATGAGTTAGCTGCCGAAGGGACAAGGTAATGTCTGTCGTCCCCCCGCCGGCCCTCTCCAAGCAACCCTGTTTACTCTGTCCTGCAGCAAAGGGGAATTTACTCCCGTGGGACTGGCAGGCAAAGGGATTTCACTGACGTGTTTTTGGGTGCATGGGGAGGGCGGACAGAGCCTGGTACGTCGGGGTGCAGGTCCACCCATCCCCGCTGGGACCTGTGAGCTTCATCCCCTGCTCCAGACCCTTATCCCTGGGGCAGAAGGGGACGCATGCAGGGGAGCAGGGAGGGACGGGGCAGCGTTAGACCACGCAGGGGCTTGCGAGTGAAAGGTCCTTCCATTTTCTAGGTTTGTGGATTTTCACTCGGCTGCGTCCACTTGCTCCCCGTCCCGCGCCTCTCTGCTTACGGGGCGTCTTGGCGCACGCAACGGGGTGACCCACAACTTCGCCGTCACGTCGGTCGGTGGCCTCCCCCTGAATGAGACCACCCTGGCCGAGGTCCTGCGGGAGGCTGGGTACAGCACGGGGGCTATAGGTAACGCCTGCCTTGCTGAAGGGGCATCTGGGGCGGGGAGATGGGGGGGGACGACGAAGGTACCCACATCCGTCCCTTGTGGAGGAGGTACTGCAGATAGTGAGGTGAAACGCTGGCAATTCAAGGAAAGTCTAAAGGAACACGTGGGAGAGATTTTGCACATCCCCCTTGGATTTTGCAGTCTGCTTAATTTTCAAACATATGATATTGCCTGAAGTTCAGGCCTGCCCCGGTGCTCCATTTAGGCTCTAACTGCTTCACCTCACAAGGAATGCCTTGGGTTTTCCTTGGCAGACATGACTCTGCACAGCAGCTCTGCCAACCTGCGTCCCACGCCGGCGTGATGCCACTGGTGCTGGCTGGCAGCGCAGTGCCAGCTTGGTCGTTGCCGCTGGCCCCGTGGCTTTGGGCACCCTCCTGTCGCCATGGGTCCCCCCACCCACGCCAGCCCCAGCTGGTAGCGAGCCCTTTGCGCCTGCAGCTCCTGTTGCTTGCGCACGTTGCGCTGGCAGGAAAGCCCTTGGTTTCTCCGTTCCCCCATAGTTTTTGCAGTTCTTCTTGGATCGGCACATTCAAGCAGGTGCTAGAGGTCAGAGGATGAAACTGGTTGCTTGGGAGGGCTTAGAAAGTCGTCTCCCCTGAACACAAATGCATGAAAGAGCCTTTTAAGGCTGGAAGCAGTCCATTTGCACAGGCACGAGGTACCTTATGCATTTTTTCTGAGTTTATGAAAAAAAAAAAAAAGAGGCATTCTGGAAATGCAGCCAGCACAAACAAGTAGCCTTTCTTATTGCTAGATTAAAGCCCCCAGTGCTGTGGGCACCTCGTGGGTGATGGCTGGTGGTGGCTGTAGCTGCTTTAACCCCTGAAATGATGTTCTGTGGCTTCCACACAGGCAAGTGGCACCTGGGACACCACGGCCGCCATCACCCCAGCTTCCGCGGTAAGGGCTGCGCCGGTGGGGACGAGCCGAGCATCCCACGGCTGCCTTGTCCCCTGCCAACACCCTCGCTTGCCCCTCAGGCTTCGACTATTACTTTGGGATCCCCTACAGCCATGACATGGGCTGCACGGACACCCCCGGCTACAACCTGCCACCCTGCCCGCCCTGCCCGCGGCACGGCGCAGCTGCCAGGTACGGGGGTGTGTGGGGGCTTGAGTGCTGGCACTGGGAGGTGGGTATTTGCACCGGTGTCCCCCGCCCCGAGAGCTGCCCTTTGCTGCGGTCGCCTCCCCTTGTGCCCTGTGCACCCGTTTTTTCCCCCCGTGCACCCAGCTGCAGGGTGCAGGTCGGGGAGGCAGGTTGGTCCCCAGAGCATCGTCCCCTTTCTGCTGCCCCCCTCAGCTGCCCCCCTCAGCTGCGCCTTTCTGCAAAGCCAGGAGAACAGCCAGGCTCTGTGCCTGCTGCCGCACCAGTCCCCGCTCCGGTGACGAGCGTGCGGTGGCTTCTTCCCGGCAGGGTGGCGAGAAAAGACTGTTACACGGAGGTGGCCCTTCCTCTCTTCGAGAACGTCGCCATCATCGAACAGCCGGTCAACCTCAGCAGCCTGGCGGCACGCTACGCAGAGGAGGCGGCGCGGTTCATCCGGCGGGCGAGGTGAGATGCCGCCCGCCGTCCCCCGTCCCCTTCGCCGGGGGAGCTCGTGGGTCACTGCAAGCGTCTTCTGCATCGCGTCGGTGCGATGCCGGGGGCGTGGGGGTTGCCCGGCGGTTCCTGGGGAGCAGAGGTGGGGTGTCTGTGGCTCAGCCCTTTGGTGCTCCTCCTCCAAAGGGATCGTGTGGTTTTAAACCCGCCATTTACAAGGAAGGTCAAAGCCTGTGAGCTGGGCTGTGCCTCCTTCCCGGGGGTAACACGCAGCAAGACCCCAGCCAGCGGGGCTGGGAGGGAGGGAAACGCTGCCATCGCTCTGTCCTCCATCCCTCTGTCTTCGCGGTGGCACCGGGCGAGGTGGCAGCGGGACGGCTCTGCCGAGCAGTGGAGGTGCCTCTGTGGGTGGGGGGTGTCGGCGGGATCATGGGCGCTGAATGGGTGCCCACGGCAGCTCCAGCTGCAGGACCAGAACAACACCCGGAGGTGTTTAAATTCACCCTGTACGTGGGGTTTGCTCCTTTTTGGGGATCAAGTCCTCTGGGATCCCTGGGCTTCAGGGTCTGCCTTCCCCAGCCGCGCGGGGACACGAGGAGCCCGGGTGTGCTCTTCCCCGAGGACCAAAGCGGCTCCTCCAAGATGGCCACCCCGAAACCCTGCTAACGGGTTGTGTAATTTTAATCCCTATTATCGGCGGATTATGAGCAGTGACTTTGCAAAATGCCTCCCTGCAGTGCGAGGAGGGGAACTGCTGCCGGGCAGCCATGTCAGAGCCTGTCCCGCGCCTGCACCCAGGGATCACACAGACCTGGGGAAGGGCCACGGCGGGGGAGGTCCTGCCGGTGTGCTTGGGGAAAGGTTTGGGTAATGGGGGCAAATGACGGGCTGGGCAGGGAGCAGCCTGCGGGGAAATGGCTCGTTACAAGCCTGGGTACTGTTTTGCACGCAAAATACCCGTAGTTTATCCCCTTTGGGTACCAAGAATCGGCCGCAGTGTGGCCCGGCTGCGTGGTCAGGATGCGTGCCTGTAACGGGGCTGGAGGGTACGCGGGCACCGGGCTGCAGGGCGGCAGTCCTCCCTCCTGCTGGGCAAACCCCCGGCCCTCCGGGCTGCGAGGATGCTGCTAGGCTGTGAAATCACGTGCGTGAGTTCCAGGTTAGTAGGAAAGACCTTTAAATTCCCAATAGTGTTTTGGGGTTATCTGCGTTCACGGAGAACAGGATTAAGCAGGTGCCTGCCTTTTCTCTCCTTCTCTTTGATGGCTTATTCCAGTTTTCCTCTGCCTGAGTCATTCATTACGGCACAACAAAAGAACACCGGATTTGTCATCTCGGTGTTTTTTTAACCAGTCGTGTCAAGGTTGAGCAACTCGTGGCAGTGAGACTTGGCTCTGCTGGGGACGCTTGGAGCGCGGTGAACAGGGGAGCAAAACTCAGGGACATTTGTCTTAAGTTATTGATTAAATGTTTGCTCAATTTTTGGGGGAATTCTGAAATGTCAATGTGAAAAGCAAGTGGGAACACTATGCTCATGAGCCTGCCTGGATGCTGGAGTCCACCCGGTGCTCCTGGGTGGGATGCCAGCCAGAGGGAGCAGCTTTCCCTGCTCCAGGGTCTCTGGCATCCCAAGGGAAAAGGTGCCGCATAGCCTTTGGCAGTGGTAATTTGCAAGGGATGCATCAGCACCCGCTGACCCCCAGCGTTTTGCAGGGGCTGGGCAGGGTGCCGTGGGGACGCAGTCCTTCGTGGGGCTCCGGCACCACTGGGGAAGGATGCGGCAGCTCTGGGTGGGATGGGATTTACTCATTTTCCATCCCCAGGTGGATGACGGGTAAAGGAAGGAAGTGCCGAAACACACATCGGAGGGGCCCTGAGAGCTTTCTGGAGGCAGCGATGGGGTGGCCGGAGCCGGGCGCGTGCACGGGCTGGGGCACGTCTCCGGGATCCGGCCCCTCCCCGGCGCTCGCCAACCCACCCTTCCCCTCGGAGGTCCCTGAGGAAGAGCGGGCCTCGTTGGAGGAGATAAATATAGCCGTAAACAAGAAAACAGGACATGTCCTCTGATGATTTAAAAGCAAACAGGCAGCAGGGCAGCGTGCGGCGAGCGAACGTGCTGCGCTGCTTGTCCGGGGCTGCTCGGCAGCACCGAGGCCACGCTCGGGGTCGGCGTGGGCGTCCTGCTGCTGCTCATCCGCCGCTAAAATCACCGACCGGGGCAAGCACTTGCCGAGAGGGGAAGGAAGGGCCAAAATGGGCCCCGTGAGAGAGGGGAGGGAGGCGGGTGGGTGCCAGGAGTGCACCGACACAGGGTGTTTGGGAGACGGAGGAAGGGACGAGTCTGTCCCAAATGGAGAAAACAGAGGGACAACGGGGAGAGGTTTAAGCAGGAGCAGGGGAGAAGTGGCTGTGCCAAGGATCCCCCCTGCGAGGGGAGCGGGCGCCCGGGGGGTTGCAGCCGGCTGATGCACAGGGCGTTTTTTTTTCTGGGAGCTGCGGCGGAGGCCGGGCGGGCTTGCAGGGCTCCCGGGAGGAAGGGCCACCAGTCTGCGTCCCCAGGCTCGGCAGTGCCACCACCCCGGCGACCTCCTGCCGCCGCCTCCCCCGACCCGGCTGATCGCGCTCCCCCTCTTCCCTGTGCAGCGACAGCGGACGTCCCTTCTTCCTCTACCTGGCGCTGGCCCATATGCACGTCCCGCTGGGGGTCCCCCCGCCGCCGCCCCCCGCCTCGGCCCGGGGCATCTACGGAGCCGCCCTGAGCGAGATGGACGCCCTGGTGGGACGGATAAAGCGGGTCGCCGACAGCCGTGGAAAGGGCAACACGCTCCTGTGGTTCGCAGGTACAGCAGGAAAAGCGGCTGCGGCGGCTGAGGGCGACGCCGGCGGCTGCACCGGCACCAGCCCGGGGTGTGCGTGGGTGGCAGGGGCAAGACCCGTGTTTGTCCCCCACTCTCGATGCTCCCAGCCGCTCTGCGGATGGGGAGCGATCAGCAGCCGCGGCCGAGCTGCCCGGGGCCATCACATCACGGGGACGGCGGTCCTGGGCTGCGACGGCTGCTCAGCCGGGTGCCCACCCCGCCACCCCGCTTCGGCCGCGGGGTGAACCGGCACGGCCGTGCCTAATTAAATCGCAAATCCTCATTCATTAAGAAGCCCAAATCCGCTCTCGCTGAGCAGCCTCCCTAATGAGGACGTCTTGCTCCTGACAACAGGAACTGCTCCGCCGCTCATTAACACCCAAAGCTGGCGGCAGCCGCTCCCCCCCGCCCCAGCTCTGCTCCAGCCCCTCACCCGGGACCCGGGCAGCCCCAGCCCTTGAAAACAAGTTTTTAGAAATAAAAATAAATAAAGCTGCTGCTCTCGCTATAAGGGAAATTATCAGAGGGACGGGATGGAGGGGTCGCTTGTCCTTGCTCACCCCATTGTGGAGGTGCCCCCCACAAACAGCCCGGTCCTGGTGTCGCTCATGGGGACGTTTCTTTCTCTTGCAGGTGACAATGGCCCCTGGGCACAGAAGTGCGAGCTGGCGGGACGCCTGGGGCCGTTCGTGGGGGCCTGGCAGAGGCAGCGAGGTAACCTGGCAGTGTCGGGGGGTCTCTGTCCCCAGGGGTGCAGGGGGCCCTGCACCACAAAGCCCTGCGTTGCCCTTGAGGGGGACACGGGGAGCATTTCACCCCCCAGCCTTTCTGCTGGCTGCTGCCCTGGGCTGAGTTGCCTTGAAGACACCCCGGAAGAACTTTTTCTTTCAAGCAACCAAGTTTTCCCCTAAAACCACTGCTGGGGGGGCTGGGCCCCCCTAGTCCCTATTGCCCCAGAGCTTGAGGTGAATGGCTGCAGGTTTTGGAGGGGGGATGCTCTCACCACCCAAGCAGCGGGGCCATTGGCTCCGGCAGGATCTCGCAGCCCCCAGCCCCATCCCGCCTGGAGGAGAGCGCCAGCACCACGGGACTTTGCTTTTCTTTCTCTCCACTGTTTTGGTTTTGTTGTTTGTTGTTTTTTTTTTTTTTCTGCCTTTCCTCCTTTTCCGGCCAAACCATCTGCTTGGTGGGTTTATTTCAGCCAGAGCGGCCAGAAACATGCATGAGTCAGGCGTTTCCCACTTCTGCTTGTATTACGCAGTGTAAACGCACGCCGGGCTCGGTTCCCCTCTTTGCTCGGGGTCAGTGGGGAGGGAGCGGTGGCGGAGGGGCCACGGGCGGCAGCGCCTCTTTCCTCCTCCACTTCCTGACACCCAGGTGATGCAACCGTGGCCGCTTCCCTGGGCAAACGCTGCCGCCGGGCTGGCTCGCTTTCCCGTTCCCAGAGCCCTTCCTTCGGCTGGCCCCGGGATGAAATCGTAACCTTAATTTATTATTTTTTTTTTAGTAAACAAACCCTGCTGACGACCTGGGTTGCTCTTGAGCAACCGACGGTCACAAGCTGGAGCAGATGGTACAGGCAGTCCAGCGTTCGGGAACAAAGCTAGGAAAACACGTCCCCTTTCCAGCCTCTCGCTGCCCTGTGAAAACACCCCGAGCCCCCGCTATCGGGGAGGCTGGGGAGGAGGTCGGGCTGGCAGGGCTCTAGGAGCTGGCTGCAAGTGCCGGCTGGGAAGGGTGACTTCTGAAATCCCTCGGCCGGCTGTTGCACGGATGTTTTGAAAGCCAGCCCCGGTGTTACTGTCCGCTGGCAGCTGGTCTAATGCTGCCAACACCTGCCTGCATGGGTGCTGGGTGGGTGGGATGCTCGGCCATCCCGTCCCGGGGGCATCGTCCCCGGGCAGGGAAAAGCCCTTTGAGGAGCAGGGGGGCAGGGGAGCACGGGCTGCTCAGCACCATATACGTTTCGCATAGCTTGGCGTTTCCTCTTAGGGTCCAACCCAAATTCCAGGGATGTTTTCCATTGATTTCAAGTGGTCACTGGAGTTGGTCCTTGCTGGAGAGAGCAGCACATCCGTGCATGCTGCCCCGCTTCTCTGGTTGCGGAGCTTCCCGCAGCCCCCAGCCTGCCCCAAAAACTCGTCTCCCACCTTGGGGACAAGAGCCCAGCTAGGGGGGTGCGGAGTGGAGATGCACGTTTCGGGGATGTCATGCTGGGCATGTGTTGAGGCAGGTTTGGGAGGCTCCAGACCCGGTGTCCCTGTGCTGGGGACCTGCTGTGCATGGTGCAAGTGGGACCAGGAGTTTTGTCCTGGCATGGGAATGCTCAGTTCAGCTTTCCTTGGAAAGCCGTGGCCTCCACGGCCCCACAGCAGCAGGGCTGCATCATCTCTGCTCTGGAGAAAAATCCCTGGCTGGGTTTGGGGTGTTGCAGCCCCGTTTACCGCCCAAAATGTGAGCTTATTCACAGGCAGCTCCAGTGTCCTGCCCAGCCAGAGGTACTCGGGTGGCTGGAGGGAAATACCCACCCGATGTCCTCCTGGAGACCCGCCCCCCCGCATGGAAAAGCCCTTGAAATGCAGCTGCCATAGCTGGAGGACAAATTATTTAATATATTTGCAGAGATGAGGATTGATATTAGTTGCTATTAATTTCACCCTAATTTCCTAGGGTGTCTGAAGGCAGGGGAGGCACCGTGCTTAAGCCATAGGTGGTAGTTGTTAGAAGCACTGTTGTGTTTCCAATAGCCACAAGAGATCCTGGTGCCGGCAGTGTCCCACTGCTTGAGGCCCCGAAGAGATGTTCATCGGAGCAATCACCAAAAGTTTGGGTGGGGAGTGGGAGAGATGGGGGACGTGCCTGCAGGACAGGCAGTGGGGTCAGAAGCTTTTCCCTGGACTATTGCTCGTGCCGCCAGCACCGTGGCATCCGTGTGTCCTCCTCCGCTCCGGTGGTGCAGGTATGGCAGCATCGCCTGGAGCGCAGGATCAGCCCAGATGCCCGTAGCATCGGGCAGCGACTCCCGGAGAGGCCGGGCCGGGCTGGGGACCGGCACAGGGACTCGGAGGAGCGCGGGGAGGCTCTGCGACAGCCGCGACCTCGCCTCTGGCTTGGCTCTGCCTGGAGGAAATGGCTTCGGGCGAGCGCCGTTGCCATGCGCACGCTGAAAAGCGGGCGGACAAAGGCTGCGCCTGGGAAGTTTGCTCCGTGAATCGGGTTGGGATTTTCTCTTTGCTCCATTCCCAGCCCCTTCCCCCCCAACTGCCTGGAGCCCTTTGGGCTACAGCCAAAGCAGAGGCTCTCTAACACCCTTCCACCCGCTTGGATGCTCAGCACCCCTATTTTGTTGCTCAGCACCCTCGTTTCAGTGCTCAGCATCCCAAGTGGCGGAAGAGGCTGGGCAGCTTCCCTGTGCCATGCATCTCAAACCCAAGGGCAGAGCAAGGGCGTTTTGGGTGATGTCAGGGAAATGATGGAACAGGTTAATTAGCCGGCAGGAGGGTTATCAGAAGGATGGTATTTTTAATGAAGCAGGTTTCCAGCAGGCTGGGGGGGCTGTTGCTGCTTTACCACGCGGAGGGCAGCAGCCGCCTGGACGGGGCCGTTCACAGCCCCTGGCATAAATTCCTGCATTTCCCGCCTGCTCCATATTCTCTCCCAACATCAAAAGTGGATGGAAATGTGGCAGCTCGGGCAGCCGGCTGCGTTTCTCATTGCTCGCTGAAGCAGAGGAGAAACAAAAGGCACTGCCAAACTGAGCCCCCTTTCTTTTTCCTTTCCCTATTTCTTTTAAAAACTCCTGTAACTCTTCTCCCTCCCCTGACCCAGCTCCCTCTCCAGCGAAATCATCCTCCTTTGGGGTCATTTACTGCTTCTCTGCCTCTGAGTAGCTCCTTTCCCAGGGAAACTCCGGGCTCAGGAGGTTTTCCCATCGACGCGGAGCTCCTGGGCAGCGGGATGCTGAGCGCTGCCCTTTTCTCTTGCAGGTGGAAGCTCAGCGAAGCAGACGACCTGGGAAGGAGGGCACCGGGTGCCGGCGCTGGCGTACTGGCCCGGCCGCATCCCTGCCAAGCGGACGAGCCGCGCTCTGGTCAGGTAGGCGCCCGGCCGGATTGCATCGGGGAGTGGGGCAGCCCCTCCACCCCCGTTATACAGGACCCACCGTCCCTGCGCTGGGATCCTGGTGATGATCCGGATTTTGGCAGCAGCAGCTGCCTGTGCTGGTTATGGCCTGCCTTGTGCCAGGCTCTGTACTTTTGTCCTCTCCCAAGCCCGTAAGACTTAATGCTTCAGCAAAGAGGAGTTGAAAGGGCTTTTTGTGAGGCTGGTGGATTGGCGTTAGCAGCCACCGGGCTCCGTGTGCCTCCTGGCCGCGGTGGCTGAGTGCCTCCCGATAATTAAAAGATGACGATGTTCTCTCTCTCCACCAAGAAGCAGGCTTAGGCTTTGTGGTTTGTGAATGGCTTTGTGTGGAGGAGGGTGCGGTTGTGGGAAAGGCTGGCCAGAGGGACGGCGCTTGCAATCAGCGCAGGATGCGGCCGGGCTGGGAGGTAGCGAACGACGTTGGCCGTTTCCGGCGAGAGCGGCGGGGAAGGGCTGCTGCCTCCCGCTCCTCGCCTCGCCGGGGAAGGCGGCGTGGAGGGGTCCTTACTGCAGCAGTGCTGCACTTCTTGCAGCTATTGCACCTCTCCTTGCAGCAGTTGCAGCTCTGCATGCAGCACTCGCGCCTCTCCCTGCAGCAGCTGCCCCTCTCCTCGCAGCCTCCTTTGCAGCAAATGCAGCGCGGGGGCACGGCCTGGGCGGCGGGCACTGCCGTGGGATGCCCTGTCCCCTTTCGTCCCGCGAAGCACACGGTGACGGAGGTCGGGGTGGTGGGGCTGGGGTGTGTTGCTGGGTGTTGGGAAAGCGTGTCCCAGCTGCTGGGAGCGGGTCTGACTGGTGGGCCCAGGGGAGGCACTGGGTGTTTCTAAGGTCCACGAGATAAGCTGGAGCCACTTACTCCTTGGGTGGCCTGAGGGCAGTGCTGGGAGCTGGGTTTTTGCAAGCGGGGGAAGGCTCAAGGAGTGAGCTGAGGCACGGACGTCTGGTGGAGGGGCTGGGGTGCACACAGCACCCCTTGGGTTTTACCTCCAAACCCTTCCTCTCCATGGCTGCGTGATGGACCCACCACTGCGACACGAGGCAGAGCTGCCCACCCGCACCCGCTCGGGTGGCCGGGGCAGCGCGGTGCAGGATCATGCCCGTCCCCATCCCCCTGACCCACCAGCCTCCTCGCCCCCCTGCACAAGCCGCAGCCCTGCCGCCAAGCCCAGGCATCCCGTTATCTCCTCAAAGACCTTATCTCCTGCCTTACCCCGCTCCAGTCCAGCAGGTTGGATGGCTGGAAATCTCGAAAGCCGTCGGCGAGGGCGGTGCTGCACACCGGGCGCTCGGGAAGCGGCTCTGCAGCTCCCCGGGAGTCAGAGCGCACCCGGCGTCCTCCCCAGCACAGCCCAGCGTGGCCGTGGGGCCATGCCCGCTGGTGTGGGGTGATGCCCGGCTAGCACAGCGTGGTGCTCTGGCATCGGGAAGAGGCAGCCCCGTTTGGGAGGCAGGGCAGAGCCAGCCTGGGGGACGCTGTGACAGCGTGGCCGCGGCCATGGTCCGAGCTTTTGGCCAGGGAATGCGGAGGGATGCAGCGGGATGCGGAGGGCAGGGGCTGCTCACTGCTCACAGTGCCTCGGGGCAGGCAGCTTTTCTCTACACCCAGAGTCACCTTTGGGGACGTCCCTCAAAGGACGAGCATGTGCCAGGCTGCCGCCTTCTGGCCCTCATGAAGTAGAGTGGTTGAAGACTTGTCCCCCCAGCTGATGGGGAGACCCAGAAAGCTGGAGAGGGAATGAAATCTATGTGCAGATATGGCCGGGCAACCTCTGCACACAAGGAGAGACCTGCGTCTGTTGGGATGCCCCGGGAAGGGCAGGGGCTGGGCAAGGGCAGGCATTAACCTCCTTCTGTCCCTGAGGTTATGGAAATGCTGACAGCCTGTGCCATCTAGCTTGGGAGAAGAGCCTGCCCAGGACTGCACCTTCCCTCTCCCCGGAGTTGCTTGGCTTCGCGTCCTCCCCAGCGCAGGGAGTGGAGGGGTGAGGGAGGGTGAGCGTGCCCGGGGGCCGGGGAAGCTGAAGCCAGCAGAGAAATGCTGATGCGTCGCCGCAGACCTGCACCTGCACGCTGGTTTCTGCAGAAAACTGCCTTGTTGGCTTTTCTTAATGATACTTAATTGTTGGAGCCACCTGCCATGCTTCTGCCCTTCCCTGCCCCAACCCAAAGTAGGGCACGGAAGAAATAGGTCAGTGGGGTGGTGAAGCAGCAAATTGCACCACCCTGGCTGTGCCGGCGGCGTGGGGCTGGGCAGGTCGGGCAAGCCGGTTGGGGTGTGGGGAGAGCTGGTTCAGCTGCCTGCAGCTGCCTGCAGCTGCCTGCACCACGTCATCGCCGGAGCAGGGCAGCACTCCCTGCCGCCGTCCTGCCTGGGATGCTCGTCGCCAGCGCAGCGCCCCGGGCAGCTCTGCTCCTCGGGCAGCAGGCAGGGAGCTGCCTGTCCCTGGGCCCTTTTCCCTCAGCGTCTGGGGCAGCAGCAGGACACTGGTGTGACTTTATTTACTAACTGGTGTGACTTTATTTACTAAATCTCTCTTGGCCAGGGCAGGGGGGTGGCAGTGTGGTGTCCCCTTTCCGTGCCAGCACTGCTTCCCAGCTTGGCTTGCAGGATGTGCCTGCTGGCAGGGCCTTAGCTTTGGTGCCAGCTTTGACCAAAATCCTAATTTTTCATGCCTTTTTCCATGGATTACATCTACCCTTGGCCAGGGGGACCTTCAACCACCTCTGCCTTCAATCACATTGTCCTCCCACCTCAGTGACATTTTCCAGTGGTCCCATCCACTGGTTCGGGGCCGCTTGGTGTCACCATGTGAGCATCTGCATGCACCGTGCTGGGGGCCAGATCCTGAGGGTGCTGAGCACCCATGGCACCAGGAGCATGCTGACTGGGGCCTGCCCTGGGCTGCCATTTCGGATGGACCTGGGCTGACCTCAGCGAGGTGCCTGCAGGGATGTGCCCTGCCTTGGGCACAGTGGGCAGCCAGAATTTTTTTGGTACCTCCTGGCTCGCCTGGCCGCTGGGGCTGTCTCCGCGAGCGTGCCGTACCGGGGCTGCCTCTCAGCAGTGTTTGTTCTTATTTGTTCTCTCCGTCTCTTAGCAGCTAAATTAAAACTCGTTGAATGGGAGAACCGGGGGCCCTTAAGCCCTGGGCTCTTTTCTCTCTCTGCTCACGCAGCCGCTGTTGTGCACCGGCTGGGAGAAATGTGGCGGCGGCACCGCGACCGCAGGACCACAGTGGTGGGACCGGAGCGGCACCCTGGGTGCCCTCAAGTTGGGGGACCTGGTGTTTTCACCTCCTCCAGCAATTTTCATGCGCCAGCTGACCCCCCGAGCTGCCAGCACGAGGCTTTTGCCGCCGGAGGGATTTGGGCTGAGCCCCTGCCGGCTGCTTGGCACTGGTGGCTCTGCCAGCTCACCAGCTCCCATGCCACGGCCTCGTCCCCGGGGGGACAGCGCTGGGATGTGTCACTTGGCCTCACTGATGTCTCACTGTCCCCTGGGACCATGGGGCACCCCTGGTGCGGAGTGGCTCCTTTTAGAGATGTGGGGTCACCCCACAGCCACGTCTGCGAGAAGGAGGGATGTGCGTGGGGGTGGCGGCGGGGGGACACGGGACACTTGTGCCTCGCAGGAGCTGGACGTGGAGAGTGAGGGTCAGACGTGGGGGCTGCGAGCCGGCTGTCCCCGTCCTGCTGGAGTTGAGCCTGGACCACACTGGGCCACGTGGCCGGAGGAGAGGGAAGCCCGTGCCCACGCGCAAGGGGCTGGCAGCGGAGCCGGGCAGTCCCTGTCCCATCCCAGCGATGACTTTGCTCAACCCGTGGTCCTTCCGTGCCGTGGGGACATGCCGGCAGGTGGGGAATCGCCGCGGCTGAGCTCTGGCCCTGGGGCCACCGGCACAGGCGGGGAAGCGGAGACTCTCCCTGTCCACATCCCCACGGAGCCGGAGGGACACCGGGGCACCTGCTCCTTCCCTGCATCTCTCCGTGCTGGGAAGCGACCGAGGACGAGCCCCAAGCAGTCTTTTGTGGCTGAGGCCCCTGAAAAACCCGAGAGGCTTACGGTGGAAATGCTGACGGGCGCTTTGGTGGGAGCGCACAAATAGCACCGCTCTCATTTTCCATTCTGGCTGCGACGGCTCGTGCTGCGCCATGCAAAAGCGAGACCACATTTTCCTGGGGCGACGGGATCTGCTGTCATTGGCGTAAAAAGTCCCTGTGCTAGCACTTTCTCCGGAGGGTGACCTGCTGGCTGCCCCGTGTGGCCGGGGGGACAGGAGGCCGGGAGGGGGCTGCCCCGCTCCCCGCCGTGCCCCTGCCCCGCGGGTGCGGGGTTTGCCGGGCGCGGGGAGCGGCAGATCCTGGCTGAACCCGCAGCGCCTGGCGAGCAGCCGGCGCCGGGGGTGGGAGGTGTGCGAAGCGAGGGCTTGCTGGGGCCGAGTCGCTGCTTGAAGCTGGTTTTAACCTTTTCTGCAGAGCTGAGCTGATGGGATGGGTGCTGGGAGGCGGCCGGCCCCCCGCGAGGTGCTCCCCTGCCATCAGTGCACCCCTGGGCAGGGGCTGCGGGGTGCAGCTGGGGTGGGGGGGGACCCTCCGGGGATCTTTGCTCCTTACGCTGATGAAAGCCACCTCTTTCCCCAGCACCCTGGACATCTTCCCTACGCTGGTGGCCCTGGCCGGGGCAGCGCTTCCTCCAAACAGGCGCTTCGACGGCTTGGACGTGTCCCCGGTTCTCTTTGGGTGGTCGGATGTGGGGCACAAGGTAAGGCAGAGCCACCCTCCCGGTGACATCCTCCTCCTGACAGCAGGTCCCACCGCCTCTGAGCTAAAACCGGTAGGTGGGGGGCGGAAAGGTGGGGAGCTGGCGACGTGCAGACCCGTGGGAGCACCATCCCCCTGGCCTGGAGGAGGAGGACAGCGGAGGCGGCCGGCCGCTGCAGCGAGGCTGGGCTCGGGGTACCGGCGCAAAAGGGCTTTTGGGTTAATGAAGAGTCGTTTTATGCTTTGTTCGTGAATCTGGGATTATAGGTGAAAATGCCCATGCACGCGGCCCCGCGCGCCTTCCCGTGCGCCCCCAGGGCTGTGCCCGCTGTCCCGGGGACACCGTCCCGGGGGATGCCTGGGCTTGCCTGCCCACACAGCGTGTCTCCTTTCCCATTGCAAAAGGTATGCCAGCGTGGGAAACAAAAGATCCCAGGGGCTCGGACCTAGTTGTATCCACTTTTATTTATCCTGCCAGATTGAGACATAATGAAGCCCTCCTTCTCCCAGCTCCTTGGCTGGGGAACGTGCCCATTACTGATGTTCAAGCGGGGCAGCTCGCCCCGTACCCTGCAGCTCTGCCCATACCAAAGGAGCTGCTGACAGCTCCTTTAAGCCTAAAAAACACAGTTAGCAGAACAAACAGTATGGCGATGCATTTTTCTCGGAGTTGCACAAGATTTTTGCAGAACCAAAAGAAAAAGAAAAAAAAAGCGGCTTTAATAGCAGTCCCACAGATAAAGCCTGATTTTGCTTTTAAAGTCCACCCTCCTGCGAGCACCACGAGCCAGCTCCCAGCAGGGATCTTGGATTTGCTTTCTGCGTCCATCAGGGTTTTGGTATTTGCTTCGTATTTATGGAACCTTCTGCTGAACCATGAGATAAAGCGGGAAAGCGGATGGGACGCGGCCAGTGTGCTCCGCTGTGCTCCTCGGGATTAACCCTCTTCTGCGCGCGTGGTGCCGGGAGCGGGGGACCAGCGGCTTGCTGGGAGCGATGCTTTGCTGGGTATGATGGTTTGCTGGGAGCGATGCTTTGCTGGGAGCGATGCTTTGCTGGTGTCAGGGTGCGGTTGGGGGGGCAGGAGCCCACGCCAGCCATCCCGAGGCATAAAGTCCTGAGCTGCGATGCACCGCCAGCTCCCGGGGCTTCCCCAGTATCACCCCGGCCCAGTGCTTTTTTTGGGGGGGAGTTGTGCTACAATCAGGGTTGAATTAACCCCTGTGGGGCTGGGAGCCAGGGGGCACAGCCGGATTGTTCCTGCCTGTCCTGGCAGCTTGGGCTGGGTGAGCATCCCTGGGGGATGCGATCCAGCTGCCCACGGGACTGCGAGACAGGGTGACCTTGGGGATACACACAGCACCCACCCGCTCCAGCCCCACGGGGTGGCCGGGAGCAAGCGCGTGTCCCCGCTCCCTCCCCTCTTGGCTCTCTGCCTTTCATCTCCCGCTTGCGAGCGGCTGATAGCAACCCCCTCTTTGATGTTGCACGGTTTTCCTTGACACAAATCCTCCCGAAAGTGGTTCCTCTGCTCACCCCGCCGCCCCTGACAGCCGCTTTCCTCCCCGGGGTCCCTCGGGCGGCTGAGGCTCCCTGGCGCGAACTGCCCGGGGTAACCTTGCTCGGCGTCCCAGCCCGCGCGCTCGGCACCGGCACAACCTGTGACGGGGCTGGGGCAACGCCAAGGTCCTGTTTTAAGCAAAGGCTATTTACAGTAAAAATAAACACATCCTACAAAATGTATCAAGGGTACAAGTGTCAGACAAATAAGCTCTTTCCATCACCTTAGCGGCAGAGGGGTGTGTGCCTGCTCCCCACGTGCTTGCTCGCTTGTGCAAACAGCCCAGAGCTCCGAGTTCAGACGATGGTTTTCTGGGGAGAAAAGGCTTTTTTCCCCCCTTTTTTATTTTTTCTTAGTTAAAATAAAGTCACAAATCAATAGAAGGGTTGCAGACCTGGGAATGTTTCTTGAAAGGGCTCAATCGAAACAACCTCCTTAATTATGCAGTAAATTACAGTAGGTTTTCTCAGCGTGGAGTTTTATGAGGCAGGTTTAGGAATGCGCTTCTTGGTGGCAAGGGAGGTTTGAGTGCCTTTACACTGAGATGGCAGCATCCCGACTGTGCTGCTAAAGGAAACGCCGACAGGCGACAGGGTGTAGGCAAAGCGCTGGGGCTGGAGGCAGACAAATCGGTTCCGTCCCTGGAACCTCGGCTTCCAGGGCCCTTGAGTACCTGCTGATTTCTACTTCAGAGCTGTTTTATTCTGACCGAGGAGTGTCAGCATGAGGGGGCTCTGCCGCAGGGGTTTCCTCCTTGCAGCAGGTGTACGCTGCACCACCTCTTCCACTTTGCACCCTAAAACATGATTTTTAAACCAAATTAAAAGGTTGAGGGTTGTTTTTTTTTTTTTATTTTGCCTTGCAATGGAGGGCAAGGAAAGAAACCAAGAGCATTTGGAAATCACCCCCCCTGCTGAATCCTGGCATTTCTCGGATGAGTTACCAACTGGCCCCCCGAGACAGCGGCTGCACCCGGACCTGGCAGCGCGGAAGCGACATCTCCGGGCAACCGAGCGGGGGGCCCGGCAGTGCTGCCTGCCGGAGCAGGGCTCCTGTGCCGGGCACCTGCTAAGGCATCACCGTGCTGATCAGCTGCGAACGCTGTTACTAAACTTGGCACCGCAGCTGCCTACAACTTTGACAGATGTTTCTAATTTTTAGCACAGTGGAAATTTCTTGAATCACTTTTAAACTCAATTCCTAGGGAGGAAACCTCGAGTGACTCATCCCTCAGTGAAGCCATTGGCTCCACGCAGATATTATCTGACAGATGAGCTCGCTGAACTGTCCAGCTCACTTGTCTTCTCGCTCCCGTGTGCCAAAGCAGCCGTCCTGTGCGGATCAAGTGTCCTAAATACTTGAAAGGGAGAGATTCAACCCGCCCTTCCCTCCTTCCCTTCCTTCTCACCCCATTCCCTGTGCCGGGACGGCTGTTGTTAGGGAAGGGAGTGCTCACGCAGCGGGGTGAGTCAGTGGTGGAGACGGACCGGGAGTGATGTTCCAGCACCTCACCTACCCGTGCAGCCTCTGCTTCGCATGAGCTCACCCTCAGCTCGTGGCTTGCTGCTGGCCCCCGGCAACGATTCGGCTCCCTTAGATGTCCTGGCCACTATCTGGGCTGCGAGCACCGAGGGAGATGGGTGTCTCATTGGCACTGGGCAGTGCCATAGAGGTGACATAGAGCACCTGAGACCCTCCCGGCTCTGAAATATTTTGCCCTGCTCTGCTGAAAGCCCCAACACCTTCGTGTTCCCTTTCTTGCAGCAGAATTGGTCTGGGGAGGTCCTGCGTGCAGGGCCAGGAAGGCACAAGAGTGTTTCTTGGTGCCCTTTTGCTGTCACCCCAGCCTTCAGCAAGCAGAACTCGGTCGGTTGCTCAGAGTCCAGGGGCTAACTGGTTTCTCTAGATGTGTGCACGGGTGGGATGTGGTCTCGTCTGAGGAGGGAGTGGGTCTCACAGAGCAGGTTTTCTCTGGGACAGGCTGACGGGCACTTTTCTGTTCTTCCTTCAGGTTCTGCTTCACCCCAACAGTGGGGCAGCTGGGAAGGATGGAGAGATAGAGACGCTACGGCTGGCTCAGTACAAGGCGTTTTACACCACAGGTACTGTGTCCCTTTTAGAGATCATCAAGTCTGGGAAAACCTCGGAATTCTTGGTTCCCTGCAGATACAGGTGAAAACGAACTCAGGTTAATTCAAGCCAGAACAAACCTAGCAAGGGTAAGGACGTGCCGCCCAGTGTCTGTGTGATGGGCTTTGCAGCCTGTGGACGTTGGCCTCAGAAGCACTCTCAGACTCACAGAAGCACTTGGGCTCCCAAAGCTGGGACATGGTGGGACTGGGCCACCACAGACGGGTGAGGAATACCGAGGTGATCCCTGTGGACCCTGGGACTCTGGTGTTTTTCTCTTGTTTCCTCCCTAGGAGGGGCGATGGCTTGCGATGGGAGCATTGGGCCAGCTGAGCATCACCAGCCACCCCTCATTTTCAATCTGGATCGTGATATCCAGGAGCAGAGGCCTTTGGACTTGGCATCCAGAGAGTATCAGGCAGTGCTGCCTGCAATCAGCAGGGTTTACGCTCAAGCTCTGGAGGACATCGCAACAGACAACGTCTCGGTTGCAGATTACTCCAAAGACCCGGCAGCAATGCCCTGCTGCAATGTGCAGCACGTGGCCTGCCGATGCCAAGCGCCCGGAACCCACGCAGCCGTGCTGGACCGTCACACGGAAAGAAGAGCAACGCGGCTTTGTCTTTAAGCAAATACTTGCTCAGGCTGCTCCTCTCCCAAGTCTGGTTTCTGCGAACGGGACTGTTGTGCATGCTGGCTCCAGGCTGTTTGGCCATGGAGGAGAGGGATGGAGGCTGCGGTCCCCTTTGCTCTGTGCTGTGAAGCAGGGAGGTGAGTTAGTTGTGGGTCTGTGTGAGCACAGGGAGGGTGCCCTTTGCTGCAGAGCAGGACTGTCCCCTGTGACTGGAGAGCAGGGCACTGCAGTACCTGGTGGCTCTGGGCACCTGGAAGGAGACAGGCTTTTTGTAGGGCCGGTCTTTAGCTGAGAAAGACCCAGGTTTTGGATTAAAACTACTTTCCATGACAGCTGACTTTGGGAGAGAATTCCTCTGGGAAATTAGCTTGGCTTTCCTCTAAAACGAACCGTATAAGAGTGGGCCAGTGGGAGCACAAGGCAGGGGAAGATGTGGCTCACAGCCTCTGAGCAAACGTCCCTTCTGGTGCTGAGACCCTGGAAGTCTGTGGCTGCAGAGAGAAAATTCCCAACTGGCACAAGGTGAATGCTCTGGGAACTGGAGCACCTGCCCCTCCAGCTGCGAAGTGAGGTTTATTAACGGGGTTTTGTTAAAAACCCATCTGTCTGTAAAAGAAAGAGGGTCTTGGGCTTTCCATGACTGCTGCCCTCCTCCTGGATGGGATGCTCAGCTTGTCCTGCTGCTGCTTTGCACCGCCACAGCGGAGGTCAGGGATTGCCCCGAGACAAGGACCAAAGTCCCAGTGTTTGGAAAAGTCTTTTTTGGGGAGGGTGGGGGAGAGGTGTGCAGTGCAGAGCTGGAGTATCAATTTCCCCATCAACTCTGCAGGGAAAGACCAATGGTGTAACTGCGTGTTTTTTAGGGAGGTCAGGGAGTGGTCCCTGCCCCGAGGTCTCCCAGCAGATCAGGGCTCCAGGCAAAGAAGGTGCTCCTGCTGATCCTGACGTGATGCCAGGGGTGCAGATGGGGTGAAACAGCTCTTAGAGGGCCATTTCTGGGCAGATGCAAAGGCCTGGGGAGCTGCAAAGGCAAAATCGAAGGTGCAGCTGAAACTTAGAAACCACCGGGATTTCTCAGCAGCTGAGTGAGGGTTTTCTGAAACAATTTTGGACTCGATTTACGCACCCAGTTCTTTCTTTGGACTAGCCACAAGTGGATTTGTGTGAACTTGGCCAGGTGGGTGGGATGGAAACAGCTGTCCTTGCACCAGTCCCCCAAACCCACTCTCCCACTCATAAAACTTAATCAAGACTGACATCTTTAGGGCCCCACAAAGAACAGCAGGAGCATGGGCAGCGAGGTGCCAGGGACAGACTGTGACTTTATTCTGTCTTTAAACATAGCAAATGGCTTCTTCTCTAATATCACTGCAAAAATACTTTGCCTGGGTAAAATAGTATGTATATACTGTACAAAGACATAAGTTTAATATATCTTCCTATAAGTACATTTATACACATAAACCAGCATAAATTAGAAAAGGGACAAATGGGTATATAAAATTCTGGTTACATACAAATCTGATTAAATTAGCATTTACACTGTGGTTCTAACATATAGTTTGTTAAATATAGCGATGTGCATACAGTACATTGACACCCCACCCAGACACAATTTAAAACAAGGGGCTAGCGGGGCCAGGTATTCACTTAAACATACCATAGGAAAAAGCAGTGGCCCACCTTGATTTTTTTTTTTTCCCCTCATCTTGGGGACTCACAAATCTGTTCTTCGAAACTCCTGGCTTTTCCAAAGCACTTCCCAGCAGCTGTCCTAAGCGTGGATGTTTGCTTCTCATCACGACCTCTTCGCTTTGCCCGGCTGACCTCCACGGCACAAGATTATCTACCAAAATCAAAACAGAACGGCCTTACTTTTCCCAGCAACAGGGTGTGTTTCAAGTTGGTTTTATGCACATGGGAGGAGAAGGGGGAGGGATGTCCTACAGTGTTTTACTTTCCATTCAAAGGCAGATTTGTGAGCGGTTTATTTATTTACTCTCCCCCTCCCCAAATTACAGTCCTGGGAACAGGAACCATCTGGCTGGGTGATAAGTGTGTCTTGCCTCTAGCTGGCACTGGGCTGAGCACAGCCACACTTGCAGGAGTTTGGTTGCTGGGTGTGAGGTCTGTTTGCCTGGCTAAGTCCTCCTAAAAAGTTCAGGTCCCGGCATGGGAGGGGAAAGGCGGATGCCATGCATCACCATGTCTCTCTGGGGTCTCCAGATGGAGCCCAGAGTCAAACACCTACATGTTAGACTGGACTAGGTGAGGGGAAGCTTAGCCCAAGTGTCAGCAAAACCTTTGAGTGAAAGAGTAAAGCAGGCGCACAGGAGAACAGGCAGCAGCGAGGACCTGAACCACTTCACATCAGCTACTCGTGCTGTGGGATGAGGCTAGAGACCCCGGGGTAAGATGTGCACCTACTTCTGCATGGAGCCTGCGCAGAGCTGGGGGGCTGCTACAGCACCCGAGGCGGGTGCCTCTGCGGACACTAACCCTGAGCCAAGGCACAGATCTGCCCTTTCTCAGCTCCAGCCTTGCCAGATGAGACCTGCATCTCCCGGCGGTACGGATGTGATCTCCACGGCCCCAGCTGCAGGAGGGTCTGTGCTAGCTCCTCCCTCTGGGATCTGTCCCGCCATGGGCTTCGGGACCATCACTTGCCCAGTTTTGAGGCACAAGCATTGGCACTGGACTGGATGTTTCCCAAAGGACCTCAGATAATGTACTGATAAGCTGGGCTTAATCCTGCAAGCCCCAGCCACACAGAGTACCTGTGTGAGCTACCGGAGTGGGAGCTGCCGTGAGGAAGAAGAGGCCAGTCAGGTTCTGACAAACTTGCTCATCCCCCATGAAACATGAGTATTAGGAGAGCTCCACTGCAAAACCTGTGGCCTTTCCTCTGCTAACAACCAGCTGTTAAAAAGAAAAATCACTTAAAATCATTAGCGTCGCATATCCATGTAACAGAACGAGTGAAATACCATCCAGCAAACAGCGAGGAGGAACTTGGGCAAATACCGGTCCCGCAGAGCTGAAGATGCATCTGCAATCTTGTTGCTTCTATTAAGATCCATGGTTTGGAGCAGCAGGGATGCGTGTGGACCCCATGCTGGCGCAGTGATCGGGGGGAGCATTTCTCCCCCCTGCAGACAGCAGAGCTGCCAGCATGGGGATGTCAGGCTGTCGAGGGTGGCCGTGGGGCACGGGCTGCTGGAGCTTGTGCTCCTGCCCATCCTTCCAGGGAGCAGGCGGGAGTGGGAGCTGCAGTGAGGAGCTGCTGACTGCCCTGCGCATCCCATAACCACTGCTGCGGGCAGCAGCACTCTGGCAGCATAGTCAAGCTGCCCAGTTTTGGAGGTAGCCAAAAATCCATGTGAGAAAGATGTTTTTTAAGACTGTGTATCAGTGAGGGGAAGCTGTCCTTGAAGAGCTGACCGCTGTATGCAGTCTAGCCTGACTTAAGGAATGGCTCTCCCAATGAAGCCTTCACATCAACTGCCAAATGCAGGACGGATCACATATGCCTGGAAAAGCACCGAGCAATCTGCTGGAAGAAATCACTACTTAATCTCAGAAGTTTTAAGAGAGATCCCTGGTGTGCATTCCTCGGGTCCACAGAGGCCATCTTGCTTGCTGAATCCTGTAGGATTTTTTTTGTCAAACCTCACAGTACTACCCCAAAACACCATGCCTTGGTGGGGAGAGCCACTACAGCGGCTCCTGACAGTGAAGCTGGCCGAGCGGTGCCCTGCCTGGCCCGAAGCACACACCAACAGCTCCCAACACCGCTGGAAACCTCACCAACACTGATAAACCCACAGAAAGGTGGCAGCTGCTCAGGCAGGTAACCAGAAAAGAGCCATAATCACCGTAACCATCTACAGCCAGAGCTGGGTTTGCTCTTCCCATCCTGTAAAGCCTCCTGACCATGCAGAGCAGGGGCGATGCAGCCTCCTCCCAGCACGTCTCAAGCACGGCACCTTCTCCTCACCTGGGACTTTAGCCTGCTGTCCATCTCAATAAGGCCTGAGTCCTTTCTGTGTAAGATCAACAGCAGACCTGAAAGCGCTTAATCCACCCCATCAATGGAAGCAAGAGACGTAACTGAACTTGTTTAACCTCTTGCCGCAGGATCCTTCAGCAGTCCTGGCACAATCAGTAGCAACATCCACATTTGCTCTTGTTGAGGCCACTTTCTATGAGCCTTCCTTGGGCTTCTCATCTCTTCTCTGATCTGTCCCTCCTTCTGTTTAATGAAGAGGCAGTTTTCAACAATCAGCAATAGATTATATGTTAGACTGAAGCTGCTTTTCCTTGCTCTTAACAGCTGAGCCTCTGAAGTCTTGCTTGAGGTCAGGGGAAGGCAAGACGTTTCAAAATGGAGAGGAACTGCTGGGTCTGAGCACTGCTGTTTCTCCAAAAGTATGTCTGAGTTCAAAGCCATACTTGTGGTGTGGGCTGTGGGTGAATATTCCATTTTGTCACAAGTTTTGAGGTTTTTAAATGTCTTTTTGTTGCACATTGGAAAACAAACAAAACCCTTCCCATGTTTCCGCAAAGCAGAATGCTGTCAAAACATTTTTGTTGGATAAGGTCAGGTTTTCTCTCCCTCCTTCTCCACACAGAAGTGACCGATGCCTGAAACCCCCCTTGAACGCGTCATTGAGACCGAACATCTCAGCGCTAAGAAAACAGTGAAGTTCAGTGAAATTCAGAGCATCAAAACATCCCAACCAACTCTCCTTATGCACTCACGCAGTGGGAGCCACGCCGCACCAGCTGGTAGACCAGATGCAAAACACATTACACTGTCAGCAACGGAGGGGCAAACCCGAAGCCCTAGCTGCAGAGACTTTATGTGGAAGCTCCAATTGCTAAGCCACTGTATCAGGGAATATTTTTCAAAGCTCCTTCCCTCCCACACCACCTCCTCCCTAACATTACACATGTAAGTTGCTCTGTCAGGTTAACTACAGGATTTTGACAGATCAAAGTTCATTTAATAAAGTGCCTGCTGTTGTTCAGCAGGGGTTTGGGGCTGCTTTTACACAGCATGGTCCCAGCAGGAAGGCTCATTCAAGAGCAGCGTGATTCCTGCTTGCTAGCATTTACTTGTCCCCAAACCACATGTTCAAGAGCAAGTTCATCAGAAGGAAGCAAAGGATTTCTCTCTGGCCCTGCTGCTCCCTCCAGGTGCCTGGGCCACCAGCTTCTCTGTGGCCACACGACTTTGACCAGAAGAGGGACATTTTAAATACCCTTTCAGGTAATGGAGTAGGACAACTAGAAAGCTCTTGTTCTCAGTTTGCAGCAGGTTATGTTACAGGTAACAGAAGAGACTTGGTCTAAGGTTTATGCGACCTGAGTTGGATTTAGGTAGAGTTGTTTCAAAAGGAGTCATGAGCTAGTCACCTTTTATCTAAATTTTAAACGTTTTGCACCCGTTAATAGGAAAGTGCCTCACAGAGGTCAGCCTCAGCATGTGGAACCAATCCTGGGATCCCAATACAGTTTTTACTTCCTCCTCTTCAGGCAAAACTCCAACAGCAGGGTATGTAAAAATGGAGTAAGGGATTCGAAGGTCTGCCAAGTCTACAACTTGCAATCCATTACAATATTCTGCTGTATGAATGCATTACCATTATGGAGACACTGCTGATTACAACCAGATCATAGCACGGTACTAGCATCTGACCATTTAGGGGTTAGATACTTAACACAATAAACGTATGTGTAATAGGAAAAGGAGCTGGAATGACACTGCCAGGCTTACGTTAGATTTTAAAAAGCCAGTATCTTCTTCCAACGGTAACTGAGAAAGTGCCATATAAAAATCATAAAACAGTTTAAAATTCTGTTATGCCTTTCATCTTTGTACTTGGAAAAGGAGTTGCCTTTTCAGTTAGCTTGACAATGAAGAGACTGGTGAGGTTCAGGTATGTCCCAGTTGCATTCTATAAACTAATACAACAGGGAGTATTACGTTTTTATTTCTAAATGGTGGTATTGTTCAAATTAAACCTATTCCTGGTAATACTAGACATCTGCGCAAGGCACAAAGATCAGATCTGGATCTGAACATCATTCTGCATCTGCACTTCATTCAACTCGTTTGTTCAGATCCACCTCTAATTATTATTAGGTTTGATCATCTTTGCCCCATCCCTAGCTGCCATTTAGTGGGGGTGTACTTTTCCTGGCACTGTCCCTATGATGTAATTAGTTATTTTAGGCTTCACAGTGAGCTGGGACAATGTGCGGGCAACAGTATCTCTTCTGTAAGAGGTTAATACTTTCTTCTTAGCATGAGGCCTGAATTGCAGTTTTAGGGGTCCCGAATGCTCACAGGAGGAAACTCATTCTCGTCATCAAGACACACTGGTCCAGTTGCAAACTCATGCTCTGGGATAACCTCTCCTCGCAGGGCACCACCGTCCTCTGAATAACCTGTCCAAGTAAAAATACAAAATGTTACGGATAAATGGATGGAAGGAGGCTGGAAACAAACAGCAGAGACACTATTTTATCACCTTTTTAGCACAGAGCTGCTTTCTCTGGCTTTTTGGCTGAGCACTGTGAGACTGCAGAAGAGAAAGGTATCTCCATTAACACTACACATTCAGGAATGGAATACCTGGCTAGCTCCTGTGGCAGAAGCTTTCCTCCTCCCACCGTGAATGTAAGCACCAATTCCAGAATAAGATCTATATCTGTATGTGGACCCTTAGACTTGGGTATACAATGAGATAGTCACCCAGTCTTCTGCTGCAACAATTCAGTACGAGCTTCGTTAGGGTAAGGTGTAACAGGTTTGGGAGAATCTGTAGCAATATTGCCACAAAAATAGTGAGATCTGACTTCTACATCCACGGTTTCAACTTCTGGAAACCAGCCTGGCAGCAGCTGCCGTCTGACAAACTGTGAAGCTCGGATGTGGTTATGGCTCTGCTGGCGGGCCTGTTTGTGGTTCAGCTCTGCACAAGGAGGAGAAGCGCTGGCAAGGGGTCCTGGGAAGCAGAGCAGAAAACGCCTGGCCTGTTTTGGGGGCAGGGGATGAACGTGGTGAGCTCCAGAGAGTCCTGCTGCCCCAGGCTGCATTGCACAAGTGGTGTTTCTGGTTGAACCCTTGGAAGTTGGGAGACTTTTCTGCTTTGCCCCAGGTGGCTTTCTTGCTTCTGCCTGAGGAAGGGCAATGCCATGCTTACCTGGCATGGTCGAAGTTGAAGGCACTGTACTTTGTCTGGCTACAGTTGCTGCGTAAGATTGAGGTAATGGAGCCTGAAGGTCATTTTCTTTGTTCTCCTCCGTCTTTCCTGAGCCAAGCAGACTAATTGTATGGGAGCAAGAGAGAGGAGAAGAGTTAGTTCTGATCCCAGCCATTCCTCCCCTAGCACCAGCTAAGACAAGCACATGCATCCACATCTCCTTGAAGCACATCACCCATCTGCATCACCACATATAGGCACTGCCTGCAGCCCTAGCAGTGCTGCAGAGGGGGAGAGCATTGTGCTCTACAAGTAAAGCAGGGGGGAAGCAGAAGATAGGGAAGGCACTTCTTCAGCTAGAGGACAATGCTGGCACGAGAATAGAAGAGAACAGATTGACCACAAAAGCTTTAGGTTACAAAGGCAAACAGTGTTTCTAATCACAGAGGGGGCTCCAAAGGGCTTCCAACAGGAGCGGACTAGATGGGAAAAGCAGCGCTGGCTAGTTTAGGACGGAGTTTAAGCAGAGATATAGTATGATGTAACGTAACTCATGACCCAAGGGCCCTTTTCAGTCCTCTGCTGCTAAGAGGAACCCACATACAAAGCCGGCCTGCCAGCTCTGGACGGCCGCTCCGGGACGGGAGCAGGCGGGCGTCAGCGGTGTCTGAAGGCGGCGGGGCGGCCGGAGCACGCTGGACAGCGCAGCTTTGAAGTGCTGTTGTTTTGTGGCTTTTCAAAAAACTGCTGGCATTTTCCTGGCTGTCAGCCACCTCCCGGCTTAGAGCACATGTTACATCGCACCCCACCCCGAAGGCTTCACATCTGGAGCCAAGTAGCCCAGATGTGTGTGGGGAGGGTTACGTGCTTAATCAAATTTGCATACAAACTGAACAGCAGCACGGAGGACTCTGCTTTGGCACTGCATGCCTGCAGGCGTGCATCTATGCGAGTTTTTGTTTACGGAAGCTCCCAGTGTTGCTCCACACCATCCTGCCCCCAGAGTCAGCTCTCCAGCACCCAGTCACGCCTGGAGAAGGTGCTCTATTCTCCAGGCACCATGGTGGTCAGCATTCTGCTGCTGGAGGCATCTCCTAAGGCACAGCCTGCCCACCTCTGTTGTCTAAGCTGAGATGTCCCACAACTGCCTAGGGATCTGAGATGTCTCTGGTTTCTTCTGCAAGAAGCCCCACATCCCTGCCTGCTGATGCGGTTCCCACCCACATCTGTCAGACCAGGCAGCTAAAATCACAAAGTCAATTTTAATGTTCTTGCTCTTACAGCTCCATTTTGTGCTTTCAGGTAAAATTTCTCTTAATTTTTTAAAGATCAGCCTCTGTATCAGATGTGTCTGGAGGTGCAGTTACCTGTGTTTCTTAATTAAGACACACTCCCCTCCATCTTGCGGGTCCAAGTTATAGATATACAAATGTCCATCTGACGTAGTCACCAACAGTCGAGGCAGCTTCTGAATCCTAATGAGAAAAGCATCATGAGTCCAAACACATCCGCACTCACACAAAGATACAGGACGCACCCATGCTGTGTGCTTTGCAGGCACGGGTGCAAGATAAGGGGCCACGGTGGTGGTGTTCTGCAGAGATAGTTGTGTCTGCTCACAGGCTGGCGTGGCAGAGGGCATGCAGATGTCAATACGTACGTGGAGAGGGCACAGATGTTCTTTTGTCCAGAGATGTTCAGGCGGACAGTGGCAAAGGCTCGATCCTGGTTCATCATGCCCGATACCTGAGCAGGGAGGTAGTTGGTAGCAGCCTGGAACATCTTTCCCATGTAACCACTCCAGGTCGGAGGCTCTTCTGGACGGCTGAGGGGGTCACAAAGAGGCATCAGTGGGGCTACCACAATCAGCCGTGACAAAACAGGTCAAAACAGCCAAAATGATCCTGATCTCAGAAATGCAAAGGCTTTCTTGGGAGCATCTGCACACATTGTGCACCAGCCCAGCTGGACACACGGGAAGGAGGCAGGGGACAGTGGCAGCTAATAAACCCAGAGCAGGCCTGGAGAGGCTGGCAGCAGGAATGCAGTGGGTAGCTTTTCCAAGGAGTGAATCCTGCAGGACACGAAGCCAAAGAGATGGTCTGCAGCTGGTATTGCTCATGCAGAGTACGTGGTGAGGAAATGGAGGCCAGCTGCACAAAGGCAGACGTCTGAAGCAGAGACACCCCTGGGGCAGGCAGATTAACCCAGGCTAACCCCCTCACCTGTCAGTGAGATGCTCCAGTTTAAAGATGTGCACGGTCTCTGTGTTGCTGGAAGCACACAGGAACTGGGAATCCATGCTGAACACCAGAGAACTGATGTTTACATACCTAGGGCCAAGCAAAGACAGGATTAGTCACTTCATGGCATACCGTTCAAGGGGAGCTGCTCAGTTTTGCTCACAGAGAAGGGACGGGGAGGAAGGAGACCCAAACATGGCGAGGAACACCCTGCTTGGCTGCTGCCAAGCCTGCGGGCTGACTGGCTAGCATTTCCCTAATCCCTTTGCTCAGCAGAGCTGGGGGTAGCCTTGAGGTAGTGACAAACAGCCAGAGAGGTTGAAATGTCCTTGCTCACAGAGCTGACTGTGGAGTGAACATCTGTGCCGGTCTTGCTACAGCAGCTAAAGCTTCTGCTACTGCAAAGGCCAGGGAGGATATCCAAAGCTCTGGGTAGCCAGATATATGCAGCATCTCCTCCTGCGCTGGCTCAGCAGGGCCAAGGTGTTTCAGTCACTGCAGTTTTTGTCCTTGCAGAAGTAGGTGTAAAATCACACGTAGGTCAGGGATGGAGAACGGGGAAAAGTCAGGAAAATATCTACTGAAAAGATCTGAGGGAGCCTGCAGAATAGCAGCAACAGCCCATGCCCGCCATCGAGACTTGGGGTCTGTGCAAATGACTTAGTAGCTTCAAAACACCTCCTTTGAGAAGGCAAGAGTTGGGCTGATGACTTTGGGGACTTCATTATTTCAAGTAAGAAACAAGATAGGACAGAGTAAATGGACAGAATCTACCTCTGTTCTCTGAAATTGCCCCGTTCTGCAACACACTGAATTGAATCACTAAACTTGCCGGAGGCAGCTGGGCGCAGCGTGGCTGTCTGGCACAATGACATTTCTATCTGATGTGCTCGCTCTTGTTTTCTTTCTGCAAAAGATGCCAAAGCCACCAGGACCTGACGTTGCCCTGTCTCTGTATTTACATTTCTGCTCCAGGAGCCCTCTGTGTACTTGTCACCGACAGAAGAATGAACTGACCTTTTCATCCCTCTCCGGAATTCATAGAGCTTTTGCCCACCAGGAATGGAAAATACACGAATGACTGTGCCCTGCAAAAAATGCAAATGGAAAGATCATGCAGGAGCGGGGAAAAGAGCGTGAGCCCTTTCTCTGACACATCCAGGAAACTCAGGATGTGCAAAGGCCCCTCCTGTTTGCCAGCCAGGGTCAATCTGAACCGGATACGCTGGCCTGTTAAAAGTCAGAGTCCTTGGCTGTGTTTAAGAATGGGCAGCTCAGAGGTCCTGCTCGCTATGCCCCAGGCAGCCGAGCTGGCTGGGACTCCCTGCCAGCCGCAGGCAGAGAGCACAGGCAGCAGGGAGGATGCTCGCAGCAGCGCTCACTCACTTTTTCGGAAGCACTTGCCAGCTTCGAGCCAGTGGAGTTGAAGGCGAGAGCAGCCAGAGGCCCGTCATGGGCAGGGATTGTGCAGGCTGTTTTCTGTAGGGCAGAAAGTAAAGTGAGTGCAAAGAGACATGTTGCTCCTTGGACTGTGTAAGGGCAGGGCGTTCCCTGCCTCGCATCCTATCCAGGCCTGCCGATATGGATCCGCGGGATCGTATCACACTTACGGTATCCCTTCAACATCCTCCACATCTTATCTTTGCCCTGCTTTGAGCTCACTCCCCATCTACCATGGCCCCTGTGATTACACAAAGCTCATTTCAGGGGCAGAGGACCTCAGCTCCCCACCTCTCCAGGCTGCGGGATCGTGACTGTACCGTCTCCGAAGCCTGGCATTTCTTTGTGCAGAGACAGATCTGGCCTCCCTGCAATTCATTCGGCTGTACAACAAATCCTGCCGCAGCGACACCACCCTAATGCCTGCAGGAAGCCCAGGCCCTCACTAGTACCTCTCACAGCAGCAGCGTGTTTTCCCCTTATGCTCTACTCCTCCCCTGATGCAGATCCTTAGCTCCCGCTGCACGTACAGAGCAACAGCCTTATGTAATCCAAAGCTGTGACATAAACAGCAGATAATCGTGATCCTGCTTCCAGCCAGGGACAGATTTTCTGAAGCGGGCTTTGGGCACCTCACCCTCTCTGTGACTTTGGGTCCGGCATCCCTTCCAGCCTGCAGCATGGCAAAGCAGCTGCTCCAGGTCCTGTGCTGCAGCTGGAGCAGCTCCAACCCTCCCTGAGCCACCTTGGTCACATCAATCCCATGGGATACGCTGATGAAGCCCCTATAGGAACCCCCTATAGGAACCCCTGTGGCAGCCTGGCAGTGGTCCTCGGGCTAGGTGGTAATTGGTTTCCCTTAATATCCCATACTGGGAGATGGATGTCCTGATCTCCAAGAGGCTTTGCATGGCGTCCAAGCAAGGGGGCTGGGGAACATGCCTGCCCCAGGCAATTCCTTTGCAGTCCAGCTCAGTGGACTGTATTTATTCACCCTTCCCAAAGGCCCTGTTGGCTTTGCTGTGGTTTTGTTTGTTTTTAGTCCCTGCCGGTATCCAAATGGGCGAGCTTCGTGCTTACCAAAGTATTTCCGTCGTAAAGCGTGATCTCTCCGCTGGTCGCGCTGCCGGGATAAGCCAAGTAGGAGTTGGCGTGGCTGATTGAGAGAGCGCACAGACCTGGCAAGGCGAGAAGGACACAGCTGAGGTTGTTTGCTGGTGGAGGACAGAAAGCAGAAACGTGGCCACGGACACCGCAGGGGGTTCAGGCTCTGTCTCATTTTGGGCAGTGTCCGGCACCGGGCGCAGGCCAGCGGCGCGCTGGCAATGCCTCGGCCGTGGGGACACCTGCTGGCATGGGACAGTACGGCTGCCTTCTCCCAGCCACCATCCTCCCCAGACGCCACTCAGAAGGAGGCCAGGTCCTGCTTTTGGGCACACTCTTGGCTTCTCCCTCTTTATCATCTCCTTTGAGAAGGCAGGAGTAGGTGCATGAAGCACAGCAAGGGACATCTTGGTCTCAGGGCTAACAGGACTCCTGTCCAGGCACATCTGGGCACCTCCACATATGCGCAGAGTGCAAGTGCCCGGTCAGAAGCTCAGATGAGCTGTGGAGTGTGGACACAGCTCTGGTATGAAGCCTGGCACGTGAAGGTTGGCACGGCAAGGCAGCGGCTGTGGGGCTGGGCAGTGCCATTTCCTTCTTCTCTGAGCAGAAAAGGGAAGCAGAGAAAGACAAAGCAAATGTCACAGTTGTGCAGGGAGTTTCTGGCTGAGAAGGAACTTGAACCTAGCTAAATTTTTATCACAGGGGGAATTCTTCCACGTGATAGCCAACTGTTTTTATGCCAACATGAGCATAAAGGTTCCCAGGGATGGATGGATGTGTGTGTGGGTATGTCCATCCGCCTGTCCCCCAGGTGACCTCAAAAAGAGAGCATCTCTTCCTGCCTCTCATTTCTGCTGCTGGCCAAGGACCCATCCCAGTGAATCCTGTCACATACAGAATTATACAGGGTCTCACTTCCTGCACCACGTCCGTGTGCTCACAGTCCTCCCAAATCCGACTCAAGGCTTCAGCACGACCTGAGCTTCCTGGCCCCTGCTGGAGGGTCCTAGCTAGTCTCACGTGCAGAGGAAGCTGCGGGGTTAAATGCTGCCGAGGATGCTGCCGTACTCCCCAAACAGGACACCCGCATGCGTGCACATATGTGCACGGATGTGCGCACACATGCCGTGCAACCCGTCATGTCAGGACACGGCCCTGGCCCAGGCCCAGGAGCGGGGAAAGATGGGCTGAAGCTCTCGTTTTAGGTCATTGTTTATAACTAAACAAAGAGACCGCAGCAGAGCCAGGAGCTGCAGGATCAGCCGGGGCCCCAGGGATCCACTCCCTATCAATCAGAGGCATTTACATCATGCCAGGGACAGCTTGCACCGGGGAGAAGAGGCACAGCAGCAGTGAAGTGCAGGCAATTAAAAGGCACCCAAAGAGAGAGGCATAGGAGGAAGGCAGAGGTAGCCCAGAGACTTTGCTGGTGATGAGCAAGGGTGTCTTTTCAGGATGGTCTTCCCCCATCCCAGGCAGCATGGGGGATTAGCCCTTTCTCGAAGTGGAGGATCTAGAGAATGCTCAAGTTAAACAAAGCAAGCTCTGAGCGGCTGGTGTGAGTCACCCGCTCCCTCTGCTCCGCGCCTGGCTGGGAGAGGCGGACGGGAAACCAGGCCAGGGGAAAACACAGATGCGAGTGTACTGGGCTGACCTCAGGGACACACAAAGAACAAGGATCACAAGGGACACGGGCAGCCTTTGAAGATGCTCCTCTGCTCTCAGCAGCCCCACGGCCTGGCAAGGGTTGGTGCATGCAGTGGCAGGCTCAGGAGGGAGGAGGCAGGCTGGTGCTGCTCAGGGTGGCACCTCTGGGAATGACACATCACAGGTGGCTTCCTCGAGCAGCATGGAAAAAAGCTACCATGTCTGAGAAGCCTGGCCTTGCCCCCAAGCCAGCAGGTCCAGGCAGATCTGGGGCTTGGGGGAAGCCACATGAGGTGGTTTCCAAAGCTGCAGCCATCCCAGAGATGCGTCCCCATGGCACGCATGTCAGCGCGAGCATGGCATCCTCCTCGGTGCAAATCCTGCCCCTGACGGGAGCCACATGAAAAACAACATGTGTGAGCACACATGAACAACAGGCTTGCCCACCATAGGCATTTTCCTCTCCTGCGTGGAGGAGGCTAGACCAGGAGCCAGGTCCTGGCCAGGAACAGCCAGGGATCTCACTGTGACAGGCCGGTGGGTGTGCAGCAGATCCCGGTCCTCACCATGCTGGTGTTACTGTGCCCAGGGTGTGCACTTCGGGGTGTGGCACGCTTGCGGTGTGATCCTACACCCCCTCACCACAGATGCCCGCTCTGAAAAGGGTTGTCCAAAGAGTGGTGAGGCTGGACTGCCCTGGCCTCCTGGACACGCTCTCCTCGAGGTCAGGCTTGGGACCAAAGCAGATGGTCCAGGGACAAAAGGAGCACACGTGGCACAGCGCTTGTCACTCGGCTCATTTCAATGACAGCTGCTGCAGTAAAAGGGTTTTAAAAAATTAAGCCCCTGTGAAGTCCTGTGATCCACAGCAGCCTAGGCCTGTCCCGGTGAGTGCTGATTGCTATTGCTCTTAAACCACGACCCGATCATTCAGTCCCACTGCAGAACAGCTTCAGGCCTGGGTATCCCTGTCCTTCCTGCCACTGCTGGGCTTTCTCGGGAACGTTTTAAACTTTAATTATATTTGCAGTATTTAGTATGTTTAATCCACATGGAGAGGCCATCTGTTGAGACCTGAAGTAGGTCAGGGGAGCCGCCTGAAGAGCGTCCCTTGAAAGCCCAGAAGCCAGGCATGAGCACATCAGCAGCTTCCCGATCAACCACCCGTGAAATGATGCTGCAGCCTGCGACCGACCGGGATATCACAGCAACGCACGGCAGCGCTGCCGCAGGCGCTTGGCCAAGTTTCCTTCTCCGTGGCTAAAAATAGCTCCTCTCCCATGAGCAGGAAAGCTGGATTCACCCTATGCTGCACAGAGAGGATCTGCTCTGCAGCCACCTGCCCTGCCCCTTGGGTTTGCAGCGTATATTGGAATAACATCAGGTGGCAGCCTGGGCTCCTGGGAACTCCCTGGCAGGGAATTAGCACTGCCTGGCTGTGTTTTCTGCCATGAGCAATCTTCACAGTGCTAATCGCTTTGGGAGCTGACCCCAAGCCCGTAAGTAATCTCAGGAGCTTTCTACCTTAGCAGAGCAGTACATGTCCATGGCCAAATGAGAACCTGGGTTAACCACAGGTCTGCAGGGAGCTCCGAGCTCTGCAGCACGGCATGATGCTGCAGAGCTGACTCACGCTGGCAGTGGGGGGAAGTGGGGCTCCTTTGTCCAGAGAGTGAAAACGCTGTGGGACTCTCTGACGCAGGCCGCAGTGAAGGGCAGGCAGGGAGCTCCGGAGGGAGAGTTTCAAGTTGTCCTATATGTGGAGGGAAACTTGTGGTCCTGGCCTGTATTACAGCTTTCCGCTTGTGAAAGAGAATAAAGGCGCACTGCGGGAAGCTGTGAGCTGCACAGACATCCCATGTGAGGACAGGAAGGGATCGAACCTGGGAGCTGAAGTCAAACCACGCTGACCATTTCTGCTCTCGTTTGACACATTTTCTCAGGACAGAGCAGGGTTTCTGCTCTTCTAAGCCCGACTGACTGACTCCATGCATTTCTGGCTCCCCAGTGCTGAATTAGGATACACAAGCCACAGGCTGGTTTAAATTCTAACATGAGTGTTGCGGCTCTATAAAGCTCCTGCAGAGCTGATCTCTCCGTTTCACACAGCTCTCCCATGCTTACCTGTTGTATTTGGAGGTGTATCCAGAATAGTCTTCAAAAGCTTCATGTCCTTAATGTTATGGATGTAAATTGACTCCTCCAGGCAAACAACCAGCCTCTGCAAGGACACAAGGGACATGCACAGAACCTCACCAGCACGGGCACGGTGCCTCTGTCTGCTGCTTCCACAATTCACAAACCCAAATCTTCGCTGTCAGAAAAACTCAACAGGAATTTCTCACACACTGAAATGTAACAGAAACATGATCTCTTCGGCTTCTCCATCCCCTCTCACTGGACCACCTTTGATTTTGTATAGCTCTGCTTTTGAGAGCTGCCTGCATCTGGTCTTGCTTTAGTAAGCAGCTAAAACATCATGACTTCTTCTCCGCAACTCTAAGAGCTGATCTTCCACATCCCCAGACCCCAGGAACAGGAAGACATGTCAGGGTTATACCCTAGCCATAGAGCCTTGATTGCCATCCATTCCTACCCCAACTTTTCTTTGCAGTTCTTTTCATAGCAAATTACTTTTTGATCATAAAGACCAGGCAGCAGAGAGGCTGCCCATCCTGTTTGTCAGTATGCCTACAGGTGGGACTACGTGCCCCTTGCCCTGACTTTTTCCTGATTTGGGAGTGAACATTTAGGTGGTGGGCCTCCCACTGCTGCTAAACTTAATGCATCTGTTCAGCAAATTAGTGTTTCTTTTTCCATCCTGCACAAGCAGGCAAGATGTGCCTTTATGTGCCCTGACTTGTGCAGCAGAATTGTGTAAAAACTGGGCTGGGAAACATTTGTTCAGGGGCAGTCACAGTGGTTAGCATTTCACACCGAGTATTTACCCCACCTTGGCAGATGGGTATAGGGTATTTCCAAGGTGATGTGCTTGTACCTCTTCTACTGGACTCGTCAGGAACACCCACCCAGCCAAGAGGCAGCCTCTAAGAGAGGAGCTGCCAAGCAATAGGGAGGAAAAGCAGAAAGGAAAAAGGAAGCCTGATGTTATAACCTTAGCGCCAGGTCACCATCTCCATGACCACTCAGCTTTATGTATCAGCTTGGTGCAGATCTCCGCATGTTACCATGGAGGCATTTTGCATAGAGGCTTTTTCTGGGACCAGGCTTCAAATCTGGCTGAGGGGTTGTACTTTCTAAGCCCAGCAAGCTTCACCTACGTTAGTGCCAAGTGTCCAGAAGCGCTGAAAACTTTGCAATAAAAATGTAAGGCCAGAGTCCATCCAGGCTCCTGAAGTTGGAGCACCCGAATCTATGTACAGGAAGCCTCCACCTCGTTAGAAATGAGGCCACTTATTTAGTATCTAAATGTGGAGCTTAGCCACTAACTTGAAACACCCACATTAGAAAATCTTTGCCTTGCTCCACCATTACTCTCGGATCAAACTCTTTCCCACTTCTATTCCTGCTAACCACAGCATCTGGGGCTGTGTCAGAGCCATTTTGCATTTCCAGGAAGACTTTGCCTTTTCGACAGTAACAGCCATCAACTTGCTCGCAGAGACCGTCAGAGTAATATTTATACAGCTGATTTCGGCAAAGCCACCATGTGCTTTCCCAGAACTGCAAAACGCAGTGCTATTGACATACAGGTGAAGGGAGACTTCCAGATGACGGCAAAGCAAGAGATGCTGACACTGACAGGGACAGAATCCAGAAAGTGATGGGGGTGGGAGGTAGACAAGTGAAGGTGAAGGAGGCCTGGACAAGCTCACCATGAGTTGAAGAGGGCTGGTTCTGTGCCTCCGGCCCTCCATGCAGCCCTGTAGCCCATGCTAAAGTCAGTGCAAACCCTGCTGACATGAGGAATGGGTTTTATCCTGACTGTGCATGCAGATGGAGCCTCAGAGAAGGTGTCTCATGGTGTGATGGCTACACAGGGTTCAAGGCACTGCGTCTTGTACAAAATGTTACTGCTCACAAGTATTTTTCTTCAGTACTTCAGTTTGACATGAATCAGGTTAGATAACTGAGTTGTGTGTTGAGGACTTAAATGTGCTGGGTATGGACACAGCCATGGAAAAATATCAGACCTCTCCAAAGAGCTCAGCAGGGTTTCAGCCGTGAATGAAAACCCAGGGAGGTTGCGAGAAGGCGGCTTCTCACCAGTCCCACAGCACAGCCTTCTTCCCCACTTTGAGACAAATTATGATCTACCTTAACACACTTGAGAATTACAATGGAGCTTGGAACAAAAAATTCCCATGGATCAACAACTGAGGGACTCGCTCGTTTGTACATTGAGGACTTTTTCACAGAGAGATCAAATCGAAACATGCACCATTTGTTTGAGACCTGTCCCTGTTTTATTTGCCACCATTTTCCTCTGTTAACACCTTGTATGGGATGTGGCTTTCTATGGACTTTTAATGAAGTATAGCTTTCATACAGAAGTCCAGGCAAAGGGCTCAAATGTCACAGCACATGCAGAGCCTGACTGCCACCAATTCAAATACTGAATGTAGACTGAAACAGTGATTTCTTTTCTATCTACCCAAGTATGTGTAGCATCTTCAAATCTCTCCAGGTTTGTCTGTGTTACAGCTGGAGGATGAGCTCAGCCCAAGATTTGAACCCAAGCTCATAAAGCAGCCAAGGAATGTGGATGCAAAGCTGGGCCTATGCATCATCTTCAGGCAATCTCCAGAGCAGCACACGGGGAAAAGCCTGAACTTATTTTATTCTCACACTGATTTGCTGGAGCTGCTAAGCAGAACCTCCCAGTTTATTTTTATACATATATATCTATCTGCAATTCAAAGGAAGTCCTTATTTTGCCAGCTCCATTGTAAGTTTAAGTGAAAAAAATCAATTTAGGACAGATTTAATTGTAGTACAGGAACTTCTGGTCAAACACAGCTTTACTGGAAACTCAACCCAGAGTTTCCTTATGAAAGCGCCTTACTGCAGGACTCACTGTTGCTAACTGAGGAGAGGCTGATTATATACAATTACACAGACTGCTTATTTCTTCATTGTAAAATGTCCTCTGCTTCTTATGGCATATACTTTGAAAATAATTACGGACAAAAAGAAAAGATGACTTAAAATCCTCCAAAAGGGCTCAGGGCTGCATGAGGCTATGTCAATTCAGAGAATAACACCCTAAAGACCTTCTTCTAAGTGGCCTGAATGTTTTCTATACCTTTAAAAACAAAACAAGGCTGCTAGCAGTAGTTGAGAAGCAGCCTTTCACCTCATTCACAGAGTTCAAGTTACTTCTGGGTTTTGTTACCGACTTTGAAGGTGTCATTTGCAAGCAAGATGGCAGAGCTGGGCCTGAATTCAGGACGTGGAATCCAAGGGATGGAGGAAGATGAAAAGGTGATTTTTTTTTTTGGCAGAGCTGCATTCTGAATAGGCAAGAAGGCAGACAACAAAAAGCCTTTGTGTAACTGCTATGAAAACCTATGGACTTAGGTTCATTTTACTGAAGCAAACAGTTGCGGCAGATGATATCCACAGCCATCCTGCTCCTTTGTCAGAGGTCACCAAGCCTGAAGTGGAGCTGGGAGGAGAGGACAGGTACCTACCCCTCCAATCCCACTTCACAGTCTCCGTGCAAACCCACTCAGGCTGCCGCTGCTCTGCTAGGCAGCAGGGTCCCAGCTGGAACGTCAACACTAGCAAAGAGCCAGAATGGGACAACTCTGGCTAACCCCTCTCCCTAGCTTCTTACCTGACGATTCAGCCGGATGGACAGTATGTTACTGGAATAGCTATAGTTGCAGATTTCTGTCCCTTTCTTGAAGTGGTAGACATTCATTTGCTGTGGCTTGGCATGACTGACCACAACCACAAGGCTGCTGGAGAACAGACGCTCCACGATGTAAACATCTGGGATTTCATCTGGGCACAGAAGGAAAGCAAGGGAGTCTTTAGCATGGCTTATGGTTGGTTTGATTGCAGCAACAAGTAAGACTCAACTCAAGAGGGAATCAGGTTGGAACACTCAGTGCTAAGGTGTTCAATATTTGCTTTTCTTAAAAATTTCTCATACCTGGCACAAAGCATTTAGGTCAGGCATGAACGGGTTGATCAACTTTCCCCTGAAGGCAGAATTTAAACCAGCCCCCTTTGACAGTGCTGTTGTGCCTCTCCTGGGCAGGGCCCTCCAGCTGTAGTTAATCCTTGGGAAGGGGTTATAAAAAGGAGGAGCACACCCAACTTGATCAGGGATTTTCCTGGAGGGAGTGAACAAGCTAGGGCTTACTGAGGTAAGGAACAAGTTGTGTGTAAATTGCCATTTATTCTGTGTGGTGCTTGATTTCTCCCAACCTCCTTAGGAAGGCTGACATGTTTAAGCCTTCCCTGTCACTGGGGCTGTGGTCTCTAGAGAGCTCTGGCATGGTGTGAACAGTGGTGTGGTATGTCTTGCAGAGACCATGTTTGGGATGACTCCTGTTGTGTTGAGAAGGTATCATTACAATGGTCCTGGTTCACCTGTATCTAGATCATCAGGGACAATGATGTCCAGGGTAGGTAGCCCTGAATGGTGCTCAGTGCTTGGGCTGTGCTGTGTTAGAAGTATGACAATGACTGCAGCCATGATGGGGGACTGCTTGTGTCTTGGCCCATCACCAGTAGGGATCTGTTTCTCGTTGGTCTTTGGCCTGCCTCTGGGGGCAATCTTAACTCCTAAATACTTTTTAATGTAAATCTATGGCTTGCTGCTGTATAGCAGCTCAGTTAGCTTGTGAGACAAAGAGGAAGGGAGCCTGGACTCTGCTCCAGATGATGCAGCTATGTCTGGTTGCTGAGGCTCCTTCTATAGCCAGTGGAGAGAGACTAGCATATCCCAGCTGTGAGGTATATCTCAGCTGAAACACTTCTGGCCATGGCTTGAACCAGACTAGAATACATGCTCTGTGAGGCCTGACTTGTTTAGGGCTGTTAAGTGTATCGCATGCTGCTCTGAGCGCAGCTAATAGCTGAAAGCCTGCTGTGAATGACCTTCTTACATGGGAAACCTCTTAAAACCATCTTGCTTGTAAATACCACATAGGACTAAAAGCCTGCAAGTTATCTAGCATCTGTGCTGGGAGTCTGTGGTCTCCTGTCCATGTATCTGAAACATGCAAGTGGTAACTACCTCTGAATGCTGGTTTGCAGGACAAACTGCTGCTGTCAGACTGACAGCAGTCAAAAAGAAGCTGGAGTCTAAACTTGTGGGAGCCCTTCAACTTTGTTAAAGTACTGCTGACTGTTCAGAAGCTTCTCCAAGGCTGTAGCTCAGTCTAAACACTGTTGTGCACAGGGTAATAGAGCTGTTCCTCTCCTGATATGGGTACAGCAGAATCAGATGCCACCTCTGCAACAGCAGTGAGCAGAACCACCCCCTCGAGGCAGACTGAAGCGCAGTAATACAGGTGAAGTCTGTCGGCCAGTATTCCACTGCAGTGAAACAGAAGACTTACTGCTTTCATGGACCTGGTCCAGTTGCTCCACAGAACTTAAGGAAAAAAGCCTGTATCCAGTTGTGGTTCCAATTGCCAGGGAGCTGCAAAGACAAGACAAAAACCCACTAGTTCAGATCTTAAGGCCTTGAGATGATATCAAGAGTCCCTGCAGGTAGGGGAAATGGGTAGTTCCTGGTACAGTGCTCTGAAGGCACAACTTCAGCTTCCATTCACAACCTAAAGCATATAAAGTAACAAACCCAAGAATCTGGCTTTCTGCTACTGCATCCTACAGAAGGCAAGTATCTCTAAGACAGCAAACTATCATCCATTCATAGGGTCCTGTGGCTGCTGGAGGAACAAACGGGCAAATCTCTGCCTGAGAGGCTGCAGACAAGGACCTTTGAGACCTAAAAGGGTGCTGGTTCCAAAGCCAGGAGATGATCCATCTACACTGACTTGTGAGGGCTGTAGAAGCTTTGCTCCCACCGCTAACGGCAGTGGGTGCAGGCATGTAGTGCAAGGTGCAGTCATGCCAAGTGCTGGCTCTGCTCAATTCCAGATATAGTAAGCAGCAACACCTAGGTCTTAAGTCAGCAGCTAGCCCAGAATACCAATGCAAAGCGTCTATGCTGGTGGCGGAACATTGCCATCCATCAAAGCACTCTTTGTTTAGACACAGCAAATGCAAAGCAGTGCTGCAAAGGTGTGAGACCGGTATCTGTGATTCTCATCTGGTACCCCATGACCTGGGCTGATCTTGGCTCTGGGCTACAATTGCCAGACACTGTGTGCAGCTCGCTGCTTCAGGATGCTTGTTGTCCCACTTGGAAATGGTTCTTAAATGATCGGCTTTGAAGCAGGTAAACCACAGGTTTGTGGCAGGGTAAGGGCGAGAGCCCTGAGGAAGCCCTCTGCCTCGGTGCTGGTGGGGCGGTGAGTACAGGCTGCTTGCCGAGAACCTGTGTGGTGGCACGGAGCCTTGGGCAACATGTCCATCTACAAAGTGGCCACAGCACAGGTCAGCGGACAAAGCCCTTAGAGAAAGTCACTTTTCTGACCATCCAAAAACACTTCCCAAACTGCTGGGGAGGCAAAAACCCAGTGATTCCTCTGCTTCGCTCAGTCTCCCACAGAGCTGCGTGCCCCGAGAGAGGGGGATAGGGCCTTGTGGGGCCGGGGGATCCCACAGGCCCAGCCCCGTTTGGGCAGTGGGGCAAAGAGCCTCGCCCAAGGGGAGGGGGGGGGTCGTGCCCGTAGGGTCAGCCCCATCGGGGGTCCTGTGGAGTCAGCCTCGCTCCGAGCTGTCATGCCCCGTGGGGGCTGTGGGACCAGCCCCACTCCGGGCCGTGGGGCCGTCAGCCCCGCCCGGCCCGGCCGCCGCGCTGCCGTCGCCCCCCGCCCCGCGGCTCCCGCCCCGCTTACGTGCAGTCCTGGTTGTAGGAGAAACAGCTGAGCGCCGCGGGCCCCCCCGGGGCCTCGGCCGCGGCCTCCATGGAGCGGGCGCGGCGGCTCGGCCCGCTCCGGCCCCCGCGGCGGCGGCGCCTCCCCCGCGCCGGCCCCGGTCCCACTCCACGGCGCTGGCGGTGGCCAGGGGCGGTGCCGCCTCCCATTGGCCCACGCCGGGCCGGAGGGTCCGCCCCACCCGTAGATGGACTCTCTGATCGACCTATCCACGAGGGGCAGGTGGGACGGTCCCGCCTCCGGCGTTCGCGGAGCCGGTGTCTATTGGCTGGCGGCGGGAAACAGCTGTGCGTGGCCACGTGGTGATGTTGTGGTTGCATCAGACGAGCCCGCGCAGCTGCTGGGGGGGGGAGCACATCTGGGTGCTCATGGCTGCCCACAGCCGCGTTACGAGGCCGACGGGACGCGTCCTGCCGTGGCAGCGCGGTACAAGGAGGGAGGACAGTGGCTGCTGGGGGGGAGGTTTGGCGTGAGGGAAGCGCTGGAAGGGTGCGGTGACGCGGGGAGAAGCGGTGATGACACTGCGGTCTGACTGCCCGGAAAGCCGGACAGCCCCTCTCTGCCTCCTTGGCTAAGTGTGCCTTGAAACGTCTAGGTTCTTCTCCTTCTTTGCAAAACTTAGACTCTACGCTTACTGCCTTTGCGCACAGAAGAGCTTCATTCGTGTGATCGATGCTGCCGCTACCTTACGGGGACACGTCTACCAGGGAAAAGAGAGGAAAAACAAACCCTAGAGCCAGCCGCTAAATGACAAATGTTCTCGAAGTCAGTACAATGACATTAACAGTGCACAGAAACGCAGGGGCAGAGCCTGCAAACCCCCTAATTAGATGAGTAATCCTCATGTGAGTGCTGAAGTCATTGGCCCTAGATCACTTGACATGCACCACAGGACTTTTAGAAAAAGAGCCACATGCAATACCATCTAAATGAGGCAGATTCCATGTGGACACATACATCTGCCTAGATTAATTCCCTTTGCAACATGTGGGCCTTTGAGTGTCCATAACACTCCCCTGTTACGGAGTTTTAAAACCTGCAACTGTGAGGGTGATGGATTTTTACAGAGATATGAAAGTATGAAAACACGCAGCTTCAAAACAGCGTTGGCTTGGAGTGGGGCTGATGGCAGATCACCCCTAGGACACAGAGCACATGAGCGACACTACAAAGGCAGCAAGGGAATAATTTTAAATTCATCATGTTTTGGGGGAAAACATCTTATGTTCATAGGGGCCTAGTGGGAAGCTCTAAAAAAAACCCCAAAATGAAACGGAAAAGCTGTTTTTGAATGTCCTGAGACTGTCCCTGTGGATCGGCATAGTTTGATTTTGAAACAGGGATGTCAGACAGAAAATGGGATTGGGGAGCAGGAAAAAGTTTAAAAACAAAACAAAAAAACCCCCAACAAACACAAACAGGGAGTCAGTGCCTTGGATTTCAAAAAAGTTTCCAAGCAACTGCTACAGTTGGATGTTTGCTGCTTGGGTAATCACCATGAGCTGATTTTAAAATGAAGCCTTGATAAAGCAGAGCCACAGAAGCATCAGACTTGGGCAACACAATTATTTTTGTAGCTTGGCTGATGCAACCATGTTGGTCAATCTTCCTTTCAGCTAGCTGCCTACAATGGCTATTTAATTAGCAGAGGTGGGAGAAACAAACAGGTCTTGTCCTCTGCTATGGTGTGAAAACCTTTGGTGGCCTTTGGAGCAGGAGTTGCTGTTGGGTACAGCCATGCTACAGCAATGGCTGTGGCTACAAGACCAGGGCAAGCTGCTCCTCGGCTGCAATAGCCTCCGTGTGCTGCTGGAGCCCAGCCTCACAAGAGCCCTTAGAGATCACAGGATCTGTGCTCTGGCAGATTGGAGCACTTGGGCTTTGGGCATGAAATAGAAGCTGAGGTGCTGTGTGTGGAAATTGTGGGTCTTTCTGGTGAAGAAAAGAGGGATCTCTGATGTCTAAAAGAAAGAGCTAAACTGTGGTTTTGAGGAACACAGCTTTGGAAGGAGGTAGTAGTTAGGGGCTGAATTCCTTCTTGGGACCTCGGTATAAGTCACACCTGGGGAAAACAGTCTGGCAGAGACAGCAGAGAGTCATGCCAAACACCAGAAGGATAGTTCTTGCTCTGATTTGCTGGGAAGAATATATCAGGGGTTGGCTTCCCCTTCCTGACAATCCTGTGATTGCAGTAACCATTGACAGTAACAACCCCAACTTGGTCATTAACTCTAAAACCAGCCCAGAGTGTGGCCATCTGATTGTGAGTATTTTTCAATGCAAAAAACTTTGCATGACAGATGTCGGTTTGCGTTCTCCACCCTGGGTGTATGTATTCAAGCCTTAAGGAGGAAATGGAGGTGAAGAACCTGGGAAACCAGCCACTCTGCCTGGAAGGGCCTCTCCCCGCCTCGGCATCCTGCGTGTTGCCATTCAACGTGAGAAGGGTTAGGTACCTTTTGATAGCTTTTAGGTTTTTCCCTAGCTCAGTGTTTAAATTCCAGCCAAGCTCTTCCCTCTCAGATAAAAGCCTGCTCCTACTGATATGTCTGGTATTTGAATGAAATCTGCTACAGGGCAAAAAAAAAAAAAGGTCTGGGCAGAGGCTAAATCTGCTAAATATCCTTCACTGGTATTCATGATAACCAGAAGCCTGTTGAGGGTCTAGAGATTTTCCAGGGAAAAACAGGCAGGAGGGAACAGGCAAAAGGTGGATTTCTAGTACAGAGAGCAAGCATTTCTCATAGCAAGGAAACAATCTTCTGCATGTGAAGGGAGCAGGGAGAGGTGGCACTCACACGTCTGCTTTGCTTGTATCTGTCCCCTTTACCAAGTGGTATCGTGGGCATCGAGGCAGAGGAGGAGGAAGGGGCTGCAGCCCAGCCTTTAGGGGCTTTAATGGCATGAACTGTCAGGCTCTCAACTGCCGGTCCCAGCTGCTCTTAGGCTCTCCAGACAATAAATGCTGCCATCTGGTGCCACGAGTCCTGCTGCACGCATCCTTCATGCTGCTCGGCATCAGTACGCCGCGACGCTTCACATGGTACTTGTTAAACGGAGAGAACGGTTTTTGCTTACTCCTTGGATTATCCAATGGATTACCTGCACCTCCACTAGCTTTCAGTACTGCTGTAGGGAAAAACACTGACTTCAGAGAGAGTTGAGCAGTCCTGCTAATAGAATGCTATAGAAAGGAGTGTGGAATTTATACCTTTCATTCTCCTCTTGCTTTGAGTTACTTCTTGTTTATGTCAGGACAGGTAAGTGATTTTTTTGGTGTGTTGTTTTTTTTCTCCTATACAGTGGAAAAGTGAGAAGAAAGTTGCACTGTATATGTCAGAGGCCAATCTGAGTTTGAAATAACCCTGATCACAAGACACCAGAGGAGTCATCAGTTCAAAGCCTTTTTTTATATCATGATTCCTGTACCACGTATAAAAACGTGAGAAAGAAAAAACAACGGACAGCTCATATTTGTGACAGTTGCCAGCAGACTGGCTTGTCTTGCTAAATTGACTGGACAGATACGAACCTAGTGTGGGGAGGGGAAGGGGCACACAGTGGAAGTGTGTGTGCCATGTGCCTACAAGAAGTTTCATTGCACTCTTTAGGTATAGAAATCGGGAAAGATGCAGCGAGACCTCGAGGGCCATCTGCTGGCACGGACATCAGTCAGGGTGATGGAAGGACAAGAGCAGTCATGCCTGACTCCATAACCACTCTGAATGTCACCAAAGTGTTAAAAGCTTTGTTTCTACTAGTTTTTGCTTTTCAGTTTTCGATGCTAACCCTGAGCCAGAGACTGCCATTTAACGAGCTGTCATTTGTGCGCAGCCCTTTCAGAAGTGCTTGCCAAGGTCAGGGAAGAGCTTTGCAAGCTAATGCTGCATTTCCTTGTAAGTTGGATTAATGCTCCTTATCTCATCCTTGCTCTGGCAAATATCCCATTTCCCTAACTAGGATTAGGACAGCACACTTACCCTGTTAATGGATTATCTCACTGGAGGCTTTCACAAACTGGTTTGACACACCATTCACAGGAGTTGCACAGGCTGAGGGCGGCTGATCTTCATGTCTCTTTGGGGCGCACACTGGACTCCTGAAAGTCTTGGAGTCTCTTCAGCTGAGAAAGAGAAGACCTGTACCACAGAGAGCAAAGGGGTTAAAACTGGAAGTGGGGAGAGAGAAAGGTTTTCCTTCCCCTTAGCTCTTGGATACAGCACTAACTGTAATTCCTCTGTAATTATCTAAAGATCAAAGACTATTCTGACATGAGAGATCAGAACAAGTAACATTGCGAGAGAAGACCAGAGCACACAGAGGTCCCGAAAGACGTCGGGTTCCTTCACAGCCTCGTGTGACCAGATCAGAGGAGCAGCTCTGTGAGGCTGTGGAGGGGTAACCCTGGGACAGACAGGCTCGCTGCCCAAGCTCCTAGCACATAAGCAAGTCTCATGGTCTGGGTGACTTCCTCCCCTTTCATGCTAGAGGAGACAAGGAGGGGCTTTGAGGAGAAATGGCAGAAAACGTTGGTATAATAAATACATTCATAGCAGGAACAACTTGGTTCTTGTTCAGAGAATGCAGGGAGGCATCGACACTGTCCACAGGACTGTGGTGTACACAGAGCCAAGGTAACCGTAGCCATCGCTAGCCGTAGCCTCCAAGTTCATGACTTCTTTTGCAAATCATACCGCATCAGTTCTCATGTGACTGGCTTAGAGCTTGTTCAAGTAACTCAACTACTGATCCCCATTACTGGAGCATGCAAACATCGCACATGCTTGGATTCATCCTCAGGCCAGAAAGCGCTTTTCTCATTCCGCTGTGGGAAGCGGAGATGGAGTGAGGCTAAGTGACTTCCACAGGAGAAGCTGGAAATAGGTAGCAGAACAGGAAACTAGATCTACATCTTAATCATTTTGCTGCTTCAGATTTAAGGGCTACAGCTGGAGCATGAAAAAAGGCTATATCATACTTCTGTGGGCACACAGCACATTCCAAGCAAGGCTTAGCTGACATTTCAAAGACCTATTGTTTTTAAAGTGGGTTCCTTCCATCTGGGAAAATGTTCTATTATCTTGGGGGGAGGGAGACAGAAACTTGCATCAGAAATCGCTTGATTCTGTAGCCAGTTTGTTAGATGTTGGTCCAGACATTGTTTGGATGTCAGTCCAGACCAAGAATAGTGTATCTGACTAACTGCATGATGTGTTTACTTTGCCACCTGCTTTCAGAGACAAGCACATAAGCAAATGGCTGGTTTAAGTGCTTTTATGTGTGCATTTATCTTGCAAGAGAACTGTGTCACAGATGATGCTTGGAGAGGGAGCTCTCCCCAAACTGCTTCTGTGTTAAAAGCACAGGGACTGAGGATTTTTTTCAATGGGGGTATTTACATTCTATTACAAAACAAACACTGGTAGTATTTCACATGTGTTCCCGGAAAAGAAGTCAACGGTAGCTGCACACTATCTCATTGCTCTTTAACTCCGTTTGCGTCAGAGAGATCTTAAAGTCAAGAATCGCATTTACAGATGCTTGGGCAGTTCATGAACTGCTGAAGCTGCCCAGAGGTTGTATAAAGTTAATGATGTGAAACAAAGTCGGTTCACATCCAAATTGCAGGAGGCAAAGACCTGCTGCTCTCCCATCTCCTTCCTTCTCTCTGGATGCCTGAGCCTCACAGCATCTTTTTTTTGCCATGCTTTGGATGTGGTTTTCTATCTCCCAGTTCTTGTGAGGCAGCTGCACACCCCGTCTCCCACCGTGCTAATCCCTGTCCTCACTCAGAGTTGAGGAGAGGGAGAGTCCTTGGAGCCCTTCAGATGTGTGCATAGACACCTAAGCCAGGAGTTTCCAATAAACATTGTCAGGAGGGTGCTTAGAATCTTCTTGCCCCGCTGTTGAGGTGCAGGTTAATTGCTGGTCTAGACATAACTGCTTAGGTCAGAGGAGAGAGAGAGATGATTGAGTTCAAGTTAAACACGGCTGGATGGCAGGCAGAACACCATTATCTGTGTTAGAATTTAATCAGGGTATCGTGGCTTTTTCAAAGTGTCATTGAGCCTGTCCTTAAGCAAACACCAGGGAGCTATGTGACATACCTCAGATAATGACGGGGCACCGGCTGGCCGCACTGCCTCCCTCACGCTGATGAGCTGTTTAGCATTTACTCAGGAGGTAAAGCGTTCCAAACGTTGCCCCTTGGGTGCTGGAAGCCTTCCAGCTGGGAACACACCGAGTGTGTGAAGGGCTGTGTTGCAGCAGGCACGTCTTGCAGATGTAAGTGGATTCCCCGACTGGCCTATCTTTAAGATCTGGGCACTTCAGGGCATTTTTTTTCTTGGCTCTTTGTTAGTCTGTTTTGAATCTTACCAGTTGTCGTCTTCAAAGTAACATATGGAAATGATTTGAGATCTGCTGCTCAAAGCAAACTCATTCTGCACTGGGGACCATTTCACACAGCTGTCTGCCCAGCTGATGTGCAGCAAGACCAAAGCCGGCTTCCATGCACCATCTTTCAGGGTCCAGAGTGGTTTTTAGCCCATGGCACAGGTTGTGATGGGGTTAGAGCAGGAAGCTCAAGTGCTATCTTTCAGACTTCCACGTTTGTTGACCTTATCAATTCCTTGCTCTGTTCCATTACTGCCTTTCATGTGGCAAAATTACAGACATTGATATGAGATTTATTTACACTGTAGCTCATCCAGAGGCTCAGACTACCTGGCAGACGTTGCGTGCATTGCTGGGCGCTGTGTGACAAGTACCCTTTTTCTCTCCTTGCATGCAGGTAAACTGAAGCGTCACACTGAAAGCTCTCAGGTTTGTACAGGTGGTCAACTCCAGCGTTTGGCCTGGAACACAAAAGCTGTCAAATAGTTTATCGTTAAACAGGAATACAATTTTTTTCCTGTCTTTTGGTTCCTAATCTGTGGATCTTCCTATGAATCACACTGTATAGTCTCAGTGAGACATGGTATGCAGCAACAATAGACAGTTATTTTCTATGCTAGTTAAAGCCTAAACAAAATACAAGAAGACATGCCCAAAGGACACAGCATGAACTCTACCTCTGACATCATCACAGCCTACAGTCAGCTCACAGGTTTTAGTTCCACTGACTTTCTGATTGCTGGTCGATGTGGATTTTAGGGCTGTTGGGGCTCCTGGCAGTTTCTGTTGGTAGAAGAAACCTTTCTGTGCCACTAAAGCTTCTTCATTCCCCATTCCCCCACCCCAAGGCAGTGCAGGCGCAGCAGTCCTGCTGATCAGGTCAGTGTTGCACATTGGGCTCTGCTTGTACGTTAAGGATGATAGATTTGTACGATTTAACATGTAAAACTGTGTGTGGGACACAAACATTGGCTGCTTCAATCTGACAGTTGTTCGATTCATTTGCTTTCAACCCCAGTGGCTTGTCCGAGATGGTGGTACCTCACGGGCAGAACATGACGCTAAGTTGGGATGGTATCTTCAGTAGAAAAACCCTGCTGTTAGAACTACTGCGTAGCATAGCAGGTACCCACAGGCACTGTTAATTTTGCTGCCACTAAAGTACCTATTGGAAAGCTTTTTTGTTCTGTGCACACAGCAGGAGTAGACTTCTTATATGCTCTTATTTCTCACCTTGGCTCATATAACTTTCTCTTCCCTGAGCTCCCCAATCACTGCCCCACTGTGATTCCTGGCAGAGTGCAATTGCTCATGCAGGTATTTTTTTCTGGCCTAGTATCTATAATTTTTTTAATTTTTTCATTTTCTTTTTGGATGGATCCAGTGACGACTCAGCCGCTTCAGTTTCCAGCTGCTCTTCACACCCTTTTAACACCACTCCTTGTGCCCTTTCGCCATGTCATCCTCGCTGTTCCGTGCACAGCCTTCTTGCCTGGCTACCTTGGCCTGGATCTCCTTCCCCTCAGCTAACCCGCTGTGCCAGCGTGCTCTCATTTACTTCCTTGGTGAATGCTGCAATGCTTTATGCTTTCAGGGTAATACTGAGTCAGTCAGTATCTCTGTGGGGTTTATGTGATTGCATGGTGGTAAGCAGAATAGAAAGCCTTGACTCCTTTCCTTCCCAGTGACCATTCTTAGCTTCTATTACTGTTGATCACCATGTTGATAAATAGCACCATAAAAATTAGAGTAATAAATTTAGTCTTTGTAAGAACTTCTGGGAAGCTTTGTTAAAAAGCAAACAAATTATCTTCCCACTTGGGATATTTCAGATGCTTTTTACAGACAAATTTATTGGTCTTTTATGAGACCAGGAATCTCTATCCTACATGACTTAATGCAGAATGGAGATGAGCCAAATGCCTAAGAATGATGAGGTGGCATTATCGCTCAGTTGATGAAGGAGTTGTGATGATCTTGAAGAGGGCTGCTGTTTTTAATCATGAAAATAGTGCTTTTGACTTCTCCTTATGACACTGAAATAGAAGTGGCTAAATACCTAAACCTAACAGTACTTTACAAAAAATGAGTGGACATACTGGTCTAGGTTCAACAAGGTAGTTAGGTAGCCAGCTCCTCTTAACTTGCAGGGACCTAAATATGTTTGGACATTTTCTTCAAGAATTTGCTTAGAAATCTCATACTTCAAGCAGTGTTTCCTGGTTCAAAAATGAGAGCAGTCAGGCTGCTAAAATTCAGGAAGCCCTATCTGCAGCTTTCTGCAAGTCCATGCTGTGACACATGATGATTCACAGCCCTTGCCTGGGGACTCATCTCGTCTCGTCCACGTTCAGACTCTGCCAGTGTTTACCAGTCTAGGAAACTGAATGTCCCACCACTAAGGACATGCGATGGTCACCATCACTGAAATCACTACCGTGCTAACCCTTGGACCTTGCCATCGTGTTTTGAACCAGGACTGACTTCTAGTTTTGTCTAAAAAATGAGTATAATGGTGCGTTAGGACAGCCTCTGCTACAGGATAGGAGACAAAACCAAATTAGAAAAATGATTCTACGGAGTTCTTATTAAATGTAACTAAAAGCAGCTAGTACAGCTCTGAAAGCCTAGTTCTCACCTTACCTCTCTCCGTGGTGACTCGCTGGCGGTATCACGCTATGTCTCTTGCGTTGGTCCATCCTGCTGGCAGTCTGGGCAGCCCTCCTCTGCTCTTCAGCAGCTACAGCCTCAGGCAACAGATTGCTTCATGAGAAACTCTAATGCATAAACTTGTTTGAAATGAAAGTTGTGGGAATAGTGCTGATGGTAACACAAGTTATTTACTGAGGAATGTTTATTATTTAATTAGACAGTTAATACCAGGGTCTGACTGTAATTCAGACCAGACTGAATGGAATAGGGCTTGCTTTGTTTCCAATTTCTTTTACGCTTTTTAACAGTGTAAGAATTAACATATGAATATGTAGGAACATATGCTTATGGGAAACGTGACTTAACTTTCAAAGATAAATCAGTGCTGACTCACGGTGAAGGAGCTGTACACAGTTAACAAGAGGGACCTCAGGTTGGCAGCACAAGGCTCCTTCTGAAAGCCTGTTCTGTTCCCTTTATTACACTCCTGCCTTGCCATCTGAACTCTCTGTCTCCAGAGCTCAGGGAAGGATTGCAGCAAGAGCACTCTGTACAACAGTATACTTGTTTTCTTAATAAAGAGAATGTTGTGGAACAGGTTTTACGTACAGGTCTGATCTTTGTTCCAGATGGGATCTATCCCAAAACAGCACCGGGATGTGTTCAAACAGGGAGGAGTGAGATGTGACAATAGCAGATGGCTTGCAAAAAGGGAAGGTAAAAAAGCCAAAAAAAAAAAAAAAAAAGAAAGAAAGAGTGTAGGGGGAATGCACATAACTCTTTTCCAGTGTTTATAAACTTCTAGTACTTTTCAGTTACAGAAAGAAATATTGTGTTACCAGGTGAGCAGGTAATTTGCTATTTACTAATACTGTACTCTGACAGTATTTCACAAATAGTAATGATTCCTTAAAATTCATGTTGAGATGGAATTGATTTTTTTGGGTAAAAGCTCCAGCTTTTGGCTTAGTGTCAGAAAATCCTGGACCCTGGCTTCTAATTAACCCACACCAGTTAGAGGCTATCAAACATTTAGGGAATGTGAACTCAGGGACTAGCTTTGATCTGTCAGAAATGCCTATCTAAGACCTAGACCTAAGCTGTTATCCTTTGTCTCTTTAATATGAGAAATACTAAAGAAACACCATGTAAGAGCTCCTGAGAGCTTGTCATGTTATTGCAAAAGCACCAATAGCTTCTAATCTCAAAATATACATACTGGAATCATTTTGGTTGTATGTTATACAGTCTTCCCAAACGAGTTCAGCACTGGTGAATTTTGGTTGAAATGCTCTCACAACAACTTGTTACACCGAGTTGTAAAACTGAGTTAACGTTCTCGGCTACAAGAAGGTCAGCAGATCCGGCAGGATTCGGGATTCCTTCTCCCACGTCCTGGCCTGGGGTCTGCGAGCCTTTGCCAGCGCTTCCAAAATCTTTGGCCACTTCTTACAGGCTTCCAGCACGCAGAGGGAAGGGATTCACGGGGCTCCTCTCGGCCACAAAGACACACGAAGTAATTCTGCGCGTGGATTATAGTGAAATCCTTGAGAAACGTCAATACAAGGTATTTTTCCCCCTTAACAATCTTTTCACCCGGCAGTGTCGAGGCCAACGTCCACCGGCACCCGCAGCTCTGTGGTTACCACCTAACGCCTCGCACAGCGGGCCAGGGCACCGGCCACCATAGGCGCCGTTCAGCTGGGCTCCGGGAAGGCCCACGCTGGGCAAGGCCTACGCAAGGCGGGAGGCAGCGCGGCCTTTCTCCAGGCGCCCCGCGGCGGCCTCCGCTACCGGAGCCGGCGGGTTCCCCCCGCCCGAGGAGCGAACCCGCCCCGAGCCGCTGGGCCCGGCCCGCCGCGGGTGCCGGCTCCCCTCAGCGCCCGGCCCCTCTCTCCGCGCCAGCCTTAAAGGCGCAGGCGGCGCTCAGCGAGGCACGCCCGCTTTCCCAGGCTGCGATCGCCCCCTTGGAGCAGCGACGCTCTGCGCTGCCCCTTTAAGGTTACCGCGGCGACGGGTCTGGGTGAGAGCGAGGCGCATTGACGTCACGGCGGGCGGTGATTGGCCGGGCCGGTTGGTTTCCGGTGGGAGCCGCCACCGCTTCTGCTGCTGCCGCTGCTGTAGCCGAGGCCGCGGCCGGGCCGGGACGGGCGGGGGGCGGTGAGGGCCCGGCGGAGCCGCCCGCGCCAGGTGAGCGCCCGGCGCGGCCCGGCGGGGCAGCCCCTGAGGAGGGCGGTGGTAGGGCGGGAAGGCGAGGCCAGGAGGGAAGGGCGCGGGGCGGGAGGCCTGCGGCCTTGGGGGCGGGGGCCGGCCCCGCTGAGGGGAGCGGCCCGGTGTCGGAGCCGGCAGCTCCTGGGCCTGCTGAGGGGCGTAGCGTCCCCTTTTCTGCCGTAGCTGGAGGCCCCGTGTCTGAGGGGGGAGAGAGGCCGCGCTGCGGGCATCTGTGTCGTGTGTGTCTCCCCCGGGAACTCCATTCTCGCCATGGGGCTGCTCGCAGCTCACCGGAGCCGCCACCGCCCCGGCCCCGTGGTGAGGGGCGGGCTTGGCTGGGCAGGGCAGCCCCGAGGCGGGCAGGCCGGGCCCGGGCGGTTCGCGACAGTCTGAGCGCAGCCGTGCGTTAGGGCCTCGGGAAAACTTCGGGCTTGCGTGATGCAGAAAAAATACTGTGTAAAAATGCTGGAGCCTTCGTGATTTCTTTGGGATTTTGTGCGCTGGTCTTGCTGTTCTCATGAGCAACCGTGACCCGTCTCTGCTGTCTATCAGCAGCGCGGTGCTTTTTCCATAGATTGTAATTTGTAGGCTGTCATGGAGCCACCGACTTTCTCTGGGGCTGTTAATTAAGGACTGACCTTCACTGGGCGAGTTGTCAAAACAAAAGAAGTAACTGGAGAACTTTAAGGCACTTTTGCAGTCCATGTGAAGTCCATACTTGGTGTTTATGCAACACATAATACATCTGTCTGTGCATACTTAGGCAGGGATTAACTGTGACAAGAATGAAACCTGTTTGAAGTGCTAGCAATTCCGTATTAACTCTAGTCGTCCTGTAATCTCCAGTAGCATAATTCAAAGGGGCACAGTGTTATATTGCCTATGTGTCTCAGTCTCCTGCCTCAGTAGGGTAAAATGCATAATATGACTGCACCGCTTGGCTTTTCAGTGACTTCTCATATCTCAGAATTATTTTGTCTGAATCTGTTTTTTTCCCCTTTCAAAAGCTGATCCTGGGATCAACATATCTTGCTGTGCATTCATAAGCTGTTGCCACTGTCCCTGCGCCAGGTAACTTTATATTTCATTAAAAATGCCCTGAGAAATTTTTTCCTATTTCTTTAGCTGTCTCAGTGTTAATTGCTTTGTGGAAAAATAAAAAAAGACATGAAATGTTTGTGTATGTAGATATGTAAAAATATATTTTAACATGGTTCTATAACCTGAAAGGGAGGAAAAACCTGCTTTAGAACATTTTTGAAAGTGTTACAACTGGCACTGTAATTTTAAAGTTTTCTGAAAACCTGGTGTCGTAACAGAGATGTTTAACAATGTACTCTTATTTACAGTTGAAGAAATATTTTTGGGATTACAGCGTATCCACAGAGGTAGTTACAAAGTATGGACCAGTTTAAACTAGAGAGTAGTTTTTTAGGAGTAACACCCCTAATTCCATAACTTCTGTTAGTGGATTCTGCCTCAGCATTTGGTGAACTGGCTTTGGCTTCAACCTTAATGTGTTTCACTTCCTAGTACTTTTCATACTTGCCTCTTGGATTCCCAGCTTCCACCCACCTATCTCCTGGTCATCATCCACATGACCCCATACAGCTTTGTGAAGTGAGCCTCCAATCCTATGAAATACTAGGTTTAATTGGCAGAAAGTTTAGGTGGAAGCTTCCCTGACTTTGAGTGCTCACAGGACTTGAGTTGTTGAAGCTTTTCCAGCTCAAGCAAATGCTTTTCCTTTGGTGCCTGTGGCTACAGAGCACCTAGATTGTTTATTTCTTTCCAGGTGCTAAATAAGTTCATAGCATTTTCTTTCACAGTTTGGCTTAATTACCATTCTTCCAGACAAAAGGTAGTTTTTGTATCAGTTTTTTAGTATCAGTAAGATGATAATGCAGCATCTTTGTTTTCACTAGTTATTTAGCCCTCTCTTTCTCTTACCTTCAGCAATGGCAGCTTCTAGCAGCAGCAGCAGTGAGGAGGAGCGTAGTCTTCGGGAATGTGAACTTTACGTCCAAAAACACAACATCCAGCAACTGCTGAAGGATTGCATTGTACAGTTATGCACAGTGAGACCTGAAAGACCCATGGGATTCCTCAGAGAATACTTTGAAAGATTGGAGAAGGTAAAACTACATAGAAGGAGGGGAGGAGAGTGGAACAGTCTACGTTTATGTTGTCTCTTTGTGATTTAAAGGCTGAGCTTCAGATTTGATCAGTGTTTGTATTGGCCATTTGAAACTGGAACTGATGCTTTTGGAAAAAAAAAAATCCTGTTTTCCAGTAGTTTATGCCAGTTCATCATGGTGTAAAAGTGCCTCTGTTATAACAAAGCAGGTAGGGCAGAAGATAAGATGACAAGGAGATACCCAGCTGGGATGCAGATGTAATCCCCATCTAATGCTTACTCACAGACACTAATAGATAGCGTACACGGTCGTGTCTGTCGTGAGATGACAACCGTGGCATTTGACCTTGGTTACGCACTGGCTATAGGCTCTTGGTTTCTTATATTGAGGCAAATGGTTTACAATAATTCAGGTACAGCACAGGAGTAGCAGGGCAGTTGTAGCTCTCCAGGGCTAGCTGAAGTCAAATGGAAGTATTTGCATTCCAGATCTGTAGGAGAACCAGCCTGGTTCTGCCTTCTCTTTGGAGTTTAGTGTTGGTGTTTTGCTTTGTTGTTCCTCTTGTGTTTGTCCTCAAGGTCTCTTGGGTGGTGGTGGTGGTGTTGGGAGCATTCTGGGATCTTGGGAATGGGAAGCATTTTGTCATCTCGGTGCATATTTGAAATGGTGACTTAACATTCTTTTGAACTGTTCATTTTATATATTGATATCTAAGCAGATAAGAATAAAACTGCTATGAAAATGGGAGGTTTTAAAGACTGATGCAGAGGAAAGGTTAGATACGACTCTTCAGAATACACAACTAGGAAATAATGTAGCGGTGACCCCATCCAGCAGTCATTTGCAGGTACTGCTTTCAGTACTTGTATATGGAAGTTACATCTTCTTTTTTTTCAAATGCTATCTAGTTACTAATTGCTGATGTAAAGACGAAAGAAATGAACACTAGAGATCATAAATATGTATAGTGGAAATTTGTCTTTTAATGGAAGTATTCAAGGTAGATAAGTAGAAAATGACCAAATGGTGCAAACTAACCTCCTGTAACTCACAATGTATTTGAGGAACATTTTGTTTGTTAAATGAACAAGAACTCTATAATATATCTGACTGACTTTTTTATGTGGTTGCATCTTGAGTACATTCTCTTTCAGAGAGAATACCAGCAGCTAACCAGGTAGCAATCAGGTTATTAAAAATCCATTGTCCCTCCCTGTTACTGTGCCTCCTTCCCCACCTTGCATTCTCAAGTTTCTAAGTACTGATAGATTGATATTTTTTTAAAACATCGCTACAAGTGTTGGTATACAAAACTTTACAAAGTAAACTGCATTACTGCACTTAGAATGAATTGGAAACCAATCCATACATAGGGATATAAAATAAGAATATTTGTGTGCTTTTGTGAGTGGACTATGGTCAATGTGTAGGACTTAAGATTAAAGGAAACTTAATTTGTTTTTAGCAAGACAACAAGTCTAGCTCTGAACTTGATCACATGTATTCTTGAGTTGAACAACTCTTGATGATTTTATGCTGGTGCAAGTAGGCTGTCTATGCACTCTGTCAGCCTACAAGGAAGCTGAAAATAAAACTGGTTAGGTAATCTTTTTTTCCCCCTTAAATTACTCTTACAGTTTTGGTCAGGATCTTTTAGTATGAGTTGTGTTGGCAGGGGTTATACATGCCCACTAGTGCAGCTATAGCTAAAAGCGAAACGGTAGCTTTTTTCTTGCCTCCTTGAATTTAAAAATTGTTACAGCTTTCCTTAAGTGATTTCACCATCCAGTCTAATGGAGTGGTCTTGGTTTAACCAGGTAACACGGTACCTTAATAGCTATCAAGTGACAGAACAGCGAACATTGTGTGCTACGTTGGCAAACTCTGACATCCGTGTCTGGAAAGCAGAAATGCAAAGTACTATTATTAACCAGCTCTAACCCAGTACTTAGCTCTGGTAGAAGAAAATGTTTGAAATGGAATCTGTTTCACCTTACTGAAGTAATGTCTGTTATGTCTGTATTAACGCAGGGCAACTTTTCAATATACTTTCTAAATCTGTTCATCTGTTAGACTGGGTAAAATTGAGGTTGAGAGAGAGTATTTTTTTTTAAAGACTGAATTTTAAAGGAACACCACTTAAAACTGAAGCGAGGTTGCTATTTTCTCTCTAGTTATCTTGACAAGTCATCTCTTCCACAGCATGCACACACAGAGCTGATTCACTGCCATGTTATTAAAATACATTGAAGACATTTAAACACAGTTTTGAATTTATGTTCAGAAACACGAAAATTACTGCCTTTGATTGTTATAGCTAATATAGGAATTCAGATGTCCTCTTCTGAGTTACAAAAGCTATTACATGAATCTAATTACTACACATTGATTGTAGAAATGTTTTTATTTTATCTGTTTGTGGTATAGTAAGGCCTCTGTTCTCTTTGCTGTGCAAACATGTCTTTTTAGTTAGTAACTAGTAATTAGTAACACCAATGGATAGTGAAAGCTCATAGCTATCCAGTGCTGTGCTTGGCTATGTAATGTAGTTTGAGCTATGGAAATGTAATGTAGAGATCATTATCACAGCCTGCCAGATGAATCTTGGATATTGGACATGGCTGTCACTGGAATAAAATGCATGTTTGAAATATTGTGTGTAATGCAGTTATGTGCATATTAGGCTTCATAGAAAACTAGAAGTATGAAGTGCAGTTGACATCTAGTCAAGGGTACCTGTTGCCTACCACCTGCCCTGCCTCCACAGATGCATGCCTGAATATTTTCCTATTTCCCAAGTGTTTCTTTTGCAAAACACGGTAGTTAAGAAGGATGTACTCTGCAGTTGTGAGTGAGCAGTTGTGGCAGAGCTTTTAACACTGCTTTTTTAGGTTGAGTGTTTTTTTTAAATATGTGGAGAGCCGATATAAATTAAATATAAATTAACCAGAGACAGTTGAGACTGTTCCTGGTGTAATGACAATTACCAGATGCCAGACTATACAGTGTAAAACATAATTCTGAAATTGTGACATCGTCTTCAGTAGCTGATAGACTTATCACTTTAATGTTTCTTCCTGTAATAATTTAAATGGAATTAATAACTATTTCTTACTTGTCAGGAAAAATAAAATTTCAATTGGTGATCACTGACACTGAAAACTCCCTGAACTGCTCCATCAGCTGGAAGACCAGGATCAACACTGGGATGTAATAAATAGGCTAACTTTACTAGTAAACCTTTTTAAAATCCAGGTATTGGTTATACTGATGTACACAGAGCAAAATGAATGCCTTTGTCTTTTATGTGTTTAATCTGAGGAGCTTCTACACCTGAACAAATACATTTTCTTACTTATAAACACTGGTTAGATTCTAAGGTAACTCTGAATAACAACTGCTACTCTTTCTTCAGGGCCTAGTGTAATTTATCACTGATCTGGTGGTGTAATAAACGTGGTTTAGTATCAGAAATGAAGAAAGATGAATACATGAAAAGCTACTGCTATGAAAACAGTGAGATTTGTACATGTCACTGACTCCATGGCAGCGTTGTCTTGCGATGTGTAATGTGAATAGATGGAGATTTGTCTCATTCGGGGTAATCTTCCTCTCGCTGAGTGTGTATATAGACTGTTTAGAACAGCTGCTATATTTTAAGTTAGTGTCTTAATCTTACCCACCTGTAACTTGTTTCGGTGTCCATGCCCTACCTTAATGTACTTCTTTTTACTATTGTAATGTTAAATCTCAGAAGTTTTATAGCTAAAGCAGAAATTACCAGTTGTACTTTTCCTATTAGTGCAGCTTCCTTGTTCCTTGAGTGGGCCATTACCTTGGTGAGTCTCTTGTTGAACAGTGTTTTGATATGCAGGTCCCTAGCTAAATGCTGCTGAAGTGCTTCTGCCACTGAAAGTTACAGGATCTCAGTATTTTATGTTATGTGATACTGGAAAAAACACAGCAGCTGGTGTTCACTTATTTAAAATGCATCAAGGTTTTTTTTTTATGGGTTAAGTATTCTGTATATGAATGAACAGTATGTTTCTGTGGTTGGTGGTTTTGCCCACTTTGTAGATAGGCAGTTTAAACCGAACGCTTACTACTGCTCGAGCTATTTTTAACATCATCTCAGTTGAGACTTGTTTCTCTAAAATCAGAAGGTAGAAACAAGGTTTTAAATATGTTTTACCCCCATCGTTTTGAAATGTAGCACTATTTTATCCATGGGCAAAAGGCAGGAAGTGAAATGCAATTTGATGGATCAGTGCTTGCTCTTTGGCTACCTGAGAGGTGTAAAATGTAAACTCACTGTAATGGTTATCTGATGTCTCTTTCCTCAAAGTGGTTATACATAGCCTCTGTGCACCTCCGGAGTGGAGTGTGGCAGCCAAGCAGCAAGCTGCCCAGCTGGGCAGGGGACGGCTTGATCAAGGACACTGAGACAAACCCAGCTTTTAGAAGTGCCAGGAGCTCGCGGGGAACAGATGACTCCTTGTTCTTTTAAGGAATGTCAGAAAACCCTGTTTCCTTAAGTTTCCTTGACACTGTGAGAAAGTCATCTGAGCTGTTATGATGCAAGTACTTTGTTTCCAAGGTTGGCTTTTTTGTTTTGTTTTTAATCTGGTTTTGGTTGATTAAGGTGAATCTTCTGGTACATAGAAGAATGAAATTTCTGTGTGTCAAATTAGTTAGACTTCATTTTATTGTAAGTACTCTAGCCTTCTACACTATTGCTACAACACAGCACAACAGGTAACTGAGGGAAGTAAGGAAAATGTGTAACGTTGTGCAAAGTTGACAAATCTGTGGTTTGTGTAAATAAACCTACTGCTTGGCCTCTAGCATCCTTCCTGCAGCTCTTTTGTAAGCAGTGTTCATATTTCTTTCTCCTAAAATAACTGTTGGTTGTTGAGTATCGAGTTGGTCCATGACTTGACCTTGTTTCACAAGCTTCTCATGTAACATGGATTTCTGAGGAATTGCTCTTCTGTCTTTCAAATCAAAAAAGGCTTAACACCTCACAGCTGAGGGAAAGAACTGCTGGGTTTACAGTTGGGAAAATGTCTTTAGCATTTGCAGAATTTCTTCATCGCTTGTTGAATACACTAGCGGAAAGTAGAATCAACTTGTTTATACTTCTTAACTTATTATACTATTAGTGTAACTTATTAAAATAAACACCATTGTGATATGAATGTTATGAATGAAAGGCATATCTACCATCTATTTTGAAAGGTATTTGATCTTGGTTGCTCTAGTCTCCTGTTTGCCTTAATGTGGGAGTAATAGTACACAGGAAGCTCCCTTGCATTGGCAGACTAAATTGGAATATATTATGTAATGGCTTTTTTGTCTTACTGGATTATGTGACACAAACATGTCTTCCTTCCTGTTATAGGAGGAAACAAAACAGTTGTTGAATCAACAGAAGTCTGGTTCACGCTCAGACTCACGGGAGGATGAAATCTCTCCTCCTCCTCCTATGAACCCTGTGGTTAAGGGTCGAAGAAGGCGTGGGGCCATCAGTGCAGAAGTCTATACAGAAGAGGATGCTGCATCTTATGTTAGAAAGGTGCTCTAACTTTTAAATGTTGCTAAAAATTGCATCTACAATCCAAGAATTTATCTAAAACCACCTTCTATCCAGTGTATTAAATAACACAGCTCCTGTAGCCTGTTAAGTCTTGTGATAACTGTAAAAAGCAGACCTGTGTGTATAGGTGTTTAATTGGAGGTTAGAATAAACTGTCATGCCGTTAAACCGTTTATGCATAACATAGACCTGTTTCCTTTGAAGTAATATATATTTATATATCATATATATAAACAAAGTGCTTCCAGTTATTCGACAGCTGCAACAACATTACATTTAGCCTAATGGCAGAGCAGACTTGCTGCTATTCATAGGAAAACACAGGTGGAACAGATACTTGTACTCTTGCAAAAAACCCTACAAACTTAGCATGGGATGGTGCTTTTACAGTTGCAGAAAATAATACAATATTTTATTTACCTTTTGCATAAACTGGCTGTAAACATTCACTATATTTGGGGTTAGATCTATAGCACTTGAAAGAAACTGGAAAAACTCAGACAGCGTTTTGTAGCAATTGAATGATTTATTTACCCAGTGGAATGCAGAAATTTTTCTTCAAAAAATTAATCAGTTACTTTTTCTGATTATGTCCTAGGTTATTCCAAAAGATTATAAGACTATGGCTGCTTTGGCAAAAGCTATTGAGAAGAATGTGCTGTTTGCCCATCTTGATGATAATGAAAGAAGGTAGGAATAAACCTTCGTAGTCTTAAAGAAAGGTTCTTACAGTGCAGGTTTCAGAAGAGCTAAATGTGTCATAACATACAAAGCTGCGCAGCCTCTTTACAACAGTCAATGTAACCATACAGAGGTTGGAGGTAGAGATCATAGAATCATTAAGGTTGGAAAGATGTATGAACGTGTGCATGCATGGCAGTTGTACTGGCATTTGTCTAATTTTGGTATCCTTTTCTTCAGTGACATCTTTGATGCAATGTTCCCCGTCACTTACATTGCAGGAGAGACTGTCATACAGCAAGGCAAGTGACAATTTTTACATTGATGAATAAGCTGGAGATGGTGAGCAGAGTCTGGCCTAGTGCTCTCGTTAGTTTTTTGTTTTTGTTTTTTTTTTAAATAAAAACATTGTCTGGATGCAGTGACCCTTTCTTGTTATGTTGCCTGAAGCAAAGCTCATGCTAAAGTGAGGGCTGGAGCAATTGTAGGAAGATGTGGTTTTGTTGCATGTGTTATCTGTTGGAAAGATTGTCATGCGATGGCTCTGTAGAACACGTTATGTCAGTTTATGGATCCAGTACACCTTTCCAGTAATCCTGGAAATACTGTGGATCTCCTGCATGCTAGTAGATGTCCTCTTTCACAGGACTGAGAAGAGTGTGAAATCAGCAAAATGTGAAATTTCACCCTGCAAGCTGTGCAAAAATTTGTCTCTGTCAACCTTATTTGATTCTAAACATCAAAGTTGCCAGAGGTGCTGGTTCTGTGAAATGTCAATGTTTACATAGCTTTACTCTCTTTTTAGTGTGTATTCAATTTTTTTTTCTTCTTTAGGTGATGAAGGTGATAACTTCTATGTTGTTGATCAAGGAGAAATGGATGTAAGCATTATTGGTAGTTTATTAACAATCTGTTCATTCCTAGCAGAAAAATAGCCTGATATTTTTAGGCCTCTTCTACAGGTCCTTCCTTTAGCAGCTTTTCTCGCAGTAAGTTTTCACTTGTAGAAGCTTATTTGCTTTGGAGTTTCTTTGCTCCTTAAGGCCTCAGTCTGGCTGCACAGACTATGAGTTGTGTTGAGTTTCAAAATGAATGATTCTGATACCGACACAATAATAATGCTTTACAAGTGCAAGGGTGGAGTCTAGCTGAGGTGTGGGACAGGCTTTAAAAATGGCCAGGCTTTTTATTTTCCAGTCCAACAACCCATAGCTTTTTCTGACCGAGACTTTGTTGAGATTTTATTTTGTGTCAAAGGGTCTCAGGAGTCTACATGTGTAGTCTCTGTGTGTGTGGTGTAGAAGAGAGTCCCTTTGTCGATGAAGGTAAAAATTGTGGCTAGGACTGGGTTGGCTGTGAAGTATTGATGAAATCCTGAAATGGTCAACTCTGTACAGACATGAGAATTTCCCTTTACTATAAAGGAAATATAGGATAGTAGGAGCTTCGTGTTGGCTCTGACCAGCTCGCAGGACACTGTGGGCCTTGGCTTACCCCCATGCCCTGCCTTTCAGGTTTATGTGAACAGCGAGTGGGCAACCAGTGTTGGTGAGGGTGGAAGCTTTGGAGAACTTGCCCTTATATATGGAACTCCTCGCGCTGCGACTGTCAAAGCGAAGACAAATGTGAAGTTGTGGGGCATTGACAGAGATAGCTATAGAAGGATCCTGATGGCAAGTATTTTTCTAGTTGATGTGTGGCCTATGCCATTGACTCAAGTAGCTGTGTGCATATCCTGGAATTATGCTTTTGGTTTTACTATTCACTCAACTTATACTGGTCATCTGACCACCTGTCTGTGCCTGTCCTTTACTGGAGTTATTTATTCAAAGTCCTGCCCTTTTGTAATCAGAAAGCTGATCGCTTAGCATATGTCTATCGGGCATGGGGCAAGGGAGAATTTTGCATTAGTGAACAAAACAATACTGATGCAGTATTAAATTGGCCTAAGAATGTAATACCTACTTGTTAATTTTCCAGGTGTTTTGATTCTGCTCTGTATTTAGCTTGCTATTTGTAAGTAATGTGTGTGAACAGCTATTGTAACTAACTTGAGCAGGTGTTGTGAATTTTGGTAAGGTTATACAGTTAAAAATGCATTTAAGAAACATTAAGGCCGCAGTAAATGCGAAGTACTTTATAAAGGTTGCTCAACTCTGAAATATCACTGAAATAATTACACTTGAAAACACTTAATCGTGTGGGTTTGGGTCTGTGAGACAGGATGCGGTATGTCTGGTTAAGTTTATTTTTGTCTTGTTTTATATGAAGCCTTGTGTAAAACATGAAGTAGAAAGGAAACTTACTTTGTGTGGTTTTGTTTGTTTGTTTGTTTTGTAGGGGAGTACTTTGAGAAAGAGAAAGATGTATGAGGAATTCCTTAGTAAAGTATCAATATTGGGTGAGTGAGAAGATTTTTATTCTGAAGTGGAATAAATTGTGGTATTTTAATAAAGCTGTTACCCAGCATTATTATGATTATAGGCTATTGTGGTAATCCGTTAAAACCGACTGCAAAGCCTGTACTGCTTTTCTTCATCATTCCAAAATAATTCTAATTCAGATCTCGATATCTGATGCACAAATGTAGCCAGAAATAGGTTGACCTCTGTATAGGGACAGAGCAAAAAGTATAATTCGTGCCTTGAAAAGATACTCTGTTAATGATCTATTAACTGTATAGAATCTCTGGACAAGTGGGAGCGTCTCACTGTAGCTGACGCATTGGAACCGGTACAGTTTGAGGATGGGCAAAAGATCGTGGTCCAGGGAGAGCCAGGAGATGAGTTCTTCATCATCTTGGAGGTAAGTAAGGTCAAAGTTAAAAGCTCAGAACTTTACTTTTTTTTGTTTTTAACATGGCTTATTCTGCCCTTAAATAGACATGTGGAGAGAAACGAAATGTAAGAATGTACTTGTAGAGAATATGTACTTGTAAAGAAATATAATCTTGCTGGACATGTAGAAGCTTATATTTAGTTTTGCTATTTTTACAAATGGTACTTCCAGGAAAAAAGTAACAAGTTTCTGGCTGAAACCAGTTTATCTCTTTCAGAAGAGACCTGTTCTAGATAGCTAGTAATGTCTTGCTAGTGATACCATTGTCTTCTGTCTGTTTTGTTGGGTTTTTTTGTTTTTTAACCAGTCATACTCTAATATGCATAGTGTTATGAGGAAAAACATGAAGAAATCAGTGCTGTGGATACATAAGTACGCAAGACATTTTATGCTTAGAGAGGAGGGAGCTGTTTTTATAGAGCAGTCTGGTGAGCTATGCAAGGACTGTGAAGTGGTTTTTAAAGACTGAGGCATCATAACAGTTCTTTCTGCAAAGCAGTTGATTACTTGTGGAATTAATGTTTCAAGTGATGCTGGAAATTCCAGTTGTTTAATTGCTGTGATTTATTAAAGGGCACAGCTGCAGTGTTACAGCGTCGATCAGAAAATGAAGAATTTGTTGAAGTGGGCAGACTGGCACCTTCTGATTATTTTGGTGAGTTACATAGGGACAACTGTGATTACTTACACCACTGTCACTATTTTACCTGTGTTGCGTTGATGACTGCTGTGGATGATAGTGATGGGATGGATTTGCTTAATTACTGTTTTGGCTAACTCTAGTGGTTTCATTCGATGTCAGGTGAGTATCAGAGTCACTTGGCATTCAGGTGTGCATGCATATCACAGAAATATGATATTCTGGAGTACTTTAATTTAGAAGGTGGTGATCTGGTATGACCTCCCTACTCTTAGCAGAGCTAACTTTTTGAAATTGTGTCATGTTGCTCAGGGCTATGTCCAGTCGAGTCTTTTGTGTCTCCAGGGATGGAGATCCCACAACCTCTCTGGGCAGTTTCTTTCACTGTTTAACCAGACTTGTTGTGAAGAATTATTTTTTTTTGTTTATGCCTGACAAGAATTTCCTGTTCTGCAACTTGTTGCTTCTTTCTGCCTTTCACTGTGCAGAGCACAGTCTAGTTTTGTCTTTATAATTGCTCATTATGTGGCTGAAGATAGCAGTAGGATTCCCTTCTTAGCTGCCTTTTCTCCAGGTCAGACTAACCCAGCTCTTTCAGCATCTCTTTGTACATCCTGTGCTGCAGTCCCATAACCATCTGCGTGGTACTGCTGGACTTACTCTGCTTTGCCAGCATCTTGTACTGGGGCCCCCAAAACTGTGTGTTACTCTGGACGTAGCCTCCCAAGTGCACATCAGGGTCTTCTCTCCTTCTGTTGAAGGTGTTCTTACTCAGCTAAAAGTTATGTGGTATCTAAGTTGCTTTGGCTTGAAAAAGCTTGCATGTGCTGGCAAAGAAAAAGGCTAAGATCATATTATAAATACTTACTTATGAAGACTTTGAAATAGTCTTGACATGAAACTAATCACTTGTCTAGTGCATGTTGATTTATTTTGGATCACAGATAAGGACTGGATGTGTATGCTCACAGAGCGTTCTTGGAGTATAATGTAATAGTATATAACGAGATATTCCTGACCACCTTAGCTTGAGTTCAGAAGAGAAGTTGCTTGCAGTTCTAAAGCAAAGCGAGCAACGTGTTCAGAACCTACTGTTTAATGTTTAAATACTTCCCTCTCTCAACAAAAAAAGTAACTTTTTTCTCATGTTTAAGGTAGGCCCTCTCTCTGTGTTACTCTTTCTAAGCATTCCTCTTGCTAAAGCCTTCTGGTTGTTCAGTTTTTCAGCTTTATAGATGATGTAATCAACAAATACTCTGCTGCAAGGCCTAAAGTGGGATGTTCTCAAGAGTCCACTAATAGTACTGGATCTGACCAAAGTTCTGCTTAGCTCAGTATCTAGTACTAGATTTTTGTTCTCGGTATGTCGTTTCAGTCTCTTCTAATATTTCTCCTGATGTGTACTCTTGAGTTTCCCACTCTTAACTGAAATGTTATCTCTGCCATTGTGTTCAGGTGCTGCAGATCTGTACCCCAGGGATTTAACTCTCCCTTAGAACCTACTTATTCTTTTGCAGGCTGGTGTTTTGGAAGCTAGTTAGTTCAAGAGTTTTAATTGGGCACAGAGGAAAAGTTTTTCTCATTTCTCTGGAACATCCCTTCTGATAATGCAGGCAAATTTATTCTCTGAGGAGCACAGAGTTCTTTTCTCAGTCCTGAACATGGAGATAACCAGCCCAACTGCTTAAAAACAAACCAACCCAAAAGTTGATGCTGTGGTTTCTTTCATGCTTGTTGCTAGGAATGTTAAGCGTAGCTGTGGTCACCAATGGAAGCAAGGGCTTGTTGAAAACTTCATTTCCAAATATGTTGTTCAGCAGTTGTAACAGGTGCTTGAAACAAAGCTTTTGGTATCTTTGTGCATAACTTATGAAATGGGAATCCAATGGGACTTCAAGATACTCATCTTCCACAGGATCAAGGAAAATCCTTGACTCTGGTTAGCTGTGGGTCAAAGGCTTCTGTCTTGTTCATTAATGTTTTTTTACTTCAATACCATGGTCTTGTCCTGAGTTTCCTAGAAATACCAGAATTGAACAGAAGCATACCTTATGTATTGGAAAAATAACTACTTGTTGACTAGGAAAGGTACGTAGTTAATTGAAACATGACCTGTTCTCAGATAAAACCAATGTTGAAAAATCTTTAGGCCTTCTTCAGAGAGACTTGAATGTGGACAGACTTTTTTAATAAAAAAATTATCAAGTAGTATTTTTAAAATGCCTTCACAGTTGCTTCTACTGTAACTACATGGATACGTGTTCTGATCAGTGTTAAAACCTGAATTACCTTCTGTTCAATTCCTGCAGCAGTTTGAAATACAACAGGGTAATTTCTTCTGCTCTTTTGCACATTGATTTCTAACACTGCTCACTTTTCCTGTTGCCCTAGGTGAAATAGCTCTGTTGATGAACCGTCCCCGTGCTGCCACAGTTGTAGCTCGTGGCCTGTTGAAATGTGTAAAGCTTGATCGACCCCGATTTGAACGTGTCCTGGGTCCGTGCTCAGATATTCTCAAGCGAAACATCCAGCAGTACAACAGTTTTGTATCGCTGTCTGTCTGAAACCTTCCTCCCTATCCAAAACATGCTTCACGAATGCAGACTGCTTTATTACCCTTGTGCAGAGCCACATTGCCACTGGCATTTGCAGCTTCCTGTCTGTTTAAAAAAAGAAAAAAAAAATTGCTTATCATGGCACTATTTTTAACTTAGAGCATATTAGTTCTGTGCTCTCTGTCCCATTAAATTAATAGAAAAAGTTCTATGGAGACGTTTGCTCTTAACGGCTTCTCTCTGTGCAACAGTGTCCAACTCAGGCAAAAGCAGCCTTGCTTCAGCGAGGGAGAGACCTCCTGGCACCACACCAATTGCCATAGAGTAAGGAGGTGACAGTAGAGGGGGGGCGGGAATTTTTTGTAAAGGTGTTTCTCAAATTGTTTGACAGATTTTAAGGCTGTGGTCATAATCTGCTGTATTTCTTTTCAAATGAGAACTGCCCTTGTAATTGAGCTTCATGGGGCTTAGGGTTTTCTTTTTTTTAATTTTCTGGGTACTGTAATTCTGGGTTCAGTCGTGAGGCATCAGCTGCTAAGAAAGCCACAGTTGGAATCTAACAGTATAATTGTTCCTGTGTCTGCTGGTTTAAGATTGCTGAGTTATGTTTTTGTCAAGTGTAAATCAAAGCTTTCAAGGTTAATAGTTCTGGTGAACTACTGCAGTTGTTACTTAATTTGCTGACTTGCCGCAACTGACTTTTTTTCTTGTTCTGTCTTCAGTGATAGATATGCCATTTAAAACTTCCTGTTCAAAGTGGCAAGAACCAAATGTTACATTAAATGCCTAACTTTGGCCTCTAATACACAGATTGGTGTAAGAATGGTGCAGCTGTCCAGCTGTTCGTAGTGTTCAAGTACTTAGATTGGTGTAGACATTGGAAGCAAACATTTTATTTTCCCTGTGACTCTTGCTTGCTTTGTATTCCTCAGTTGACTTTTTAAAAAATGATCATCAGTTCAGGTGACCCTTTGTTACCAGGGAAAATAAGTGTTGAGTATTTATGGCCAGCATCAGTTGCAAGTGGCAAGATTGCTGGTCTCTAAAGATGCCATCATTCTTGGTAGAGAATGTGAGGCAGAAAAAGTGAATGTTTTAACTTTCCTGCAACACTCAATTATTTTAAGTTTTTAAATCAGTTAATTCATAAGTTTTAAAATGGTTAATTATTACGCTAGTTTAAATACAAAAGGTGCATTCTCTTTCCTTGCTTATGGAATTTACATGACACCTATTTCATACTTGCTCTTTTTTCCAAGTTCAATACGTTGCGGAGTCTTAAATGTATTTCAGTATTTATCAGCTTTGTGTTCCATTATTCTGTGCGCACCAATACTTCCCAAAAGTTTTTACTGAATTCCACGGTTCAATAATGGTAGGCAATTTTTAAGGTTTCCTTTAAACTGTAATTTATATAAAGTAGCGTAGGTTTATATTTGGGAGTGATAGCAAGCAGTTTTGCATTTGTTGTGCAACTACTTCTAATGATGGAGCCCTCGCTTTATTTCACTTGAGATGATAGGGATTCAAATTCAACAGACTTTCTCCCAGGCATGTAGATAATCAGGAAGGGTCTGCGAATTGATGCAAAATAATACTGAGGGTGTCAAACCTTTACAGAAGGTTTCAGAGTATTTGCAACCATGAAATCCAAATAATGGGATTTAAACCACAGGTTTGAGTTCTCTATTCAGAAGACCTTGAGTAGAGGATTTCTGCCAGAGTTGTTAAGAAGGAGTAAGCAAATGCTACCTTTTTAGGTTTGTTATTGGTTTGTTGGGGTTTTTTTTTTGAAAACTGTTTTCTTAAGTTGTGACTCTATACAGGTTTTTTCTTCATACACGTTCTTTGTGTTACTTAAGCACCAAAAACTGTGTAAACTAGTTAAAGCTCCACAAAAAAATGCACATTTTTTTTATATAAGGCTTTCTAATCAAGTTTCACTACTGCATCTTTTTAGCTTGCTGTTTACTCCCTTTTGTAGTTTTACCTACAAGATTTTAAGATAAATCAGCTAAGTCTGAGTTAAATATTAATCACAGTTATAGCTTTACCGTTGTGTGCAATTTAAATATGTTTGAAACCACAATTGGCATAGTTTTGCCTTAGCTAACATTCAGGGCTTTACAAGTTATTTTTTGCTAGTCCACCTTTAGCAAATTTATGAAGTCTATTGCCCTAGAAAGCTATAGTCAACCAGAGGACCATTTTTGTATTGTTACCTGACTATATAAGTCTGATTTACTGTATGTGCTAATATATTATATTCCTTTTGTTATAGATTGTCCTAATGGCAGGTAAAGCAATAAAATGATTTAAATTCTTAAATGCAATCAGTCTCTTTTTTTTTTTTCTTTCCCCATCCCTATATTGTGTTTTCCTTTGGCCTTAGAGGATATGTTATTAATGAGGTGGTAGAAAGTAAGAAGTTTAATGGATTAATGTTGTGTTAACTGTGGAGCCTTGAGTTCAAGTCCTAGCTTACAGCACAACTGAACCTTCCCCTCCGGAGCCTGTGGGAGAGTTTGGTCTCCACGAGCCAACCTGTGCCTGTGACGTGGGAACTTCTCTGGAGTTCTGGCGTTGGGTGCAGATGACTGCTTTTGAAGTGAGAAGGTACCTGCGTCTCGCTTGAGTGTCTCTTAGCAACTCGTGCTGCTGTGGTCTCCTCAGGCCGTTAATTCCTGGCTCAGCCACCATTATTGGAGCTCCTAAGTTTCTGTAAGTTGTCTGCTCCCATCTATGCATACCCTTAATGAAAGTTTTGAACATGCCAATGAGTTCTGGTGAACAGACAGCGAGAAATTGAGGGGGATTTTTACACTATGATGAAGTAGGAAAAAATTTGAAGAGTGATGACCTGAAGCAGCTCAGACGGGACATGTTTTGCACCCAGTTCTGAGAAAGCCATCACCCAACTTTGAAGATACATTAAAAAGCTGCCATGCAAAGGAGAATAAAAATAAGAAAGCAACCTTGCAATCCCTGTTAGTGTACCAACTATTTGGGTTTGTTTCCTTCATCCTGCCCTCTCTTTCCCCCATCTCCTTGACAAAAAAAAAAAAAGCCTGAAAACTTTTTTATTGCCTAAAATGAAGCTTCAAAGTTTCCACTTCCAACCTTACAAATTTACTGATAAACTTATTTTCTGTTGCCATGTTCTTCCTGTTCAAGCAGCCAACAGTAACCGTTCCCTGACACTGACCAAATTAATTTTGGGCTTGTCACATGTGGTAAGTGCACAAAAAGTCCCCGGTAGAGGGAGATACAGCTTTGAGAATACAGTGTCCTGTATGGAAATAGCCGCATGCTGAGAGTGAGTTAAATCCTTTTATTTTCATCTGTTCTCTGTCCACACGAGTAAAAAGGTGTGTAAGCCCACCAATGTCGAGAATTCTGTTGGATTGAGACTGCCTAAAACCATGCTTTTGTGAAAGCTGGAAATGAAAGAACATGGCTGAGTCACAGGTCGGGAGAGACTAAAGGAGCATAGTGTGTGTTGGTTTAGTGGTGGTGGTGTTTTTTGTTGGTTGGGTTTGGGGTTTTTTGCTAACCTTTGTGGCTTCAGAATTTTGGAGGAATCTCTTTGCTATGTAGAAACACTGCAAACTTCCTCATACAGGTAAGCAGAATAGGCACCTGCAGGGACACTGTCAAATTACAACTGCAGTCTCTTCCGTAGCTTTACAGTGTGGAGGCAGGTGTATAGTAGAATTATTGTGGAATTGAATTAAATGTCAGCACAATCCCCTGTGAAAAGTGATAGCTGTGGCCAAACAAGCTTTGTTCCTTCCTTGCATGATCCAGGCACTTACTGCCAGCGTCACCAAGTCCCCTTTAGATTGGGCAAAATTCCAGCCCACAAGAAAGTGAGCCAGTGGTAGGTGCAGCATTTTACCGAGAGCCTGTTAACAACTGCTTCCTGACAACATTTGTGCTATGGTTTTAGGCTTCTCTGAAAGCTCTGCAGTGCTGTAGATGTTTTCTGTTTAACTTAAAGGTTAGTTTAGAGTGAGGTTCTAGTACATTGGTTGTGGTGTTTCATGTTTTTTTTCCTTATGGATGATAAATTATCAACAAAGTTCTCATACTTTCCCTACGCTGCCAAAAAACTCAGTGCTGTCATTCTTGAGCAGGTAAAGGAAAAAGCTATGAAACAGAGCTTCAGTAATAAAGTTAATCTTAAGCCTTGTCGTTGGAGTGCAAGGGGAAAACTACAAAATGAAAGATCTACAACAACCCTCCCCACATTTTTTTGGTCTCCAGTTCCTATTGCCTCTCCTCAAAATGCACAGAGATGGGGTGCGGGTGTACCACTTCTGTTTTACAGGGACTTCTGAAAACTTCAGTGATTTTAAAGCTGTGAGATGACGACCTGAGATAGATCCCCCCTATTTTTGGCAGTTTTTTTCACCAGAAGTGGGTGGCTTCTTGAATTGTAAATACAGTGCTATGCCTCTCACAGTTTGGTTTGTTTTGTTGTCTTTTTTTCCCCTTGGGATCAAAGGCAATGCTTACCTGCCTTTCTCTTATAACTAAAACTGGCTCTTCTACCCGTGAGGCAGGTAAAAGTAGAAGTGGTTTTACTGCCCTGTGCGGCAGTGGGCTTTTGAGCAACACAGAGATCGAAGCGGAGTTGGTTGATCACTGCTGAAGAGACCAAGAGGCAGCAGACAGGCCTGATGGTGAATACTGTGCAGATGTTCTACATCTGACGGTGCTGAATCAACGTGCTATCTTGCCTCAGTGGCAGGTACTGCCCTTGTGAAGTAAGATCGCTCTTTTCTCAAATACACAGTCTTGATTACAGAACAGAGACTTAATAAGAGGAAAATGCTCTTGGCATCTCTTTATTCAAGCCTCATCCTTGGATCTAGTTGGTGTCCTTCACCAGCAAGACTGAGATCCCATGCAGGTTGAGCAAACCGATGGCCATGTGTTTCCCCTGCCCTCCCCAGGGCATGCCCAGCTGCAGAACAGGAGATCACTGCTTATTCCACCAGAGAGCTGGTGTTTGGGCTGTAAAGGCACGCTGCAGTCAGGCCACAGCTTACCAACGCACTGGCCGAGCACAGAAGCTTTGGTTGAGTACCCAGCACAGAAGCCTAGTGTGATTCTTGAAGATCACAGAATCGTAGAACAGTTTGGGTTGGAAGGGACCTTTTCAGGTCATCTAGTCCAAACCCCCTGCAGTGAGCAGGGACATCTTCAACTAGATCAGGTTGCTCAGAGCCCTATCCAACCTGCCCTGGGATGTTTCCAGGGATGGGGCATCTACCACCTCTCTGGGCAAGATCTTCTGCAGAGTTTCCCCTCTCAGTCTCCACAAGCGTTTGTAGATGGAGATTACCAGCTATTAAAACACTTGCCTTGCAGGGGTTTTCCCCCACCTCTGAGCATGAGTTAGGACTGTTTAAGTGGTCAGCTTCACTCTGTCAGATGCAGGAGCCTCAGGCTGTGTGGTGTCGTTGGCCACCACCTTGGCTTCTCCATACGTGTCTATGCATTTCCTCACAGCTTTCAGGATGAGCTGTAACCGTCTGTCTAAAGCCAAGAGATGGGGTTCGGTGAGGACAGGTGCCAGGCGGTCCTGCAGGAGCGATTCCCTCATCACGTCGCTGAGCCGATATTCGGGCTCAGCCAAGAGCTGGAGTCGTAATAATGTCGTCTTCTTTATTCTGGAAAAAAAAAAGAAATCTGACATCTTAATGCAAACTTCGTGCAGCACCCCAGCAGGAGCCAGCTATCTGAGCCCCTTGGTAGTAGGGGAGGGAGGGAGGGCAGAGATGGGTGAAGCTACTTGACAAAGAACATTGGAACAAAATCTTTCCCTTTCTGAAGGAAATGAGTATTTTTGCAGAAACCTCTGCTGCTTCCTTTGTTTTTCCAGACTGCAGAGTGTTTGTGCTGTGGATATCTGTCATCAGAGAGAAAAACATGATAGAAGTTCTCACTAATGTGTTTTTCCTCTGAGTCGGAGATGACCCGGTTCCCCAGATTGCTGCAGGGTGGTGCCATGTTCCCAAGGATGACATTTATGGGGTGGGGCAGAGGAGGAGGTATAATGAGGTGGCATGATGGGGAGGGAGGGGGAATAATCTGTCAAACCCCTGAGCAAAAAGAGGGAGTATTTCCTGAAACTGATTTATTGTGACTTTTTACCTTAGGAGGTACTGAGATTTAAATATTATTTCCCTTTGACAGAAAATGGGATGAAAAGCTATAATCTTGGAATGCTTCTGGGAACTAAAGTCAGTATTCTGAAATCATTGTTTAATCCTCAGCAAAAGTGTTTTGACTTCAGCATCTCTAATACAGAAATTAATCAGTGGTTTTAATTATTGCCCTTTAAATTTTGGAAGTGAAGTAGTTTGTGTTCATGGAGCCATTCCTATTTAGCTGAGCCAGAATTTTCAGATGGGGAAAAAGGTGTAGTCAGAAACATTTTAACCAGCTCCAGAATTCGCCTTTGGATGCCTGTTATTTACCCAGGGCATCGACGGGGATTGCATTGCACAAGGGAGGGAGAAAAGCGCTGCGACCGCTGCCTCCTGCGCCGTGCTGGCACGGGGGGCAGGCGACCTAAACGGTGGCTGTTGTCCTGGCTGCCCGCTGCCTGGCTTGCGTTAATATTCCTACCAAAAAAGAAACAGCAGTTGATCAAGTGCTAAGGCTGGCAACAAGGCTTTCAATCGCTGCCGGAGCAGGGCTGTGAGGTCCTGCCGCCGCCGCAGAACCGCAGCGGGCGAGCGTGTGCTCCCCTGCTAGGCAAGGGGTGACCCAGGAGCTGCAGCGGGTAAACACCAGCCGTGTTTGCTCTGGTCTGAACGGCGATGGGGCTTGGAGGTGGAGAACGGGATAGTCTGACCCTGTGGGGAACGGCTTGTTCAATGCTGTAACAGTTACATAAAAAACAGGCAGAACATGGAAATCCTGCGTGAAATGGAAATCCTGCCACCGGCCCTGCTCCTCTCCCCAGTAACCCTGCTGTCGTACTGAATTGTTGAAGATTTGACCCAGAGCCTTCTAGGGACTTCATCAGCCAAGGCGATACACGTGCCAGGTTAACTGGGGGCTGTTTTCAGGCCTCTCTGTGCCTCGTTGAGGGTTTTGACCCTTTTGGGGAAAGGACTGTCTCGTACCGCATGGCTGTATTTGTGCCGTTTACTGTACTTGCAGCAACGCTGGGACATGAGAGCAGCAGACTTCAACACGTGGGACAAGGACTGGTGTGGGAGCTGCGAAAGGTAGCTAAAAATACCAGACTTAAATCTGCTGGAAGCCAGACTTGGAGAAGAACTCAGCTGGGAACGAGAGGAACGTGTTTAGCAGGGAAGCGAGCAGCCTGTTGTCCAGACCCCCGTGGCTTGAGTGGTCCCTCTTGTCTGGAGTGGCTGCAGGACCTTGTTCCTGCCTGGCTGCGCACAGCTCGACTTCATGTAGGATGTAGGAACAAGGAGGTGACTCGGTGGGCTGAGTCCAGCTCATTGGTCAGGGCAGATTGAAATATGTGGCCTCTCTGCCACATAAACTTTTTTATTTCCTTTCCAAGCGTTTTTGGATGTTCCCCCACTCCAAATGGACTGGCTGTTGTGGGAAATGAGGTTTTGTGTGTCTCCCTCGGGCAGCACGAGTTGCTTTTACACTGTTCTTATCCCTAGTTGGCTTATTACAAGGTGCAACTTGCAGGTCGTCTTACCACTACCTTACAAGGAGGACTAAACTAAGAAGAGCTTCTGGGAGGTGGATCTGGAAGAATAGGAAAGGATCTGACCTGTGGTTATTACTGTATACAGGTCAAATTAAGAGGCAGAGTTAATTTAAACTGTAAAAAATGGGAGCTCAAGAGAAGGATTTACTGTGAGCCTGCAATTGTAAATGAAAAGACTCACTGGGTGCAAATAGCAGTTCTTAAAATTAGATATGGTAATACAAGTGTATCGGGAGAGAGTGCAGTTAACACCCCGAGGGTGAGATGCAACAGATACAGGGAGGAAGTAGGTTAGGCATCTCCTAAAGAGAAACCAGAGGGAAGAGCAGCTTTTTCTGTCTCTCAAATTTAACTTTCAGCTGATGACTTCTGTGAATTAATAAAGGGGGAAGGTAGGATTCAAATAGTAAAATTTACGAGTTTCTTCTTAGTGCCATGGGAAGAAGAAACCTGGTTAACTATCGAAGTTCCACTAGGCTTTTGGATGGAGATTGCTGAGCTTCATGTCAGATGAATAGGGCTGATAGCACCTCGTGTCGACGGGCTGGGAAATGCTAGCAGACCCTTCTGGAAGGGTTTGGTCTAACAGACAGCATCTCCTGGTCTGTCAGTGAAAGCTTCTACACTTGCAAGACCTTTTAGCTTCAACGGGAAAGTATCCAGGAAGCACAGTTGTATGACACTGTAGCAGGCTGCAGCACAAGAGAGCTTAATACTCTTAAAAAATAAATAAATGTGTAGACGTGGCACTTCAGGATATGGTTTAGTGGGCATGGTGGTGTTGGGTTGATGGTTGGACTTTTGATGGTCTTAAAGGTCTTTCCCAACCTTAATGATTGTGTGTGAACGGACAGAAAAGCTTAATCCCTGTTTCAGGGCCAACTTGTGGTTCCCATGCTGCGGTGTCTGGCCCGCCCCCTCGGCTGCGATTAGCAGGGGCTCTTCCCTGTGCCGCCGGATGGAGCCAGGCCTGGGTGTCCGCTGTGGTGGGAACACCAACGTGCCTGGGAAGGAAGACAAAGCTGGCACTTACATGCAACACTGGGAGAGCGGGGCCAGGATGGAGGTTTCGTCGTGGGAATGCCGCCCGAACCTGGGGGGGGTAAGCAGAGAGGGTAAGCCGAGCCTTAGTGCCTGCCCACCACCTTGCCCCGCTCCCCGATGTCCTCCCGCAGCCTCACCCTCTGGCGTTGTCCAGATGTAAGAGGAAGCCATCGTCCCCAAACTTGGTGAACATCTCATAGTGGTGACGGTCCATGTTCCCTGGTAAAGGGCAGACAGAGGAACAGAGTTTCCCTCGCCTGTGACTGAGTAATCTCCTGAACTACCCTGTGTTTTCTTTCAGATCTGCATGAAATACTCGTTGCCTTGCTGGAAGGGTCCAAGATGCTCAGAGCTGCTGTTTTCATCCTGCTGGACCCCCTGGGGAGTGGACTGGGGTGGGCCCGGGGGCTCCCCCTTGCCTGCAGATCAGGAGGGGCTGTGCTGGCTGGCTGTGGGGAGACAGCAGTCTCCCAAAACTGGAGCAGAAGGGATGGCTTTGAGAAACACCGTGGTACGGGAGGGCAGACAGACTGATGTTGAAGGCCCAGACGGAAGGAAGGAATGTTATTTCGCCCTTCATCATACCTATTAGGAAGTCAAATATGGCCATGTCAATGATGTTAAGCAGCCGGTTGCCGTTGCTGTAGGGGTAGATCTCCCTCACTGTGTTGCAGTAGAGCGGATTCACTTCCCACCTGCGGGAGTCGGAAGAGAAGGGGGAGACACACTCAGTGGTTGCTGCTGCTGTGTCCCAACAGCACCCCAAAGCCGGTCTCCTGTGCAGAGATGGAGAGGAGGACTTAAATCTCCCTCCTTGTGCATGCAGGAGACTGGAAGTCAAACCCAGTCAATGCCCTGGCGTTAAGAGTTATTAGACTAATTATGGGCAATCGCTGAACCTTGGCCTTCCTCTGCCTGGACGTACAATTTCTGTACGTATGTCTGCGTGTCTGTACCCTGCTCGTTCTCCTTCCCCCATGGCCCCCGCAATGCGGACATGGGAAGCAGCATCGTTGACCCACTTACTCCTCTTTTCCATCAAATGAGTAGGACCGGATCCATGGGTTTGGGATGGAGAGTCGTGGCGCCAGGTTGAGGGATGGCAGGAAGGCGGAGAGGGACCCTTCCAGGAGGTGGGGGTTCCCACACACTGCGTACTCAGTCTTGCACATGTACGGGCACTTGGCAAAGAAGCACACGTTGCTGGCTGGGAGAAGAGAGAGGAGAACAGGGAAAGGAGCTACGATCGATCTGCAGGAGGCTGCAAGGCAGCCTGGACTGATCTCTTCCCCGTCGCATGACGGTGACTGCATATATTGTGGCACATCACGGATGTGAACCTGCCCAATCATGGACAATACCTGGATTTTGGCTGATGGACAGACCTGGTCCTGTGCTAAGGGAAAGGTTAGGAAAAGAGGGCAGGCAAACAGATCTGGCAGATGATTCCAGCTGGATGCTCCGAGAGGGACACCCTGCTGTAACCATGTCTTTGTGCATCTGGTTCACCTAGGAATTTCATTTCTGCACAACAGCACACGTCCTTTTGCCTGCAGACCCTTCCACCCACTGTGGACCAACACTGTCTAATCCCAGCCTGTGGCAGCCAAGCACTCGCCTACCTGGAGAGACGAAGAAGACGCTCTGCAGGATCTCATTCTTGGTGACCTCCAGGATCTCCTTGGTGATGTTGATCAACCTCCCAACCGTGGGCGGCACCCTCCGGAAATCCAGGATCCTGCACAGAAGGGACAGTAGCTCAGAGCCTGCGGTGCACAGGGACGTTACTGCACAGGATGGCAGCGTGGGACGGTGGATGCTACCCTCGCCCCTTCTGTTGAATGACTTTTGATGACTGCACCCACATAGTTCTTTCTGTTTGTTGTGTTTTGTTTTTGTTTTTTGTTTTTTGTTTTTTTTTTTTCTTCCCAGCTTCTTTCTAGCCAATAGCCAGGATCATTTTGCCCTCTGGACCAAAATGTGGCTGAGTTCCCATTTTGGTATTTTAATAGCTGCTGTCTGAAACAATCTGGATGTTCTCCAGAATTCATGTCTCTTCCCTAACTGGTTTCTCCCATCCCCTCGCATGCAAGCGGGGTTCTTCGGGGGGCAGAACAGCCCTTCAGGCCCTTCCACGACGTCGGGTTTGACACTGAGCAAAGATGCGTTGAACCTGGACACCGCGGCCGAGGCAGCGGGAGGCGAGAAGGGATCACCCCCGCTCGGAGGCACTCATGCCCAGCTGACTCATCTCAAATATTCTTTAAAAAATCAGGGCCTGGGGCACAAAGGCATTCATGTCAGTGAATGGAAAGCCGCTGTGGATTGCTGAGTCAGTAACGTGGGGTGAACCAGCTAATGCTGCGCTTTGCTCCTTGGGTAATGCCGTCTGCTTCTGAGAATCGGGCACAAAACAGGATTTAGCCTGTTACTTATTGAGTAATGTTTAAAGAAAAAAAATCATTTGCTTTCATCTAGCACCTCTCAGCTCTATAAACCACAGAGCACTTCAGAAAAGCAGTCCAGCTTCATTTTTTGGTGGTAAAGCTGGGATGCAGAGAGGCAAGCTGATGGTAGGCGAGTCAAGCAGAGTCACTGTGGTGATGTAGGGGCAGAGCTGGAAAGGGAGTTCAGCTCTTTTTGCTCCCTTGCTCCGAGTTTGAGCTACAGGACTTACAGTCCTGTTTATCATGGGAGTTGGGCTTGGGAACTGAAGACCTCTATCATCATCAGGAATCACTCTCCCTTGATGTTCAACACTCAGCCCATCGAGGGGAAGAAGGCTGCTGCCCTCCTCTTCTAATAAGGCTATTTTTGATTTTATTAAATACAAAAGCTTGCTGGGAAGAGGTGCCAGGTTAATTGCTCGTTAGCTGAGAGCTTGAAGCTGCATCACTGCCATTTATCTCAATCTAAAACACACCTTGATTGCTGATGGAGCGTGTGACTCCCTGCCAGGGAGGGGATCCAGGCTGTGCCCGGAGCTCATCTTTGCGCTTCGATGCATGGGAGCGACCACGTGCATGTGGCCACATGACGGCCGGGCAAATACCCGACCCGTTTGCGACCTGGGCTCCCTCTGCCAGCCTGTTCTCACGCAGCGGCCAAGGCAAAGCTGACTCCTGGGCTGCAGCCAGGAGCCAGAGCCACCCCGTCCCCAAATAACGCACCGGCTCCCAAAAGGGTGCTGCAACGCAAGCGCTTCTCTAAGGCTGAGCAGCGCTGCAGGGCTCAGCATGGCATTTCCCGTGCCAAAGCTCTCCATGGGCAGAAGACCGGGCGCCGGCAGCTGGAGGAGGCAGGCGCCGCGGCAGGTCCCTACCTGTCCAGGTGGAAGGCGGCGATCTCCGCGTTGTGCCGCTGGAAGTCAACGAAGTAGAAAAAGTCCTCGGGAGTTTCTTCCTCGCGTTTCTGCCTGGGAGAGAGCAAGGGGCTTACCCTAACCCAGAACAGCACTGCAGGCAGGCACCGGTGCGGGCAGCTGGCAGGCAGCCTGGACACAAAGTGGTGGCACAAGGACAGTGCACCCAGGGACAGCCAGTGTGCTTGGGAACAGCCATCATGTGGCCACGGCGGTGCCAGGGCCACCGGGCAGAGCTGGTGCCCAGACCAGGACCCAAAGCGCCCGGTGCCGAGCCGGAGTCATCGCCGCGGTGCCAGGTGGGTGAGGGAGGCAGAAGGGCTGACTGTGGGCTTTAAAACCATTTGTGCCAGAGTTTAGACCCACTTAGGACAGCGTTTCGGGTGGGTACAACATTGGGGGATGCCAGAGGCCATGCCGCACTTCTCCTGTGGCAGGCAGGGAAAGAGCTCAGGTTTGATGATCCCATATCCCCGAGATGGGAACACCAGCCCATTTCATTTCATTTCATTTCCTGGCTGTCACCCAGTGCCCCGAGATGTGCCGCGTGTGAATCTGCATGCTCAGCCTCCCAAGGCTGTATGTTGCAGGAAAGCCCACAGGCACTGCTGAGCCCTCCCGGCTCAGCTGGGTGCACGGACGCTTTCCTTCCCTCCTGGACCTGCCGGACACGGGGCAGAGATGGGTGGGAACGAAGGGGAGAGGAGCTGGCTGCTTTCTGGATGAGCAAACCATCACAGCTGGTGTGCTGCCAGCTGCCCTGCCTGTGCGTGGAAAGTAAAGCAAGAGTGAACAAATGTGAAGAGTCCCAAGGGGCTAGAAATAAGTGCAGAAGCGATTTAAAACTCCTGTTTGAGGTGACCGGGACTGATGAGTGTTTCTTGGAAATACTCTGGGGAATCCAGGGAGAAACAAGGTAAAACACAAAGTCAGCTGGGGAAGAGGAAGAAATGGGCAGCCCCTAAAAGCAAAGCACCCCAAGGTTCGGTCGCTGCGTGGCATCTATGAACTGAGAAATTGCCGACGTCGGCAAGCAGCGTGGGAACGCCGGCGTTTATCCGCGCGCGGCTCTGGGACGGTGCAAGCAGCCAACAATAATAAAACCTTTTCGGCTGCCGAGGTAGCTGAGCGCAGGAGAGGAAAGAGGTGGCTGTGGTGTGCCTGTCCTTGCCAAGGATGCTCGCGCCCTCGCTGCGGGGCCCCTTGGTTCACGGCTACGCGGCGCGGCGGGGGCTCGGCGGCGGGGTTTGCCGGCATGCCTTACCTCATGGGCTTGAACATGGCTTTCCCAAAATCCTGGAACCTGAGGACCAGCTTCAGGTGCACACCACTGGGCTTCACGACTTGGGGAGGAAACGGGCCGTTAGCTGCCTGGAAAGCCTCCCCGGTGCGCGGTGAAGCACCGGTTACACACGCCGGTGCGATTCGGCTTTCCCCCCTGCCAGGCGCATCCCATCGCTCCTTCCAGCCGCTCTCCTCTGTTTCTGCAGTTATTTTTCCTCTCTACCCCTCTCCCCTGGGCCATGGAGGAGATTCCCCTCCAGCGCTTCTCCGAACAGCCATTTGTTCCATCCTCTTGGGGACTTTTTCCTCCCCCCCCAGTAGAAACCAGTGGCGTACTGGTGTTCTGGCACCCACGTCCCAGCTTCTGCTGGGGCGGCGGGTTTAACTGGAGGGAGAAGGGCCTGGCATTGCCTGGCTTTACGTTTCCCTCGCGGAGGTTAGGACGGAGGAGTTGGGGTTGGGGTCAGCCGACGCGACGGCGTGCGAGGGGGGAGCGGGACCCGGAGCGTCACACTCACTCTGGCTGCAGTCGCAGGCTCCCAGCAGCGCCTTCTCGTCCTGGCTGTAGTCTGCAAGGGCAGGAGCAGCGGTGAGACCCCGCCGGGCTCGGGCTCTGCCGCCGGCCCCCTCCCAGCACGGGGCGTGCGGGGGGGGGGGTGTGCAGTCCCCTCGAGGGGGGGCTGAGGTAGCCTGTCGGGATTAAACGGCCGTGCAGCGGGTCCCCGGCATGGCTGCCACCAAAAGATGCTGCATCGAGGGCTACGGCCAAGCCCTTCCTCCCGTCTCAAGGTAAGGGCACGGCGACGGCGCGGCATAAAACCTGCCGGGAAGCCGGCGCAGGGCTTCTTCCAGCGAGCGACAGCCCCGGCCTTGTTTGCAAAAGTGACCTGGGGGGGCCGGAGCCCCCCAGCCCCACGCAGCCCCCCGTGGCCGCGGCCCCGCGGCAGGAGGGCACTTACCGGCACTGATAGTGGTGAAGTCTTGCATGTCCCGGAGCAGCCTGCCGACGGCGGGGCTGGAGCGCGGGTAGAGCCCATCCCGGCTGATGCCCAGGTGGAACTGGAGCCAGCTGGCCTCCGGCCGGAGCGGCACCGGTGCCGCCGGGGAGGTTAGGTTGAGCTCCTCCCTGTAAAGCTTGTGTCTCCTGGAAGAGAGCGGTTGTGGGGTGATGAGGATGAGCTACGGGATGGAAATCCTTACTGCTCTGAGCCCAGAGGCTGTCGGGGTGTAAGGAGGGTGCTAGGGAGCAGAGCCGGGGGGCATGGGGTGAGTAAGCGCTCTGAGTGCGACCCAAGGGGAAACTGAGGCAGGGAGCAATGACTGGGATGGTCAAAGGTCTCACAAATTGTGCCGCCTTCTTCCCTCTGCAAAGCCCTCGGAAAGACCCCCATGACCGGGACCCATGCTTTGCTAAACCGCAGCCGAAAGGTCACTTATTCCAGCCGGCGGGGGACAGAGCGTTAGTTTCTCGTTAAAGCCGGCCGAGCCACGTACGGAGCAGCCAGTCCTGATAACGGGAAAACAAAGTTCAGTTTGCACGGAAAGTGCCCAGATACATCCATGAACGAACACGTGAGCTGGGGGCTGACAACGAGTGGGGCATTAACCAAGGCTGGGATGGAGCGGCTGGAGAGAGGGAGGTGCCACGCGCCTCGCTAAGCCCAGTCCAGACCCTTAGCAAAACACGTTCTGGGAAACACAAAAGAGGAAAAGAGACTTTTCCATGCCCACCTTTAGTTTTCCCTAATTTTTCCTCATTTTTTAGTTTTTGCCCAATGCAAACAAAACTAAAAGCAGCGAGGAGAGGGAGGCTTTTCAAGCATGGTGGGAGAAGGGAGCGTGTGTGGGCACCTGCAGGCACGGCAGGCTGTCCGCCGGGATGGCGGCGTGGCTCTGCCGGGGTTTGCCGCGCTGCACGGCGCGCAGCGGTGGCTGCAGCAAGTGGGTGCTGACCATGCACCGAGTCATTTATCGGCCAAGGAGCTGGCGCTGGTGGCTGGAAAGGGCTCGGGGGCATTGCTGTTTTTTTTTGCTTCCCTGCTCAGACCAGAAGAAAAGTGTTGGGTTTCAGTTGTGTTTTTTTCATCATCATCCTCCGTCCGAGCAGGCGAAAGAGTGTGGTTAGTCCGGTCTACCCGTGAGCCGGGGGTGAACCCTCCTGGTGGCGAGGGACACGTTTCAGTAGCGTCCTGGGAGAAATCTAGGAAAGAGAGACGTGGCGTGTCCGCGGGTCAGAGCAGCCCGTTCCCGCTCCCGTTTGTTTGCCTTTCAGTTGGACTGGGACAGCTACAGGCACGACGCCCACGTGCGCGTGGTCAGCAGGAAGGGTGCCGGAGCATTTCTCTCTCAGCCCAGCTCTTTGCTCAGGGCACATGCAAAGGAGGCAGAAGCTCCCCCCGAGTCGGGAGCGTGCTAAGACTCCTCGGCAGGTTTGGCTGGCAGGCTGCGCACAAGGACGTGGCCCCGGGGATGCTGCTGGCTCCGGCGGACGGGCCTCCACCTGTGCACCAGGTCTCGCGTGGGCAAGTCTCTGAGGCACAACCTTAACCCCAGGTTAAGAGATAATGAAGACGAGGGATAATAAAGATCCCAGTGTAATTTAGAAGAACGACTCAAGATTTTTCCCTAGGGAAGCTGCCCAAATATTTTACCATATTTGCTCTCCTGCCTCCCATACACGCAGGCTGTCCCCCCCAGGGTGGCAGTGAGCAATAGATTACCGATAGGGAAAAAAATGCAGCAGTTATGCAAGGGGAGGCAGTTCCCGGCCGGCGGCTGCCTCCCAGCCCAGCCCAGCGCCTGCGCGGTCCCTGACCCGGGCGAGCTGCTGCAGGGCCAGCGAGCCCCTCGCCAGCCTTTAAACCCAAAATACAGCTCCCTCTGCCTCCCCGTTTCCTCCAGGATTCCTGAAATATTTCCCTGTAAGAGCAAAGCTCTGCAAAAGACTTAATGATATAAAACCCGTATTCATTTCTAACTTGCTATAAATAGCCCCAGGGTTGCCCCAGCTCTCTGCTGAGCCAGTGCTGGGCCGTGGGGTGATGCGGGGTGCAGGCCACTGGTGACCGCTCGCCCCGTGCCTCCACCGGCACCGAGCCAGCTATAGTTTGGGGTTTTGAAGCTGCTCCTTCAAGGATAAAAATCTCCGGAGTTTTTAAGAGGGGTTTTTTTTGGGTTTTGAAGAGGTGTGGATGGCTTTTTGCTGCTTCCTTCCTGCATCCCCATCAGTCTCTCCAGCTGGTTCTGCATCCTGCAATACATTCCTGCTCCTAATCGAAGCGCTGGGGAAAAGCACGGCGATGGGCAGCAGCCAGCACGCAGCGAGCACCGTGGAGGCAGGACACGCGCTGCTGCGCTCCCCTGGCGCGGGTATCCGAAATGGGCCGTATCCCGGGGCCCCACTCCATGAGTCCCAGCCCAGCCGATGTCCATCTGGCTGCAGAAAGGAAGACAGGAACGCCGTGCTGCAGGTACAGGGTTGAGCTACTGCTTGTTCCCCTCAAGGGGAGCATCCTGCCACTCTGAAAGCTGCTTCGCCAACAGCCACACCTACGCGTGACGCAGAGACACGCTGTCACCCCGTCGAGCCGAGGAGAGGATGGGCCACGGACACCCGGCTCCGAGCCTCTTCTGCCTGGTACTGGACGTGGTCACACCTCGGTGGGAGCTGGTGTGGGCCCACAGGGCACGCTGCCCTTCGCTCTCGGCAGCTGTAGGGACGGCTCTTGCACTGACCACGGTGGAGAGGACGTGGGCTCTGCAGGGCTTCTGGTGAGGCAGAAATTCCTCCGTGCCCACAGCAAATTAACGGTCTTATGAAACGCATCAGCCCTGGCAAGTGCCATCATATTATATATTCCATCTGCAGCGCCAGCGGCAGGAGCGGTTGTGTGTCACCTCGGCCTGTGCCCGCTCTCTGGAGGCTTTTCCCACTTGGGTGCATCACATATTTTATTTCAAAGTGACTGAGGAATAATCAATACTCTGCCTTCCTTCTCCTTCCTGGAGGTGCGAAGCAAAGTCAGTCAAGGGCAAACGGCATCCCAGCTTTCCTGCTGGCCACGTCACAGCCAAACCTCAGCACAAAAGCCAGCGTGCGGCCACGGCTTCGTTGGGAACAGCACGTTTGAATACAGCGGTAAATAAAGACGGGGAACGCAGACTTCTCACCAAATAGCCAGGGCTGTCCCGCAGGCGAGGCCGGTGTGGCCGTACTGCAAGCACTGGGTGCTCAGGGCTTCTGGGGGTGCTCAAGAAGCCATCACGTACGTGCTGTGAGCTGCTTCGCTTCAAAGCCCCCATCCTCACTGGGCTCTTGCTTGGGAAACATCCATCTTGCTACCCAAATCCTGGTGTCCTCAGGAGGCATTGCTCAGCCCTGAGAAGATGCGCCCCAGCGCGGTCCGCCACACAGCCTTGCCATGGCCCGTGTCCCGAGGACGCCCAAGCCCAGCGCCCATGGACTTCAGGCGATGTGAAGAAGGATTCGACGCGCTCCAGACTGACTCGGGCAAGGGCCGAACCGCGCAGGGGTGACCCCCGGCCAAGCACATGGGGTGGCCGCAGGCCCCGGGGGTCGTTCTTCGGTTCCTTCCATTATCGTGTCTGAAGCGGGGACTGGGCGAGTCCCACAGAAATACGAGGAACGCGCGTCGGAGTGGAGAAAGGGGGAGACTGGAAATCCTGAGCGTGCAGTGCGGCAAACAGCACGGGGGTGGTGGGAGGAGCAGGGGCCGGGTCTGACGCTGGAAACCAAACCTGGGCAGCGGGGAAGTGCCAGGACAGGGACCTCTGAGGTGGTCCCCAGGAGACGCTGCTGTCCCCTTGCAGGTGGGCACCGCCCCATCCCATGAAGGGGACAGCGAGGTGATGCTGCGAGCTCAGCATCCGCACGGAGGCACCATGGTGACCTGCTCCAGCACCACGTCACCGTGGCTGTCCCTTTTGGATCCGAGTTTGTGCATGAAGGAAGAAGCTGGTGGGGTGCAGGAAGGAGCTGGGGGACGCTGGGGGGTGCTGGCTGTTTCCAGCTTGGCCACAGCCCTCCTGCAAGGGGAGTGAGATCTGGGGTTCAGGCCCCCGGGGTGTGAAGCCTTAGTGCTGGGATCATGCTCAGAGCTGGTGCTGAGGGTCACCGTCCCCTCCGGGGCAGGGGCCACGGGGGTTAGTGACAGTCCCACACCAGGAGCAGGAGACAGGGAATTTTCCTGGAACCGCTGCTGGGGCTGGGAAAGGCAGCAAGAAGGCTCTGAGCTGGGAGTCCCTTTCTGTCCAAGAGGAAAAGCCTCTGCACCTTTTCCTGGGGAAAAGTCAGCAGTGGGAGCAGGAGAGGGGCTGAACAAGGGGCCAGCCCCCCGACACCGCTATCGTGGATCAGTGGAGACCCATGCGTGGGGGGCTGACACCGAGACATGCAGGGCTCCGGCCTGGGGGGCTGTGGCTGGTCGACACCCAGCCTAAGGGCTGGTGGACGCAGGGAGCCAGCTTTGGGGTTCAGCGCCCGGGGGCTGACGCCCCTTCTGTCCCAAGCTGAGAAGGCAACACGGAGCAAAGGAGGCGCTTACCCTCGCAGGGTCTCACCCCGGGGCCAAACAGCCACCCTTCCCCTCCCCTGAGGACCTTACAGCGGAGCGGGAGGCACCCCAGGCAGCCCCCTCCTCCCCCGGGCTCAGCCCTGCCTGTCCGTGGGGCGCTGGCTGGTGGGGAGGGGCGCGATGGGGCAGAGAGCCAGGACGCAGAGCAGGAGCCGCGTGAGGGATGCCAGGGGGTACCCAGGGGTGCGTGCCCTGGCAGGGGTGCCGGGGAGAGCTGCCCAGAAAGGGGGGTGCCCGTGGGGTACCTGTGCCCAGAAAGGGGGTGCCCGAGAGGGGTGCCGGGGGAGGGGGTGCCCATGCCGGGGGTGCCCGGGAGATGCCCATGCCGGGGTGTCCGGGGAGGGGGTGCCCATGCCGGGGGTAGCCGGGGAGGGGTGCCCGGACGGGGGGTGCCGTGGCGGTGGGACGCACCTGTTCCAGCGGGCCGCCTTCCGCCGGTAGTAGCGCAGGGCTTCGCGGGCGCCCAGCAGCGGCTCGGCGGGGCCCCGCGGGGCGGCGGCGCGGTACAGCGGGTGGGCGAAGAGGCGCCGCAGCGCGGAGGCGGCGCGGGAGTGGGGCGGCGGGGCGGCGGGCGGCGGGCGGCGGCGGCAGGGACAGCCCGGGACAGCCGCCGCCAGCTCCCGGCGGGCCCGCGGCCAGAGGTGGAAGTAGAGATCGGCCGCCAGCAGCGCCCCGAGCAGCAGCAGCACGGCCGGGCGGTCCCGGCGCGGCCCCGGCATGGCCGGCGCGGGGAGCCGGGGGCGGCGGGCAGGGACAGCTCCGGGCGCGCCGGGGGAGCCGCCGCCGCCTCCCGGGGCAGCGCGGGCGGGGGAGCTCGAGCGGCGGAGCCGGGGGTGCGGGCGGCTCGGGGCGGGGAGCGGGCAGGGCGCTGCGGGGTGCGGGCGGCTCGGGGCGGGGAGCGGGCAGGGCGCTGCGGGGCGGGGGCCGGGGTGAAGGGAGCGGCGGGGTCCCGGCGCGGGGAGACACACACCGCGGTTCGGATCCGGGCAGAGGCTGTCCCGGAGGCGGCGGGGGGGGAATACACAGACACGAGACACCCAGCCGAGCCGCCCTGGGCTCTGCCGCCCGCCCCACGGCGCCTCGGGGGGCTTTGCCCCCTCTCCCGACGGCCAAAACCTCTGGCAGGAGCTGGAACCCGGCGAGCGTCGCTGCTTCAGGTGCCACGGGGCGTGTTTGCGCGGGGGCGTGGGGATGAGGTGCCTACCCCTCTCTGGGGGTCCGCGGGCAGAGCCCCGCCGGGTTCTGGCCCCGGAGCCGGGCTTGCAGCCCCTTCTGCGCATGATGCAGACTCTGCTTTTATTTTCTCAATTACTAAAAAAAAAAAAAAAAAAAGTCGAGGAAACTCCTCCCTGCAGTTTGCCCGGAGAGGCTGGGCGGTGGGGATGTGCTCGGGCTGGGACCCATCGCGCCCACCCGTGGGTGGAAGGAGTGAGCTGCGAGCGGCTGGAGAGTCCAGCAAGGAACAGGTTGAGGAGCACCAGGCCAAGGGAGGGAAATGGAGGAGAAACTGGCTGTAAACAAAAGGAGCGTGACCAGACGAGCCTGGCTCCGGCACTCTGCTGAAGGGAGAACAAAAAATAAACTGCAGAAGGAGGGAAAAAATTGTGTTTTCAGCTGGCTGGAGCAGGGTTCAGTTTTGGGTGCAGCCCTGCGAAGGGAGGCTCTGGGAAGTGTGCTGGGGTCGGGGTCTTGGGGCTGTGCAAACAGGCATCAGTGGGACCGTTGGCCGAGCGTCTGTCCCGCAGCCTGGGATGCTCCTTGTGCCGAGGAGGGGCAAGGAGATGGTGGCCTGGGCTGGCCTGGGTTGTGGCTGGAGGGACCTGGAGCACAACTGTCCCCTCCGTCTCTTGATCTTTGGAGGATGGGGGCTAGTTCATGCTCTCATTTAGAAATGCAATTGTAAAATTGCTCCATCTTTTGATATTTGAAGAGTTTGGGGTTTGGGTTTGGGGGGGTTGCTCTAACCTTTTTTTCTATAATAACAACTTTTCTGTATTTTCCACAGTATGTCAGAAAAATCATAAGCACAAACTGCAGCTGGTGCTTCTATGGGCCGGCGAGGACTGGTGGGAGCAAACGATGTGCTCGCCACACTGCTCTGCTTCTGCTCAGGGACACTGGCTGTGCCTGCACTTCTCTGCCCTTAGGGCAAAAATTGGTATAATGATTATACTCGGATTCCTTTATGCTCTAAACCTGACGTGAGGTATCAAGAGGGAAAATTTGGGGGTCTTGCCTGTATTGGAAAGGCTTGGGGGGCACTGGCGGGGCAGGGGCTCTGCTCAGAGGCACTGGCTTAGGGTCTGCAGAATGGGAAGGGCTCCCACCAGCCTTAGAGCTGATCCTCCTGATACTGAAGGAGAGAAGAAGCCTTCAGGACATAAAATTGGATCTAAAGAGGGGAAAAATGATCACCAGCTCTCTGGCCATGTTGCTGAGGAGAGAGCAAAGGGGTGTTGTGCTGCAGCAGCACGCTCTGTGTGGGGACACCGTGCCCTCCAGCCCCTCCACGGGCCAGGCGGCTTGGCAGCTTTCCTGAACCAGCATCATCATAAGCCTGATAATAAGCAACGGCCTAGGACTAACAATAGGATTCTCTTTTTTTAAAAAAAAAAATTTTAAAAGATGAGATTAACCAACTGAAGTTAACAAACTCTGGAATTCAACAAACCTGAATAAATTACCAGGAACAAACACGGCTGTGTGGCTGTCAGCCCTCTGAAGGGCACTCATTGGCTCACTTTAAACTTAAAGAGCAACTTTTGACAAACACTCCATCAAAAAACTGGCTAATACTTGCTTCGCTCTTAATCTTCCCTGAGCTGTTCCCTCATTGCTAATCTCTCCCAGAAACCATTATTAAATCTTTCCTGGTTTGCAACGCTAATTCTGAACAAATGCATCAGGAACAAAACATCAGCTGGGCCCGTGTCTTTGTGTTATTTGCATGCTCCACAGGAAGATCACTTCGCTTTTAATGAGACTAATTAAAAAGAAACAAAAAATAATAAATCAATCCCATTAATCCGTAATAAATTGAAGCACTGTGCTCCTTCCCAAAGCATTAGTGACTGCCAGCTCCGAACACGCTGGAGTGCAAAATCACTCTTCTCATTATTAGTTAGAACATCTCAGCGATGCTCCCGTAATGCCAGCGCTACCTGGGCTTTGCCGGCACGGCCACCAGCCCGGCGCCTCTTCCCTGCTCAGCCATGGCTTGGGGTCCCGTGGCAGCAGGGGAGGATCCCGCTGGAGTTCGTCTCCATCCCACATCCCTCAGCATCTCACCGTATTCTGGTTTCTTGGTTCCTTGCTTTTGCTGCCGGGATGGACCCGGACTGTGCACGGCCGCTGCGGTCCCTGGGCTGGAAGGTAAGCACCGACCCTGAGTCTCGGCAGACTGAAACGGGTGGACGTGTTCCTAAAATTAACCTGCACAAACAGATTTGATAGGACACTGACAGCTAAAGTGGAATCAAATTATCATTTGGAATTACCATGAGATAATTGGCCTCATTTACTATTTTAAGACAGGAGAAAAAAAAAAACCTCCCTCTTCCAGACAACTGCAATGGAGAAATACTCAGGCGTAGATGATGTCCCAAAACGTATCATTAAAGCTTTAAATAAATGTATGATGACACCTTGTGTTAAGAAGGACTTCCTTTGTATTTCATATAGGAACCAGCCAGGTCATTTTCAAAGTCACTTTTTAATAAACAAAAGATATTCCTCTTTTTTTTCCAGGTACGCAACTTAAAATATTTGAATATGTAAGTATGTAATTTGAATCCTTTCATACATTATTGATTTAAAAATCATCTTCCTTAGAGACACCTCTTACTTGCCAAAAGGTAATGCCTCTGCTGCTTTTTGTCTTTTTTACTCTACTTGAAATGGTACGGAACTGACCCAGTCCCACCCTGCAGAGTATAAGGTTTGTAAAAGGGAGAGAGAGATGAGAACTAGCCCTTTTTTGCTCTCTCATTAATTACAAGGATTAAACACCAAGGAAGCTACACGACATTTTAAAGAAAATAAAAATATGAATTGGAGGGGCCAAGTTCTGCATTTGCTGCTTCACTATCAAGATGTGTCTGAGCACATTGTGGCACGGACACGCCAGGAACACATCCCACAGCTCCGGCCCTGGTCCTGGTCCTGCTGGTCCGGTCGGGGCTCGGAGCACTGGGTCCAGCTTCTCCCTCTTTATGCACCGGAGCTGCTCCGTGCCGGCGGCAGCCCTGGTTTGGGGGGACAGGGATGTGATGGGGTACAGGGAGGCCATGGGGTGCAGTGGGGAAAGGGGTTTGCTCCGCTCGTGGGGCTGCTGAAAAAAGGTGATTCCGGTTTGTATCCAAGGTGAGGAGGGAGAAAAGCCCACAAGGAGCGAGGGAGCCTGGGGACGTCTTAGCACAGGGCTGGAAGTAGAGGCAAAGTCGCAGCTTGGACCCTCCCGGGGAAAAAACAGGCTGATTCGCAGCTCTTCTGGAACGCGAGTTCATGCCCGAGGTCTCTGCTGTTGCCCTGACCCCATGATGCAGCCGGTTTTGGCTGCCCCCGTGGCTCGGTGGCCAGGGCTCGCTGGGCTGTCCCCACGTGTCCGGCTGCTCCCTCCCATCCTCCGTGGGGCTCCGGCTGCGGGTCCTGGCCAGAGCCCGGAGCCGGCCACCTCCGCTGCCCTGCTCTCGCACGCCCTTTCCACCCGTAACGTGGTTCAGGAGTTGGGGCTGCTGGCTCGGGCTCCCGCCCGACGGCGGATGCTCAGCGCTTGCATCCAACCCGGATTTTTGGCACGGGAGGGCCCCAGGTAGAGCACAGATGTGCCGGCCGCGGCGTTCAGAGAGGTGCCCGAGACCCTCGTGGGGTTTCATCCCCCCTTTCCCCTTTGCTCCCAGGGCCGAGCGCCTGCTCCCAGCCCGGCGGCCAGTCCCGACCCCCCCTGGCTGGCAGCACGTGGCGGGAGCCCCTCTCCTGCCTTCGGAGCAGTGGATCCCCCCTTTGCCTGCAAAGCACGCGGCAGTGCAGGCAGGGGCTGCAGGCAGGGTCAGCAGGCAGGGGTCACTGCCAGCCCCGGGGGGGAGGAGCCACGACCTGGGGGAGGAGCAACAGGCTGGAAGCCCCACCCAACAGGCGTGGTCAGGAAGAGCCAATCAGAGAGCGGCGCTGCCTATAAAAGCTGTGCCTGGGGGTGCTGGTGAGGCTTGTGGTGGGGCCTGGGTTGTACCTGCTGGCCAGGCCCCAGCCGTGTGCCTTGCTGGGGTTTGTTTCCCAGGGAAGGTGGTAATGCTCGTGGGGGGTTTGGTGGGGTCCCCTCTGCCTGATGCCCCCACCTGGGGCTGGGTTTTTTCACCACCAGGGTCGTGTGAAATCCCTCCCCAGTCTCTGTGGTGCTGGTTTGGTGGAGAAAGCACTCACTGTTGCTCTGGGCTGTCTCGCGCTCTGCCTTAGCTTGTAATTAAAAATGAAATATTTGGGCTAAATGCTAAAATTAAGAACACGTTTTTGTTAGCTAACAATACAGGGAAGAGCCCTGGAGACCCTGATAGGGCAATTAGGGCTTCTCCACTTGTGTTGGAGGTGGATCTTTTGAGTGAGGAAGCTTGTTTGCTCCAGAGGATTTTTTGGTACAAAAATACAATTATACAGTATAAAAGGAAGCGTTTAGAAACATGCAAATTGGGAATGAGGTCTGAAGCCTCCTTTGCTGCAGGACGGGGAAGGCAGAAGGTGAGAGGTGCCCCAGGCATGACACCCCCTCGCACTTCCCGTCCAACCTGCCGGGCCCCAGCAGCAGTTCCCATCCGCTCGTGGTTTCGTTTTCATCTACCTACTCTCCTGCTGCTCCTCAAGGCACATCCCCTTGGCCTCGGCAAGCTCTCAGCTGCTCTGGGCTCGGGGGGCCGGGCGGTTCCTATCCTACTTGGCAGTTAGCTTTTGCACTGCTAAGCATAAACAAGATGAAACCACCTTCACGGTCCAAGAGAGCGGCTGTTGTGTGCCAGGGATGTTTCTGGGCTGCCTCCTCCAGTGCAGAAAATCCCCCCACACCTCTCTCCCTCTAAGCATCTCTGAAGCTGGTATGTGTTTAGACCAAAGGCTTAGGTGGCTGTGGCAAGTTCCCACACTTGGCCCTGACATCAGACCATTCTGTGCCAGGAGGGGCGATACAGATGGTGACCAAGTCATGAAACCCTTGCCCAGCGCATGGTGTCCAAGAAGGATACGGATGGTGACCAAGTCATGAAACCCTTGCCCAGCACATGGTGTCCAAGAAGGCTCTGGCTGAGCCCTCGGCGCTGGACAGGTACCTGCTCTCATCCCAAGTCCTGCTGATGAACACCCACCCTTGGAGCCTGAAAACGTCTGTACCAAGTGGAGATCGTGGAAAAAGGTGGTGGTGACCTGCACACAGCGCAGCATGTGGGCAGGGCTGCCTGTTCTCGTCGCTGCCTGTACATTCCCAGCAGAGCAGGTGACACAGGCTGTTTGTCTTGGATGTGCTGGGGTGGACTGGAAAAGAGCATTGACCTCTTAAGCAACACTGGGGGTTTTTGGCCGTCTGGCCAGCGGCTCAGCTTGCATTGAGTTTATGAGATCTGATTTCCAAGATAGTAAAAACAAAACAATCCTCTCCAACAGCCGGACTTGCTGGCTCGTGTCACCTTTGCCAAGGAGGAAGGGAACAGCGCGTTAATGACAGTTAAGAGTTAAAGGTTAAATAACAGCAAATCACGTCTCTTGTCTGCAAATGGTGCTGGGCTGTGCACGTGCATTCTTTAATCAGTGTTTAGTTTGTTGAATTACTTTTATTGGTAGTTAACTGTGTAATGGTCTCAGTGGAACATCTGGTCCATGATTTGAAAAGAATATTCTTCAACCCTTGCTGAGTGCAATTATTTTTGGATACAAGTGGAGGCTTTAGAGCCATTAAGAAGATAAAATGCAGATTGTTTGCAAAGATTTTTTTTTTTTAATTTTAATGGCTTTCAAAGAGAAGACTTTTATTACTTTTTTTCTATTGTTAGCAGACAGTTGCAGTGGAAACCAAGCAGAAGGGCTGGGAAGAGGCACAGATGTTCCCTTTGCTGTTGGCTGGGCCAGGCACCCAAACCCAGGGCAGAGGGTTTGAACCTCCCTCCAAAGCTGCTGTAACATTTTCCAAATCTTGCTCATCTGCGCACCAGTTTCTTAGTAAAACCACTGCGGGCTGGTGTGGGGCTCCCTGTATAATCATTTAAAAGCGTGTCAGTGGATGGGACAAGGATTGTTTACAAAACAGAGAAAATGAAGGGCTTTGTGCTTTCGTCCATTGATGGGAAAATCACAGACGGATCCCAAACCTCCAAGTCCCAGCCCAGTACCAGTTCATCCAGACCATAAAATAGCCAATCTCTGTTTTTTGGGCATGGTAGGCTGTGATAGCAACTGGGACATCTTTATCCTCAAGGATATATATTCTCCCCCCCCCCCTCCCCCCCAACCATTAACTTATTAGTAGATAATAAATTATCTCATGAGTTAAATGTAGTTTGTACATTATGCCCCTCCATGGAGGAGGCTGGCTGACTCCTCTTTGTCTGCAAAAACAGTGCTTTAAATTATTTAGAAGAAACTATACAGTCTTGGCTGCTGTTTGCTATTACAATTGTGCATCTTGTCCCAGTGAAAACCGCAGGCAGACAGGCTGTAAAATTATGGCTGTTTTTTTAGTAGGAAGAGAGAGTGAAACTGTTAAATCAGGTAAGGATGGATGCTTTTAGTTTATCCTGGGGACATGGTGTTATAGGCGAGATCATGGATTTGGGAAGGACCTTGGATGGCATTGGAAGTGCCAAGGGATCAGTCATGGGATGAAGGAGAGACTTTGGCTTTGTGTGTTTTCAGGTGAAAAGGGCACTGCGAAGGGAGATGGAGGAGAATGATGGAAGAGATGGCTGCTCCCCGTCCCTTCTCAAAAAGCTCAAGAAAGGGTAAAAACCAGCCACGACCTCAGGGTTGTGTGGGCTCTTTGCTGGTTCACTGGTGGGGGCATCTCTGCCAAGGCGATGGTGGTGTCACAGCAGGGTGAAAGTAAGGGCAGGTCATGGAGACCTGAACCTCAAGAATGCTTCAGGCCTCATCCATGGCTGCATGCAGCGGCAGGCTGGGGAGCAGAGCTGGGTCCCCCAGACTTCAGTTGGAAGTTAACCATGCACTTGTTTGGGTTGGGGCTTAGAACTGGGTTTCAAAAGGAAAGCCTATGCCTAATGATAGTAATAAATCAGGATTTCATTCCAGCACCGCCATATACCCTGATTTTTTGGAAATGTCCTCCTGTTTTGGAACGGCAAGGGAAAGAAAAGGAGAGGGAGTGAAATTCTTGGTCACAAACTGTTTTTCAGTATTGTTTGTTATACTGAGGGGAGGGGGGGAAAGCCCTTTCAACTCAATCCACAATTAAAATTGCTAGTTAAAAAGCACCGGTAAATTGGGATGGTCAAAAACAAACTGCAGAGCAGCAATCTGTTGCTTCCCACCAGGTAAGGGTGCTGTAGGTGTGTGTATAAGCACAACATCAGCTGGTGGGGAAGACCCTTCCTCTTCCTAGGCAGCTTTTGTGGCACCATACCCCTGCTCAGCTTTTCCTGTGCTTTTTAAACTTTTTTTTGTGTTTGTATTTGTTTGTCCCCCTCCTGGCTGTATTAATCTCTGTTGCTCACCAGGGTCATCTTAACCTTGGCTCGGTGGCTGGCCACCGGCAACGGGCCACTTGGCAATAACTCTTCTGGGGGAGCTCTTTGTGGACACAGTATTCGGTAATAAAAGTAACAATTTTGGAACAGAGTGCTCGTGTAGGGAACTATGCCACAAGAATTTATTAAATAGCTTATTCTGCAATAAATGCAGCATAAATTAAAAAAAAAAAAATCAGAACAAATGGAGGAGCTGGGAAGGACCTCAAAAGGGCAACTGGTTCATTCCTAATGATGCCGGAATAGATGTGTTTGCTGGATCTGGGCGATCGACATCCAGATTGATTGCCTGCTGGCTCCTCCAGCTTTCTTGCCATCAAAATAGCTTGAACTATTTGGGCCTTAGCTGCTTGCCAGCTTTGCTTCCTGTTTTCTCACTTTGTTGGAAGTCAACAGTCATGTTGAGTGGGGTTTTTTTTTTTTTCCAGTAGGATGCAAAATAAGGAGAATCAGTGAATCTCTTGCACTGACAGAAAATTAGCGCCCTGCCGAAGAGCCGCTGAGCCTGCGTGTGTTTGCTTGGGAGAGCCTGTGTCTGTCTTCAGCACAATTGTCTGTTCGGATCAAATTAAGATGCAGTTACGGGACATCTTGCAGGTTCCAATGTCTCTGTATAAAATGCCTCTACCGTTTTAGACACAGGTTTTTGGGCCAGAACGATGATCTTTGACTTAATCTGCCCTCTTTAGAGGTCAGTTACCATGGAGGGGTTGGTTCATCCCAGTGCAGATGCAGAAAACTCACTGTCTTGCTGGAGAACAAACAATAAGTTATTTTTTGAAGCAAGAAGATAATCAGGATAGTTTTAATGAGGCTCAGAAGGAGGAGTCTCTTATCAGCAGAAAATTCAGCTGTTATTCAACTCAGTCCATCCTTGACTTTCTTGTTAACCCTTGGTCACCACCAATGGGTGAGCACGTGGGTGGGGAATGCTGTGTAGAGCAGAAAGCGAGTTGCTGTCTGAAGGGAGAAGGTTGATCTGGATGATAGGGTGAATACAGAAGTACCTGGACTGCTTACAACTGCACTGATTTTTCAGGCACATCATCAAATTAGCAGGTTTTCCTGATAGCCCCTGAGAAAAGCACTTGAACAAAGCTGTTGACTGAAGCGGGTTGAAGTGCACAGAAAAGGGCCAGGGTGGGTGTCGGGGGCAGCTTACGAAGACGGGACATGGGTCAAGCTGGTAACCTCAGCCAGGTGAGCAGGGGTGAGCTGCCACCTCTGCACCTGTCTGGAGGTTCTGGTGGTTAATCCTACATGGGGTATTTTGGGATTTAAGGCATTATCCATCGCTTTCAGCTATGCCTATTTCTGCTTCTGTTTTTGCACCGTGTCCCAGCAGTGTGAAGTTTTGGGTGCTGCAGTGAAAGCCTGGGCAATTGAGGTGCAGCCAGGGTCTCTGGACAGGGCCTGAGGTCACTTCTCTCCTAGGACCTCCAAGAGTGGAAAACATCTTTGACCTTGTTTCTTTTCATTTTTTGAAGCCTCTGTTGTCCATGGGAAAGGGCACAGGTAGACTTCTCCACCCAAGCACCGTGTGCTCGGTGGAGAGCGCCCTGGAGAGAGGTGATGCCAATTTTAATACAAGTTCCTGCAATAGAAATAGATCTTCCTGAGCGCCACACTTAAATCTTAGTAAATTGTATCTCAAGTCAAACTATTTATTAAAGTGCCACAGGGCAATTTCAGGGTAGCTATGTATATCATCACAGGAGATAGGCTGCAAATTACAGTAATTTGGAAAGAACATAGATTTGAATCTTAGGGCCCGTGGTGAAAGTCAATGCACAATGAATTATTCCACTTAACAATTCATGGTCACACATTGATTCAGCTGGAGCCAAAGTATTTCTGTAGCACCACATTTCTCCACTGAGCTACCGGGCGTAACACGAGAGCTCTTGTTGAGGGTTTTGTGCTTTTTCTTGGGTTTTTCATTTCTGCCTTTGTGGCTCATCTGGAGGCAAATGCCTATGAAATGGACTTGTTCATCTGCTGTGTGCAGCAACCCCAGAGAGACAGTAATTCTGCCTGTGCTTGACAGTTAATCTTCTGTGATGGTGGGAAGCAAAAGGCTGTGGAGCCCTTGTCATTTGTGTCCTGACTGGTGGAACTGCAGAGCTGCGTTGACGTGTAGGGTTGTCTAATCTTCTTATGAAAATTGGTCAGGGAAACTGTTTAACTGGCAGTGAGAGAAGCCCCAGCTGTTCCTGCAAACTGCTTAAATTGTCTCTTTGCTTGCTGTTGCTCCTCTGGGTCAGTCGGTCTCCCTGGAGCCATCGCTGAAGGCCAGAGCATGATGGGCAGAGCATCACTGTTGGGAGAGGGACCTCCCCTCTACATGGGTGCTGGTCTGAGAACAAGGTTACCTCTCCATGCTCTCTCTGGTGCTCCAAATTTGCTCAAGTATGTGGGAACCTTTGGCTGCTCTTTCCTGTGCATGAGAGGTGTTTTAGGTCACACATGAAAATTGCCTTCAAATGTTGATGTTTTCTCAGTGAAGCCAGCTGGAGTTTAGCATGGTTTCTGTAGCCCGTGGCGGTGTGGAGGTCAGCAAAACCTCAGCAGCTCAATGCATGATCCTCCTGGTCTGAGTGTGAAAGCGTTTCTTATTGCAGTCCTCCGGTGTGCAGGACTTAGGTCCTCGGCTCAGTTGATTTTCCGCCTTTCAGTACTAACAGCTACGGCTCTGGAGGGAGATTTAGCAGATGTAAAGTAGTCTGCCACACTCAGGAAGATTTTTCTCCTCTTCCCAATCTTGCATTTAATTTAAAATAAGTAATTATTAATGCCAGGGTCTCTTCAGTCTATGGACAAATGAGATACTGGGAAAAGAAGGAGCTGTGAGATCACTGAATAACCATTTTGTCTGTCTCTGCTGCTAATAAGCATACAGAGGCATTTGTAAGCGCTAAGAGTTTTAGAGAAAAATTTGAACTGTATGTGATTTAATAAACATCCATTATAACCAACAGAATCATGTGGATTTAGCAGTGGAAAATCTTGAATTTGGCCTTGTCTTGTCTGTTGTGCTGTGGAGCATTCAGTCATTGTGTTTAAGTCATGTGCTGGGGATGCCATCCCATGTGGGATGTATTAGCACAGTCAGGAGATTTCTGTCGATGGGATTTTTTTTTTGGTGGGAATTGCAATTGTAGGAGGCCTGTGCTGTCTGTGCAACAGCTTTGGCTTTTTTTTTTTTTTTTTTTTTGCAATTCCGGTGAGGGAATTTTTTGGCCTCCTGCTGTACAAATGTGAGTCAATGTTGTTGACATGGGTGAGTCGTGGCTCCTGGGCTGGTGTCATCCTCAGCATCACCTGTGCCCAGTGTTGGTGCCCATCTGGTCTCTCCATGGACCTGCTCCTGCGAGCCCTCCTGTCTCAGTCCGGTGAAGGTACCAGCTGGCTGTAAGCATTTTAAAGAGCTGAGCTTGGCTGCAGAGCTAACTTGGCTCGTTTTGTCAAAAATAAGTTATAGAGGAAACCAGCTGATGTGATGAATAGCTGGAAGTAATAACCTTTCCTAGAAGAACTTGGAGGTACAGGAGGTGTTAATTTTTCTCCACCACCCTGGCACTGCATTGCATTGGTTGGACGGGGTTCCATGTCAAAATATTCAGTACTTTTTCACTGCACAAAACATAAACATTCAGTCCATGCACCCAAAACGAGATCAAAATAGCAATTTTTCCCCTTGGCCATGGTGTGGGTGCCCTCTTGGCTCCGACGCTCACGCTCTGAAAGTGGTTAAAAACATCTGTGAACCAAATGGCACAAAGTACAGCAAGAGAAAAGACTCGGTTTTAGTTGTGGATAAAGTCTTTTTTTTTTTCTTTTCCAAATTACCCACCTTTCTTCCCAGCCCTCAGCTCGCACCGGGGCTGATGGGTGGTTTTGGGGGTGTGCAGCACGTAGCTTGGCGAGGAAAGCCTGTGTGTGTCTTTGCTCTATTTGTTGTTGCATGGAGCCTCCACAGGAAAAATATTAAGGGTCTCTTGATAGAATACGGTTGAAAATCACTGAATATTTGCACAGCACTCAATTGCTGTCCATTGTCTACACCATTTTATTTCGAATGTAAAAAGCAAATAACTGTGTGCAGTGATTGAAGCTATTGCTGAATTGCATAGTTATCCATGACATACAGATTACAGGGCAGTAATTATAGCTGAGGTTGCTGTCATTTTACTAGATACTTACATACCAAGATCTCATAAGCACTGGGGTTTTTTGCTCACATGGCTATGTTTAGCTGTAGCTGGGGACATAGTTAAGTAGGGGAATCACAAGTGCAAAATCTCCTTGAAAATAAGGTGACAACCGAATCTTTCTTTGTCTGGACTGAGCTTCTCCCATTATATTCTGGATGTTATTCTGAGAGCTGGCACAGGCTCTGAGGGGCATTAGCAATGCAAAAATAGCACTGGGTTTGGCCACATCCACGCTGTTGGTTAGGAGCCCGTTGGTATTTGGGTGATGGTGGAGAGGAAGGGCTGAAGGTGGCCGAAGTAGAGACTGGGGCATTAATTCATTTTTGCTCACCACGGGATCCCACATCAGCAGGTTATCTTTTCTTACTAAAGATCGAAAAGCTACAATGCAGAAAGACACGTTAAAAACCTCCAACCTTCTATAAGCTTATCCAAGAGGAATTTGGGCCCGAGACTTGGCCAGGGGACGGCTGCTCGGGCAGCAGGAAGGGCAGCTGGCTGGTTGGGAGGCTTAGTTGTAAAGACTGGGGTACAAACCATTTCCTCGCTCCGCATCTGGGAGGTCACGGGTGAGCCCTGGGGTAAGGTGGGCTCCTGCGCCTCGTGGGGGACGGGGACCTGCAGTGAGCTCGTGGGCCAGCCCTGGGGGAGATGGTCATCACGCGTTTCTCTGCCAGCGTCGGCTTAGCACCCGGGCGCCTGTGGGTGTGTATGGATTCTGCCTGGGGGAGCACTGCCGGAGTCGATTTCTAATTATAGCTAATTGCAGGGTTGATACTCTCTGGATTTGGTCTGATACGAGTCAAACGATTTCCTGTTGTTCAGCACTTTGCAGACACGAACGCAGAGGCACCGAGATAGACGTGCTTTCTGAAGGCATCCAGCTGGGCAAACACAGGCTCTTCCCTTTCCTTCCTGTGCGCAGACCTTGGTGGAGCCGAACACCCCACTGCAGCCTCCCTCCATGGTCTTGGGCGATGTTCAAACTGCATTTTATTAAATAGTGGAGAGTGTTAAGCCAGGGGAAATGATCTGGTTTAGTTAAGCTGAGGGCTTTTGGGAGGAGCAGGGAGGCTTGGCCATGCTGAGCCCCGGGCTTCTGCGGTCGGACTTTTTCGGTCCCCAAAAGCACCGCACCTTTCCCTGCACAGCCCTGCGGCTGGTGCTGCTGACAGCACTTTGCACAAACGCTTAGGGAAGGGAGGAATAAAACCATCTATCACAGATACACTTCCTGAAAAGCGGGAGTCAAAACGTTTTAACTGTCTTCCCTGCAATGGGGCTTTGTGCTTTAATTGCTGAAATATTTACACGATGCTTTTAAAGTCAAATATTGTGTATGTTCTAAATTTTATCCTAAGTCATTAAATTTGTACTTTAAAGTCCATTTTTAATGTCCCTTAATGGGGACATCTAAAGTGCATTTCATGTAGTTGATATAAGTGTAACACTGTGCTATCAAAGATCCCAAGCGATAGAAGGGGAACTTGTTAGCCTGGGTAGTGTGTACACAGATGGGCAGATCTCAAACACAGAATGGATCAAAGCTAGACAGAGGTTTAAGAAGAAAAGCAGCAGCTTCTTGAAAGTAATAAAGCTAGTTTGATTCCAAATGTCATTTTTTTTTTTAAACTTTGGCTTTCACACAAGCCAGGATCCAGAATGATGGTTTCACAGCCATTAAGATGTTTCAAACAAACAGTATTATTCTCTAGGAAAAAGCATCCCCCTGTATCCCAGGCACCGTCTGCAAACTGAATCCACAGTCCTGAAAACCTGGAACGGATGCCAAGCATTTTAATCTTACCAAAAGTAAACAATGAGCATAAATTTACATAAAAATTGGCTTTTAAAATTATTTCAATGTTAACATTGTAAGTGACACTGTAAGTATGTTATGTGACTTTGGATCAGCTCAATGCTTTTTAAATGGATGCTGCTGTTATAACAGATGCTGGTCATGTTTCTTTTCAGATGTTTGTAGGAAATTACATGGAGAAAAAGCTCTGCTTTAGGAAAAGCCCAAAGGAAAATGGAATGAAAAGAAGGTGCAGGTTCTCCCGGCACTGCTGAGTCTGGAGGACTTCTGGAAGCCTTCCTGGCAGGACGTGTTTCAGCAGGGTTGGAGGGTTGGGAGCCCAGGAGGATGCTCATTGTGATTGCCGGGGCCTCCAGAGGTGAGCACATGGTCCCAGATGGGTGGCCTTCGCTGGCACTGATGGTCCCCAATGTTTGCTCACTGACTTTTCTTCTTGTTGTTCTCTTCCTCGGCTCGCCTTCCACATGTGAGAAAGCTCTGTGAAGGACAATGGGTGTAAATTTTGTTTGTGGGGGCAAGGACTGAATTAGAGAGCAGGCTTTGTGGGAGATGGGTCCTGGCAGCCAGAATGGCTGGAGCTAGGCTGGCCCTTGCCTGTGGGTGAAGTCTGGTCTGTCACTCATTGCAAATAGCTCAAAATTATCAAACCTCCCACCCTGTTCAGTTATTGGATGGAACATTTCGGCTTGTGGAGAGCAGCTCGTATGAGATGTTTTAATGGCTGCTTCCGGTCTTAAAACGAATGAGTCCCTGAATTGCTATCCAAATCAAGAACATCCTTGTAGCTACACTGGCATTTACTGCATAAAGATGTACTGAAGTATATCTAAGCAGAGAGTCTGCACTGTCAGACCTTTGGAGATTACTTTTATCTTCTTCCCTCTATTAAATATAGCTCAGCTCTGCTGCCTTGCACACGAATAAAATTTGCTGGCTATTACTTCCAGGAATCAGCCATTAAGTATTTTTAAAATCTGCTCAGCCACGTGTTTGCTCCTGTGTTTGTGCTAGATGGGATCACTGTTGCATAATCACTAGCGTTCCTTGTGCACGATGATTATTTTTTGGCTCATTTATGTAGGAAGTAACCTCCACTGGTTCACCACTTTGTATGTCTTTTAACAAGTCTGAACACATGGTGGATTCTCTTCTCTTGAGCTGTGGGGTTTTGCTCTTGGCTAGAAGCATGGAGTGGCCAAGATGAGGGAGAAGGAGGTGGTCTCACCTGGTGATATCTCTGGCTGGAGGTGCTGTGTGATGGCTGTGCAGGGTCACTTTGCAGGGTTTCCTCTGAAGAACTGTGGCTGGGTGATGCTGATGGGATTGGGGGGTTCAAGACGTGGTAGCTGGATTTCAGCAGGCAAAGGGCAGGGTCAAGGGAGCACAGCTCAGCATCCCGCTGGAGGAAGGATGCTCTGCTCATGTCCTCCCCAGGAGAACCCCTGAAGGGCGGAGGAATCGCACGTATCCTGTGCTAAATGGCATATGACGCAAGTGAAAAAAAAAATCACACCTCTTTATTACATGGATTTGTCTGTGTCGGGGCCTGACAACCACCACCAGATGCTCATCTTCTCAGTTGCTTTATTGGATTCTGGGGCATCCTCGTAATTGCCATAAGTGGGAGATGAGTCCCCAGCATCTGGCATGTGTTAATACTGATTCAGAGTGCTTATCAATCCACTTAAGGAAAGAGAGTACGTGCTTGGTGTGCAGTCAGAGGCAGCCTGGCAAATTCTAGAGGATCATAATTTGATCCTATTTATTCCTTTGAATTGCTGCTGAACGGCTGAGTCCTTGCCACCAGACCCCACTGCAGTTTGAACAGTTAAAGGTGGGGAAACATTGCCAAGTTGTCATCCCTGTTTCTGGCGACAAGTAGGAAAGTGCTGCCCCACTTCCCCCAGTCTTGCCCTCAGGTTGCATTTCGGGAGCTGCTGAAATGCTATCTAAGCACAAGTTGCCCCTCAGCTCATGAAAAGTGCATTTAGCAGTTAAAGCCTGACAGAAATCTTCCAATAAATTAAAACTACTTCTGTTTTAATTTTTGGTTTAGGTTTAAAATGTCTCCTGCTCCCTTTGAGGCTGATACCGATGAGCACAGCTGCTTGGACACTTTTCAGCTACGTGTCTTTAACGGAGGAGGGAGTGCTGCTTGGAGGTCTATGGAGGCAGGGAAGTCTCAGGCAGGTGGGTTTCCCTGGTCAGCTCAGAGTGAGGAAATAAAACTAGCTAAAAGCAGATATTTCAATAATTGCCTCAAAGGTTCTGTTTTCGCTCCAGGTAGGAAAAAAAACATGGGGTTTAGGCAGCTTTTAAAATTTTTGTTCCCTACTCCCTTCCTCTGAAGAGCCTGGCAGCGTTTGGTCAAATGAGAGTTTGTGCTGGTGTGCATGCAGCAGCGCTGGCAACCTCCCATCTTCTGGGCAGGGCTTTGGAGGTGGAGGTTTTCAAGGGAGACAGTGGTGCAAAAGGGTCTGTTTGAACACGGGAATTAAATATTTCCCCGCAACGCTCCTGGTTGAGGAATGCTGCTGGGGTTTGAACAGCACGTGGGGGCAGGGAAAAGGCATTCTTCAGGCTTGCAGGGCTTCAGTGCTGTCTAGACTTCATAACGCAAGGGTGCACACCGCCCTGCCTTGAACTCCTGCCACGGCGTCTCTCAGCGCGTCCTATAAATGGAAGCTGAAGCCTTCGCTCTGCCAAAGCTTCAGTCACGCTAATGAGACCCTGGTTCCTGTCGAATTTGGCAATTTGTCCCACTAAACTGGTGAACTTGCAGCAGGTGGTAGCAACGCTTATTTCCTAAAACCACATCCTGCTGGGAACAAAAAGCCACACCTGACTTCCCGCGATGGGGTGACCGCATGTCCCTCCAGGCTAACGGAGGTGCCCGGGTGCGGGGATGGATGCTCCTGCACAGGGAACCTGCAGACCACCGCTCTGCAGAGGTGGTCTTTGGACTGGCACATCGCTCTCGAGTCAAATTGCTGTTGAGTCGTCTTAGAAAAGTGACACTGCTTGAAGCCCGTGCCGTTGAACATGGCACTGTCTACGTAAGGTTGCAGCCACCAAAAGCAATCTGTTCTTTAGATGTTTCTGTCCTATCTGGCTCCGTGAGTCTGTTGGCAGAGCTCGGCTGTGCAGAGCTGGTTTGGGTCACCCCTGGCATTAGGATGCACTTCCTTCTCCCCCCTCCTTTCTCCTCTTTATGGGATCAAGTTTCTTGCAGCTAAGCATACTCTTGTCTCTCTGTTTCCCACTGAAGGCTGAAGCAGGACTCCGTCACCTCTGTTTTTCTAAACCAAACCCAAATAATGAGCATCTGCCAGGAGGCAGAGGTCTTCCCTAATCCTGTGGTTTGAATAACTCGTTCTTTACAGCCTTGCTCCTCTCCCAGGCGCACGCTGCCCACGGGGAGTGGGAAGGACATCTCTAATTGTGGGATGATGCCTCCTGCGAAGCCCACGGCAGCGTATGGCCATCAGCACCCAGCACTTCGCTAAACTCACCTGCCAGGCTGTCTTACTGCAAGCCCAGAGAACCATCGCTGCTCCTATTAGGAGGAAACTAGGATCTTAGTTGTATTTTAAAAGGGCCTGAAGTTTTCTGGAGTGCTTTGTGGTTCATGTGCTGGTAGTTTTGGGTGCCTGGGAAGACAATCCTCAGAGAGCATCAGTTTCCAGAGGTTAAGTCCCAAGCAATGCAGATCTCTGCTTCTTTGTGTGGAAATGGAGGCAGCTCAGATCTTGTCATTTTGTGCATGCTCCTGCACTCCATCAGAACACAGTACATTCCTGTGCAAAACTGTTGGCTGTAACTGAACAGGCAGAAGTGAAATTGGTGAAATTCTGCCTAGATCCCAGTAGGAGGTTCATCCCTGATGTGAATTTGAATTTTAGTGTAACGAGCTTTTCAGACCTGCTGAAGCTACTGGTTTGTGGTATTTTTGCCTCTTGGACTGGCACATCATACGTGTGTTATGCATCAGGGACCCATAAAGAAATCTTGTTGCCATAGGAAAGGGCTAGTCCAGCTTGTTATGCTGTTAGGTCTGTCCACCCCAGGAAGGACGGAGGAGGTGCCTAGGCTGAACAGAAGGATGGTCAGTTAGGACCTTGCATCTCGGATGAGCAACCACTTCTTAATTTACATGCAGGGGAACGGGCATAGAGAGCCTCTGTGCTAAACTCTGTAGCAAATGCTGAGAAAACCTGCTAAGTCCTGCTCCCATTTCCTGCTCTAAATCCTGCACAACAGACCCTGATATCCAGGGCTGGGAGCCAAACACTCTCAAGTCAATGGAAAGATTCCCCTTGACTTTAATGGTCTTTGCATGAGCGCCTAATTCCTTCCTGTTCACAGGCTCTCTTGGACTTGGTTATGGAAACAACTGCAGATATAAAGTGCTGCAGTGAACTGTAAACCCTTCAAAGCAGTGCAATGGCAGATTTTGCTGTCCTCCCAGACAGTTGGAATGGGTTTTGTTTGACAAAAAGCTTGATATATGTTCGTCCAGCCAGCGCCGTGGCTACAGTGTGAATGAGTGTTTTAACAAATACATTCATGCAGACAGGGTTTGTGGTCAGCCCGCTGGGTTTGGAGCCAAGCTCTTCCCAGCAGGAGGGGAAAGGCAGGGAGCCTGTGTCCGTGCTGGACGAAGCTGAACCTCGGCAGCTTTGACGCGCCAGCATCTCTCAGAGCTGCCGTCTTGCACCTTCTAGGGACTAGTTCAATTCCCTGCCTGCAAAGGCCGTATCACTGGGAGAGACTAGATATTGCCCAATTTTACCAGCTCTTTGTGAAATGTAAGGTTTTTGCCCCAGACTGTACCACTGCTGGCTGCTGTCCCACCTTGGGGAGGGCTGACGTCTAAAACTGCCGAGGGAAGGACGTGAGAGCCCAGCTGAGCGATGCACTTGCTTGACCATAAAGACGTTGTGAAGGTCCAGTCCCGTTGCTGCGCTGAGTACTGTCCTGCCCGGACCAGGCATCACACGTGTGCCCCAGCCCACCCCGTGCGCTGAACGAGGCTGCAGACGCTGCCTCGGCCACCTTTGTGGCTCGCTCCACAAAACGCTGTTTGGCAGAACACTTGAAGAGGTGCTTAACTTCAAAGGCATAAATATGTTTCACCGACTTCCACGGGGATTAAACGTGTAAGCGTTTGGCTGGGGAGGGATCTTGGTGCATCTGGCAGTGCAGGGACATCGAGGGGTACATGGGGTGTCCTCCCTGATGCCTGGGACTATCGACTAGTGCCTCAAAACACAAGATCTACCTGCTCTGATCTAATCATACAAGGAGCAGTAACAGCAAACAGATTGTTTAGTCTTCGTAAAGCCCACAGACACCGAATCTGACTCTGTTAGAGGAATAGTGACTTTCACAGGGGATTTGTCTGGATGTTTGAGCAGAGCAGAAAGTGTTTTCTGATGTGGAAGGTTGCTCAGCTGACTCTCGGGGGAGCGCAGGCTGATGATGATGATGATTGCTGTTTCTTTCTCTATGCCCTAGAAACTTTCTAGACCTAGTTAAGTTTGTTTTACTTTGCTTTTCAAAATCCAGGTGGGTTTTGCTGTTTCTTTTTTCCACACACCCAAAGGCAACTGGGTGTCTGCGCCCCCACCTGCCCATCCCTCACTCCTTGTACGCAGCGTGGGTACAACGTGACCCCCTTCACAGCGTGACCTTAATGGCTTGGGCACAAATCCGCACTCCTGGAGCCATGTTCTGCAAGAGGAACTGCGACCTCACTTTTGCAGCTGTGCATTCCTGAGATGAAAAGGGCAGCTCAGGCCCAGGCTGTTTCGTAGCAGAAAATCAGACCTGGGCAATCTATGGAAAAGTCTGGCAGCTGCAGGAGCCGTCTGGCTGCTGTAAAAATCTGCAGTGAGCTCCTTCAGGGTCCCCTCCTGATGCCCTGATTTAGGGAGCGCTACCCCTCAGATTTCTAAGATTTTGAATGCTTGCCCATCGGTCTCACTAGAAACGTGGCTATATGAAGGCTCCCAGCTCAGAGACGTAGGAATTATAAAGTGCTGGCCTGGCTCTTTCAGAAGGATTATTTGCTTTTTAGAGTCACTGACTGCAGCCTAGGCTGATCGTTCTGTTGCAGAGGAAAATAGGCAGCAGACTGAGACGTGGATGAAGTGATGAGTTCATCTCTCTGCAGTCTAGCTAGGTACACATTTTTTTCCCCCAGAACATAATTAAAATGCATACATCTTTCCTCACATTTTTATGAAGCTCAGTGGCAAATAACGGTCACTCTGTAATTACACCAACGTTAACTTGTTTTCATGGCTGAAAAGGACAAAGCCAAGGGCAGTATCGTTCCCCTGCATTTGGTTACTCTGGGATGTGCTATCTCCAGCAAGCAGTGAGAAACCCAGATTTTATAATCTGGGCCAGCACTCCCATGGGCTGGACTGTGCTGGTGAGAGGAGGATAGACTTGTCCAGTGGAATATATATGCATTAGTCTGGGCTGGCTGATAAATCCCTACCCGGCTGGTGCTGTTCCTGCTCCATTTTGCTGGCACTGGCACTGTCCCCATGGACCTTGTCCTTTCTGGGGTTTGGAGCTTCCCTGGCTGGAGAAGCAGCCCTTCGGCCTCGGCTTGCTGCCCGCTCAGAGCCCTCTCCTGCCTGCACTCCTTCTGGTGTCCCCAGGGCTCACTGAGGAAAAAGGAAAATAAAAAACCAAACACATTTGATTGAGTAATGAGTTTCTTTACCCAGCCACAAAACTAGTCATATTTAGCCAGAGCAAAATTAAACGGGGGCCCTCCTGGTGCGTAAGAATAGTTTGTCCTACAAAAGAAACCACCAGCTCCATTGTGGGAGGGATGTAAAGTTGTCAGTGGAAACAAGCACATAGTGATCCTATGGCCTTCCACTCCACTGTGATTTTGGTTACTCCAGACTATCATCAGCACAGCCGGACCAGTCCTCACAGCAGTCCCATTGGCCACTGGCATCAGCGGTTGCTGGTGAGCGTGGCTGGCTGACGTGCCTCGGGCAGGCTTCACGGAGGGCTGATGCACTCCCAGAAATGTCTTTGTGCTCCTTGGTAGTATCTGTCCAGCTTGGTTGCATCCTGCAGGGTTATTGGTTATGAAGTGGCTGGTTTTACACTGACGTTTTTAAAATTCAGCTCTTCTTAATATGGATTTGGTTTTTACTAGTATGAATTTTGCAGTGTAGTGTTCTGCTTGAAATTACTGCTGGTCTAACATGCAAAAGCTCAGGACATTTTGTTCCATTTTCTTGTCTAATCCTGACCAGTCCCATGAAATCAAAATCTAACCTGAAATGCTCAAATTTCTCAAACTGCACTGCATATATGGGAAATGAGCACATTTAGGAACGTTGCCAGGAGGGTTGCACTATGGAAGAAGGTTATGCACTATGAGAGAGTGTGCGAGGCCAACGTGACTCCACCGGTGGGTGGTTTGGGTCTTGGAGGAGGTTGGAAGGAAGCATGCGGCTTCGCTTGGGTGCTTTGTGGCTTGACCATCTGCAAGGAGAATGAATAGGCACCAACTCTCACATCCACCCCCTCCAATTTAGTGCACGCCTGGAAAAAGGCAGCGGTAGGTGCTGTCTGTGTAATAAATGGCATCTGTATGACAAATGGTGCATCTCTAGGGCTTTCCTTTGCAGACTCAGAAAGTTGTGGCTGGAGTGACGGGAACAACAGAAGAGGTGACTGCAAGACCAGCGGGTTCAAAGAGCTTAGCTCGGCTGCCTATTCTGGGGCCGAGTTAATCAGCTCTAATACTTGGGGTCTGCAAGGCATGGTGATGAACGGGAGCAGACGGAGCTGGAAGGCCGTGTAGTAAAAACAGCATTGGTGATAGCACAGAAGTCCTTCTGGCAATGTGAGTTATTGGGCTGTGATGGTGTCTTTCACATTAAGTGGCAGATGCCTCATCATACACAATATTTAATGCAGGATGAGAGTGGTTTCACTGTAGGAAACCATTCCCTGTCTGCATGGGAGGCACTGGGCAGGCTGGACCGAGCTGGCAGCACTGGTTCTGTGGCTGCCGCAGCTCGCATCACACTCATACTTGGAAAGAGAATTTTTAAAATCACATTTTTATTAGATGCCTAATTGACTCGTCATCCCTGCCACCCCATGCACACACATTTGCTCTGCCCTGAAATGCGAGCTAAACGAGGCTGGCGAGAAATGTTTTCTGAATATAGCTGGGGGGAGAGAGGACTGAGGAGGGTGAAGGAGGAGAGAATTCATGCCATTTTTTAAAACAGAAGATTGTAAAAGACTAAAAAAAAGTCCCATACAAACAATAACAACAAAAAGAAGTTGTGGTTTCTTAAGCCAGTTTGCATTCCTGGAAGTTGATGACGCCGTGGATTACTGTTGTTTTTTTAGACCTCTTTCAATTTTTTTTAGGATAGTTTGTCTGTAGTGTGGGTATGTGTGGGTAGAGAACTGGGGAATAGGCAGAGGGAAAAAAAAAAAGCTAAAAATGGGCAGGAACAGGCTGACTGCATATGTCTGTCTTTTTCTTAAATAAAATAAAAGAGCTTGGAGTTGTTAAAAGTTTGGGTGTGGAGCACAGGCATGGCAAAGGAAGTCAGTCCTGAAGACCACATCTAATACAGGATCTCTTGTGCTTCATTAAACATTGTGCCTCCTCGGCTACGGGAGAGCTGTGTCTCAGTTTGCAAAATAATCAGTCCAAACTTCTGATTTATGTTACTTGGAAGCTGCCTTGCTCTGCAGAGAGGAGAGGGGATGCAGCCAAGCCACCCCAGGGCAGTGTGCTGGGAGCATGATGGTATGGTGGTCTTGCAGGTCTTGTATCAGTGCCACCAGGAAATTTGTTTCTTGTTGCTGTCCAGTTTTGGTATCACATCTCATTTTGGCATTTTTGCTTAGAAAACAGTCCTCTACTTCAGGAAGTATTTCTTTTTTCTCTGTGTTACTCATGCTTATGCCAAGCTAGGCCCCACCGATCTCCACGGGATGCTGCTGCTTTGTGGGTAGTCCAGAAATTGTAGAGTTAGCTCAGCCGGTCCCTGAGCAGGACGGAGGGAAGGTGGGGAGTCAGAGGGCCAAGGTCTCCTCCCGTTTACATGAGTGTGAAATAGCTGGAGCATGTTCTGGCTATTCTGCTCATTTCCTGAGGGTTGCTCTGGATTTTTATTGCTTGCACTAAAAGAAAGGTCTGGTCTGTAGTTCAAACATCTAGAGGGAACTTAGAAGAAAAAAACAATCACTGCAGCCATGTCTGAAGGAGGAATATCTTTGCCCACTCTGCCAGGGTGTGCGATGGTTTCCTGGGGAGCAGGGCTCTGCGCTGGCTCGGGCAGCCGGCGGCCGTGCCCTGCCCGGAGGTGGCAGCTATAAGAGGTGCGGGTGCTGCCACTGCCAGGTGAAAAACACCTCTGAAATTTTCACTCCAAGCTCTTCTCCACCCTGAAGCTCCATAGACATGCCAAAATCACAGGTTTGTTTTTTTCTTTCCAGTTACCAAAGCAGAGACTGACGTTCCCGGTAAGTGTATCCAACAGGTCTGGTCTTTGCTCATTGCTCCTTGCCAATACGATAAGGCCTTATTTGAAAAGTTCAAATTAGCTCTCTTCCTTTTTTTTTTCTCAGTTGGAGGCTTCCTTTTAAAACATTAATATCTGCATTATTTTTTTCCCCCAGCAGGTTAATTAATACTTGATTCATCACCTTGAAAGCTAATGGATATTTATCCAGATCATGAAGGAAATCAATGCCTTCTATAAATAACTGCAGCAACACTCCCTAGTGCTCACTGACAACCCATCTTTATTTATGTTCCTTCTTCTTCAGGAAACAAACTCTGCTCAGCTCTAGAGGAGTTAATCCTAACCTTTTCCCGGGGTTGGTTTTGCACTGGCCTGGCTTGATGTTTTCCTACTTGAGCTTTACTTTGTAAACACGGGTGCCTTTTTCTGAGGGAAAAGGGCAGCATTTGTGGAGAGAGACCCAGACAGCACTGCGTAATCACTCCGACCTGGGCCAGCAAAGGCCATTTGAGACCTTGGGTGTTTTCATGGGCTGGGAGGTCTCTGGCACTCTCTGAAACCTTGTTTAGTTTTGGCTATTGAAAAAAATATTGGAGAGCCCTTTCGGAGTTCTCATCTGCCTCAAATAAATGCTGTTTATTGTCTTTGTCTCCAGCTCTCCAGCTGTTGTCATCGGTGACCTTAATTAGGAGCATGTTAAAAATCATGTCTAGTTTGTTGCTCACACGTAAAGAATTAAAAGGTAATTATTTACTTTTACTGTTGACTTGCCTGTTCCTTCTGGGTGCTGCTCTGCATCCATGAGAGCGTCTGGGCTGCTCGCTGAAGAGGAAAGTCCTTTGTGTCCATGTAGACTTCAAGGGCAGAAATAACTGGATGGGTGCTGGGAAGCTGGACAAGGGGACCAAGGGGAACAGGGGTGGTGTGAGAGTTGCAGTGGATACTGGAGGCCAGCCAAAGCATGACCTGTTGTAATGTGGTGCCTTGGCTTTTCCCACAGCCCTGCCCATTGCTTGCTGCTGCCTGTGGCTGGGTCTGCACCAGGTCCTGCATCTCTGTTACTGGTGTAATGCTGCTCTCATGGCTATTGCTGATGTCATTTCTAGGCTCCTGACCTCACTGCAGTAAAACCCAGTGGACGGCTTGCCCTGGGGTCCACAGGGTGGATTTTTTGTCACTTCAAGGAGTGACACTTGTTTTGAGGCAAAATAAGGGGAACCAAATGAGCTCACTCCACCTGTGTTGCTCTGTCTCTTGGTTTTCATCATAAGCAATTCAATTTGTGAGGCTGCCTCCGGGAAGCGCCAGCCTCTGGAGTCACACGATTGTGTAAAAGTCTCAGCTTTTGTTCATATTCCTATTCCTCATGGGCAAGCTGAAAGCCTCAAGCACAAAGTAGCTGCTAGACATTTTTCTATGATTGTTTTAAAAACCTATGCTGCTTAAGCCCAACTTACAGTTTTGGAGGTTTTTTTCAGGGACATTGGCTCATGAATTTTTAATTCTTGAGCTTGGCAGCACTGCTTGAATTAGAAGCAGAACAACTGACTTTAATGAGTGTAAGATTAATGCAGATGAGCTTGGCTGAGACTGTGATCCAGCTGAGGAGACAGGATTGTCTCACTTCACCTACCAGCTCCCTCCTCAGTGGGCAGTTATGTTGCAAGCATTACCGTAGCAGAGCATATTCTCATCGCTGGTCATTACCTGAGGGAGAGATACTCATTAAACAGCCTGGATCATACAGGATATTTTGCACATTAACTCTTGGCAGCTGCCCTGGACCCTCAACAGTCCTGCAAGGTGGACTGTGGCTCTTGAGCATGCAAGCGGGGAGGAAGGAGGGTGTGGATGGATGTGCACTGGTGGAGGAGAAAACTGCCTTGACTCTGGGTCAGTGTCTGCTGGATGAGGAGGAGAAGACTTTTGGCTGTTGCAGGGAGCCACCACAGCTCCCAGCAAGGTCATGGTCTACACCTGTTGCCTATCTCTTGGTGGAGAGCTGTTGTTGTATTTGTTTGATGAAGTGCTTAGCACCCTGGGTCATATAAATAGCAATTACCAATATGAGAAAGCTGGTGCCCCAGAATACCCCTGCACTGGGCAGAGCTCTCCTGCTGCCCCGAGTAACCTGTTTGCTCAATGACTAGCTTTGCTATATGCCTGAAATTAGATATTTGTATAGTGAATGGTTTCATTACCTGAGCAGTAAGAAAAGATGGGGGAGGCCGAGCTGAACTAATTTTATTTGATTCTGTGGGCAACTGGCAGTTTTATATCTCTGTTTTATTTTTTTAATATGTTTTAATTCAGGTAGAGCTTTCAGAGATTGCATCGCTGCAGGTTTTGCCTGCTTGGGCTGTCAAGCAAATGTAGGAGGACCATTCATGAGTGGAGTGTGATGAACCATAAATAATGGAGTCTCTCAGGAAAGCATCAGGGACCGCAGAGAAGGCTGGCCCGGCAGCTGGTGAGATCTCCCAGTGACTCCTGTCCAGCTTTACAGGGACCTCCTGCCTGACGTTGGGTAAGCCACAGCATGGTGACCATGGGTAAGCCATGGCATCGTGACTATGGGTGAGCCACGGCATTGTGTTCTGCTTCAATATCCCACCCTCGGCGTGGAAGGAAGAGCCATGTCAGATGTATCAGCAGTCCCCAGCCCAAGGGCTTCTTGGTGTCTGCATGACCCGTTGCATCCTATGGGGACTGAAAGGTTGGACAGGCTGCTCAGCAAAACAGTGGGATTGCAGAGGCAGATGGATAGGATATTGTTATGAGTCTGTTTTGCAGCTGCAGTTTTGCAGATCTTGGGGGTCTAGTAGGGCAACCTGTGAGGGCAAAGGGTGCCTGGGACAAAAGCACAGTACCCCAAAATTAGAAGACCCTGAAGGACAGCATCCAAAATAACAACACACTCGCTGTGCTCTTCCCACGTGCTGGAGGGCCAAGGATGTCCCCATGCCGGGGCTTGGGAAGGCACAGGCATGGGTGGGACTGCCCTGCAGTGGAAGGCATTTTTCTGAAAGCTTATCCTGAACTTTTAAAGGATTTTTTCAGCCTCAAAACCTGTATATTATAAAGCAAAATTCCTCATGTTGTCAGCACCACTTTCAACCAGCAGCAATCATTAGTTCCTGAGTCTGTTGCCAGTGGCAGCGGCAGTGATTTACCTTGTTTGCTGCAAGGCTAAAGGATGAGCCAGTTTCTCCCTTCGCTGAGCTTCCCACAGTGCCTCTTTGCTCACCAGGAAGCAAAACCCCTACAAAAATTGGGCTGCCACCACATCAGGAGACTGCCAACAACGGCCTCCAGGTGCGGTTGTCTTGGAATGCATTTAAAAACGCATCCTGAACCCATTTCTCCTCCTCAGCATTTTTCCCAATACATTTCCCCCCACCAGCCTTAGCTCCTGGTGCCAGGTTGCAGGGGTGGCCAGGTGGCCGGTGGCATGTCCCATGCCAGAGCAACCTGTCCTCATCCACCAATGTGCTTTGCTCGCCGTGCTCAGTTTTGCTCCCCTGCTAAACCCATCAGGCTGCTATTTTTAATACCAAGGGCTAAACCCGCCTCTGCTGCGTCTCGCGTGCATTGCGAGCGGTGCAAGGTATTAAGTTGAGCACGTCTGTGTTCGGCACCTGCCAGGCGGGTCCTGGCGAGGAATGCATCGGCTCTTCGGCATCGCCAGCCCCGAATTACAGCGTTTCTCCTTCCTCCACAGGAGATGCCTTCCTTGGCTGAAATGACAGTACCAAATTCCCCCGAGTGACAGAAGGTTGGGGTGGGTTGTTTTTTTTTTTCCTGTTGCACTGAAAAGGAGCACCTGAAGTGGCTTTAATTCATCCTGGTGCCAGAAAAGGGGAGGAAGGGATGCAAATGTTGCTGCATCCCAGCATCTGCCCTGGTTCGGCGCAGGCAGTAGCGAGCGTGGCTTGGGGGAACACCCCACCCAAGGGTGCTCCTGTGAAAAGTGGGTGCCACTGAAATCTGCAGCACAATTTTCCCCCTTTTAGCACAGCAATTCCCTTCATTTTTTTCCTGGTTTTGACTTAAAGTTTGTGTTGGTTTTTTTTTTTTGATTTTTTGTAGGGCTTTTATTGCCGTGACAGGGATACTAGGGTGGAACATCTGATCACTGGGATAAACATGTCCCAAAATAAAGGGTTTGCACATCCTGTTTTTAAAGCCGGTCTTGCAAAATGTTCAAAAGCTTTTCTATTGAGCTAGCATTTCAGTGTTCATAAGTGGCTTAAACTTTTCCCAGCTATTGTTAGTGGCAGTATCTATAACTCAGTGGCTGTGATATTGCATATTCAAAATGAGGAAGAATAAATAAATATATGGAGTAAAATGTAATGGCTCAGTTACGTTCCCTGGTGTTATGCTGGGAAAAGCTACTGACTACAACGCCTAGGAGCTCCTGTAGTTATTTCAGGGAGACCAGGTTGCAAATAAGCCAGGAAAACTTGTACTCTAGGACTTTATCCTCCTGGGACGTATTCTGAAGTGGATGAGGTGCTGGCCTGGGATGTGAGACTGGGTGAGTTTTGTGTCTTCACAGCTTCAGGGATGTGTTCCGAATGCCTGAGTCAGGATCCTGGTCCCAGTGGTCCCCACTGAACTCACTGGAAAAAGTCTCAGTGCTGCGATGGAGCCAGCATCCCTGCAGGTCGTCAGGTCAGGATGTTTATGACATCTTGCTGAGGGCAGGGTCAGAGCAGCTTTAACAGCCTAACTCATGGAGCTCCCCAAGGGCACTACTCCACTGCAGCAGCCCTGCTCAGAGGTCACAAGAATTACTCTGTCTTTTGAGGGGCTCTGCCTGGAGCTGTGCTGGAGAAGAGCAATTTTTCCACGCTTTCTCCTGAGGTTTCTTAAACAAGCAAATAACACACACGTATTTTAAAATGGTTTGGTTAGACTCTTTGAGTTGATTTCTAGAGATCCAACCTCAGACTAAATCCATGTACATCCATAGCATGGGGCCAAGACTCAGTTTGCCCCTGGAGGGAGGCATTCTTGTGACAACCAGTCTTGAGGTGGTGTGGGGTTAGATCATAACTGAGTTGGCACACGAACCTTGATGGTCTCACTCCTGCGGCAATCAGCCTGTGCTGGGACCTGCCAAGGACCACATGTGTTATCCCTCCCATGTGCGTGGCCGATGGAAAGGAGGTTGGCACCCAACCCGACGTCCCACACAGTGACGGTGCAGCCATCAGATCCTGTCCCCACCTACCAGGAAGGAACTTGCTGTGAAATGTTCTGCTTTGCAGAATTTTGCCTTTGGTTAATGAAGAGTTGCTGGAGAAGGGTACTGGTGCCATGCCATCATGTACTGGAGAATTACATCTTCTTTGGCCAGATGACGGGTTCCTTCTGCTTTTAAGAGGAAGAAGCCACATGGGCCATATCAGCCACTGCCCATGGGCTCTGCATGCCAAGAGAGTGCCACTTGCTGCCGGGCTGGGGAGGCAAGACATGCTGTGGCCACACACTGAGCCATGGTCACTTTGGTACTCATCCTGCTGCAACCAGGAGGAAGCCCCAGAAGGTAAATGTTAATTTATGCTGCAAACGGTCCCTGTTGGACCCTGCACTGAGCAACCAGTAACACAGAGGTCACGGGTGGGTTGTGCTGGGTTTTACTGAGTGTGAAAGTGGGGAATAGTCCAAATATACCCATAAAAGATCAGTGTCGGGTACTTCATTACTGCGGCAGGTTTGGAGCTTTTCCAGGGGGAGGCATGCGTTGGGCTGGTAATGAGCTTTCCTTTGGCGCAGGCAGAGCGTTGATGGGGTGTGAAAACTGGAGGCTGAAGGCAGCAGATGTGAGAGGTGAAGAGGAGGGTGCTTGCAACTGGGGGCACTGGGGTGCCCGAGGCAGTGCACACCACGAGGGACGCGTGGCAGAAGGATGCTGTCAGGCTCTGCGCTGGGTGGTGGGTCCCAGACCACTCAGGGTGGACAGCAGGCTGGTGGCTGTGGATGGCTGCAGGGACAGCAGAGATGGCAAACCCCTCCTAACCACATCGAAGAGGCTGAAGTGGATGTGGAAGGATCCTAGCAGCAGTTTCCAGGTAATGCCATGCACAAGACTGACCTAACGCCAGCCGGGGAGTGTGGGGGGGTGAGTTTCATGGACTGTTTTTCAGTCTTGCCCCAGGACTTCTCCCTCCCAAGAGATGATGCTGTGCTGAGGCCAAACATGGTATCACAGGAGCCAAACCATGACATGAACTCAGGGACCTGCAAAGGTGGAGAGTTAAAAGGCACTTGGGACTTGTTTTCTAGGCGGGTTTTACAGGGCGTTGTTTTAGCCTCACCCTCTCTGTTTACTGTAGGGTGCAAGTGGCCTCAAAATTGGTCCATTCGTTTCTTGCGACTTCTGACGTTTGTTTGGCAGCAGAAAGGCTGGAGCATTGGACCTGTGGCTGTGTTTTTTCCAATGGATTTGGGAAGCAAGTGACTAATGTGATGGTAAACAAGCAGGGCCGGGTGTGCCGCACTGCTCAGCATCCCGCTCCTGGCAGCAGCCGCGGTGGGATGGGCTGGTGGCAGCCGGTGGCCTGGTCTTGGTTTGGGAACAGATTAAAATAACAACGTGAGGAGCGAGCGAGGCACCGTTGGTGGGTTGCCATCGCCTTGTGCTGCAAAGGTAATGGAATAGGGATGTGTTCCCAGCTCCTTAGCACCTCCGGAGCCTGGGGCCAGCCACGGCACTGTCCCCTTTTCAGATCCCAGAGGATGCTGCAACCCCCTCACTGCAAGGACTTGTTCCTTGCAAGGCGCAGCACAGAAAAGTTAAAATGTCTCATTACAGAGGAAAAGACATGGTTCTGCTTTAGTCTGGCTGCACAGCCTTCCCTGGCTCTTGCAGGAGGGCTCCTCTCTCCTGGAGTTAGTAATGCAAAAAAGATTCCAGGAGGGTCTGCTGGCATCTCGCCCACTGTGTGCATTTGTACCGCAGTAATACGGTACAATACGCAGTAATTACTGGCTGCAAGTGCAGATTTTTCCATTCTTAGGGGTGATATGTGCACACGTTCAGGCCCCCTCCTCCCGCGTGCAGGCGCCGGCTGGCCCTGCCCTTGGGTGTGTGTACGGAGCCATCCGTGTGCTGGGGGCAGCGCGGGAGCAACGAGAGTCCGTAAAAATCTGTCCCAGCTACGTGGCCAGCTTTCTCTTGGGAGAAAGCATGTCTCTGGTGCCTGGAAAAGCCCCCGTGTGACTTAGGACTTCAGCAGATTTCCTCTGAGGAAAGCCTTTATGAAGGAAGAAATAAAGAAAGGCATTGCAGTTCTCCTACATGCAATATTTTAGATCCGCTTTCTGAAAAATGCAATTTTTAAGACCTGGTTTCTAAAAAAGCAGTGAGGTCCGAGGCAGACACTGGGCACCATCAGAGAGAGGAGCCTGGAGCTGGGTTTTATTCATTCTTCACTAACTAACAGGGAACAAAACCATGTGAGGAGTGTTGACAGTTAGCAGGGCTAATTCTGCATTTCTGTTGAAATTGGGCGGTTGTCCTGGGACAAACCCCTCCGGGACTGCTGGTGGGAGTGATGGGGGTGGCTGACCTGGTGGGCGGAGGGGCTGTGGAGAGCACAGCGCTGCGGGGCTATGTGGGTCACTACTTCTTCGTACCTGCTGCTATGGGCAAGTTTTAACATCCCCATGTATGCCGCAGGTGAGACTGAGAGGAGGCAGGGAGGCTGTCGCATGAGTGAGGGGGAAAATCCCCCTTCTCCACTGTTTGTCCTGGCTACAGACGTGGGAAGGTCAGCACGAGCATCTACAGGCAAGTCTCTAAGAAAACATCCCGGACTTGCAGCACCTGAGGAGCTGAGAGAGACGGAGAAGCTGCGATTTGTTCCTGCTGCCTGGAGCTGGAGCTGGCTGCAGGGATCAACCCTGTAACTGTGGGAAAATTCAAGTCCGAGCTTTGTGGCTTCATCAGATCCAGACTTTGAACATTCACTCTAATATCTATGTAATGAGAAGGGAAGAGGAAGAATCATGATAGCTTCGTGAAGCTAGCTGGACACCGAGCACCGGCAGTCTAAATACAACCCTGTCTTCCCCCCACAGCCGACAACCCGAGCTGCTCATTACTGTTGTCCTGCCCAAGCGCAGGAGCCTTGGGAGGCGGAAAGCCCCAACCAGCCAAGCTTCTGCCTGGAACTCTTTGCTTTGGATCATTAGTTATTTATTTCTTTTTTACACCCATCTTCCAGCAGCCGTAATGGGAAGAGCAGTGTAACGCTGCTTGCACAGACTTAAAATGCTTTATGCTCATTGCAGTTCTCATCCTTACAGCACCTCTGGGAAGAGAGACAACATTCAAATGCCCATTTTACAGCACCAGGCACTCAGCACTGCTGAAACAGAAATCCTTGGTAGTGTTGGCTCTGGAGACGAACTACGAATATATGTGAGTTGCACATATCCAATCTCATTGCAGTGAGCGCAAGAAGGTGCAATTATTCTTATTTTTATGCTCATATGTGATTTAGAGTGACTAATTGCTGGAAATTCCTCCCTCCTCCTAACTGTCTGCAAAAGGAATGATTTCAAAGCACAATAACTGTGGTCACTGCCAAAGGGAATAGGAGATAAAAGCAACTCCTATTACCTCCAAATGGCCCCACGTGTGTTCCTTGACCATAGCAACAGACACGGTTTGTACTGGAATAATGAATGCATCGACTATATATTTAATCTTTCACCCAAGGATCTAAAATTGCTTTCCAGTGAACCGTTAGCTGAAGGATCCACACACAGCCCTGATGAGAGAGGCAAGAAGACGTGGAAGTTGTGAAACAGCCCAGCTTTGTGGCACTGGGAGGGAAGAGGGCTGTACTGTGACTGCACTCCACAGGGGAAACTACAGCTGGAGGCGCTGAGAAGGGAAAGAAGGTCAAGCCTACTGTTTTGAAGATGTTTTGGATGCTTCACAGTGATGCTATGGCCTCCTGTTCTGAGCTTGGTGCTGTCAGTAGCCAAACAAGGGAGTTGAAAGGTTGCTGGGTGGCTTTCCATGTGGCTCTGAAGAGAAACGCAACATCCTCAGAGAAATGGTCTCTAAAGGGAGGGTCGCAATGCCATGTGGGGACTACCAGCCCAACAGAAAATCGATTGCTAACCAGACTTTTCTGCTAAGATCTGGGGTGGCCCAGGAAATGGGGCTGCGAGTGGAAACGGGTGGGAGCCACCACTTCCAAGTCTGCAGGAACCATAGACACCTTATGCCCCGTCTGGGTGTGGGCCAGCTCCAGCACTGCAGGAGCAGCGGCGTCATGATGGGGAGCATCCATCGCAGAGTCTAGCCGTACCGTCTGGGGCTTTTGGAGGCCTAATTCCCAAATACCAGCTTCCCTTCTGTGCTCACAGCCCCTGCCGCTGAGCCAAGAGACCCAGAGATCTGGCAGCAGGACCCTCCCCCAAAGATGCTTGGACGGGGAGCAGCGCTTAGGGGGTGACGCCGCAGCTCCAGCGACTGGGAGATTCAGGGGTCTGCAATCATCCATGCACTTCACACCCCAAAAAACACAGGCAAAGCCTCTTCAGCCACGCTGTCCACCGGTGTCCTCAGCATCTCCCCAGCCTGGCTGAGGCTGCTGACCTGCCTGGGCAGAGAGGTCAAGGGAAGTAATTTTTTTTTTTTTTTTTTCTTTTTCACAGTCTCAGCTTGTGACTCCGTTCTCAACCATTGCTACCTTCGCATCTCTGGCAGATCAGGAGAGGACCATTGCATTAGTTCTGTGTCGCCAAGGAGAGCTTAAATATTGTGATTAAAAAATTCCAGTCTCGCATAGTCTACTCAGACATGCAGGAAGAAAGCCTTGCAGTTAGACTCCCTGTGCGCCAGCAGGAGGGCAGAAGTTCCTCCTTTTTTTTTCTTTTCCATGACTATATTCTTCTGTGATTTTAAAGCAGCAGGAAAAAAAAAAAAGACTGTTTGATTTTCTTCATTATGCTAAGCCTGGTTTTACTTTCTGATTGCCAAAGCATCATAATTGGAACAGAGATTACCTAGAGATTTTCAAAGATTTGCTTTCAAATTTTATTTTTCCTGAGCCTCATTAAGCTTGCAGGTTTTATCTACACTTTGTTCTTACGGTAGAGTAGCATTGCCATATATTAATAGCCATATACTAATAGCCATATTTTTTCATTTGAAATGAAAAACAGATAGAGGCTTCTCATGCTTTGCTTTCAAATCCTATTTTAAAAAATATTGATCATATCTGTGGTGTTTTTCTTTTCCTCTGACCCTGCTGGGTCTGTAAAGGACAGTCACTAGCGAAATGCTTTCAGTCCTGGATCTCTGTGTATTACTGGGTGTTTTGTAAATTTAAGGACAGATTTTAGAAGGTATAATATATATAAAAATAAATATAATGATAAATATAATAAGTATATAACAAATTAGATTTAGAAGAATATATTAATATAGAATATAATATTAGGTATAATTAATAAATGCAATATTTATTAATAAATTAAATTTATAAATGCAATAAATATTTATATAATAAATATTTATATAATAAATATAGAGAAAAGAAAAATGTGGTTTCCAACAGAGAGACAGGCAAGAAAAATAAGATTTAAAGGCAGGACCTCTACAATTTAGGGGTACAGAGCAGCTTAGGCACGATAAGATAGCCTGTGATGTGCCTAGGTGCATCCTTTGGGAGCTAAATGCTGTTGAAAGATCTCTTCCTTCATGACTTTAGCAGAAATGGCCAAAAATTATCTCATGGCTGAGAGCGCTCAGGCACAGCCTGTGTGCTGCTCTCCAGGAGAGGTTTTGAAGAGGGTGGCAGGGACCGAGCATGAGGACAACGTGGGTGACACACACAAAAGCCACCCTGACATACCTGATGGTGTTTCTTCTGCTGGAGCCAGGAGAACTGACCCACCTTCTGGGTTTTCCAGGTGTACACCTTCCTCTTTCTGTGTCCATCCAGGAGCCCACAGAGGTCTTGGGGCAGCTTGAAGATGTGATGAAAAAGTCTCCTTGTGCCACCTACCTGGGTGTGGGAAACAGCTTCCTCGTGCGCATCGGGACGGTGTGACAGCGCGGGAGCTGGCTCTGTCCTCCAAGTTCCTGGGGAAGGTGCTGGAGAGAAGAGATCCACGGCAAGTTTCTCTGTTGATGCCCTGCCCTGTTATCACAGGAGTGGGAAACACGCGTGCACGGAGTGGGGTAAGGCCAGACCACCCTTAGAGTCCCACTACACGAACCCCAGCCGGGCTGGGAGCACCATGACCCGGTGCAAAGGTGAAGCCCTTCATTCTAAGACCAGCCCAGACCTGTCTCCAAGACTCAAGGTGCTCCTCGTAATGCTCTCCTCCAGGTGTGACCCCAGGAGCTTCGCTTGAACTGGAAAGCAGCTCATTTGGAAGGATTTTCTGTAGCTCCTCCAGACCCACTCAACAAGCTCTAATAATAACTAACTGCCTTTCTATTTATAAATGAGAACAGCAGCAAGGAACTCAGCTCATGCGGCTGAGGCCACCGCAGCCCCGCCGCTCCCACACCACGGCGCTCACCCTCTGCCATCGCGCTGTTCGTCTCCGCTGTCCTGCCAGAGCCCCAGCAGCCACACCATCGTGCATGGGAAAGGGCATTTCCCAGGGCTCTTTCCTTTGGATACACACACATATCTTATTGGGTTTTTTGCTTGTTGACAAGGGAATATTTTCTTTTTAAAAACTGGGATTGTTTTTGTAGCAGCTCCTACCCCACTTTGTAAAACAAACATTTCCCAAGCGCTTGATGTTTCAGATGATGTTATTGATACTGGACCGTCAGTGCCAATATCGGAAAATGTATTTCTTAGTGGAGCCTGGGGATTTTGTGCTGCCCGTCTCCCAGCAGTCAGATGGGATGCAGAGGACCTATGGATCCTTTCAGCTGAGCCAGCTGGATGTGGCCTGCGTTGGAAAAGCACTGGGGTTTTGACTAGCCCAAGGCTCGCTCTCGCCCAGCCTGCACGCACGAGGGGAGCATCACCTCCACTTCGGCTGGCTCAGCTCGAGCCGAGGCTCGAGTCGGGCTGAGGCTGCCGTTGCTGGCTCCAGTCTTGCGGGGACCCGACGTCTGCATCCAGTTCTGGTTCCACCCACAGCGTTGCCTCTGCTCCCCTTCCTGACAGCCCAGGCCCTGTACCCGCATTTGTGGGGGAGGCTGGAGAGAGTTTTTCTCTAATACATCCTCTCGCTATCTCTGCTACATGCAGGATGATGAAAATGCTCTGATCTGTTCTGACAAATCCTCTGCTCCCAAGTAGATAATAACCAGAAAATCTTCCTAAATAAATCCTGGTTTCAGATCTGTGCCCACACTTGGTTATTCTTTTCATACCAATTAACTGTTCTTTCTTGCCCTGAATTGGGGGCATCCTCAGGCCCTCGAAGTAGAAAGGAGGCACAGATTTATGGCTGCTGAAGTCAGCATGGGACTGGGTGGAGTTTTATGACTGTAAAAAAAATGAGAATCTGATTCAGCAGCATGAACGCACAAGTGACCAGAAACACGCTCCTCGGCTGAGCAGGGATTAAAGGTTGCAGAGAGCTATAATCACAAACTGCAGTGGAAAGTGCTGGGATACCTTTTCATTGTATCAGTAGTGCAACGAAGCTGGCACATGGATCTGACCTGGAGGAGAAAGAGGAATATATTAGGATAATACCTGTTTACTTCTCCTCTCTCTCCCTTCAGTATCAAGGTGATATACTTGATACAGAGATGTTCCCCTGGCTAAGAGGGGTCGCGGGCTCCATCTGCCCCCACTCTCGGACCAGGTCTGGCGCCGCTGGAGAGCTCTGTGCAAACTGAACAAATGAAACTTCCGTGGGGAGGTTCACCACGAACACGTTGAAGAAGTGAACATCCCTGCTGGTGGTGGCCAGTGCATTCCTGTGGACACTAGCCATGTCCGCAGCATCTGTGGTCCAGCCTTTTGACCTCCTTCTTCCATCCGCAAATCCTCAGCGTGCATCCGGAGTCGCTGGACGGCAGCGCAGAGCTGCAGAACAAGGCTCTCGCTCGTAAGAGAGGCAGTGGTGCCACCTTCAGCACAGAGCGGCCGGGCCTGGGGGGCTGAGCCCCTCTCCCAGGGGCTGCGGCTCTCCCGGCCAGGCAGCATTCGCTTGGGAACCAGGGCTTGGATGGATGCCTTGAAAAAGAAACTGCACAGAAAATTGGAAATATTCTGATAGAAGATTCTGCTGTTGTTCTAAGTTTTCCCTAAGAAAGGAGAAACTCTGAGCAGCTTTTTTTTGGCGTGATACAGCATTACCTGATGGGTTTTCCTCAGATTCAGCCCAGTCCTTTACAACCCTCTTCACCTCCCACGTTTCTGCCTCTGGAGCCTGTGGTCCCATGCGGTGAGTGTTCCTTCCTTGCTGATGCTCGAAAACCACGGCTCTGGGACGAGGGTACCACTGGCATCCTGGTACTTGCTCTGGCTGGGAAATGAAGGTATAAACTGGTCTTGCACCGGAGTCCTAAATCTCTTCCAGGCTGTACGTGATTCAGTCTTCATTGCCCTCATTTCTCACGAACGCTGTCTCTCTAACGCAGCCATCATACAGCGACAACGCAGCGGGAGCCGCGCTCCTTTGGGGTTAGGGAAGTCTTTGAGTGAAAAAGCGATCCTGAAAGAGGCAGGCTGGACGCTCCCGCTGCCCGCAGTGCCGGGCCGGGCCGGGAGCATCCCCTGGCAGGTCACGGGAATGATCTTGGAAGTTCTTTTTTACGCGGCCCTTGCTCGGGCCCAAGTCCCTGTGATCCCAGCAGTTATTTTGCTCACACCCTTGCTCCAGGACTTCAGCTCACTCCCACCCACCCCTGTACGCACCTCCCTTGGCGCACAGCAGCACGGGGGGCTCAGTCCCAGCCACCCCCTCCCGTCCGACCTGCCTCAGCCTGCGAAGGGTCAGCGAAGGGTGACCGCGATGCGGGAGCGAGACTCACCGCGCACAGCCGGCGAGGGATGCCACGGGGCAGCCTGTGACCTGACGGAGATGCTCCGGGGCGGGGGCACAGCTGGCTTCAGCCCCCCCGTCTTGGCTGGTCCAGCACCTTAAGAGGTGGGAGCAGGATAACTGAGCGGCAAAAAAAATCCTGCGGACGCAAACCTGCCACTGCCTGGGGATGGCAGGGGCGTCCCGCCCTGTTTCGGGGGTGTTGAGGAGCAGCAGCCCCGGCCGTGCACCGCTGCGCTGTCACCGGGAGGTGGCACAGCACGAATGGAGATGCTCGGGGGCGGGGGGGGCCGGGCGGGTCCCGCGGAGCCGCCGCACCCCCCGAGGGGGAGCGAAGTGATTCATGAGGGCAGTTCCAGGAAAGAGAAGAAAAAGTCTCGCATCTTCTTTCTCGGAAATCCATTGTGCAAAATCCTTTCACATGGTGGTGGTGGGAGAAAAGGCACAAACCCCACATTTTATTTGCAGAGAAGGGAAAAAATGAGCACATTTCCCCGCCGTTGAAAACCCGCAGCTGTCAGGACATCCACTGTCTTGTGTCCCCACGGCCTTTCCACATGAGCGGGGCCTCCGCTGAGCCTGTTCCTCGCTCTGGTGCCCCTCGGTCAGTACCTTCCTTCAGGAAGCTTCCTTCTCGGCTTCTCTCGCGTTAGTCGCCAGCAGCTTGCAGAGGGTTCTCCCGCAAAAGCAGGCCCGGCGGCGGTGCGACGGCCGGCGGTCAGCGCGGCGGCCGGCGGTCAGCGCGGCGGCGAGGATGGCTGGCGGGCCCTGAGGGGCCTCGAGCTGCTGCTTCCCAGGCGGGACCAAACGCATTTTCCCCGTAGGACGCATCTTCCCTCATGGGAGCATTCTTCAGGCACCTCAGACACAGGTGATACAGCTGGAAACGGCAAACCAGCGTTTTCTGAACGTTAGCAATTTTCCCTTTCTAGCAAAGGCGGAACAGAGGCTGTAGAAGGAAGAGCTCAGCCATTACAGGCCAGAAGAAGAGAGTTGCTTCCCACAAACACTGACCTCCCGCGCTTCTGCCAGGAACATCGCATTTCAGGGAAATGATTGTCTAGATTTCACTTGAGCAGATGATTTTGCAATGCACCGCTATTGTTTGTAAACCATATGCCATACTCTACATACCATACATACTTAGCCCATGCCCAGTTTATAACCCAAAAAAAAAAAAAAAAAAAAGGTGATTTCTTCCCAGAACAGAGTTCCTCCTCTCCCAATTTTCCCTTCGTGGGTTTACATGTCAAAAGTTGACTGAAACAGTTAACAGTGACTTAATGGGGTCCCAAGAGAACAGGGACCAGCACCTCCTTTCGCCTCTTTTTGGGGTCCTTTGGGTGCAGGAGCACAAGGACAGGGCAAGCGGCTGCTGCCCAGCTCAGGGGTCCTTAAGCTGGAGGGGCTCTAGCAGCTCCCCACTGGTGGCAGCTTCTTGCATGAATTTTTCCAGGCATTTTCTAAAGCCAGCACGCCTTTTACCTTTCACAACGTCCTCATGGATGCCACTAACGTCACGTCATGCCCTCCGATCTCAGGCTGGAAGAGTCCGTGCAGGACGGCCCCCAGAGGGCACGTGGCGGGGGACATGGAGACGCTGTGCTCTGTTCCTCCCACCCAGAGAGTCCCCATCGGTTTGCCTCTGTAACTGCTACAGCCAGTCTTCCAGGAAAGCCCTAGGACAGTAGATAGATGTTCTGCAAATGCAAGAAATCAGATGCAGATGATGTTGTGCAATCATTTGCTCACCGGAGCCCAATTCTCGCTTTTCAGTCCCTTGTGAGAGGCAATTAAAAATCCTCATGTGAAAAGTGGTATGGCCCTGCTATATAATGTTGGCAGGAGTCTTCTCTCCTATCCTGAGAGGCAAAAAATCATAGCAGTTTCAAGGCAAGTTATTTTTCAAATTAAAGCAAAAAAAAAAATCTTGCTTCTTTTTGTTGTTTTTTTCTGAATTCCTACTTAGCATCCTGAAAACCCTTTAGAGGATTTGTATTTATAACATGAAATGAATTTCTTACAGTGAGGCCAAAGAAAACCAAAGTGCGTGGGTGGAGGAAGCTGTGTCCCATGCCAGCAGCCAGTGCCAGCAAGATGTCCTCAGCTGCCCCAGGTGAGGCGGAACACTTGCCTCAAATCCTCCTTGCATCCTACAGCACTTGCTTTAAAATCAAATAGTAAAGGTTTGCTGGGACTGGGAACATAGGGAATACTTCCAGTAGCCCAGTGGAAACCTTGCCTCTTAGTCCATCTGTGGACACAGTACTTAAATAGCTGAAGAAACCTAAACCAGACCGTTTACAACTCAATCCTGACTGTCCTAACCTCCCTCCATGGCAGTGCTCCAGCTGCTGAATTGCTGCTATCGATTACCTCCGCGGCGGCCTGCTGAGCATGATGTGTGGTTGTTGGAGGCTGGGACCCCACCGGGGTCTGGCGCAGGTGAGGGTGGGCAAAACCAGCTTCGTTCACATGCCTGGATGAGAAGGAAGATGTCTTAGGTCATCTTGGCAGGTTTTGCAGTTGGAGGAGCTGCTGGCTGGGCTGGCTCCTGGCCTCGGGATGTTGGGACACGCAAGCAAGACCACTGCAGAGAAGGAAGTTGCTCAAAGGAGAGTCAGGCTGGTGTGGCCACCTGCAAGAGAGCTGATGATTTATAGGCATTATAGGTTCCTATAGCTGCATCCATTTACCTGGGAGAGACAAGGTTGTTGATGGCAGTGACAATTCTTCCAGCAAACCCATGACATTTTACTGCCACAAGGACACAGAAGGACCTGTCCCAGTGTGCCCCAAATCCATGGGAAGGATTTGCCTTCGGCGTCTGGGCTCCCACTGACATCCATCGAACATCTCTGACCCACACCAAGACCTCTGTAGGACATTAACTAGTTGACTAGATGACTTCTGGGATTTTCAAATAGCCATTTTGAAAAGCATAAGACCCCGCAGGAGGGATGTATTCAGTGCTCGTGCTGGTGGCACCCACCGTGACCGCAGACACACAGGCATGTTTCTGGCTCAGCCGCTGCACAGCCCTTGTCCTTCCTTACCTGTCCATAAAACACCATCTGATGTCTGTGGCAGGATGAAGATGCACAGGGACAAACCGGACATCTCCGTTTTGCCTAGAACATAAGTTCATGAACTTCTGCTATCATTCAGGCATGATCTAATTGAAACATCATGACTTACACAATCATCTCCTTCTCTGTCCCCCTCTTCCACTCTTTTAAAAAACGTTTCCTGCTTTTTCCAGCTGGACAAGCTATCCTTGCTATGCCTGCTTTGAAGTAAATGTTTTGTTGGGTTTGGCTGCTGTCACAGCCGCACATAGTCTTCTGCCTGATATTTTATCCATCTGCTGCTAAAGGACTAGAGAATATTTTGAGCTGAGAGTCTCAAAAGGGTTTTGAGGTGCTGAGTAGAATTAGGGAGAAGCAACGCAGGAGAAAAATCTTCTTCTCAGCTTTCATGTGCATAGTAATTCCAGCCGAAATGCCTTAAAAATTAAATACTCTGAGAGATGCTTGCTACAACACCCCGGTACTCACATGCTGCAAACCGGAGAGCGTACGCTGGTTTGCGTTAGCTGAGGACCTGATACACCCTGTTCACCCCCTCTGTGGTTCACATGCCGAGATGCAATCCAACACCGATTTCCTCTTTTGTCTCAAGCGAATGGAAAAAGAGAATTGGACTCCCGCGCTGTCGAGGTTGCCAACATCTGCCTTGCCTCATTTCTTCTGCTTGAGGAACATCTGGCTCTGCTCTGGGACGGCCACGTGTGGCCGGTTGTGTTGCACGGGAACGGCTGCGCTCGCTGTGATAAAGCCTCTCACGGGTCCGCCGGCCGGAGCGCGGTGTCTGCCCGGCTGGAGATGCTCCCTGCCCTCGCAGCATCGCCGCAAGCCAGGCGTGGGAGACCGCCTGCTCACGGTGCCTTTTCTTCCGGGGCAGACACAGATAACTTCCTGTTCGGTGCTGGGTTTGTCTCCTATGTTTTTTTTCCAGGGCTGCTCTGAAGAAAGGAAATTTTTAGTTCAGTCGAGCTACGAGATCTGGAGGTACCTGCCTGGGAGAAAGCGTATGTGTCGGTGGCACTGCCGCTGCGAAGGGGGGATACAGGAGGGGCTGTGCAGGGCTGGCGTACGCTGCCTTCACCCCGCGGGGTGCCTGCGGGCAGGACACACGCTTTGTGGGCAACTGCAGGCAGCCCTGCTACGGGTTTCCTGCAGGACAGCAGCCCATTGCTTAACATCTCTTAGCTTTACCCTCCTCCTACTCTGCAGATGTGTCTCTCAGCTATTTTGGAGCTTGCATCACTGCTTTTTGAGAAGGTCCTTGCAGTTCTCAGAAATACCCCTTTTTGTTGTTATTGCTTACTTCCACTAAAGGGGAGTTTCTTAACTAGCACTTGATCTAGGCAACGTTCATAACTCTATCAATCACAGTTGTGAGGGGAGAGATTCCTGTCCAGGCATTTTTCAAATACCCCTTTGCTCCCCAAAGCAGGGGGAAATGCTGTCCCCAAGCTCCCAAACTTTAAGCACACACGACACCTTGCTCCCCAGCACTCAAAAACTACTTGCTGGCACTGTTTTGCTCACCTAACCTGAAAGGCACGGGCTGCTCTTTGCCGTCGCTCTGGGCTGCCCATTCCCAAACGGTGCTGGGGGACCGGCGCTGGAGGCGGCTGGCGGTGAATGGCCCTTCGCGTGCTTTGTCGCTTTGCTGCATAAAGAGGGCCTTATTAAAGCTAATAGATAAGAATCTCCCTGTTCATAAGACTAAATTGTTGCATGAGTTACCACGGGGAACATGCAGCATCCACAGCAGGGAGCTGCCTCACCCGCTCTGCGCCGGGACGATGGACGGACGCTGCAGCACGGCCAACACGCCCTGGTTCAGGTTTACCAGCAAAGACACCGTGTGTGGAGGGCTTGTGCCGTGCGGGAAAACAAGGAGAATAACCACAACGTTAGGCCAGTTTTGGAGCTGGTTTGCCTGCTGGAGCAGGGTGCTCCCCGCCGGGCTGCTGTCAGCCCCGGCGCTCCGGGAGCGGGTAGAGCAACTGCAGCCGCCGGCGGATGGTTCTGCCCCGCAGCCCTCCAGCTCCGGGCAGGGGGAAGGAGAGAGGCAGAGGCGACCTCCGAGGGGAATATTTAAGAAGCCGGTTCATTTCCAGGAAATCTCTTGCTTGTTCTTTCCCTCCCCCCACTCCAATGGAAAAGCTAAGTCCTCGTGAACTTTTTGAGAACTTTTGTTCATTCCCTCTTGCCAGCTAAGCTCTGCTCTGTGCTGGTGACAGAACCCCTTTCTCCAAGCACTGGCCATGGGCCAGGACCTGGAAGTCTCGACTGTGTGCTGGCAATGCCACGAGCCCAGTCCCCCTTCCCTCTGAGCTGATGCAAAGCCCCAGCTCCAACCCACTCACCTTTGGGGGACTTTCTGTGGGTATTCTTCCTTCTTCTCCTTATGCAGGAGATGATGGAGCCAGCTCTGCTTGCTTCATCCTCCCGTGCAACAGAAAGCCCCAAATATCACGGAGAATAATCTGTCAAACCTGTGGTAGCGGAGGGTGAGGTGGGTTGGTGGTAGTTACTTAGAAGAAACAACTGTGCAAGCGGTGTTGGAAGGAATAGCCAGGCAGGAGATGCTCTTCACCCCAGAGAAGGAAATGCAATCGCCCCAAGAAGGTTTCACAGCTCAGTCCTGCTCTCCCCTTTCTTGTCTTCCCGGTACCCCAGTGCACTCCTCTTCCCCTCTCCAGCTCTGAGAGATGCCCTCTCTGGGAAGGACTTGTTTGCTGGGGCTTTTATTACCGTTTGTATCTTTACATAGTTGAAAGACCAAAGGGACCTGGTCCCCTTGCGCTGTGTGGCAGAAAAGAGATTTCCTGGTTAACGAAGTGCGGGTCTGCGTGCAAGAGCAGAGATACGGAGGGCAGAGGAGAGGAAAGCCAGTGTATTTTACAAGTCCACTCAAACCAGCCGCCACCGTAGCAGAGGGGGTCCTCTCACCAGCAGCATCTCCAGAGGCACAAAACACGAAATGCTGATGATAAAAACCCAACAGGAATGGATCATATAAACCGTCACTATATCAGGAGGCTCGTGGCTTGAGTTCTCCACTGTCACCGATATCCCCAGGGCACTAAATAAAACTCTTCCCTTTCACAAAGTGCCCATTTCCCGGCCTTGAGTGTATGAACAGGTGACTGAAATGTTCGGTGATTTCACTTACCCGTTTCCCAGGGGTGGGGAACAGAAACCGAGCTGTTGTGCAACCAGGAGGGAAATAATCATGATCTCTCTAAAAATGTGTTCTTCAACTGCCAAAATATGTTTTGAAGCTGAGTGGGGAACGTACACAAGCAGTGATTGCAACACAGCCACCGCTGCAGATTATATAACAAGAATTGGACTTAATATTTTCTGTGAGAGTTTAAACCTTTGCAAATGAGCTGGCACAGGGATAATGTGTGCCTGAGTTGTCAGGAGGAAAATCATAGAATAGTTTGGGTTGGAAGGGACCTTTAAAGGCCATCTAGTCCAACCCCCTGCAGTGAGCAGGGACGTCTTCAACCAGAGCAGGTTGCTCAGAGCCCCGTCCAACCCGATCTGGGATGTTCCCAGGGATGGAGCATCCACCACCTCTCTGGGCAACCTGGGCCAGGGTTCCAGTACCCTCATTATGAAAATTTTTTTCCTTATATCTAGTCTAAATCTGCCCTCTTTTAGTTTAAAACCATTACCCCTTGTCCTATCACTACAGGCCCTACTAAAAAGTCTGTCCTCATCTTACAGGCCCTCTTTAAGTACTGAAAGGCCACAATAAGGTCTCCTCAGAGCCTCTGCTTCTCCAGGTTGAACAACCCAGGCTGGTTTCCAGAGGGAGGAGTGACAACCACTCACCCCAGCATGGAGGGAGGGCAGGGGTGAGCGCGCACGCCAAGTCAGGCTGCCAGAGATGGTAAACACGAGGGACTGCAACCGCCTGGCCAGCAGCCCTGGGCCCTCTGTAGCCACCTCCATCCCCAGAGGAAGGAGTTTGAGCGGCTCAGCTGTTCCTGATGGACCACAGCAATGATGACATATGAGGGTGTAACCACAGTTTCTATAGAGACATTTATTGGAAGGGTATAAAAATAGAGTGCAAATTTCAGTAAGATGTATTTAAACGTGTCGTAGGCAAATAGTCCCACACATTGGTGGGAGAGGAGCCCAGAAGGCTGGCAGCATGTCCATATTCCCTAATAGCACCCAGATCCACAGAGCAAAGCAGAGCCTTGATCCCCAGAGATGGGTTATAACCTTTCTTTCTGCAAACCTTTCCGTCCTTCTGCTGCACGCCGCTCTGCTTGACAAGAGCCCTCGCCAGTGCAGGCATTGTTTCGTCAACCAGCCATGGAAATGCAACTTGGGGTAGGGCTCGGTGTGGACACCTACAGAGTCCAGGTGACGTGTCTTCTGCACAGGAGAGGAGCCCTCAGCCCATGCTCGCTGGAGAGGCAGAGCCTGTTCCTCCTCTTCATGGTACACTGATAATAGTAGTAAATATGTGCAATATCACATTGGTTAGATTAATAGAGTAATGCGTAAATGAGAGTCTTAGATCTTTAACAGTCCTTCTGCTGAAGTTGTTTCCATTCGAAAGTCCCATCCAAAGTCAGATCAAAATTATCCTTTTCCTGCTCTCGGGAGAGTTCCAAAAACACCTGAAATGGGCAAGACAAAACTCTGATTATTTCTCTGACTTTCTCCAGACGCTGTGATGCTCCTTTACAGCTCTGCAAGCCCTATGAGGGACACGTGAAGTAGCTTTATGTGGGGAGCGCGTATGCAGTAGCTGAGACTCCTGTGCTCTCTGCTGAGAGGCACTGGCTGCCCATGGGTGTACCCCCTGGTAGGTTTTACCCACCAATGGACTGACGTAAGCATTCCTCATCTTTGCCACCAGCCTTGCACAAGCAGCAATAACCTGCTGCTTCAGGAGCAACCATAGAGACTGGGCATGGGAATCTGCCAAGGGCATCCATCCCTTGGACGTGCTGGGTGCCTGTCTTGAGTGAGTTGAATCAGGCAGCACCACTGTGCCTAGGCATGTTCCCACCATGCGAAATCCCAGCAGTGAAAACAACCAAACCATTTTTCACCACTTTCCCATTAGAGGACCCCTCGCCCACCACTCCCAGGCAGTTTTTTGGTGGAGCCACTGCACTGGCCCAGGTCTGGCTGCAGCTTTTGCTCCTGCTCGTGTGTTTACAGCGTGTCTAGCCTTGAAATCACATGCCTGAGCCAAAGTATTCAAAGAGAAACTGTATTCCTCGAGGTTGAAGTTTCGTTTGGCTGTGGAGATATGGAAGAGAGTTGAAAATCAGCAGTCTGTGTTCCACCTTTTCAAAAAGTTTTTGCTCTTACCTTCCTCTAGCTTGGAGAAAGACTGAGACAGGGGCAGGGCATCTTCCATTGGGACCTTGTAGACTAGCAAAGAGGGGAACCTTGAAGAAAAAGAAGAAAAGGTTATTTTTGCTCTGCATTGAGGTTCTGGGATCAAAACTTTACGTCACTCTATGAGCTGGATGTATGGACATTTTGCTGCAGGGATCGCAGCAGGGTTGGATGGGTGACATTATCAAATCAGTGTCCCACACAGGGACTCTGAGCTGTTCATCCCTCTCCAGCTGAGATCCTGTGTCTGGCCATCAGATGTGCCACTGGGCACATTTTTAGGGATGAGGTAGTGTTGAAACCACCGTTCATCCCATATTTTATAGTTACCGCTCCTGACGGGCTGCACTTAGGAAAATCCTCAAAATTTCAGCATGGAGAAGATCAGCGTACTCTGGATCCTTGACCTTAATTTCCAGTAGATAGCCTTTGCCAAACTTGTTCTTCAGGTACTGAATGGAGCCAATGCACCTGCAGGGGAGGGAGGAAAATAAAAAGGGGTACCAGAGTGAACCATCGGTGCCCCGCCATCTGCTCTTTCCCAAATCATACTGCTGGTGAAATCACGGGGAGCGTTTCGCAAAGCCCGTGGTGATGGACTCAGGTAGGTGAGGCCAGAGGAGAAGCCCGGTCACTGCATGGACCGAGGAGGGGCCAGGAGGCCTTTCCCAGCTCAGCGGTCTGCTGGCCGTGCTGCTGCCCACCGTAGCTGCCCGGACGCCATGATGGCCACGCGGTTGCACACCGCCTCCACCTCCTCCATGTAGCGTGTTGTCAGGATGGCTCCTGTCTCCTTGGTTTTCAGGGCTGCACGAATCATTTTCCTGAGGACCAGAGGGGGAAAAAAGAAAAAGCTAACACTCCCTAGGAATATCAGATACTTTTTTCTTATATCTTTGTCCCTCCAAATGCCTCTCCCCTAAAACAAGTGTAAAAACTTTACATACAGCAACTCTAGGCTGACGTGCGCATGGTAATACTTTGAAATAAAGACAAAAATATATTTTCGACTCAGGTCCCTTTATGAATGCTTCCAAAGCCCACATATGACTGTCTTAAATTTTGCAACAAGGACGAACGTAAAACGTTTTTCCTCTCTCCTTGCTCATGCTTTAGCTAGAGAGAACGATGAAAACGGAGTTTCCAATAAAGCCATAGGCACCAACCGCAGATGGGGTACAACACTCTTTACCTAACCTTAGGCTCCTACTCTGGGCTTCCAGCCCTTAACTGCCGTGGTGGCACAGTGCCTGGGGTCCCGCTCACCAGGCACAGCGCTGCCCGCTGGGGTCCATGCCAGTTGATGGCTCTTCCAGGAGCAGGAGCTGGGGGTTGCCCAGCACGCACACTGCGAAGCACAGCTACAACACGGAAAGGGCTTCGAGTCAAAGCTTTTGCGGTCCCTGGTGCTCCGTCTACAAAGGGCTGTGGACAGCGTAGCCTTGCTCATAGGAATCAAGGTTCTGATTTATAGGAAATGTGGTTTTGGAAAAGGCTAATTTCCATCACCCCACCACGGGAGACAACACGATGCTCTCTCGGGTAGCTCAGGGCACAGGTAGGTTCCTCTGCTCACGGAGGGGACTTCTGATTTGTGCTATGAGCATTGCAGTGCTCATTATAGGTAAAACAAAACACACCTTTCTGGTTATCCCAGCAGATAATTTCCTGTTTTTTTTCTTTAAATAGTCTTGAAGCTGCAGAGCATTCGCTATTCTGTGGGGAAAGGGAACAAGTGAAACAAAGAACATATTTGTTATTCCTAACTCAATACTCTCATCAGGGATTCCCCAAATGATAAGAAAAAGGAACTTTCTTCCCCTTGCTTTTGACTGCTTCTTTTTTACATTAAACATTTATTGTGTTATTAAAATGTAAGTGACTATTTGAAGCAAAGTGTACTGAATAAGTCACAAGCTCTTTTCTAAACCCATCATTAGTGTCAACAGCATTATAAATCCATTCCACCTTGCCAGTGTCAGTTGAGCAGGCAGTACTTAAGCACCCTTTCTTGTAGTGCCAAACTATAACATCAGAGATTTTAGAAATGCTTCCTAAAGATAACATACTTAAAAGGACATTACTGGTAAATTTATCCCCACTAAATGCACTTAGGCAAATTGGAGATATCTTAACACAGTCGCTTAATCACGGCATTTAGCACAAAATCACTTTTGCAGCTCCATTTCCTGAGTTTCTTTCAAGGTTGATTCTGGCTCACAATGAATTTTGACTTTCTGGTCCCTTCCCCATGCCCTAGGACTAGTGGATAAAACATTGACCAACCCCTGGAAACACCCTCCATCCATACCGGTTGACAGCAGCAGCCGTATCCTCCTTGCACACTCCTTTCACAGCCGCATAGACCCACAGGTGCTCGTGCACGGTGAGGTCCGGCCAGAGCGGGTCCTCCTGCGGGCAGTGCAGGTGGAAGGTGGGCGCGTGGTCCTGGAGGTGGGAGGTGGCTCCATCTCCCCTCTTCATTAGCACCTGCACAACCAGGCTGGTGGTTTTGCTCTCAGATACAAGGGTAGGGTTCAGAGGAAGACTATGGGCTTCACTGGGATTTAGGCAAGGAAAATCAAGGAGCAAGGGATTGATTTTGCACCTCTCATTTACATGGTTTCCATATATAAACATGGCCAATTAGGGTAGATGCAACTGCTTGCCGAAGTTAGAAGTAGCTCACAATGTTTTTTATTAATATATTATTTAATTTAATAGCACGATTAATTCAGTTAAAATTAATTGCTAATAATGCTTTGAAAAAAATTATAGCTTAGCCTAGGTGCGAGGTTTGCCCTCGCGCTTCCATCACGGATCTATCCCTTTTCTCCAGACTGCTCCTACCTGCCCAGCAGTCGGTGTCGTCTCTCCAGTCATCATTTTGATAGCTGTGCTTTTACCAGCTCCGTTGGGCCCCAGAAGTCCTAGTACTTCTCCTGTAATCAATACATATAATTACTTAGTAATACACCCCGATGGACAAATATATCGGTCACCGTCCCACGAAAGAAAAAATATAAAAGAGAGCATGCTAATACCAGAGATCATATAAAAGTAAATACTACAAATATGTGCTCTGAGAGCCCATAATGTTTCAACTCTAACTGATGCTGCGAGTCTGAGAATTGCTCCCAGGTCTCTCAGAAGTGGATCCTGGAGAGAGGGAGCTACGTTGTTTTAGATAACGGAGAGTCAAAGGTAACTAATAGGTTGTATCCATGTCACCTTCTTCATTAACACATCAACCACAGACCGAACATGCCTTAGCCACAGAACAATTAGATTTGACCTTTATGCCCTTGCTCAGATAACTGAGAATCTGCAGAGAATTAACTCTCCGGGTATGATCAGGGGACCAAAACAGGTCAAGGAGAACAGCCCCAGTTCTCACCTTTTTTAACACAGAAGGAAACATTTTTGGTGGCCATCTTCTTCTTCTTCTTAAAAACTGAACCAGCTTGCTTTATTTTATATCACTTGCACAGATTGCTGACAATAATGACTGATTTCTGAAAGCGAGGAGGAAGAAGAAAGATTAGTCTATTATATTGGATAGCATTAATCCTTCAGTAATATTTTTCCATTTAAAAAGGCAGAAAACCATCTAAAGATCTTTGAATTTGTGTTATCGTTCACTGAGTCTATGAGGTGCAACAGGACACTTCATTGTCCATGTTCCTCTTAGCTTTCTTCTCTATCCTGATGGGACCCACATCGTACATTTGGGACTTCAATTTGCCCAGTGAGAATAATATAGCCAGAGCACTGACCTGCACTTATTGATACTTGGTGGTTTGTTTTTTACTACTGGGCTTCTTACTAGTATAAAATAAAATGAGGACAACACTTAGTCATACCTCCTCCTGACTTGCAGATGCTATGGCATTTCTCACTGCTGCCCTTTCAGCTTTAACGTCTTCATCATCTTCTTCGAGCTCCTCGGGGTGCTGGTGGCTGCTTTGTCTTCTTGGGGAAACCCTACAAACCCATCAGATTAATCTTAGCATTTTGTTCTTTACTCTTGTTCTACACCAATGCATTTTGGATGGACCAAGAGTGATTGTCCCTCTGGTTCATTGTGGGTTTTTATTATTATTAATATTATTATTAGTAGTAATATTATTATAATTAATAATATTATTAATGATATTAATTATTATATTTATAATCTCTCTGTGTTGTAAAATAATAAAGCCGGTTATTTTACATATTTAATAACATTATAAAATAATGTATATTTATCCACACAGCACAGGCAACACTGTGTGGAGGTGCTAACAAGCTTGAGAGCTGTTTTATATTATCATAGCACTGTAATATTTAAGGGGTTATTTTAGTTGTAAAAATCACCAGTATTAAAAAAGTATTTAAAAATATGGACACAAAGGCAACGATATCTGATTAAAATGTTGTCTTCAAGGAAAAACAGTGTGATAGGAGTTTGGAGCTTGCACACGCCTGTTGTGCATGTGCATTTATACAAACCTAAATACTGGGTCCTTTCTCAGAACTGCTCCTCCATATTTTATCTCCAAATATCGAAGAAGAAAAATGAAGACCACAGAATGGATATAAGGCTGAAAAGAAGAGGTTGCCACATTAACAGCCTTGCCTTCCACCCTACTACAGCTGAAACTGAGAAGATGGTGGCAGTGTTATAAAATACGTGGGGGAAAAACACAGTATGCGAAAATTAAGTCCATTAACATCTAAACTCGGGGCAAACCTGAAGGCTGTGAACTCTACTATCACTACCAGTACTGCAGAAAATACCAAAGGTAGGAGAAAAACACAATTCCTAAAATTACACGGCAGCATTAAGTGATCGGGGCTTATTTCATTTTCCCGTCCCTATTTCAAAGGAGTGAGCTTATTTTTGTGCAGAGGGGTAATCCGTCATCCAGACCCACCGAGATCTTCCTCCTGCATGAAATGAACTCTGGGTTCTTGCCTGCTTCCTCATAACTGAGGACGGGGTTTAGGAGACACACGTTATAAAAGTAATCTTAAATATATTCTTACGGCAAAGACAGCTATTAGTACATCATTCCTTGGAGTCACACCAAATAGATATTTGTCTTCTATAAAGATCTGTAAGAATAAAATAACCCCAAACAAACACAATGAAAACCTGTAATTCTTTAGTATAATGCTGGCTGATTTTTGAAGGGTTAAAAGCAAACAACAAATACTTTGAAAATGTACAAAAGCTTTTGATTTACCCCAAATATTCACCATACAGATGAACAAATACAGGTGTTTGTCTTTGGGCATGCCAGTCAATGGCAAATGTCACGGCACTCAGTACACGTATCAGACTCTCCTCCTGGGGGTAATGGCCTATCACAGGGAAACATCTGGTCTCCTCTCCTTTGGGGTCCCAGCGGAGAAGAGGTGGAGGTGAGTGGGACAGGATGCAGGAGGAGTCTCTTCTATTTGGACTTCACTCCTAAGTCATTTATGGCTCATAAGCGGTTTTGCAGGAAGCTGGAGGGTTTTGTTAAATTCTTCGCTGACTTTCCACGACCACCCTCAGCTGACATGGAGTAAAGTGCCTTGTGAGTATTCTTAATTCTGACTCGGTTTCCATGCAAAGTCAGATGTGTAACTTCAAATTTTGTCTTACGATTTTTCAAGCCAAGTTGTTTGACTCTGCATGGAAAGAATCAAGAGTGCTTACCTAATCTACAGTCACAGCTCAACTGCACAAGAAGTAGCCCCTAGCCATAATGAACAGCTGGAAAAATTAAATCTGATCTGAAACGGTCATCTAACGGTGCACTCTGGCAATTTGGAAAATCTCACCCATAAGAGGAAACTAATGAGCCTTCCTAGAATGCAGTATGTGGTTACCACCAGACTTTGCTCACAAGGACATGTAGTTGTGTTTTGTGGTGGGGTCCCTCTCCTCGCCCAGCGCCGCCGCTTACCTGCTGGCAGTTGATCGTCAAACCCAGCAGCGGGTACACAGGAATCAAGAGAGGTTCGGCGTAGAGGGAGACTCTACTATCAGTTAAGAAATCCATGACTCTGCTGATGATGTAAGAAACAAAGCACACCTAAAAATAAAACAAGAGGGTTACTTAGATGATGGGAAGGGTTACACTCCTCACTGGTCTTAAAAATTGTGTGGGTCTACCTTTTCAATTCCCCATTGAATTTCTAAAAATGGACAAGAAATATAAAGACGAGAAACAGTGAGGGTTCAGGAGGTCCTCAGCAGTCTCTGGCTGAGGGTAGGCTCCTGGTTTGGGTCAGCCAGCGAAACTTCTTCCCAGACACAGGGCTACTTCAGGCAAAAGCACGGGATCCTGTCCTGTTCTGTCCCATCCAGTTCATGCCGAATAACCCATCTCCTTCCAGGCTTGGGCTATCTGCGTCTAACCTGATGGCTCATGTCTCAACAGCTTACATGTCTTGGATGTGAGGTGTCGAACAGAGCGATAAATAACTATTTTGCCTCCATTCCTGCACCAGCTCAGGGTAGATCCAAGCATTTCCCCATGCCACAGCAGGATTGTGGGAACAGAACATGGTGCCATGAATTTAATCTAGAACTGACTGCTGTGAAACACATGCCTGTATTTATAATCTACATCTATAGGTGTTTTGACCTCTAGTTCATCTTTCAGATCTCAAAACACACTTTTGTAAGCCCTACAGCACATTATCTAGCCATATGCTTACCACTATCAGGATAAAAGACCAAAAATCACAGTTCCATCCTTTGCGAAAGACGAAAGAGATCAAGTAGATGAAGAGGACAATAGAAATTCCATAGCCAAAAGTACCTGTGATCTACAGAAAAAAAAGGCTTTTGCTGGAGAAAATGGACTGATCTAAACAACCAGAAAGCTATATATAGTGGTTCAGTTTAGATGATCACATGTTAAGAGCAGGGCATTCAGAAATTACCACAATTTTACTGCTAAGTGTAAAGGAGTATATTAAGGCAAGATTTACTGCCTTTTATTTCCAGCTGGGGAAACCCAAATGATAGGAGGTGAAGCAAGGAGAAGCCCAGTAAACCCAGAGGTGTGCCAGCACCGTCTGCACCCACGGTGTCTCAGCAACCCCTACACGTGCTCAAAATATTACCCCAATCCTTCCCCAGTGAACCAGCAATCACCAGAACGGGAGGTACCAGCAAGAAGAAGCTGCCAATGCTCCCAGAAATCTCGTTGCTCATTGTGAACTGAAGGCCAAACGTTGAGAAGAGAAGGAGCCAGCACAACAGGACGTCTACCAGCGCCTGGCCGCACCAGTACGCTGAGGGCAAGAGCCCCGAGATCTGCAACTGGGCACGAGCTCCCACCTGGGAAGGCACAATGCCAAAGGCAGTTTATTGTCGGTGTCGGTTTGGCCAACTGCACCCATGAGAAGGGCTCCAGGAAATAAAAAGCTAACAAAAAGCTGCTACCATTGCGATACTGGGGTAAAATTCCACCTCTTTTTGACTTTTAGCATTTTGTGCTGGCTGCAAAGCTGCTCGTGGCAATACAGAGAAAAAAACCTCAAGCTGCCCATCACATTCAAACGTCCTTGTTGTAATACTGTCTGCCAACCCCAAATCTGCTCCATTGCAAGGAATTTACCTTGTAATCTTGCATGTAGCCCATTGCAAAGTGAGGAGGAAAACCAGGGAATAACAACAGCATATAAACGAGGTAAAAAAACCCAAAATAATCCCAGAATTCTGGATCATCTATCTGAAAACAGAAGAACAAAGCATTCGTAGAAAACAGCCGCAATGTAGTGGTGAAGATGCTGCAATTCATCTTACTGCATTTCTGATGAAGTATGGGACAGTATGAACACAAAGCGGGATTTCAAACCAAATACTGGCAGGGGGAAGGTTTTTCCCCAAACCACAGCCCTGCAAAGTGCTTGCCACTGGTGAGGAGAGATGGGTGGTCCCAGACTTGTGGTGCGCTCTCTCTTCTGCCAATTGATGGGCCACGGCCTGAGTAACATGATGTAGAGAATAAGAAACCTCCTGAAGAAACCCTCCCAGACACCCTCTCCATTCATCAGCCCTCAAGACCCACAAGGGAAAAATCAGCTTCAGTTTTCCTGAAGTCAAATGTGATGGTTCCAGAGCCACCACCAAGAAAGGTGGGTTTACAGGTACAGACAGCCCCACATGGCTTCCCATTAAAATCCGATGACTTACTGAGACTCTAAGCAGATTTAAGAACTATTTGCTGATGCCTTCTGGCTGCCAGGCTCTGACGCTTACAGAGAAAAATGGGTGATTCCAGATCCGAATGTGCACGGTGGAATTGAGGGCTCTCAGCAGAGCGTTACTAATCACATTCACAAGCACCGGGAAGCAGTTGACGGCCTCCATGTGGCATAACACAGTAAATCTGTAGCTCTTGAAAGAGCAAGAAAACAAGATGAAAACTCTTGACTTTTATCATCTAGAGGGAAGCAGTAGAAAAGGAGCACACCAGGAGAATCCAGGACTGAAATAATTTTGCTTATGCCTTGTTTGCTAAAAAACAAATTATGAGGTATTTGAAGTCTGTATAGTTGTGCTACAAAAATGTAAAGTTTGAGGTGGAAGGTGAGGGAGATAAAGTCTCCTCTAGCATGTATCTTGCTGGTTAAAATACTTTCAAATCTTTGTAGCTGTGGGTCTTATTCAATAGGACCATCCCACAGGTAGAGCTAATGGAGGCATCTGGCTTAATTATTCCATTGTTGGGAAGACACTGGAGGAGGAGAACAAAAATCCTTACCTGACCTTTGCGAGACACTTTTATAGCCCCATTGTGTTTTAGTTCCTCTGTGGTGTTTTCCTCACTTGTTATTTCCACTGTGAGATCTTGGCTCTCCAGCATTTGGATGAAGTGTTCAATGCCTGTGCCTGGTGTGAAAGCCAAAAGCAGAGTCGTCATAATACTGAACAACAAGAGAGTCTTTGATTATTTGTTTTTTTAAAAAAATCCACATCCCCCAAGCAAAACCAGAGAAAGTCTAATAACCGTGGACATCAGACAACACGTGTGTGGTGGATAGTTGCACATTAGTTTTTGTGAAGTTAATGAATTTCAGTCTCATTGACAGAATTTTTGCATTGTCTTTTTTTTTCTGCCGTTGCTAAGTTGCTACAAAATGTACTCTCCTTTGTAATGGTCCGATGAAGCCAGCAGTATCATACTCTGGCCAAATAACATAAAATAGCACCCACTCATAGGAATGTTGAAGGTAAAACTCTGAAGAACAACATTAATTTGACTCAGCATTAGCGAGCCCTCAGTGCAATACAGTGCCTGGTTTGAGACTCCCATGCTTTGAAAATGCAGAAATTGTTTGGATAGAGCTCTGGATTTGGGGCAGGTAAAGAACTGGGTCCCTTCTAATCTCATCCCTTTCCACATCATTGCATCAGGATCTCACCAGATGCTGAAGCCAAAGTGGGCTTCGTTCACGACCCTTTAAAAATGACAGTACCTATGCTCTTCTGTCACGACAACCTTCATCACCCCTTAGAACCCCTCAACCCTACAACCTCTTTTACTCATTATCCTTTGCAACAGCAAGAAGCCCCACGATAGGAAAAGACGAGGAAAGCCTTGTTCCCCTCACCCGTGTTGTTGTGGACCAGGAGGCTGGTTGTCCCCGAGCGAGCCCTCTTCCCCAGGGGCAAGAAGTACCGTGCGGACGAGAGCTCCCACGCACTCACGCTCTGCCAGGCAGCAACCAGGGTCAGTTGCAAAACCAGAGGAAGCAGAAAAACCACTTAGAGCAGCAAACTATGTTAAGAAAGAGATGAATAAACACTCTGAAAAGAGATATTCAGCAGAAGGCATTTGCATATTGGGAATGGTATACTATATTCAGGTTAGCCAATGCTTTTTCTGTTAAAAATGTTTGGCAACTTTATTTTCAGAAGCCTCAAACGTTGATCGTTCACAAAAGGCCCTCAAAATTTAGCAAGGAGGGGGCATTAGATCTGGAATGCTCAATTTTTTAGGGCCATGAAATGCCTCTCAGACTCCCTTATGGTATAAGTCATTTTTCATAAATCGGCATCTCTCTTCTGTTTCTTGTGCCCCACTGGGAAATGCCAGCTTGAAGACCAATGGGGCCAAAGAGTTCAGACACTGGCAACATGAGAGAAGTTTAAAAAAAATTAAAGAGGATGTCTGAAAGTAGTATTTTTTTCCTCTCTCTGTACACACTAGTTTATTTTAAAACTTCCTCCTCCATCTGAAAGAAGTATTTCTAAATGATTCTTTTCTTCAGAAAGAAGGTGCATTTCCCTTGCATAAATCACTCAGTGAAAATGCACAAAAGGGAGATTTTGTATTACTGGCACTGGAAAGGAAGAAGCTTTCTTCTCCTCTGAGTGCAGATTACCAGGACCATTCATAGCCAAGACCTGATATCAATTAATCCAAATGCTCATCCAAACAGGGGTGTGGAAGATTCCCCCCGTGCTGTGACTGTGTCCAGCTCCAGATGTGCAAGAGAGAATCGCTTTGGTACTTACATTGACCGCAGGTTTTTCACCGAACTCTTAAGCTTTAGGAAGTGCACCAGTGCCATGGCAGAGACCTGCTGCCTCCAGAGATCCAAGCCGCCGACTGCCGCCTTCCCCGCGTCCAAGAGCCGCAGGGAGCCCGGCTCCGTCTCGTCAGGGCATCGTGGTCCCGCTTCTGCCCGCTCCTCCCCAGGGATGTGCTCATCTGCAGAGAGTTTTCCATGTGCACATTTATATCTGAGACCAGCTTCTGTGTTGTAACGTGTGAAAAATTAAAAGCCACCTCGTAATCAACTGTTGGAGGCATGCCCAGGGGTTATTGCAAGGTAACGGTTCCCTTCGGCTGCGGATTGTATATTTGCAGCCATAACTGTACCTTCTCGGTCCACTGCGGCTTCTTCCTCCGGTCACAGGAAAACATCCTCCAGGGTTGTCATGCTAACTCCGTAACTGATAATTCCCTGGCCAGAGCAGCTGTCGAGGCCACTGAACAGATCTGCAGCACAGAGATAATACAAGTGCTTCCAAGGTTTCACACGGGAGCACTTATCTCCAGCCCAGGCTTTGGTCAACCTGACTGGAGCATCTCCAGGCACAGGGAGAACGATAAAGCAGCGAGCTGCCAGGATGCAAAGGCTCTGGAGGAACGCAAAAGTGCCAGGTCCATAGCTCGGTGACGGTATTTTTCTGTTTAGCACCAGCATTGCAGACTGGGCATCCTCTGGGGCAGAAGGCTATGGGGCTGTCGGACCACGCGTGACGGACACGGCGAGCGAGCGTCTCCCTGTGCCACCGCAGGCGTGGAGCATCACCGGTTGCGTGGGGTTTTCTCTTGTTACTATCTTCTCTTTTAACAGAAAGAAAAATAAACTCTCAGTAACACACGTAGCCCAGTTTAGCCTGCGAGGTTTTTCATTACAAACACTAGAAAAGCGTTTGTTGTACACTTTGATCTTAAACGTATGGGTGTTCAAATTGTGGGGGAAAACAAAAATGCAACAGTTCTAAAGTCCTTATGTGACTCCCGTAGGAAATCTCCCTCTTTATTTCCCTTTCCTCACATTAGTGATTATTTTTTCTCTACAGACAATTCTCAATTATTTTAATATACGTTACCTGGGAATTTATTCACGTTTTCTAGTGGCAGTTTATATCTCAGCTTGTATTGACCGTGTCCTGAGAATATGACGTTGGGGATGTATCGTTTAACCAGAGGCGTCACGTTCTCTAAGTCACAAGACTCACTGACATGGATCCTGTTCAGTTGAAAAAAACCAGATGTTTATTTTTTTGGGGGAAAAAAAAAAACAACCAAACACAAAACCCCAAACAAACAACCACTACCATAGTATTTTCTCGGACGCATAAAAATAAAACTCCAGCATCCTTCATTCATTCTCTACTCTGGAGTAAAGTGCTTCTTCAGTTAATTTAACTGAATATTAATTCAGTTAATTTTCTTTTTTCGATGACATCTGCTCTATAGTTTCCTCATTACAGTCGTTCTGATGGCTCCTTGTACAGGCGTGTTCCTGGTTACCAGTTGTTGGGGCTGAAGTAGATACCTTAAATGATAGCCAACCCCCCATTTTTTCTTCAAGAACAGAGAAGAACCGACACACTTCAGCCTCCCGTGCGAGATAAAAGCCTTGCGGTCTGAAGGGGAAAAAAAGGCAAAGGAATTTATACTGGAGAGCAGTTGTTCAAAACTTTTCTTGCCACTGAACCTCACAGGGGCTTTCTGCTCCAGGGCTGTTCTGCAGAGACGCTACAGGCTGAGCCTGTGCTTACCTGCGAGGCTATCGGCCTCGTCCGCGAGCTGGGTACTGAACACCCGCCCAGCTCCGTGCTCCTTCAGGAGGCTCCACACCCGCTGCCTGGAAAGGGGATCCAGCCCAGCCGTTGGCTCATCCAGGAGCAAAACCTGCAGAAAGGATGAAATCAGCCATTCCTCATTGCCGGAGCAATTGCACGTCTTTTGGGTTCGGCGTTCCCCTGAAAGGCTCAGGTTCCGACAGCAAGAGACCCAGGCCACCTTTTATGCAAGAGCAGCTATTCCGGGAGCTGTGCACAAGGCAGGGAACTCTCTATCTGCTTTAAAACTAGACTAGCAAGATGAGTTATGAATTTAATGAAATGAAATTATTACATTTATTAATTTCAATAATGACAAGCACTTTAGAGAGGTCTGAAATCACGCACGAAGTTGTAGCCAAGTACATGCATAACGTTTTAGTTATGTTGGACCTGAATATTCCCTGTATTACAGAGCTGTGCCTGCTGCTTTACCTGAGGGTTTCCAAGCATGGCAATTCCAATGGATAACTTGCGTTTTTGCCCGCCAGTCAGTTTCTCAGCTTGAGTGTCTTGAATGTTACCGATATCCAGCAGTTCCAAAATGTTTTTCACCTAAAACAGCACAAGGATGTCCATTCTCAGCACCAGTTGTCCTTCCATCCTGTATTAGCCATGAAGGAGACCTGTCTGGGACTGAAGGTACAGTTTCTAAGAGCATGTACCGTGGTCTACCACCACCAGCAGGAGCAGCCTCTGCAGGGGCTGCTACATTCCCTCATCTCCTTGGGCTGAGCAGAGGAATCGCTGTGGTTGCATCAAGCCCACAAGCTTGCCTGCTAACCTGGTTGAAGCTTGACACCAGCTTCGATTTTCAGAAGACACAGCCAGGCGGACCCCTTGAGCTTCCCAGCGCAAAAGGAGCCTTTACTGAAACGTGGGGTTTGCCTACAGCATCATGTCGCTGCACAGCGATGCGTTTCAGGGGAACACACACTTACCTCTCGCTCTACCTCTTTGGACTTGATGCCCTTGATTTCTGCAAAAGTTTTCAAGTTTTCTTTCACTGTTAAGACTTCAAACTGTATGTTGAATTGTGGGCAAATGCCAATCATCTCTCTAATCTCTTCCCTATCTCCTGTTTCAGAGAGTTTGTAGTTGTATATGGTTGCAGAGCCTGTTCACAGGAATAAACGTGATGAGGTGGAACGAACTACTCTTTACAGCTTTAGAATCAAGCCCACCCCATCCCATCTCACCGTTTGCCATCCTACCTTCCGAAGGCAAAGCGAGTCTGCTGACCATGTGTAACAGCGTTGTCTTTCCAGCCCCACTGTGTCCGAGTAAGGCAGTGATTTGACCCTCATAAATATTTAAAGAAAAACCTAAAATGAAAATACATCAAGTTGGTGAAGAAATGAGGTTTTACTTGCTCATTGTTGAAGGCAAGTCAAGAAGTATAAGAACGAAGTAGTAATAATTAGTCAGAAGTGCATTAAGCAAGTTGGGGCAACGTTCTACCAATCTTGAACTAAAGGTAGAAGAAGCTGCTCTGTATTCAGCAGAAAAGACAGAAATACAACAGCAGAAAAAAACCTTTCTTCTCTTTACTGTTATTAAGAGTGGAAAATCTATAAAACCTCTACAAAATAGTAATCAGTTGCATCAATATTTTACATAAATTTTCAAGCAATGCAAGTGCTGTTTTATTTCTCTGATTGACCGACAAGTTTGCTCAAGTGTTTTTTCTCATCTTTAACAGGAATCAGTATCACAGCTTTCGTACCTCTTAAAGCTTCTGTCTTCTCGTCTTTCTTTTTATATGCTTTTTTAACATTGTTGAGTCTAAAAGGAATGCAATGAGGATATTATTTCAGGATTCCTGTAAATGCATTTCCCTGGTATCCTTTTTCATTCTTAGGGCTTTAAATTCAAGCGGCAGAAATGACATGAAAAGTAAGAGCTACTGGGAAGCAACCCTGAGATTCAGCAGGGTTTGGCATGCTCTGTACACAGACGAGAACCTGGCACTCAGTGAGGGAGCACCAAGCCTTGCAAAGACAAGGTCAAGCCCATTGCAACAGGCGGCTGTTTTACAACGGGCTGCCCTCTGCGTGCTCCTTGTTGTCCCTAATGGACATGTAACAAAGTCCACAGCAAAAAAAAATGTTTTTTTAAAAAATGTGAATTTATCTGAATTTAACCGTTAGTGCCAGCTTGAATTCTCTCTCTCTCACATCTGTATTTTATCTCTACTCTTTCTCTGTGAAACGGAGTGTTTTGTAAGAATTTCACAAGCAAGAAAGCTGCCTGGGTACTTCAAAACAAAGCTGATGGCAGCAGCAGTGGTCTGGAGGAGCATTAAACCCAAGCTACCCAACTCAAATAGCATGAATAGAAATTCCTTCTCTCTTAACCTGATGGCCTCCTTCCCCATGAATTCAGGGGGAACCAGCTCTACGACATCACTGAGGAGCTCCGAGGAGCTCGCTGCAGTTCTGGACATCTCCCTGGTGGAGCCTCTCCTACTGCGCAACCAGTATGAGGGCTTCAGGCAGAAAAAAGGGGGATCTGGGATGCCGTATTTGCCTGACAGGAAAACAAAGATGATGACCTGTCATTAACCAAAGCCACAACCAAGACATCATCCTAGACTAAACATTTAGGAGGTTCTAATAAGTACTTGGCTGTCTCAAAATTGGTACGTTGTCCAGTTAAAAAAAGTTTAGAGCTGGGGTAGATGAGACAAGTAGGTTGGCTTCAGGGCTATATCTAATGAATTTGACATTTTATTTAATGAATTAAAATATTGTGCCACACATTATTTTCTCATAAACAGTTCAACTGCAGTATAATTAGAAAGAAAAAACACTACCTACTTTGTTGTCTCTGATTTGGGAATTACCAGTGTGTGTGCCTGAGGTAGAAAAGTCACTCAGTGGTATAATACATTTTTTTAGTCCAAAATCTGTTTTGGTTGACTCAGAGATTGGAGCAACTCATCATTTCCTTGAGGAGCTATTACATGCAATCCATATAGATCAAAAGTATAAAAGAAGAAAGTATGATAATAAGCATAAATCATACCTGGCAGAACTTTGTCGAAATACATAGCTAACAGCATGTACGAGACTGAATCAAAGACCAGCATAACGCAAGTTGAAAATAAAAAGTATGACTCCTCCATAAGGTTAGAAAAAGACAAATCCACTCCATATTTTTCTAAATTGAAATCCTGAAATAAAGGACAAAGAAGAAGAATTTTCAGGCTGGGAAACTATGCCCATGTCATCAAACCATGGATGCAATTGACTTTGTTAACTCAGAAATCATCTGCAGTACTGACCAATTTTTCTTCCTTTCTTTCGAGTGAGGAAGGGAACTAGATTTACTCCATGCAGATATCTTATGTTTTCATTCAGAATTTTCCAGAACAATCCAGAAGCAGAGTTTTACAGAACGTCGTTCAAGAAACACGATATTCGCACCGTTGACATGAGAGAGTCATGACAAAGTATAATTTTACATAGTGATTGATTTAACCACATGGTAAATCATCAGTAAACTCTGCTTCTTTTTCTGCTAGTGCAGAAATCTCCTCTCCCAGTGTTGTGGTTTAGCCGAAACAAGGACACCCAGGCAGATTTTTATATATATGAGGAAATAAAATATTAAATAACTGGAGCTACAAAGCATCGCTCAGAGCTATGCGATATGACTAGTAGGAAAGTGGGAAACTGCGTAGAATTATGCAACGCGGGAATGGAGGAAGGTTGGCCACACCAGAAAACTCAAATTCTGTTTTCACGGTTTCTGTTGTCAGGAAGAGTCGCTGCAGCGAGAGGGGAATGACTGGGCAGCAAAGAGCTGATGTCCCCAAGTCAACTCCCGTCTGCCCAGGGTCCAGCCCCGGAGGATAATGGTGCTGTTGTGTGTGGCGATGGGCTCGCTGGGGCTTCCTCGGGTTTCATGGGGACGCTGCAGGAGAGCACAATGGCAGCTTATTTGTGACGAGGGCCGTGATTTTCTTTGCATTTGTGGTTTCTTTAAATGGGGGAATGGGACGGGGGCACTGGTGTCCCTCTGTGCTGCCCGACAGCAGCTCAGCTCGCATGGAAGTTTCAAAATAGGACACGGATATTACTGAAAAGTACCTGAAGGTTTTACAGGTGTGGAAAAGCCGATCTTTTGAAATGGGGACTACGACTTCCTATGCCTTTCTCTATCCGTGAAGTACAGCACGGTCTTTTATTGCCGCTCTCTGCGGCTGAACGTACGCTGTGCCGCCCTGAGGGGGCCCTGGACGGCAAGCTGGCGGGGAGGTGCAGCTGCAGACATGATGCCCCGTACCTTTGCAATGCCGGCATTAAATGCAAAAGGACAGAAGAGACCAAGAAACCGCTTCAATGGTTCTGGAAGATTTTCTATCAGCACTGTGAGGCTCAGGCATCCGAAGAGAAAGGTGATGAGGAACCCCATGGAGCCGGCAAGTTTGGAGGTCCTTAAGAGGGAGCAGAGCGTGAAAACCAGGTGGATCTGCAAGAACAGATATTTCCTTCCATCACGGAAGGAAATAAATACCCTTAAAAATAGCACTTTCACTTGCCAGGCAAACAGATCTCTGGTGAGCTGGGTCTGTGTAATAAAATACACTAAGGTCCTTCTCAGTGGGTTTATCTGAGTTTCAGATGAGTTCTTCTGTAGCCAACCTACTGCCTGTCAGACCTTCAGGCTGTAATTCCGATCACCGCTGCCGAGCCGGAGAATCCACTCGGCTCTTTCAGTTGGTATGACCACGCGAAGGATACAGCCCCGAGCACTGTGCAAAAGGCTCCGGAGTGATGCTTAGGCTCAGCAACATAGTGATAAGTCATGTGGTGAGAAAACAGGGCTTTAAAACCTGACTTACACAAGCTAGGCCATACAGGAAAAACAGCAGGAAGACCGCAAGGAAGCTGCTGAGGTAGAAAACGTGCTGCACCACGAGAGCCGTCAGCAGGCAGGAGAGGACCATCACATAGACAACGTACAGCAGACGCCAGGAGAGCCTGGAGAGGGAGAGGTGACGTTACACCTTCTTTCAATTAGGCACTGCTGTTACAGCTTCATCTCCATGGCAGAACCACTTAAAATTAAAATACTAAGTGTTTCCCAGGGCCAACTCATTCACATCTTCTGCAGAACAGACAGCATGACCCACCTGAGGAGGAAATACCCAAGGAAGAAGAATACGCTGCTGCCATGCTCAACCCTTCTGGTTTGTCCTTACAGTACTGGAGAAAAACTCATTTAACCTCTTATCTGACAGTGCAAGCGCCCAGGAGCATACTGTTCTTTTGCAAACAGATACTTTAGTTAAAAAAGAACTCACCAAAATGCAATATCCTGCAGCCCCATCGTCTTCATCAATACTTTGAGCTGCTTCTTTTCTCTTACAACATTCATTGATAAGAAATACATGAACGGAGAGAAACACATCACGATTGTAATCATGAAATAACTGTACTCTAATGTAATTGAAGAGATGACACTCTGGGACTTCATACGGACACCAGCAATTGATTTCATCTCTTCCCAAACAGAATGATTTGCCACCACCTAAAGGAATTAAAGGTCAGCATCTCAGTATTTAATTGCTTTATGCAGTGAGAGGTCATTATATAAGAAACTTTCTGATACATCAGCACTAGATTTTCTTTTTAATGCAGCTTTGTGGAACACATCAACAAGTAATGCAATAAAGCCCTACGGAAGGGGCTCATCTGGCTCCCTTGTGTGTCTGCACCTCAGCTAGAACCCCCTCCTTGTCCACTGAGAGACATAAATCCTTCAGCTCACCCAGAGGTAAGGATCCAGACACACAAATGTCTCACACTCCCCAAGGTCCTGTTTCTCTCCCCGGGTGTGAAAGCAGCCTGGAGAGCTGGAGGGGCACAACCGGGTGGAATGACCCCTACTCTGGTACGCTTTTGAGGAACAACTTGGAAAGGAAGGACACGAAATGACAGACGTGCCGACTTCGAAACCAAGTGATCCAGCAGGCGTGCACACCGCCCCAGCCTCCGGCAAGAATCACCTTTTCCTTGGAATCTGAGAAGTACTTTAAATCAAATAGTGGCATTACTCTTAGCTCCCAGGTGTTAAGAAAAATTGCCATTTTGAAGAGAAACAAAAGTAAGTACAAATCTTCAAAATTAAATCGAAAGCAGGCATTTTCTGCAGGAACTGCGATTGCGTTCAAGTTCTCACTGTCACTGCCAGTAGTGCTCAGCTGAGTATTTTAAGATATTTGTTTTTCTGCAGAATTTTCTGACAAGCCCGACCCCTGCTATTGTCACAGAACAATTTGTTTTTCCTGGACCAAGTTTAAAATAGCAGGTGACCTACAGCAATTCATAAATTCCGTTTACCTCTCTAATAGCAGCATCGATGCTGGACTGCAGGGACAGGAAGCCTTTGTACCAATACCTCGGGCTGTAGCAGTGCCGCGATGAGAAGTTGTAACTGTTGTCTGCAAGGATGAAAGGTGAAGGGCATCACAGTCAAGAGCAGTGAAACGTAATTGGTTTTCACTACAAAGGCTAATGATAAGCAGACTTATGCACTGTGGGGAACTCCTCCAATGGACCAGTGGTCCACTGACAAAAAGAAATAATGAACGATTTGTTAAACCACTTAACGTATATAGGTTATTCCAACAAAGCCATGCCGGTCCATGCCAGGCAATCATCCACCCATAAATATTCATTGTGTATTACCTATGTATCCCAAGTTGTCATTTGGAATAGCCAAAGTAGGAAACCTGAGGTGATAGGAGAAGTTGTCTTTAAATACAATCCCTATAATTTCATTATTCGAAATCCAGGCTTCCTCCAGGGCTCTCTCGTTGTCCAGCACCTCTAGTTCTATACCTGTAGTTTGTAAGAAAAATACTGCAATGAGTTTCTGTAGGTGTGGAAACGTGTGCCCAGGCACTGGGTATATATTCTGCTTTTTTAGCATTGCAACTTCTCCTTTCCAGTTCTTGCTCGACTGGGGGGCACCTTTAAATACTTCATACTTTACCAGTTGTGAAGAAGTGTACCGGAAAAGAATGAATCAATGTCGTAATGGTATCATTCCAAAAAGGCAGAGCTTTACAGCTCAGAAGCACACACTGACCTCACTAGGAATTTAAAGACTAGAGAAGAAATACTTGCCGCAATGGAGGATTTGGGGTGAATTTTCTCTGCTGACCGAAGATACTGGAGAACCACTACAACACAATGCATGTTTAATAGGTTAAATAATGACAAAGGTAAATATTTAAAAGGCAAGACATACCCATCATTACAGAGTTCAAGGCCACTTTGTTCATTATCTGCCTTGTGGTCACAGTGATGGGTGTAAAAGCGACGGTGACGCCAGTGGCATCATAGGCAGGATCATCTAACTGCCCAAGGTAGCTGTAGGGCACTTCGGGGCAGCGGATGTTCATCATGAACGTGCACACTATGAACATCAGCGGCAGAAGGAGCAGAGACAGCATCCACTCCTAGGTGGGGGGAGAGCAGAGGAGAAAATTTAATAATATGACAGTATAAGAGCATATTCTCTGTGGGATTAAAATATCAACAAGAGACACTCAGTCACACAGGTTTCTTAGATGTTGACTAACTAACAAGGTCTTTGCATATGTGCACATCACCTCAGTAAATTACTCTGCTTAAAGAGCCCATCTGTACTCTCATATGTCACATGAAAGACAGAAATAATATCAGTTAAGAAAGTAAAGTCGCATAAAATGTTCGTTACCAGTTGGGCTTTTCAAAAATACTTTAACTTTTAATTTTACAAGAAGAAATTGGGGTATAGGGACAGGCAGGGATTGGCTGCTCTCAACGGTTAGCTACTCACTTTTTTCCTTTTTTTTTAGCTTACCTGAAAGCTCTGCATCTTCATCCTCCACTTGATAAGTACATTTTTCCACAAGAGAATTTTAGTTTGCTGGAATACACTCATATTTCTCTGAAGTGTCTTCATCTTTGAACCTACAAGCATTTTTTTTGTAATTACTTTCAAATACAACAAAAGCTAGAACAGCTGTGACTGCTTTTATTTGCACAGTCCTTGCACGTGTGCCCAGAAATACTTTCTTTCCCTTTTTATTACAAGGGAGAGTGAGCTGTAGCAACTCAGGCCTCGTGCTGAGCACAAGCCAACCCTGCAGCATAGCTTCTAGCAGCGAGGGAGAGACCTTGTTGTCCTCAACACACTCCCAATCCTTGCAGCTCAGCAGTAAGACACTGATTATAACCACAATTTCACGCTTCTGTGCTGTAGCATGGTGAGTCTGGGAGGAGTTATTTATGAAATAAAAAAAGGGAAAATCGTACTCATGACCTAATTGGCTCGAGCGGCCTTAATATCCAACAAATAGTGACATCAACATGCTTTATTAAAATCACCAAAATCTTTTTGCATGTAATTTTAATGTTCTGTAGGCGTCACACCGAGAAGTGTTGAGCAAGTCCTGGCTGTGGTGTGAGCTGAGCTCACATGTAAAGCAGCGTTGATTGAAGGCAACTCGGAGCTACGAGAGAACAAATTCTTGGAAGTGCGTTCAGAGTGCTGTCATTGTGGGGGATGTTCACGGAAAATGAGAGGAAACGGATAGCTGCAAGCATGCGTTGGCGTGCTATGCCAGAAGATGTGGCAGCATCCTTAGAAAGATGTGGTCAAAGCAAAACAAGGATTTGGTGCCCGGATTAATGCCGGTGGTGGGAACTTAAAGGAGTAGGCATAAAGTGAGCTGGCAGAGTAACTGTTGCAGATGAGATATGTCCATACTAATGTCAGGAAAATAAGAATTAATAACTCCAATGAGCAAAAGAACTAAGAACCCAAATGCAAAAGGGTTACACTGAGATAGCCAAACTGCTCTGTTGTCACATATGTAGCTAAAATATGCTTGCAAACAAGATCTTGATCTTTTGTCAGTGAAGTCTCAGGTAGAAATACCAGAGCGTTTGTCGATCTAATCCTTTCACACCTTCCCGTCATACGGGAGGAAGATTTACATTGTCCCGTTCCCTTTGGGGAATGATGCCTCACAGCGCTGACAGGCAAGACGGAGTTCATCTTCTTCCAAATATTTATATTCATGGTTCTCCCCTCCCTTATTATTCTCCACTTGACCCACACGAATGTTTCGATTTCAGGTACACCAGGGCCAGATTTTCAGTTTCTCCTCCACGTGCCCATCAAGCCAGGCCAGCCCCATGCAACACCTCGAGTCGCCCGGGGTTTCAACGGGGTCTAGGTCTTGACAGTGGGGTTGCCTTAGGCAAGCATCAACACGAACCTTGAACCTTCAGCCCTGCCACCAGCCAGGCAAACCCAGCGCCCAGCGAGGCAGCAGGCACCAAAACGCTGGAAAAGCAGCTGCAATAAATAGTCTTCCCTGGGAACAGGCTGGAAATGCGTGTGCCGGCGTGGCATGTCGGGAAGATGGGGCAGGAACATTGGTTCAGCGACAGAAATCTAATATTTTGCTATCACTCTTTGAATAGATTTTTCTCTTCCAGATGATCTCACTAAATCCAGGCATATAAAAATTTGAATTTAGCCTGTGCTAATGATCTCCAGACTTCATTGAGGAAACCGTGAGGTTAAATTGTTTGGTCACTTTTTCACCTAACAGAAGCAAGGTGCAGGACAGCGTATATCACCCGTACACATTTCCACAACTGAAACGGGATTTGTTTCGCGGCTTTCTAGTTTCTCTTTCATTTTAATAGGCACATAGAGTAACCTCAACAAGTTGACACACCGCTGGAGTTCCAGCTTCACACCCAGGAGTTCCCAGGTGGGGTAGAGTGCTGGTGCACCAGGTACCCATCATGGGCGTCACACGTGGCCTCCCTCCTCATCAGCCCTCAGCATTGCCTGACCCCCAGCCGTGCTGCCGCAAAGCTTGGGCAGTTGGGGAAAACGTGGCAGAATTGATTTCATTATTCCTTCGGTATTTCAGGGGGAATTTTTAACAGTGTAAGATGGACAGAAGACTTTCAAAATTCAGTCTTTAACTTACACTGCACATAGGGAAAGAAATCTGCTCCTCACGTGGGCTGGATTACTTACAATACTGAGATGAACCTACCACATCCTCTTAGCGCTGAGAAACACAGGAAATACACCTCCACCATAACCTGAGCTCCATTTGCGTGTTATTTCATATCAAAGTAAGGTTAAAAAGACTCTATTGCCTTTAAATAGTCACTAAGCTCGGTCACAAGCTTAACTCAGCCTGTTAGAAAGATGCCCAGTGTCCCACCCTACACATTCATATTCTCATCCAGCGTTATTAATGGTGTTACTAAGTGCTAGATGTTTTCATACCTTTTAAATAACAATTTTTATTTGTTTTAAGAAGAACGTTTAAGCCTTACCTTAACGGGAAGGTTTGAAAGGAATCCAGAGCTTGTCCTTTGCGGAGTGTCTGTAAAAGCAGAGATGCTGACCCTCCCTGGGAGGGACTTACCGGGTGTCACAGCGGCTTTGTCCACGCACTTGTTTTTTTTTTCACTCGGGCACTCCTGCCAAAAAGGCATTCCTCACACCATCACTTCGCTTTTCCTTGGCTGCCTCCCCCCTTCCTCCTTGGCAGATTTTCAGATTTATTTATGTTGTAAAAGGCAAACAGAGCATATTGTTGTTGAGTTGCTGGAGCGGATTCTCTGAAAAGTTACTCAGGAAATTCTTGAGCCTTGGCCAAGAGAAGAAAAATGAGCCCAAAACCAAATCACACAAAAATCCTTTCTCTGGCAAACGCTGTTATGTTTCTCGGTGCAGCAAGAGAGCCTGCAGTCAACACGGTATCTCGGCACGCTGCTGAGGGCGGAGGAGCAAACGGTGACCCTCGCGCATCGCCGAACGGCAAAGGTTGCCTTTGCAAACTGGTTCAGTGCCACCAGCCCCGGTGTCGGAAGAGCGGTGAAGCACTGCCTCCCGGATAGCAACAGCTCTCCGGAGTGGAAAAAAAAGGGATTGTAAACATTAAAATAAACTTCTCCTGACTAACTTTGTGCTTCTAGAGGGATCGGGTTCGATTTCACCCCCAGGCTGAGCACAAGGAGCACGCCTGCCCCTCCGTCGGCCACCACAGCATCCCTGCCGTGGCATGGCTGAGCGACCAGCGGTGGGAGGGAGCAGCGACCAGCGGGGACAGAGGCTGGGCTTGTGAACGCGCAGGAGCTGGATCGTCTTCTCTTTGCTCTGCCTAGTGGGAAAAAACACCCCTAAGATTCAAATAACGTTCAGATGTTTCGGTAAGGCACATTGCAGAGGCGTAACGAGTCAGGACACAGGATCAAGACCTGTCCCCAGGACATCTCTGTGGTGTACAAACCTTCTCCTCCCCTTTCAGCCCCTCTTTGCATACGGGAAAAAAACCCACCTTAAGTGGAGAAGTGGATATGCCAGGTCCCAGCGAGTGAATCTCAAGCAAAGACACCTCCCTGCCCGCCTCCGACAGAGGCACTGATGTCTGGAGCTCCTACGGGAAGCAGCTCTCTGGCTGTGTGGGGCGGCTGCTCCGGGGGCTTCTCCTGGCAGGAGCAGCCCATCGCTTGAGCCACGGCAGCCACCGGCTGGGACCTGCTTGCCCGCATCCCTGCCTGCATTGCCTGGACACGCATCTGTGCCTGCGTAATCCACCTGCATCATCCTTGCCTGCATTGCCCGTACCTGCGTCATCCAGACCTGCACTGCCAGCATCATCCACATGAAGCCGGGGAGACCGTGGCGTGGGTGAGGGTCTTGCTGCTGTGTCTGTCTCATGGGACGGCACTGCCCCTGTCTTCCAGTGGGTCCCCAGCTCAGCCTTTCCCAGAGACTGGGGGGGTGCTGGGGGGACAGGGCGACAAGGCACAAGGGGAGATACCTGGCTGCCTCAACGTAGGGACTTTCTACTTTTTTTTAACTTTTATTATTATTATTTAAAGCTAGCCCTGGCAGGCAGATGTCTAAGAAGAGATGCTGCTCTGCTCAGACAGGGCTAGGGTGCTGGTGCTTGCCCCCATCTCCCCACCAGTGCCCCCATGCCTCCCAAGCACCCACAGAGGGTGGGTGCTAGCGAGGAGCCCACCCCATCTTCCTGACCACCAAAGCAAGTCAGACACACATCCTGCGGCCAGAAGACCTGTTCAACCTACTGTCCTGCCCCAGCTTTACTTTGGGCCAAAGCACATCTTATTTTCACTCCAGCTAATAATTGGGTTTTTTTTAAAGATGGTGATCTAAGAGCTGCCAGTTTTCATTACACTTTTCCAGGGACTGCTGAGTCCTTTCCTCTCTCTGTGTCCCCAGTGGTGGGGAGCAGAGATGGGCCAAGGTGGCCTGAGCCGGAACACACAGCGACAGCAGCTTTTTGGGTCAAAGCGCAGCCCTGCACCCCTCCGTCAGAAAACACCAGCCGTGTTGGCAGCGTGACACCAGCCAGAAGGTGCTTCCCAGGACTGAGCGAGCCAAAGCTCTGCTGTCCTCCTGCCGTGGACGAGTGAGGGTTTAAGAGCCTCCTCTGAGTTTGCACGAGTCCCCCCAGCGCCCAAGCCCCCACGCGCAGTGCCTGCCTTGGGACCAGCAATTCATTCTGGCAGGGTTATTCCTCAGCACGGCAAATCTTCACGAGTCGCTCCGAGCAGGGCTATGGATGAATGGCGGGATTCAGAGGATAAAGGCTTTATTTATTAAAATAATCATTCTTTTTTTCTTTGTGAGGCAGGAAGCTTGCAGGGCTGTATGTGATGTGACACAGATAACCAAGTCCTAAGGCTGCATCTGATCACGTGTATTAGTAACACTGATGAACTATGCTGAATATTTTCTTTGGAGGCTGCAGGGTTCAGGGGTGAAGTGGTCTCTGCTCCACAGCCCCGCTGGATGCCACATCCAGGTCGTGCTCCTCCAGGTCCTGGGTGAGGTCTACAAACGCCTACAACGCAACGCAGCAGAAACACCCCTATTATTGCCAAGGTCTGCTGGTATCCACACCGGTCACAAGCTACTTTTTCTTTTTATACAGGCAGTTTCTAGCCCGTAACTTCTACATTAACATACCTGTTGCAAAGTGTTCAATGACAAGCTGTACTCCTCAAGCCTGAAATTCTGTTTAGCTGCGGAGGGATGGAGAAAGCATCCTTAAAAAACAAATATATATGAACAACTTGAAAGCCATCTTCTTACTTAACTGATTGTTTCTTTTTACCTGCTTCTAGCTTGGAGAAAGACTGGGACAGAGGTAGTGCATCTTCCATTGGTATCTTGTAGATGAGCAAAGAAGAAGTTCTGAAAAAGTAATAAAAAAATTAATTCATCTTTTCGTGACTCAGCGCCAAGGTTTAGGGGTGCTTGTAGGGTCACTGTACTCCCAGGTAAATTATTGAGCAAGCTCAGTAGGAGCAACAGAGCATCCCAGCACAAGTCCAAGCTGGGTGTGCAGCCCACGGGACAGTGACCTTTCTTGCCGAGCCGCGTGGGGGAAGAAGCGCAGAATTTCAGCGTGGAGAGCATCACTTTGCCCCATGTCCGTCATTTTGACTTCTAGGTGGTAAGTTGTGCCAAACTTCCTTTTCAGATCCTCAAGGGAGCCAATGTAACTGCAGAGGAGGGAAAACAGTGCTCAAATCATCATAAACAGCAAATAAAGCAATCACTGGATATGAGCAGCTGAAATATATATCCTCTTATTCATCAGCGGTTTATACCGTGCTGCTAAAACAACTTACCTCCTCCCAAAACTACATTCATTACACACTTGGGACAAAACAAACCAACATTTTCTATTAATTAGATTAAAAAGAAAAACCAAACAAAGAAAACCCCGAAGCCCAGGCTAAAAATCAGGTGGCATCCCGGTGAGCGACGTGATGCCGGTGCCCACCGTAGCTGCCCTGACACCAGGATGGCCACTCGGTCGCACGTCGCCGCCGCCTCCTCCAGGTACCGCGTGCTGAGGATTCCTGCCCGCTCCTTGCTTTTCATGGTGGTCTGAATCACCTTCCTAGGAACAGAGGGGTCACAGTTACTTCACAGGAGTAGCCAAAGAAAAATCTCCCATTTTGCATCTCCCTCCCAAAAAACAACTGAAACGATAAAATTATAGAAAAGTGGATGACTATTTAAAAGACTTCAGTTATCTTGCTTAAAGATGACATGTGGATGCCTATGCTATGTTGCAATTTGTCACGTCAGCATCCCTCCAGATTTTACACTTCCAGGGTAAACTGTTGATGAAAAGCTAGAGCAAGCACTAGGGCTGAGTGATGAAAAGAACGAACTACCTGTACTTTCATCTCGTGCTCTGAGGAAAACAGGAGTTTTGTCTTTCGTACCAAGTGCACGGGCTCCGCTGGAGTCCGCTCAGATTTTTTGGGTGCACTACCATTAAGATTAAACCTGATGGTTAGCAAGGACTTACTGCCTGCTGAGCAATGAGTTTAGCAAGTGGCACCCGGTGCCCTGTGCATTAGGAAAAAGGGAAAACAGGGATGTACTCTGGCACCGGGGCAGAACCTCTTTGCTTGGCCAGCGGTTACTAGAATTGTGAGGGTAAGACACACCCTGTTAAATCTGTTCCACACGTCCCGGTTCCGCTAAAACGGGGCTGCTCACCGCATGCGGCGCTGCCCTTTCAGGTCCATGCCCGCTGACGGCTCGTCCCAAAGCATTACCCTCAGGTCTCCCAGGACGCTCAGCGCGAAACACAGCTGAAACGGGAAAGACAAGAAGGGCAGGGCAGATCTGCTTTTACTTTACCCGCAAAACTGGTCAGTTGTCCTGGTACGTCTTCACCCCTGTGAATCTTGTAGAAGCTGAAGCTTCATTTTTTTTTTTTAATCTTGATTCCAAAATGCAGGAGCAACAGGTATTAAAAAAAAACAAAACACCACCTCAGGTGTTCTTAGTTAACTTTTTAATCTCCCAGAATCATCTTTCCTCAAAACCCCCAAGCCTGCCAAAGACCTGAAAGTGGTTTTCCATCCCATTTACTGGCAGATGCACATGGCGGGGCATGAAAAGGTGATTAGCTTGTAAATCCAATTTGTGGTTAGCATTTCTTAAACACACAATGTGGGAGAGGGGGGTGTCCTGCCAAGCTGGACAAAAACTATTGATGAAAACAAATCACGCCAGGAACCTACTTTGCCCTATCTGCTTCTGTGTTATAAGGAAGTAATTCCCTTTGAAACGATAAGGATCTGAAATTTTTTTTTTTCTATTTGACTTTAATTTTAGGCTTCAGTCCAAGAAGAAAATTTCTACTTTGTGCAACAAAAAATCCCCAAACTTTTACAACATCAAGCACCATATTCTACTCTCACTGACACCAGGGCAAGGAACCCAACACATCCTCAAGCTTGAATGAAGGTTTTCTGTGCACCACGTTCAAGGGAGAAAGAGCAGGATTTGCTCAAACACAAATCTAACACGTACCTTTCTGGCTTCTCCAGCAGATAACCTCCTCGCTGGGGTTTTTAAATGCTTCTGGAGATCCAAGGCCTTTGCTATGCTGTGGGGAATAGAAAGGAAAAATACTGAAATGACCATCTCTCTCTGCTAACGCCGTGGTCAGGGGTACTGAGGAACCGGAGGCTAACATACATGTTCTGGCTGATATGCATCACCTTGTGTCACTTGGTGATTTTAGTCCTAGCTCACATGGTAAAATTAAGGCATTTTTGCAGAAACTCGAGAGCGTAAGCACAACTAATGAGAGAAGGGAGCTACTCATGTAACTAGCCATGAACTGGAGCAAGTTTAATTTTTTCCTGAAGTTTTCTAGATAAACTAGGGTTAAGATCTTCACAGCCAAGGGGTTGAGAACAGTATAAAGTAGCAGGTCTCATCAGAAGGAGACCCAGTTTCTCTAAGGTAAAGAGGCACCGAAGGTGCTGCCTCTTACTTGCACTAGCCAGGTTTGTCCGCACAAAAACCCTTCCCTGCCCCGTGCCTCCGGAGGGGGAAAGAACCGAAAGCTCGGAGCATTTGTCTCTGTACCGGCTGATGGCAGCAGCTGCATCCTCTCTCCTCATCCCTCTCACGGCCGCGTACGCCTCCAGATGCTGGCGCACCGCGAGGTCTGGCCAGAGCGGGTCCCGCTGCGGGCAGCAGCCCAGGCGCCCCGGGCCGCCCTGCCCCGCGGAGGCGGCCGCGGCGTGGCGGCCCTGGAGCAGCACCTGCACAAACACACGCACGCTTGCGTCGCCGTAGAGCGTTATTCCGGGGTGAAGCAGCGAACCCCTTGGAAACGCAGTAATGTTCCCCCCCGCGTGGCGAGGCACACCGTGGGAACGGAAGAGCAGCATCACGGGAGCGACCATCTCCATCTGCCACCGCTCCTGCTCCCCTGAACCCAAAGGGCGTTCTCTGCCGTAAAACTTGGGGTAGTAGTACCGATGGGAGACTATCTTTTCCTAGTAACACTTTTCTGTTTCAGTCCCAAATCTGTAACAGCAATGGCATTTCCCCTCCCCCAGCACAGATCATTAATCATCCTGGACTTAATTAAGTGATGGATTGTTACTGGCCCAACCCTGTTCACATTCGTTTTCAATTTCCTGGTTTTGCAAGGCTGTTTATGAAGAGCGTTGTTTTTTTTTAGACATCAACATTTTTTTACGGGGCTTGTGAAACTTCACGATGGGTTTCAAACGCGCACTGAAGATTTTGCGTAGCTCAAACCCTTAAATCTGTAACATCGATTTTGATGAAAACTAGAACATGCTTTGAGTAAATCAACACTTTCTTCTTACTTCTGTAACTATCCAGGGCTGCACGTACATAAATTCCCCGACTTAAGGGCTGCACTGCCAGCTTGCCTTATCACATCTTTCATTTAGAAAGGCATCAAGATCAACCCCCAAACACGCCAAAGGAATCACCTACCTCGCCGGCAGTCACCGTTGTGTCTCCAGAAATCATGCTTATAGTTGTGCTTTTTCCAGCTCCGTTGGGTCCTAACAAACCTAATACTTCTCCTGGAACAAATATGCAAGAACTGTTAATAATAATTATTGTTAATAAGACCTTCTTCCCTGTGCGCTAGGTAATATCTAAAAGTGCAGTAAGAGAAAGGGTTGTTCATTAACCTATCCCAATAAATTAAAACTGTGAATGCAGGAGCCCAGGTGCATTGGGTCTGGTTGCACACAAGAAAGTTCTAACAAAAATATGGTCTCCAAATGTGACCTTCACATTGGATTTTAGTCATTTATAGGAGGTTAGGCAAAATACTTGAACCTTTTTTAACACTAAAAGAGAGATTTTTGACAGCAACTTTCTTCTTTTTCTTAAAGATGGAACTGGCTTTCTTGTCTTCATATTCCTTGCGCAAACTGTTGACAACGATAACTGGCTCCTGTGAAGAGACGAAGTGGGAAATAAAAACTCTCATCCTATCCCATGACACAGCTCATCTGTTCTTACCATTAAGTATGACTCTTTAAAGAGAAACTTGCTAAATTAAGAGTCCAAGAAACAGAGCAACAGAAAAAAAGGAGAAAAAGCAGGATAGGAATAAAGATATAGTGTCAGCTAAATTCCTTCTGGTGCCAGGGCAGCCGTGGGCTGGATGGCGAGATGTGCGCTTGGACATCAGATCAGTAAATAGTAAGCGCATGAGCTAAGAAAGAGGAGACAGGTCTGAAGATGGAGAATGAAAAAGAAAAGAAGCCAGAAGGCTGGTTTCACCTCGTCCTGCTGCAGGGAGGCCATCGCGCTCCTCACCCTCTCCCTCTCTGCCTGGACTTCTGGGGGTTCCTCCCCAGGGTGGTCCCTGTTCTGGCGGGCGACCGCTCTCCTCTGCTGGATCCTATGACCGGAGGAGGAGAGATGGTGTCACCAGGAATCACTTCCAAAAAGTCTCGGATTTACAAGTTTGTTCCCAGGGCAGCGCCAATGTAGCGCCCCACAATATTTATTTGAATTCAGAGAGCTGTTCCACAGACAGCGTTTGCTCAAATATTTGTTCATGGGGAGAAGAAAAACATCCCACTGGCATGCATGAGAAAATAAAGGCCAACTTTAGCTTTTCTTTCATCATTAAGTATTGACTGGTCCCCCGCTCGACACATGCCCACGATCTGTTCAAGGAGAATTAAAATACACGGGGCAGGTTTTCAAAGCTATTTGGGCGTTTAACTCCTAGCTGAGTCACATTTGTTAACGTTTGACAATTTAATATTTTCTACAGATGTTTTCCCCCCATGGCTTAGGTGGTCACTCGCATGCTGTTGGCAACAGGTAAGAGAGCAGGTAGCAGACGACCCCAGCCTGACGAAGCTTTAGGGGAAGTCTCTGTCCTGCAGAGAGCAGTTCTGACACATTTGAAAAGGAGTTAAAATGTTGGATTTAAATTTGTAACTATTAATTTAGCCAGCTGTAGTGAAATGTCCTGAAACCTCAGCTATGAAGCTTAATTTAAAAAAAAAGCTTCAATCACATTTATTATTCTGTCTAGGACATTGCAGTTCAACTGACCTTCTATTGCAACACACTGGGTGGGAATTTACCTCCAGACACATTCAGGGAAACTCCAGTAAGTAAAGCTGGAAACTGTAATGACCCAAAGGAATAAAAAAATCCCTCCCTTCATTCTCAATTTCCTCCTCTCCAGATAAACTGATTAAGACTAAAAATATGAGCTTTATCCACACTTTGCAAAATGTTTTTAAGTTCATTCCTCCTCTCCTCCTGCTGTCAGGGGTGAGCCACAGAATCATTAAGGACCTTTAAGATCATCAAGTCCAACCATCAGCCCAACCCCACCGTGCCCACTGAACCATGTCCCGAAGTGCCACGTTCACGTGTTTTTTGAACACCTCCAGTGATGGTGACTCCACCATCTCCCTGGGCAGCCTGTGCCAATGCTTGACCACTCTCTCAGTGAAGAAATTTTTCCTAATATCTAGCCTAAATAGGAGGGTCCTGCCTGACTGTGCAGCACTGAGCCCACCCTACAGACTGGGATAACCGTGGCTCACAAGGCACCCTGGCACCCGGCTGCTCGGGACGCACCTGAAGACGGGATCAAGTCTTGTAACTGCTTCTCCGTATCTCATCTCCAAACAGCGCAGGAGAAAAGCAAAAATCACACAATGGATGTAAGGCTAAAAAGAAATAAGGAATTAGGTTTGTATGGAGACAAGGTAACAACACACTCAATTAATTTTTATTATAAGGGCATGCAGGGACCGAGCTCATTTACTTCAGCTATTGAAAAGGTCCAAAAGGGGAAGAGGCTAAATCGATGCTTTGCATACATGTCCATCTCATATGCAGATCATTTGCAAAGCCTTGACTTGATACTGCAGTTTTGGCTCGGATAATCTGCATCACAACAGACATCCTACAGGATCAGAGACTACATCTTTCTTTTGCAGAAGCAGCGTTAGACTGATTACGAATATCTCTGCCTTATACATGAGCTCCGCTTAATCCTCTCACCATTTTTGCACATATGGTACAGCACCCAGGGGTCACGAGAGACACAAGCCCATGATTACTTGCATGTACCTCCCCTGCCAGCATTTAATGTGAAACTTTGACCACATAACCCATGCTTTATTTGTGGGGAGAGTTATACAAGCCCAGTGCAAGTCCATTAGAACGGTCATCCTTTCCAAAACAACCATCATCAAACTGCTCCTTACTGCAAAGACAGCTACGAAGACGTGATTCCATGACTCAAGAGGACCGATACTGTGAAACAATGAGAAACGCTACAAGAAAAGAAAATATCAGTTGATTAGAAAAATTCCTTAGCGCGGTGTGCCTCAGTGCAGGGTCGGAGCAAGTGTGGGACGTAGGGATGCTTAGCTTTTCTCCAGGAGGGGGTTGAGGAACTTTGATCTGTACTTTTTTTTGGTTCCTATTGCCTCAAAGAACTGCAGCTTCCTTGGCTACAGCTAATTCAGAGGTGCTTCAAATCAGCCAGGTTAGCTCGACCTTTTCCACTGTTGCATCTCTCTTCCCAGTCCTGTCATCTCCTTCTGCCAGATCACTTCATCCCTCCAAGTCTTCCCACTCCACCGCCTTCCCCTCCCATGCTACCCTGGCTGCCAAGGTACAGTCACGGTAACAGCCTTTTGTAACGAAACAAACTAAGAAGATCCCAATCAAACAGCGATTAACAAGTCAAATCTTGGTCCTTTCTCTCACTCCAGAGCCTGGACCTTTTCTTCTCCTGTTGTCTTTTCTCACTCTGTCTTTTTGACACTTTGTCAGACTTTTTGTCTTTTGGCACTTTGAGACAGGGAATTTGGAAAGTGCCTCTTGCTTTTCCAGTTTGCACCACTAGGACCATTACTGAATTTAGTAGGACGTGTTTACTTACTGGTGCAGAGAAAATCAACCAGCCCAGCAGTGGAAACACAGGAATCAAAGTAGAGAAGGTGAAGTAAAGTGCTTCATGTAGGTCACTGAGCATATAGAGAGTGAAATTCACCTGGAATAAAGCAGAAAATGTATTTTCAATATTCATGTTGTTAAAAACTAGGCTATTTGTCACTGATTTGGGTCATTCTGCTGAGTATCAGTATATTTGAAGTGAGAACTCAAATGGCAAGGTGTGTACATCAGACACTTCAGGGCGAAGGTTCACTTCACTTACCAGAATGAAGATGAAAGACCAAATGTAACGATTGCTCCGTCCCGTGCGAAATTTAAAGGCAATTAAATAGACGAGGAGGACAAGAGATACTCCGTAACCAATGGCACAAATGATCTAGAGAGAGACTGATGTCAGCGACGAGGAGATGGACGTGGGTGTATGAAGGCCTGCCTGAAGCAGTCCATTTCAATTCAAATATTTAATGCAAAAACTCACTGCGAAATGAGGGAGGGGGATTTGTGGCTGCTCATTTTCCCGTACGTAAAGAGCTCACCAGGGGCAGGATGGTGACAGCCTGCAAGGGGCAGACGGGGTTGAAGAGCAGCACGACCCCGAACATGAGGCACACCAGGGTCCAGAAGAGTGGGACGTCCACCAGCGCCTGCCCGCACCAGTATGCTGAGGGGAAGAGCCCCGCGAGCCGCAGCTGGGCACGAGCCTGGAGCTGCAAAAGCAAATGGGGAAAGGGAGCTGATTCAGAAGAGCCCGGAACACCGTTCCTGCTCTTCCTCCTCCTTCTCCATTACTCTCACTCCTCCCTTCCCTGGATGAGCTTTCCTCTCCTTTCCAAGCTCTTTCAATTCTTTCTTAGTTCTACTATTGTTTAAAAACACATCGTTCTTAAAAAGAAAAAAAAAAAAAAAGTTAAATCCTCCTGACCCCAAAATCTTTAGTAATGCCCAAGTTGTTCTGAGCTTCACCGATTCCCTGAGGTGCAGGGTACCAAAGCGTGTTACCAGGGTACCAGCCCACCGGCACAAGAGCTGCTCTCCAGAGACATCACATTTGCATTCGCTTCTTGTGTGAGACCACTTTCCACACATGCTTTTTACCTTGTAATCCTCCATGCTGCTCACCGCAAAGTGAGGAGGCAAACCGGCAGCCAAAATCAGCATGTAGCTGAGACAGATGAAAAAAAAATGACTCTTTACTTCTGGGTTTCGCGTCTGCAGAAGAGAAATTCGGAAGTCATCAGTAATCAACAGCTGCCCAGGGAATTTCTGGCTGGGTCAATGCTCACAGGATGACTAAAGCTACAAGCGAGTGCTAACACTTACGGTAAATAATCTGCGTTGAAGAATACAAAGCAATTTTAAAACAGCATTTAGGCTAAAAGTATTTGAATTACTGTAAATTGTTGAGGGTAGAGACCATCTTTTGGTGCTGATTAGCGTCAAATAGATGCTGAAGCAAGGTAGGGCTTGCAAGTGTTGCGGTTGTATTCCTAACATACTGCCACATAGCACAAGCTTGAATGTCCTGTGGCACTGAAACCCCTATAGAGCTCTTAAACACTGCAGAAGAAATGATCATTAAATAGCACCGGTGTTGACTGCTGAGCAATGCCCCCAGCAACTGGCCAGCAGCTGGACCACTGACCCCAACCCTTGCAGGTTGCTCATCCAACCACTTTTCCAACCCATCCAGTTCTTACCACCTCAGCGTGGCTTTTTTTAATTAATTTTCACCAAGAAAGGCAGGACACTCACGTTATAAAAGGGCTCGCTCCAGACGCGGATACGTGCAGTGCAATTGAAGAGCCTTAGGAAGGTGTTGCTGAGGATGTTCACAAGCATGGGGAAACAGTTGATGGGTTCTGCACTGCACATGACTGTGAATCGGTAGCTCTGAAGACGTAAGAGCAAAAGATGTTACCTTCGTGCCCATGAGAGGTGTGTGGAGGAGCTGACCACAGCGAGGGGTTTAGAGAAAAGCAATGACAAAAGACAGACAGGTTTATTGGTGGGACTGCAGAGACCTGGAAGCGTGCTCACAGGCACCGCGAGCAAAGCGATCGATAAAAACAACAATTTCTGGAGAAAAGCACAAAAGACTTGAATTAATGCTTTTCTCTAAAGATCACTGTAAAAAAGCCTGCAGTGGAAAGAACCAAATATAATCCTGGTTTCCCACAAACAGGATTACTGATACTATTTAATATGTCAGATAAATATTTTCCCTTTTGCTGTGCCTCGTTTAAACAAATTTCAGAAAATCATGTTGACATACAGGATGAAAGAAGAGAAAATATCACTCACCTTGTCTTCCAGGGATATTTTTATAGCTCCATTATGTAGTGGAATGCTTGGGATGTTTTTCTCAAGAGTAATTTCTGGCATTATGTTTTGAGACTTCAAAGCCACAATGAAATCCTCAATTTCTGATCCTGAAATCAAGTCAAAAACAGAAATTAGAATAATTATGTTTTTTTTCCTTTAAATATAAAGTTTCTTATAGACAAGTTCCCACTTACAAAGCAGAGGAATGTTAACAAAAAAAAAATCATTCAGAATCTAAGCAAACTTACATTGTCTATATTTTTTTCCTATTTTAGTTAAAAGGGATTTGCTTTTGCTCAGAAGAAAACACTTCCTAAGGCCAGAAATATATAAAGGAACATACAGAAAGAGTAAGGCAAGGCTGATCTATCAACTCTAAGAGGACTCAGAGTGGTGCAGAAAGTGAATCAACATCACATGTTCTTTTTCACCTGTATCATTGAAGATGAGAAGATTTGTAGACTTATTCTGAATTTTCTCTTCAGTGGGAAGAAAATACGAGCTAGCTGTGATTTCCCAGTTGCCAGAGCCGTCCCACAGTTGAAATCCAATGAAAAGCATAAGCATTGGAAGGATAAATATTCCAAAGAACAACAATCTAGATGGAAAAACAGACCATAAGTCTCGGGGAACTCCACCTTTGACTAATTGTGTGATTTATGTTGAGAAAGGCAAGGGGAAATTTAAAACTTTAGCAATTCAGGGCTCTACCAGTAAATTCTAACTGTCCTTATTACTGCAGCTTTTAACCATTTCCCATCTAATTCTTAGCTTCCAAACATCTCCACCAGTATTTAAGCCTTCCCTCAGCCACTCAAGAGAATGATTAAATCCTTTGAAAAGCACCAAGCCAGCACAAGGGCTGCAGAGTAGCCGAGAGTTCCCGTACTTACATGGACCTGAGAAACTTTCCTTCGTGCTTTAGTTTTAAGAAGCGAACTCTCATCACGGCACACACTTGCTGCCTCCAGAGTGCCATCCCGCTCACTGCCGCGATCCCCTGTTCAGAAAACACCAGGAGGCTTTGGTCCTTCTCCTCAAGGTCTCCGTCTTCTGCGTGTTCACCACAAGAAACATCATTATCCACAAAGAGCGTGCAAAGGACGAGTTTTAAGTGCAAACAATCAACAAGGATCTTCTTTTCTGAATAGAGGAACACTTTTAATTTTTTAGCCAGAAAACAAACAAGGGCAGAGAAAAGGGGACATAATTATCTGGAATATAATTTACATTGGTGAATTCAGACTGGCTGATCCTGGGCTCATACGACAACACATCCAGTATCTTCACTGGCCTTGTGAAATGCCTTCTGGCTAGTTTACCTCTTCCCACCTCCTGGTCTGGGCAACATACCCTTCAAAGGCAAATACCCTTCCAACATCAGTCTTAATTCATGTGCTTAAAAGCCCATGGGAGGTTGAGACTGAATCATCTAGACTTCTCCAAGAAGATATTCTTCACTAAAAGAAGGCTCAATACAACTGCAACTCTTGACCTACCAAAAGCTACCAAAATTCACATTTAACAGAAGTTTATTAGATATTTAATTAAAACATATGTATATATGTAACCTTAATCACACCACACTTGCAAACTGGAGTTTTACCTTCTTGATCAACGGCTTCCTCGCCCTCCAGCTTCAGGAAAACATCTTCCAGGGTTGTCCTGCTAACCTCATAATTAACAACCCCCTGCAAAAGACTGTTCTCCAGATGGCTGAACAGATCTGCATGACAGAAACAGCCAGACTCAGCCCAACGACCAAGGCTAGCATTGAGCAGAAACTCAGACTGGCATGATTAACGTTGTACGTTCTAATGTTCACATAATTAATCTCCGTAACTTAAAAGCCACGGCAAAATTATTGTGCTCTTTAGAGGTAAGCGGAAACTTCAGAGTTCTTGATTACCACGGGCCTTCCTGGTGGGACAACTCTCATCCTGAAACCAGAGGAGACTCAGTGGGTTTTATTTCGTAGATTAATTGGTGGGTTTTCTTTTGTTCATCCACAGTATTAATATTAGCATGTACTTTAGAGGCTTGCTTTAAGGCTGGTGTTTATGCAGCTCCGGGTTTCCAAATCCCATGCAGTACGGACAAGGAAATATATTCCCTTCGCAGCAACTTTGCTTTCTGCTTTTCCCACCACTTAGTTTCCCTTTACAACCCTGATGCAACGACAGGCTTTTCTTACCTGGGAAGCTGTCGGTGTTTTCCAGAGGCAGCATATAACACAGCTCGCCCCGCTTCTGTCCTTTGAGCACGGCATTGGGGATGTACTGTCTGACCAGGGATGATGTAAGCTCGGGGTCACACAGGTCATTTATGCGCATTCTGTTTGTATTAAAAAGCAATTGCTATAATATTAAATGAGAAAAACGTGCATGCGTCATCCGTTTAAAATATAAAGCCAGAGGTTGTTCTTCAAGCCATAGGGAAACCTATGTGGGAACTTTTATAGATGTCTGCAGTGCCCCTGGTTTTGCCATGCAGCGAGAAATAGTTGAGGTTAAGAATAATGATCCTGGCCAACACTGCTAAACCAAGAACACAGACATTAAAATCCAAAGAAAAACAACTTTACATTAAAGTCATCACTGGCACCACAGAGCATGTGGAAATTGCAATTCATCTTACTCTGGTCCCCTTTTGGCTGCGAAGGAGGTTGCAAAGTCATTTTAGCTACATACTCAGAGCTTTCAAGATTGGGTTCCAAGGAAAAGCAGCTTGCTATCCAAAGCAAGATATTTTTGGCAGCCTCAAAAGTCTTCTAAAATGAACTGTTGAGATTTCTATTACTCTATATAGAAACTCCATAGGGACACAGACTCTACAAGAAAATACATCAACGAGAAGCTTTTCATAAAAAGAGTGATGACCAAAAAGAAAAGGATTTACCTTAAGTGATAGCCAATTCCCCATTTTCTCTTCAGGTACAGAGATGAGCCAACACACTGTAATCTCCCATTTGAGAGAAACGCTTTCCGATCTAAGGAGATACGAATACAAAGGATTTAGGGGGAATTTACAACAGTGCAGTAGACTGACCTCACTCTGCTCCTTCTGAACTCAACAGACATTTTTATAATGAAGTCGAGAGGAGTAAAACCAGGCCACTGTTGAAGTTTTTTTTTCTTTTTGAACTGCTGCCTTTCTCCTAAGCACCAAGGGTAATCTTTTAATTACGTATTCTTGTGTATAGGCTTGTGGAAAATTTCCCATGCAGCCCGGAAGCAATAAGAAAATAGGAAAGATATTACTTCAAACAATATCACTAATTTGTGTGGGTGCTGCTAGTGGTACATCCAGATAATATGCCTCTGCTTCATCCTGAAGCAGAGCATGAGCAAGGTCTTGGTAGGGCAGGTCAGTCCAGTTTTAGCCTTTGCTCAGCCTGGGTTGGGTGGTCGCTATCAGACAAAATGTGTCCAGCAAGCAGAGACTGCACCATGGCAGGACCCATACATGGGCTCTGCAATGGGAAATCCTCGTTTTCAAGCTGCAGGTCAGCCGCAGCGTGAAAATCTGAGCTCACCAGCATGAGCATCAGCCTCCTCCATGGACTGGGTTGCGAAGAGCGTCACGCGTCCAGCCTGGCGTTCCTTCAGAAGGTTCCACACATGGTGCCTGGAGCAGGGATCCAACCCAGCCGTCGGCTCATCTAAAAGCAACACCTGCAAAAGCGAGCAAGATCAGACCTCCACATGCCCAAGCCAGCATGTCCATGTTTACATCGTTTCATTTCATGCTTTTGATGATCTAACTCTTAACAATAAAAAGCATCCTCAAATATCAGCCATTTTTATTGTTTTTTCTCCTGTGACAATATTATTACCCTTTTCATTTAAAACACGGTTCTCATTGACCTAGATTCCTTGATCCTTCAGCAGCCTAGTGAATTAGTAGGTCAGCAGACTTGGAGTGCCAGGGCAAAAGTACAAATGTCCGCACGCCAAATCAAAATGCAAAACTATGTGCTAAAGCGGTATGCATTGTGTGTGTGTAAATATGACTGGTACCTACCTGGGGATTTCCTAAAATTGCAATTCCAAGAGACAATTTTCTTTTTTGTCCCCCACTCAGATCATTGGCATGGACATCCTGAAGGTCGGCGAGGTCCAACATCGCGAGAACTTTCTGCACCTTGGCAATATACAAAGACAAGAGCCAGATTCCCAAAGTACTTGTCACGTTTTAATTCATACATGGCTACACACAGTACAGGAGAGTATAACTTCAAGATTTTAAAATTATCTACTTTAAATGGCTTGGCTTAGAGATAAGTACTGCAAGTCTGAATTCTAAGTCCTATGACATGAGGATAAGAAAGAACTGAAAAAATGTTTCTCCCCTAAATTAGAGTTGTTCTCATTTCCACAGAACAAGATGCTGTTGATAATCTTTTACAAAGAAAGCTCAAGGTGTCCAAGATGCTGTAAAACAGAGGTCAGACAAGCACATACCAACCTCTTGCTCTACTTCCTTCCACTGAATCCCCTTGATGTGAGCAAAAGTTCTCAGGTTTTCCTTCACCGTTAAGGCTTCAAAATGCAAATTAAATTGGGGGCAAATCCCAACCATTCCCTGAATTCCTTCCATATCTTGTACTTCAGACACTTTGTAGTTGTATATCATTGCAGAACCTGCCCACAGGAATGAATGAAACAAATTTCATACTGTACAGTATTTCCCAGTTATAAGGGGAAAGCCGACTGCTGTGTGTTCTTACCTCCGACATTAATTCCAGCACTGAGGGTGTTTCTCAAGTGTTTATATAGCAAGGTAAAATAACTTCGTTTTGCCCAAAGCTTTAATACCATTCAAAATATTTTAGAGCACCAAATCTCTCCCTTAAGAACTAAAACATATTTCCTATAGGTATGCAGCTCATGGAAAACATCAGGCCATCCAGATGGAGAAATAACCATCTGTGTGGACACATGAGCGTATCCACAAGGGATGTATTAGCCCTGAAGCTCACGTTGAAGGAGAAAGCTGCACTGACAATGAGCCAGACTGAATAACCGATGGAAAACTTGTTTTTTTGCATCTTTAGCCCCTTACACTTGAAAAAACAAAGAGCTTCTTGTCTTCAGCGTTCCATCATCTTACCTGCTGAAGGCTTGGAAAATCCGCTGAGAACATTTAAGAGAGCAGTTTTTCCAGATCCACTGTGACCAAGTAATGCAGTGATCTGGCCTTCATATATATTTAAGGAAAAACCTAGAACAGAAACAGGAAAACATTAGGACGGAGGTTTGTGAGAAACAGACTTGTACCCATAGCTTGCTCCCAAGTATAGCGGTGGAGTGACACTTCTTTTGAAGCCGAGAGTCAAAAACACAGATCCAAAAGCATGGGTTGCATCTTTGGAAGTTAGGACTAAACTTAGTAAGGAACTTGCCATCATGAAATTGATTGAATTGAGGGAACAAGTGTATTAGCTTCAGTATTTAAAGAATTTTGACTTCTGTTTTCTGTGAGGTTCATAACTTTTTGATTTAGCATGGCTCAAAAGAGAGCCCACAGAAAGAGAAAAGCCCATAGCCTTTCCAACACATGAGATTTCAAGAGTTATTTCAAAGCAGCCAGACTTTCCTACCTCATTTCCTTTTTAAAAAAAAAAAAGACTTATTTTGTATTTTTGTGGGTTCTTTGTGTTGAGGGTTTTTTTACTCAATACAAACCTTTGAGACCATATTGATATTTTCACTGTCACTTGGTGTTCTTGTTAAACAAAGGCATTTAACTAATATCCCACAACGATGCCATGACTATGCCACCTACTTGCGTACCTGTGGTTGGCAGATGTGCAAGTGCTTGTTGAACACTGGTCAGCCAGTGACAGCAGACTTGGCTCTAGCCAGCGACCAAAAATAAAAAGTTTTGTTTGCCCAGAAGAGTTTACTTTTTGAGAGGGAGGGTTGGGAAGTGGTTTTTGTAGTGGTTCATAGCTGCAAAACCCACAGCTTTTAAGGAAACTTCTGCTCTTGCAAAAAAATAATAAATAGTAATTTTCCTGGAGTGAACAGGAAGGTAACAACCTGGTAGAAATTTGCCAGTAATTTACCCCAGCAGAAATAACCATTGCATAATGCATTTTAATAGTGCTGGAGGCAGAATTAAAAACACCCAGTACATTTCATAACAGTTTGGGTTCACATCTGGTGAAAAATGAAATTAAAGTATTCCAAAACCTCTCTTACCCCTTAAAGCTTCGGTTCTCTTGTCCTTCTTCTTGTATGTTTTTTTTATATTGTTTAGTCTAAAGGAAAGGTAAGCAAGCCATTACTATTGAATCTCACAATTTTGGCATGTTTCCTCTGCCTCGAAGTAACCTTTGAAAATTATTGGAAGAACATATCTCAACCTTCTCCTCAAACTGGTCCTGCGCATTACCCTCAGGGGTTAGTGTAATTCCATCTGAAGGAATTGTTTTATATAATTCATTTCTTGTACCCTTAAAAGCAGAATTAACTAATGTACTTTTCTAAAAGATGTTTAAAAGATTTCGAAGTCAAACTCAGTGAATAAAACAGGAGGCCATAGAGAATGAGAAAACACGTGGTTATATAATTAAAAGTGATGACCTAGCTATTATTTTAGCAGATTTAGATTTGCTTTCTAGTAATAGGCAACGGGCAGCAACAGCAATGGGCCAAACTAGCCCCGTAAGGTTGTAAATAAGAGCACCTTACGCAGCACACTCCAGCAGCAGTGTTCTTAAAGACGGTGGTGGAGGGGAACAGACTCGCTGCTGCTGCTCTGCAAAGAGGAAATTGCTGGGTAGCAAGTCGGTCCCTGGCACCGAAGATGCACCATGTCCAATAAATGTTCAAATCCGGCTCTGGAGCAGAACGCAACACTGAACAAACCCTTCCTTTCACGTGTTTGCCATTGACCGTATCTGTATACGTTAGGCGGCTCAGTCTAACGTCCACCGGCGCAATACAGCTACGCTGTCTAGAGTCAAATATAACATATAGGGTTATGTTTTTTATGCCTACGTGTCTTTACCTGATTGCTTCCTTCCCATCGAAGCCTGGAGGCATCGGCTCGGCATTACTGCTGAGGACAGGATCACGGCGGCTCTCGCCGCCAGCTCTCACCCCCATATATCCGCTCCTGGGCTTGAACCAGTATGACGGTCTCAGGAAGAACATAGGTGGATATGGTACTCCATATTTGCCTAATTCAGAGACAAAGAAGGTGAAATATCAACAAAAAACTACTATGTGCCCACTCAACCTTGATAAATGCCATGTCCAGCCATCTCCTCCTCTACAACAGTAGCAGCCAGCCTTTAGGATTGGTAAGTTCTGCAAAGTGATCCACCCACCCGTATCTGTACATGCAGGTGGGGAACCATCACAGCAAAGACCTCGTTGACCACCTCTTTGGCCCAGAGGCTGTAGGAAAATCAGGTCAAGTCCTACAACATCCTTTTAAACGCAGTGGTTAGGGCTGCTGGAGCAGATGTAGAGGATCTCAGTTCCTTGCTGCAAGATTTAGTGTTCCTTTTGGAGCCTGTTTTTGAAGCAGGGCCAATTGAGGTAGCTACATGCACCCAGCTTCTGGAAAACAGGATTCCTCCCAACCATTTTTTCACAAGCAATAGAACAAATGCAGTTTTCAACCCCTCGTATTATAAGGCATGGCTCATAGCTGTTAAGATGCCATTCCACAACCCAACCAGCTCTCTGCCAGGACAACTTTTTTGTTGCTCCACATAGTTTACAGCTTTCTCGGCTCTCTCCCACCGCTTCTTTTCCCTGTGAGGGGAAAGGATTATAGAAGAAAAATGCAAAGAAATCTGTATTCTTTCCCTCACGTTTCTACTTACCAGGTAAAACCTTGTCAAAGTAGATGGCCAACAGCAAATACAAGACACTGTCAAGGGGCAGGACGATGTATAGGTTAAAGAAAGGGTACAATTCTGGTGTAAGGACTGGTCCATATTTTTCTAATTTTACCATCTAGGGGGGAAAAAAGTGCAAGTCAGATGGAACAATTCCTTTAGCCAGAAATAATACATGCAAGCCATTGCTGTGTCATCATGACCATTTTCACCAGAAACCCATGCCCACACGTGATCGTGACACCGTTTCCAGGGCAACACTTTATTATGACCACAAGTATCCGAAGTGCTTCAGTAAGCTGAATTCAAAGTTGTGCAGAAGAAGTTTCTACACCAGAAGAGTGAGGTTCACAGTATTTGCCGAGGCAGCACTTCAAGACCTCATGGTTCTTGCAGATCTTGGTAGCCACCAAGCATCCCACTGCTGCAATAATTTTCCAGAGACTGACATTTATTGTATATACAGAGCTGGTAAAACTCGTGATGCAGTTGGGAGTCTAACTACATTTGTTATGAAATAGCACGTACTTCTTGGCGTCAAGTTTTCTTTTTACAAAACATCCAGGGCAGAGGGGCGTGATTGGGTCGTTATGGCAATGCAAATTATGTACAGCAGCTACTGTTACCTGGCAGAAGTCTGCAGCGTGTTTGCTGTGGGCTGAACTTTTATCACGTGCTGGCTTTATTTGGAACATACCTTTGAGATGCCAGCTGTAAAGGCAAAAGGACTGAAGAGATTAAAAATCCATTCTGAAGATGGCGGTAGTTTTTCAAACAGTGTCAGAAAGCCCAGCAATCCAAAGACGATGTGAAGGACAAATCCCACGAAGCTGGCAATATTTGGCTGCTTTAACAACGAGCTGAGCATGAAACAGAAGTGAATCTGCAGCAGAGAAAACCAGTACTTAGCAGGATGCATTTCTGCTGGTGATGAAAAAAAACCAACGGGAAAATTCAACAAGCAAGACCAGGGACGCAGTGAGTTTCAGTTGTCCCCTACAGATGTACATGGCACATCACAAGGCTTGCACCATTTAGCAGACAGCTCTGATATTTAGGGCAGGTCTATAGGGACGGACAGATCAGACCCCCCTCGGCCTCCCGAGGAGGCTGGATGCGAGGAGGAAGCCCTGGCCCCAGGGGCACACGGCATCAGCCTTCCCACTAGTGCTGGTGTTAGCACCTCTCCTTACTCTGATTTCAAGTCAGAATCTCCCAAAATGTTGTAATATATTAGCCTACAAATTGTAACAATAAATCCCAGTAGCGGAGAAGTTTTTATTACTTTCTCACATAATGCCCAACCCCAGACTAGTCTTTGAGTTTTAGAAGTTTTAATTAGGAAATGAAAAAATTGTGCATCGTTTAACAACGCAAAAGCAGACTTACGGATGCTATGCCATAAGAGAAATAAAAAAAATATATTTCAAGAAAGTTGTGATCGTAGATGACTCCTCTAATCGTGATCAGTGTCAGCAGGCTTGCCGTTACGGAAACATAGATGGTGTACAGCAAGCTCCAGGATAACCTACGAATGAAGGCACGGTTATTGTTGCCTCAGGACGTGACAGCACATGCCACTCCACGGCCACCACAAGACATACCCTTTTTAATCCAAATACACTTCCATTTACAGTTTCCAGACTGGAAAGGTGCAATATCCGTGTCTTGCACCTACCCAAATCTCTGCAGATGCAAAGAGCCACAGGGCATCTAAGCAGAGGCTCTGTGGCCGGGACCACTTACGTCCATGCTTTTCCTAATGATGTGAAATATTCATGCTCAGAAGGCTCGGAAGCCTGTTTTGATAGACCCTAAGTCCCTCCTGTGCTTCATCGTTTGCAGTTTTCTCCAAAATCTGTTGTTTCTTCACTTTTTGTGTTCTTCGTGTATATCCACCCATTTCCAGGAGGCAAACAACACCTCAACACAAGAACCTTGCTACACTCAGAGTGCCCTTTCTCTTTTTTTTTTTGGGGTAGAGTGCCGAGCTAAGCATAACAAACAACAACAAAACCATGTTTTCAGAGCAACGTGCTTGGAAACTGAGGTCCTCCAGCAAATGGTAGGTTACAGATAAAAGCAGCAAAGGTTTTGCTTCCCCAAGGGGCGAAACGCGGCTTCAGAGCGCCCGGCTGCGTGGTTGAGCAATTGTCAACGACTGCTGCTGGGGTCTGGGGAATTAACACCGCGCTGAGCGGTGCTACCGGAGCCGCATCCACCCTCCGAGCGAGCGTGCACCTCGTATAATAGAGATAACACAGAAGAGAAGCTAATTCCTGTAATTACACCGTTTATTTCTCCGAGACTTACCAGAACGCGATATCTTGCAAACCCATTGCTCTCATTAAGACCTTGAGCTGCTTCTTCTCTCTTATAACTTTCACTGATAAAAAGTACATATATGGGGAGAAGCACAGTATAATGTAAATAATGAACCAAATATAATCCAGTTTATACACAGGTTTGACGGGGGGTGATTTCAGACGAACGCCACTAATTGACTTCATCTCTTCCCAGACAGAATGGTTTGTTTTCATCTGAAGAAAATAAATTCACCGTTAATTTGATTTTCTGTAATGAAACAGCCAACATCAGAACAAACAGGTTTTCACAAGCATTAACGTTACTAGTTTGTCAATAACATTATTACATTAATAAGTGGCAAATAACCTCAATATTTACATCTGGATAGTAAATATTGAGATAGATGGAAGAGTTTGTCACTGAATAATACAGTTTTGTCCCTATTGAATAGTTCACTTCTGTTTTTCAAAACCGACCAGTCTAATAAAATAAAACCTCAAAGACAGGACAAAAATTTTGGTAATAGTGTTTCTATTGATTTTACTTTAATTTTTCCTGTAGACTTATAAATAAAAAATGAAAGAGAAAAAAAAAAGAAAAAAGGAAGTGTGGCAACACATGGGCACAAACGGACTGTCAACCTCTAAGTCAGCCACTGCCCAGTGTTATTCCACGGGTGGGTTTTGGCTGCTAATTTTCAACATAAGATAGGAAACCTCTTGCACCCAAGGAAAAGATGGAATTTGCCAAGACGATCTATCATTCTTTTAACTTTTGAATCACACTATGCATTTAAAAAATGAATGATCACAGAAAATGAACTGGTTGGGGATTTTTAATTTTATTTGGGTTTTTTCAGCGCACAGGTAACTCTAGAAGGAACAGAAAGCATGTTTTCCATCATAATCATACTTACTTCTATGACTGCTGCATCAATGCTGGACTGCACTGATAGGAAACCAGCATACCAGTACAAAGGGACTTTGCAGTTACTTGATGAAAAATTGGAGCAGGTATCTGTGAGGAAAAAAAAAAAAAAAAAAAGATTTTTATCTATATATTTCCATAGATGTCTATATAAATGCTTATGTATATGTGTGGGGTTGAAAATGTATTTGACATAAGAGATAGGAAATCAGGATTTAGTTTTACTCATCCTTTTTCCCGGAGCAGCCACTTTTCTCCAAGAATAATGTGGTATTGGGAGTTGGTGGCTTTGGCTCCATGGACCACCTGAGGTGGCACCAAGCCCGTCGTCACAGCGCAGGACAGCGGCCACGCTCAGCTCTCCCGCTTCGGCCGGAGCCTGGGCTCAAAGTGCAGCAACCACAAGTGTGCCCAGCACCGGGGGCAGGAGAGGAGCATGGCTAGTGAACCCAGGGCACGCTGGCCGGGGGTCATGTCGGAGAGGAGCTACTGACTTGTGTAGACAGGATAAATAGCCTCTCCATCACCTCCATTCTCCAAGACCTGCTCTTAGAAAAATACCTTTCCCCCCCATCAACTGAGGAACTCACTTGAATTTTATCTGTTAATAAGCCTACTTTTTGTTTCGGCTCGTTTACTACTCTTAGTAAATAGGAGCACATTTGGTCAAAGCAGCAGCAACGTGGACAAACGCGTGCGCAGGTTTATGTTTTAATGTATTAAACAAGTGTCTGTGCACTGCATGTTAGAAGTACATTAGTGCACGCATGATGCTCATTTTCAGGGCATGATAAGACATAGAAGGGAGGGGGACAACAAGGACTGTGGATAACGTGTATGTGTTCTTAAAATTTTTTTCTCTGCCATTTGTTTCCTTCTAAGTGAACAAAACCTCAGATTCTAATTAATATCCTTCTTGAAGCAGTTAGCACACACAGCCTTGATCCCTTCCAAGCGGCATGGCAGCACAGAGATCCACCTAAGCATTTTAAAGCGTACAACCAAGTTCTCTGGTTTCATTTATTTTGTTACCGATGTGTTCAAAGGCATCATTTGGAGATACCACACTGTAGCTTTGAAATCTGAGACTGTAGGAGAAGTCATCCTTAAAAACAACACCAATAATGTCTTCAAAAACTCCTCTTGTTTCCAATTTTTTCTCATTTTCCACCTCTTCTATAATTACACCTGTTATTTAAAGAAAAAAAAGAGACAAGACTAAAACCACCACAGCTGAAATTTTGATTACTCGTGCAACAACATGAAAATGGGCATCAGGCACAATCTGTACCCTCAAAAATTGTGACGTCCAAGTCCTTCTCTCCCCCCAGCACAATGAGGACTGTGTCAGGGTGGGTTCGGGCAGCTGTAACAAGGGTTTAAGAGCAGCGTTACCCGTCAGTGCAGAATCCGAAGCCACTTTGCTCATTATTCGCCTGGTGGTGTTTGTTGTAGGTGTGTATGCGAGTGTGACTCCCACAGCGTTGAAGGCTGGATCATTTAACCGTCCGAGGAAGTCGTAAGGGATTTCTTGCCGCGGGTAGTGGAATATCATAGTTGACGATGTTTGTATTACTAAGAGAAAAACCACCAGTGTAATCCATTCCTAGACGAAGGGAAGGAAATGCAAAAGTGAGTGGCAGCTCAGTGACTTGGAGGTTGGGTGGCATGGAAGGTGTCTTCAAGGACCCTTCTCCTCCAGCGCTGATCTGGCTGCACGATCCGGCTCCTCCGGCCGTGAATGCCGCCTTTCTGTAGATGAGGAATTGCTGTTTCACCGGTGTAATAATTTTAAAATATGAGGAATGTTTCAAGCGAAAAACATGTTTTCTTAGTAGCGGAGCCAACAAGGTCCGTTGACAATTTCACATCCGTAATGGTGAATTGGACATTGTGTTCCTCTGGGCAGCGCAGAAATGGGGTCAACAACCAAAAGCAACCAGCAAGGTCTGTAACAAGCCCTTATTATGCCGTGATATTGCAGCGTCACGGGAAGAAGTGTAACTGCTGACATTTTGCAGAGAAGCACGTTACCAGCTAGGGCTTCTCATGTATCACCAAGCATAAAAACCGCATGTGCAAATACATCGTAGTGGAAATCCTAACGTCCCTTTGGAAGAACCGATACTTGCCTGAAAACTTTCTGTCTTCATCCTCCACATGAGAAGAATATTTTTCCAGAGGAGAGCACGGGTTTGCTGAAATATTTTTGAGGCTTTCTTGAATATCCCCTGCATTTTCCCAGCTCGGATGAGAAAGGAAATAATATAATTTAGAATAAAACAGCTCATGAAGTTAATACATTTACTCGGGTAAAGGCCGCCTCAGAGGAAGCTAATGACATGCCAAAGGTTAAGAGCTTTTCTCCATTTTACAATTTGGACAACCAAGGGGAAGTTTGAAGGAAATGGTCCATGATCGCACAAGGGAACAGAGAGCTGGCTTGGACTCAGCTGCCTCTTCCACATGCACAGATTCATCCTTCTTCATCCCAAAGAAAAGAGGCTTTGTAGAAAGAGGCATTCAACCGGTTATAGTTCGATCCTTCATCTACATAAAATTAACAACAGAAAAGCCAGTCTGTACTGTACTAAAAACGCGAGGGGGTTGAATGGCATGTAGAAGAAAGAAGATTAAAATTTTAATTTTCTTCTTTTATTCAAAATACTTAAAACACACATAATCTGCAGCAGCATTGTCAAGTCCAGCTCCTGGGTGCAGGAGCTCTGGTTTTACGTCTCACATACCCCTGAGCCTCAGACCCTGCATTTCCCACAGCGAATTTATGTCCTGCTTTAAACACGCGGTCTGTTGGCAAACCACTGCTCGCCTGCCCTAGATATTGGAACTAGACCCTCAAACAACCCCATTGCTTACACGCCTTCCCCCCACATCGTCTTCAGGGGGAAGGCAGCTGCTGCCCAGGAGGTGGTTAGATGCTAAAAGTAGCCTAAAATAGATGCTGCCACCATCTCCCTTAAGCAGGCTGGTGAGACCCATTTGTCATGTTTTCACCCAGACGCTAATATAATGAATTATAAATCTAGTATAGCTAGAGCAGGGCAACATTAAGAAAACACCAGGGTGTTTCTTCATACCCTTCTAAATACTGAGCAGGGAGTATTTACTGGGGGATATTTTCATGGGGAATATTTATTTCAACTCCAACTTTGATCATGTGGCCAAACAGCAAATACCCCGTGCAAGAACAACAGCAATTTCAGAGTGGCCGGTTTCACGACCTTCCCAGAAAGGGAGCAGGGGAGGGAACCTCAGAACATATTTTTGTATTTTAATCCTTTAAAATGGCTGAAACCAAAAATCAAAGCAACCTCAAACGCATTGTGCTCTTTTCCCCTTGGACATAATTTTCTGATTTCACAGATCGGGCAGCTGGAGCTAATAAATGGTTCTACTACTCTGTTCCCTTCATTGTTTATTTTTGGAAGAATTAAATATTTGCGTACTCCAGGGGTGATGGATCCAGAATCCCTGTTTACCCGCTGACTGTTAGCACAAGGCTTATTTCCTCGGCACTCTGCTTTCCCTGCCTGGAGCTTTCTCCCGTGCTTCCCCATCACATAACGAAGGTTAAAGGCAAGTAGGAAGGGATTTCTAGGAAGTGCTACTTTTTTTGCCCAGGTCTAGATTTCAGTCATTGTGAACTGGAAGCAGCAGCTGGGATGTTGGGGCAGTAAACAAAAGCTTCACGCTGGAGGATTTGGATAACGTGGAAAACGTGGTGGTCTTGTAAAAACTGCACTGAATCTCCACAGATATAACACTTCATTAAAAAAATAATGGAGCAAATCTAAGACTTTTTAGAAAATTCCAACTAAATTTCCACCAGTTTTAATCTTATTTTTGCCTTTGGACCGAGAAGCAAATACCCCTGAAAGCTGAAACGTGAAGCCAGAAAGTCAAACAAACGATGCTGCCTACAAATGCCGCACGGACTTCATCAGGAAAAGTTTAACTTTCAATTAGATATAAAAGACACAAAATGTAAGCAGGAGACACGCCTTGACAAGACCCCAGTTTCAAAACTTCAGATTCAGAAGGCAAAACCAAACATCAGAAATGTATGTGAAGGCAAGGGTGTTTGAGACGCCTTGAACCAGTACGAGCATCACTTGTGAAACCGGATGCCTCTGGAAGCGTTTCCCTCCAAGGGCTCAGTAAACGCACCCGAACTTCTCGCTCTCCAGGAACGCGCTCCCCAGGCACCGCGGTAACTTTTGGTGGGAGCTCGTGTCTAGCTCTGCCGTACCAGCGGCCGTCCCGGGAAGACACGTCCCATACAACCACTTCGCTTCGCTTATTTACCGTCTCGGGGATTTCCTATTTGGCACCTCCTCAGACTTTCCCCCCCCCCCCCCAATAAAAACTTAACAGAGCGTATCGCGGCCGACTGCTACAAGCAAGCTGCTCTTCAGGAGTACTGGCAGGAACTCTCGATGCTGGCTGCGAAGAGAGCGGCGTACGATGCATCTCGTGCTTGCGGAGGAGCCAATGATTAATCCCTGCACGTGGGGAGTGCAGAGGTGAACGTGCTCCCTCCGTGCCCTCCTGTTTGCCAATTACTGCAAACACAAAATCCTGCGTCTGGCCCCTCCGCAGCCCTGTCTTTACCTGATAAATACGAGACCCGTTTGCAGTGACTCCGCTCTTTAACACACAGGTTTTGAAACTGGGTTTTTTTTTTTTCCTACTCTCAACTCGCAAAAAATAGCTCTAAGACTGCCCTGTCTCAAAATTCAACACTTCAGTTCATAGAGAGAAGTGAAAATTGGGGCTCCACGTTTTCAGCAGCCTTTCTTGGTGATAGCAAGGCTGGAGGAGGGGGAGCGGAGGGAGGGATCGTGGGCTGGGAGGACCCAGCGTTCAACCTGTGGCTCTTCGCTAGAGCCGAAGTACATCAGCACTGAGAGTCAAAACCCACACACCCCCAGGAAAGCAGGAGAGTTTTGCTCCTTTGCCTTTTAAACGTTTTGATAAGAAGCTCAGCGTCTGTCAGAGAGCAGAGCTGGAAAGTACACTTCTTAAGCATTCAGCATAGCACTGTATTAAAATAATAAGGAAAAAATTAATCACCAAACACAATCCTTGCGTGAAAACGCCCTCGGTATAATTTTTCCCTTAACAAAAGAGAAGAATGGAACCCCTTACCTGATAATGTGTTTTCCATTAGAACTATGTCTCCTTCAGCTCCGAGATGTCTGGGCTCTTCGTCTCTTTGTAGTCCTGGAGAGGGTTCAACGCTGTAGCACAGCCCGATGGCCAAGCCCCTCTCCAGCCTGACGTCAGAGCCCGGTCCCGGCGGTGCAAACGCTCTCAACGCTTCTGGAGCGACGACCCAAGCGGGGAGCAACCTACTCCCTAAATTCTAAAGCGAATCAGAGAATTCTAAAATTTCTAAATTCATTTAGCTGGCCTACAGCCAGCTGGCCTAGAACCTGCAGGCAGCAACCCTACGTTCTGCGGTGTTTAATACGAGACGCGCGTCGTGTGCGCTACAACGGCGCGTTTCTACCGGGCTTGCGTGTCCCGGGGAGAGCCTCAGCAGGAGAGCTGCGTGCCCCGAGACGGGGCGAACGTCAGCTCCCCGTCGGTGGCAAAGCAGCCTCGTCCCTGCCCGAGCTTCTCCGGAGGGTAAAATTCACCACCTTCCCCCCAGCTTGCTCAGCGCCCGAGTCCGCAAGCACTCCTTGCTCTGCAGTGGCGAGTCCCGCATCTGAGGACCACAGGATTTTTATTTCTTGTTTCTCTTTTCCCCTTTGCTTTTATTTATTTTTTTTTTTTTTTTGGTTTCCATTCCTTTTAATTGCTTTTGCAGCAGCTGTTGCACAGCTGGAATTGGGATGGAGTTTGTTGTGGGTGGGGTTTTTTTGTTTGTTTGTTTTTTTAAATAGCTTCCCAGTGGATCTGCATTCAAAACAGGGAGGTGAGGACATCAGGTAAGCCAGAAAATCCAGATGACTTGCAAGGGTGTAGAGCCACACGACAATTCAAGTAAAGGAATTTGACTGTCCTGGAACTTCAACAGCTTGAGGACTCTGCATCTGATTTGCAGAGCTGACTAAAACCACAAAAGCCGTCTGGTTGTTGCTTAACAAAAGGCTGTGGCCCCTCTGCAGCTGCCGATCTACTCATTTTCAAGGAATAAACTCATTTAGGAGAGGAGCAGAACGTTTTCCTGCAACCCTTCCTATTGCACAAGCAGTAAGAAATGGGGAAAGCTACTCATATCTGCCCAAAAGCACAGCCGAGATGCACTTCACCAGCAAAATACCACGTTTCTGACACATACCCTGCTGCAGCACAGAGCCCTGGCACGCCTGCACGTTAGCTACAGAAAATGCATTTTAACATAAAAACGACACCTGCTCCGAGCGCTCCCCGGGGCTTCCCGCCCCGTGGGCTGGATGCGGCTCCAGGCGCTGCCACTGGAGCGGGACCCCAGCCCAAGGCGAGCCGAAAAGCAGCTAGAGAGCACGTAGCATCTCACCATACCGTGAATTAAATCCCCAAGCAGATGCTCCACAGGGTTTCTGAGGAGGGGACTCGGGACCAGCCTCGGACCAGGAGGAGGAGAGGGGCTGAGGACGGAGCCAGCATCCTCCGAGGGGGACACTCGAAGCAACGCATTTCAGGAAAAAGGAGAACTGAAAGCTCCAGGACACTCTTACCAAGGAGAAATTCAGCTTGCTAAATTAGGGACTTTCTGAAGATCTCTTAAAGGAGGCATTACAAGGGAATTGATTAATTTTACAGCTTTAAAAAAAAATGAAACGGCACGCTGCCCCGAACACACCGTTAAAGAAAAACTAGTATGAAAACCTGGGAACTTTCAGCACGTTCAGATTAAATGTCTTTGGGGTTATTTTCCTCCCCACTGAGGGTTCAGTGGGGACTGAGACACAACGCCCTTTCATTTTGCTGGGGCTGGAGGTGGACCTCCTCCTCCTCGGCAGCAGCTCACGCCGGGAGCCGGCAGCGTAGTTCATCCCCGCAGACCACGGTTTCGCCCCTTGCGCCGGAGCGAGCACCCAGCCAGCGA